>NC_057937.1:33105651-34305651 GCF_018555375.3 Anguilla rostrata
TGTTATTTAAAAAAAAAACATAAATACGTGAGTGTTGGAAAGCCTATGTAATCGGCAAAATCACTTCCCGTCCCGTCTTGACCGGAGAGCTATCCGCTATTTTTGAACACTTGAACCAGTTAGCGGCCGCCCCCTCACAAAACTATTCGGTGAATCGCACTTATCAAATTGCCCAGCCAGATGTCGCATACCCCCCCCCCAACCCGCCCCCTATCTCTCACGGCACGGCGGTGGATCGCGGCACGGCCCCTGCTCCCGTTTAATTTCCTTCGCGAGGCTCGAACACATACGGAGTCGGGAAAAGTGGGGGGAAAAAAAGGGGGACGGGCGGGGCGGGTGGGTGGGTGGGCGCTTGGAACCTTAATGATTACCTGAGCGAGTAAATATTAGCGGATCGCGGGAGAGAGAGGCGGGAGCGCGGCGCTTTCATTACCCGGGCTTTCATTACGCGCGCCTTAAATTGCGCGCCGGGCGCATCCCCGGGATATTGGAAGCGCTCCTTATGGATTATTGACGAAGGCGCTCGCTGATCCTTCGCCGCTGAGATGAAAGGCGGCGGGCTCGGGCCCGGAGGTGTTCTCCGCGTACAATAGCTTCCCCCCTTTCCTCGGTTACGCGTTGCTCGTCCGCCGATTGGCTGTCCGCCGGCTAACGCAGACGCATCGCGGGCGCGTTCTGCGGTTAATTGCGGCAAAGGGGCAATATGCCGCCTGCAGTTGGCAGCTTTGGGCGCTCTTTAACCCCTTCAGTACTGATATTTCCAGAAAGAATTCCTGCATGTAAAAATAACTCCTGTAACCTGCAGCAAAAGTGCAGCATTCCGTTGGGGACGTATATAGCTGAATGGTTAATGGACCTGACACGACAGTCTCGTGTATCTTTTAAGTGTAATTCAAGTAAAGCAAGCGTTGGTTTATCATTGTAACACCTTCATAAAGTCCTTATGACAGTACCGACTGCAGCCATGGCTAAGACTGGCCATTATGACATGCACATTTATGCATCTTTTGTGTAATTCAAGTAAAGTGACACGTGTTGTACCTGCCATAACACCTTCATTGCTAGATTGCTGCAGCAGCATTGCTAGTAGCTTCATTAAACATTAAGGGGGAAAACAACACTGCAACTTATTTTTAGATGTTCATTTTTTACAGACAGAGGACAGAGTAAAAGTTGACAAACAGCACAACAATACGAAAATTAGAAACAAACTGTAGACTGAATGAGCACATTAATGATTCGCTGTTTTTCTGGTAGAATCTTCCATTAAGACAGGGTTCCTACAATCTAAAGTAAGCCTTAAAGATTTTTTCAGTCAGTTTCGTATTTGGCAGGTAAGTTAGGCCCGAATGTGACACAAGCAATTTTGAATATTTCAAAACATTAATTGCTGCATTCATTGGTGTTGTGTTATTTGTCATAAGCTGTAAGACACTATCATGACATGACAAGTGATGTACTTTATGCATATGATAGCATTATGTGGGCTTTATGGCATGTAGTTCAAGTAAAATGTTATTTTTAATTTTATTTTTTGCAGTTCCCACCAAGCTAATGACAAGGCATATATCACCATGGATGTAAAGTGATTAACCTTCTGTGTGTTCACAATTCGTATTTCAGGGCACACTTTAACAGAATAAAAGTCCCCCCAAGACACAGACCCCCCTAAGATACTCACATGCAGAATTCACTTCTGTGCACGAGTACTTTTTTTATTTATTAATGGCCGTCTCTGAATTGGAGTTGGTGAGGCGGGTTACGGATGGCTGAAGCATTGTGGCTGGACATTGGTGTGTTGAGGGACAAAGAGTTGCTTTAAATCAGTACACAATCCAAAGACCTCTCGTAAATCCACGAAATGGACTGGGGTTGGGGTTGTAAAGCACACCTGCGAGACTTATGCAAGTCTGTAAGTCTTATTAAATCATAAATGGCTAACATCGGCACTTGCTGGGGCCGCTCCGCGCCAGAATAAATCTCGGCTAGCGCTTGGTGAAGTCTAAAAAAAGACCCAAAAAAAGGCTGAAGGTGCAGTGGAAGCCTGCAGTGTCCTGAATGGGTTTCAATGAAACTTATAATGCAACGGGTCAGAGGGAGTGGGGCATTAGTGGGTTGATTTGGTGTAACCGTAAGCTTACCTGCATTGCCCTTATTCACACCATGCAAAACCCCACTACTTCATCATTTCTGGGGTGCCATGTTGGGGGGGGGGGGGGGGAGTTAGGATCATACCAAGGGCCCTGACTTTCTGGGGTGGCGGGGCCCAACGTGAGCTCTTTTCATGGGGCCCAAAAAACCTCTGGTGTGGCCCCTGCTTCAATCCCATTCCCTTCCCTGGTCCTAATGTAGACGTTCCCAGCCCCAAAGTGCCCACATAGATAATTTTGCTGGGGATAACCTTTCCGACAGCGGGGTCCGTTTTCTCGGAGGCACACTGAGTAACAGTGTCTAGGAAGGGGTGTGGAATGAAGTCATCCCCCCTCTCCTCCCCACACCCTAACCCCCACCCGTCTTTTCTCAAACGGGCCTTTCGCGCACTCCTCGTCCGCCGAGGCCTTCCTGGAATTGAAAATATCAAAAGCCGACCGGAGCGGCTCTCCAGTTTTACGCGAACCGCGGCTGAGCGGCGGTGCCGCCGATCGCCGGCTATTCGCGGGGGGGGGGGGGGGGTCAGCCGCCCGCCCCGTCAAAGCGGACGGGCTCCCGGGTGAGACGAGGCCGCCGCGTAAAGCGTATCGATTTTCACACGCTGTCTGTCTTCGGGGCTCCGCCTTTGTCTTCCTTCCTTTTTTCCCCCCAGACGGTCTCCCCGGGTTAAGAGCCGCACCGTTTCGAGAGGGGCGCAGGCTCTTTTTGTAATAAAGCCTGGAATGCCAAAGTGACTGGAATGCGCCGTGCCCTTTTTTCCGGGTCAGGGCTGACCCTGATACAGCCGATGGCAACGCTGAGGGCAAAGAGGACCCGGCATGGAGTTCTGTTGGGGCTTCAAGATACGCTGCCAGAACAGGTGTTAAAGTATAGTATACTAGTATAATATATAGTATAGTATAGTATAGCATAGCATAGCATAGCATATCATAGTATAGTATTGTATCGTATCATATAGTATTGTATAGTACAGCGTAGTATAGGATTTATGTGGTATAGCATAGTATAATATAGTATTGTAAAGTGTAGTATAGTATAGCACAGTGTAGTATAGCATAATAAAGTTAAGTAAAGTAGAGACCAGACAGTGTGTACCATGGGCAGGTTTGATGCCGTGAGTAATACACAGTTGACTGGTCCTGGCAGCAGCACCCTGAACTGGGGCCATACCCCTTCCCAGACAGCCGTGCAGTGGATCAGTGCTACTGTTCACCTGCTCCCGGCTCAGAGGTATCTCCTCTTACTGCCGGTCGCATCCGCTGAGCAGGGCGACCGGGCGAATTAGCGGGGGGAAAGCGGGTAGGCGGCGCTTTTCTTTTCTTTTTTAAAAAAAAGGATGTAGCGCTCTTGTAATATTTGAAGTCTGGCTCGCATGCGAGTGCGCCATTACGGAGCGCGGTGAGAACGCGCGCGGCTCGTGTCTGCGCACGGGGCCTCTGTCGTTTGTGCGCTCGTCTGACAGGCCCGCTCGCTCCTCCCCCCCGGCTCCGGCGGAGCCTTCGCTTCCTGCTCTAATCTGCCCGCGCCTCGCAGATGAAGGGGCCTGTCAGTGTCACACACATCAATTCCAGGGGTTATTCCGGAGGATCAGCGCGCCACGGAAATCTCTCTCTCTACCTCTGTCTATCTCCCTCTCTCTCTCTCCCTCTCCCTCTCTCTATCTCCCTCTCTCTCTCTCTCTCTCTCCCCTCCCTTTCACTCCCTCTCTCTGTCTTTCTCCCTCTCTCACCTCCCTCTCTCTGTCTATCTCCCTCTCCCTCTCCCTCTCCCTCTCTCTCTCTCTCTCTCTCTCTCTCTTTCTCTCCCTCTCTCTGTCTTTCTCCCTCCCTCTCTCCCAGCCTCCAACGCCGGCTCGAATAAAAGGCGTGCTGACGTTCGGAGAAAGGCGATACTCCGCTCTTGACTTGTGTGTTTTGGAAAATGCTCCAGACTGCAGAAAGGAGCGCACCCACGCCGGTGCTGCCCCCCCCCCACGGAACCTTTCATCTCGCGCATCGATCAGGAACGCCGTCGCGAGAAACCCGCGGCCTTGCGTTTCCGGTTTCAGAAGTTAGCCATTGCGAACCGGGCAGGGTGTGCTTCAAAAATCTTGTTTTCATTCTGGGGAAGGGTCACCTAAACAGATGGATGGAGTGTCAGATGGATGGTGTGTGAGCCGCACACTTTTTCTAGGGTGCAACGTGGGGTCTCAATTTTCAGAAAACCCTAGTTCATTCGTATTTTAACCTCTTATTAAATCTTTGTGAGATGTACAAAAAAGAAAGATTATGTAAATAGATTTGTTTATGAGCAGTTTTATTATGGGGGGGGTGGGGGGGCGAGGGGGCTGGGAAGCAATGATTATCATTTAACACTTAAAAATAAAAAAGGATGTGCCTTCATCCTTGGCTGTACGTACCGTGCCTGATAGGGAGATTAGTCTGTCTTTCCAGCCTCCAGCCAGGATAATCAGCGCTGTCCCGAACACCTGCGCTTCAATTGCCCTGACCCCCCACCCGAATGAGAGCAATTAATGACAATTACCCTCCGGGCGACACCGCGCAGACATTAACTGATAGGCTGCTATCGAAAGAGACAATCAGTTTGTCCACCAGTAAGTACGTAATGATCACTGCTGAAACGCAGCAGGGACAGGGGGCCCCCGACTACCAGTGTAATTTATATGCGTTTGCCTCAGTTCATTGGCGTTAAACAAGCGCGCTAAACCAGAATGGATGGAGCTGATTCCGCTGGCTGATGGAAACGGCTGGAGCTATCGAATTTTCTATTTGGGAAAGGTGCGAATTTGACGTGGCCGAGAACGGTTCTCAGCAACTGGCGGTTTTGTTTTTTTTTTTTTGCTGGTGCAAAACCTTCGCTGCTTGCTGTGATTGCTGAATATGCCAAACTATGTTCCTGAAGAAAAAGAAACGCTTGTATTTCATTGTGAGTTAAAGAGTGAGAGAAGACATTTTGGTTTCATTTCATTTGAACTGTTCATTAGTTTACATGTAATAAATACATGGCCTCTATTAACTATGATTTTTTTTTTTACACAATCCTCAATCAGGGATTGAGCAGTTTGTATTTTGGCTGTTTTGACAATGGCTTGGAATGGAATTAGGTAACCTTAACTGCAAATCTCAAAGGAAAAACTTTAACTTGAAACAACATCATAAAATAAACGTTAAAAATAAAAGCATTTTGGACATTCAGTCATGCAGTGGATTTAGGCCTACTATCTCACTACTTATCTATGGCCTCTAAGTAATTCATTCATTCTCAGTAGCCTGCATATTCATCAGGGTGTATCACTGAGCTACAGCGAAGCCTAGCATGAACAGGGCACATGCACACAAGGGTCAATTTGAAGATGTGGTTCTATATGGTTATGACACATAAAAGAAGAGGCACACTTGAATTAATAGGTAGCAATAGTTTTTTTTTCTATTTAAGAGTTATTTTGCAACAGAATGACATGTCCTTGACATAAAACATGAGCCATTGAAAAGGACTCTTCAGTCTGACAGTGACCTTTGCTGAGGTAGAAGTCCAGGCCAAAGGCCCCACGGTCGACGGATGTCCGCTCCTGTGGCCCAGCCACACTGACAGGATAAACGCGTGGTGTGACCCTAGAAGTCTGTACTTAGTCACAGATGCATTTTATGTTTTTTTACATTTTTTTTAAACGAGGCCGCCTGCTAGAAATCCCCATAGGGCACAGTATGCCTAGATGAAGACTGCAAATGGTGTTAAGTCGTCCGTTGTCCTGTACCAGTGATAGACAGAACAGAGCCAACTTAGACCCCGATAGGTTCTCAAGACATACGCCATTGCATGATGTGGGTCCCTGACTCACAGTACAGCATGAGCTCAAGTGAAACACCAGGGACACAATGCAAAAACATGATTATTTGTTATAAAAAAAAAAAAAGCTTATTAAATTTATTTGGCTTAAAATAAAACTGCACAGAATTAATTTGCTGGAAAAAGTGAGCGTTTTTCAATAAAAAAATATAGAAAAATAAAGAGATTCATTTTTTTTTACTCAATGTTTTATTTTACTTTTTGAAGATACTACACATTTCTCGTTTGGTGGGTGAGGATATTGGTCACGTGCATTTTGTATTATAATTTTTATTGTGCGGTTATGAGTAGGCGGTTAAATGCCTGATATTTGAACACTGCTCGTGACTTCTGAGGAAAACTGAAAGGTGCAGCTCAAATTTAACCCCTCTCGCAGTCACAGCCCTTTTCCCCCCAGATCCCGCATTTGCATAAAGGCATTAGAATAAGAATGGGAGTTAATTTGGGCTTTCCCCTCGATAGGAACTAATAGGTTTTTCCTGCCGCACTTCTCAGACAGAGCTCGCTACTCCCACAGTCCACAACTATTAATATTAATATGGCGTTTTATTTAAAAGGGAGTGCTTGGGTGAAGCTGTGTAGGGAATATTATTAAAGATCGCGATACGTTTCTCATGAGAGGTACACTTGAATGAGTCTATTGCCTTGTTGTTGTGATCTGTAAAATTCAATTTTCATACAATGCAAAGTTATTTTCAGAAAGACAGGCGATAAACAGAGCTGAATGGCTTCTGTCTAAAGGCATTAGAACGGTAGATTTTCACAGAGTGTGGTGTTGGCGGTGGTGGGGGAGTGGGGGGGGGCATCTTTCCGGCCCTGAAGAAAAGTTTGCTTTCACCAGGTGCCCACTCTCATATGAAAATGCCTTCATTAAGCAGACAATCTGACAATCATTGTAGATGACTATCGGTGTTATTGAAGGCTGTTACTTCAGGACCTTGGTCAAATCAAACGCAAAGGTGCTTGAGAATGCCTTTTTCTTTGCATTCTTAAATGAACAAAGCCACGTACTGTTCATAAATGGTGTAAAGATTGCCTATCGCCTGAGTTCTATATTTTACCACTGAAATTGCAGTTGAGGCGGCCATGTTTATCCCTGTTGACTGAAGCGTAGCTCTGTTCGCCCAGGGATTGCTTAGGTATTGTACGGACAGACACCATGGCATTTTAGAAAAATCAAGGGTTAAATGTATTTAGTAGTGCCTCTATACAATCTCATGTATAGTATGTGAGTCCTTTTTTTAAAAGTTTTATATTTTAATATCAGCTTTAGCGCATTTGAATGTGAAAATATGGCTGCCGGTGAAGGAGTCAGAAAAAAGAAGGCTGGGAGCTGGCTGTAGCTGGGCCGGTGGAGCTGGCTGTAGTTTCCTGGGTAGGCTGACTGTGCTAGAAAGAGAAGGAGAAACCATGAAAACAGTCCCGCTGTTGTAATGTTGATTGGCCAGTTGCGGTGTGGTACCCACACAATGAGAAGGGGGGTTGGGGGGAGTGGCAGGGTTGATTCTGCCGATGTTCTGGAGCTCCGGTTTTCCTCACCTTGAGTTGTGCTGACCCAGGCAGGTCACGGTTGGCCGTGGTGAGGCTTTGTGCTGTGGATACGAGGTGGGGAATTGAGGTTCCCAAAGCTGTGCTCAGGGTTGTACTGAGGAGACGAGGTGGGGAATCGAGGTTCCAAAGCTGTGCTCAGGGTTGTACTGAGGAGACGAGGTGGGGAATCGAGGTTCCAAAGCTGTGCTCAGGGTTATTTTGTGCCCTGGTGGCCAGGGTCCATGGGTATAAAGCAGCTTGTTTGCCTCACATTTTTGGCAATATCTTTTCACTTTTGTTCTTTAAGAACATTCCAGTTGCAGGCTATTCAGTCTGAAAAACAAAACTAGCAAAAGACTGCCTTCTGAATCTGTTATTGCTGTTTGTATACATGAGGACCAGAGCTCTGCCATGGAAAGTCAAAAAAGCCAATATGAGGTTGAGAAATAAGAGAAAAACTGTCAGAGACATATGCCAAACCTTAGGCTAACCAAAAGCAACTGTTTAGAACATCATTAGAGCACTGGTGAGCTCAGCAATTGCAGCTCCTGGTAGGCCAAGGAAGACATCTATAGTTGATGACCAAATAATTCTCACCATAATGAAGAAAAAACCCCCAAACCTCTGTCTGGCAGATCAGAACTATTCTTCAGGAGGCAGGCATGAGGTTACAGTTCACTAAATGTACATAAAAGAGCCTGCAGAGTTCTGGAAAAAGGTTGTGTGAACAGATGAGACCAAGATTCACTTCGGTCAAAGTGATGGCAAGAGCAAACTGTAGAGGCCAAAAGGAACTGCCCAAGATCCAAAGCACCCCCCTCATCTGTGAAACTTAGTGGTGGTGGTGTTATGATTTGAACATGTATGACTACAACAGGTACTGGCTCGCTCCTCTTCATTGATGATATAACTGCTGATAGCAGCAGCAGAATTAATTCCTAAGTGTGCAGAAGCATCTCATCTGCCAAAGTTCAAACTCATTGGAAGGCACTTCATCCTACAACAAGACGATGATCTAAAACATACTGTTAAAGCAACAAATGAGTTTTCAAATCTTGAAACTGGAATATTCTTGACTGGCTAAGTTGTTCACCTCAAATGCAGCGAAGATACTCAGCACCTGGTGATGCCTGTGGGTCACAGAATTCAAGTGGTCATTGCATACAAAGGATATGCAACAAAGTAGTAAACATGACTACTTTAATTTACATAACATTAATATGTCCCAAATATTATGGAGGGGCGGAGGCTATGTGTAAAAAGTGCTACAACAAATACCCTTAAATAAAAAGTGAGAATGTGAACTTTAACCACACGTCAATTGTTTGATTACAAATCAAAAATTGTGTAGTACACAGCCAAATCAAGAAAAATATGTCTTTGCCCCGAACATTATTTAGTTCACTGCATATATAGACACACACAAATAAAAGGTCAGACATTAAATCTTTTTTTTTTTTTTTTTTTACTTTGCTTTATTGGCTTCATTCACATCAATACAATGTTTTTTGGTAATGCAGGAAATTCCCGCAAAATAAATATATAAACAACATCAAGGCAAACAAAGCCCCATTGGTTGCTATCCCGAAGCCTGTTTCGGCTTCCGCGGCCAGACGTGGGCTCAGTTTGGCGAAGCCGCGGTGCTCTCATTTGCATTGGCCCCGTTCGTGCGGGGGGGGGTGTATCTCCTCGGCCGGGCCCTGGCCACGCTCGGCGCGAATATCTCATCATGCCGGTCAGGGCGGTGAGACCCCCGTTCCTCCGGAATCACCATAAACTCTCATAATTGCCGCATTAAACTTCACTTTATTATTATTTTTTTTCCTCTCCAGGTGCAGGTATGCGGATGATATGAAACCCCCAAGTGCATTTACATACAAATTGAAGATTTTTATTAATCAGCCTGGTTACAGGAATCAAACGGCAACACTCCATCAGGTCTTTAAATACATTTGGTGACATTTTTACCATGCATTGGCATGATAGGGCAAGCGGAATATAATGTACCAGTGATTGCTTTTCCATTGAAAGCACAAACGGTTTCATTTTTCCTGTCATTTCAAATAAGTGTTAAAGAGGGTTTGGAGGCTATTGTGTACGCGCCGTATGCCGGGTCCCTGAGAACGCTGATGGCCATATTAAATGGCCATTAGGGGCTTAGCTTAGATCATTGTGACATCCACACTGCCTCCGAATTTATTCCGCGACTTGAAAATGAAAGCAATCTATGCCGGGGCTTCGCGAAAGTCCCTCCGACCGGCCCCATTTCTCCTCAAACAAAATGCATTACAACGGTAATTTTGGAGACTGTTAAGATAACTGCCCTTAACAAGCACTTAATTAAAATGTACAATAAATAGCCAGCTGCAGCCTTATCTTCCTTCCGTTGCGCCGCCAGAGGGACACTCCAATGCTCAGCCCTGCTGTTCTCCGGCTCGTTTGCAGATTAATTGCTTCTCTGTCTGGCGAAGGCCGCGTCGTCCACAGCCAGATCGTAAATAGCCAGATAGGGACTTTATCAATCAAATCTCTCCCTCACTGATCTCTCTCGTTCAACGCTGTCAGTCCGTCTTCTTGAAAGAGAGAGAGAGAGAGGAGCGATGAAGATTGTTCCAGAGCCTTGTCTTGCCAGTCAGTGATTTTTCCAGGGGTAAATATACAGACAAAAAACATGCTATAAAAATGTGAATGTCTATAATTTTCCAAGTTGTTTTTTTGTACCTTTCTATACAAAAAGAATACGTGTGTATGGTTCTAGATGGATGTATGTGTGCATTGTTAAAATGTGTGTGTGCGTGTTGTGTATGTGTGCGTGTGTGTGTGTTTGTTTTATATGTAGTGAACAAAAATGGAAAGAGCAATGTGCGAGTATCGGGAATTCTGTCAGAAGAATACGATGGACACACTTCCATGAGAAAGTATCATTCCAGATTCCTATATCCCATTAATGCTTCATTGTTTTCAAATCTGGTAACTAAGGAGGCATTAAAACATGAATATTGTTAGAGTTGGGCTCCTTAAACCGTTGTGCAGCTAGCTGCTCAAGCTCCATGAATGGGGATGGGGGGGCGACATAGCTCAGGAGGTAAGACCGATTGTCTGGCAGTCGGAGGGTTGCCGGTTCAAACCCTGCCCTGGGCATGTCGAAGTGTCCTTGAGCAAGACACCTAACCCCTAACTGCTCTGGCGAATGAGAGGCATCAGTTGTAAAGCGCTTTGGATAAATGCAGTCCATTTACCTGCCAGTCCATTTGTTATTATTGCAAAAGACAACCTTCTAAGTGGGAAATGAGTGCTTTAACATATACAGAACTGAAGTATACAGTGTTGTACAAAAGCCAGAGACCATCCTTTTGTTTATTAAATTTTGATTCAAATCTGCCGTTCACTGCAAACATTTTTTCAGTGTATGGAAATAATGCAGGAATCATTATATTTAACACAAAATTACAGAAAATCCTCCACCACTACATATATCAGATCGGTATTTGTCCACTCTTTCTGTCATGCATCCTACTACCACTTTAAGTCTTCCATACTTGCAATCAACAAACAAGTTACAGCTGTGTCCTCCAGACAAAATGTGTTACCAAAAGTGTCAATAGAGCTCTCTGCCTTCAAAATGGACTCTTATGTGATTCTCATGGCGTAGCCTGTAGAGCACTATCCACATGCTCAACGCGAGCTGCAATGTTGTCAGTTTGAATCCGATCACATGACCTTTCCTACCACTCCACTCACATGCACTGCTATATCTAAAGGAGATTTTCCTGATTAGGTATAAAATAATTCAGCAGCATGAGGAAGCTGAAAGTCAAAGGAAATAAGGAAAAAAATAGGAGCATCCAAAACTGGAGTTCAAAAAATGATGCAAGATACATTGAAAATGGGACTCCTAACAACCGTGCCAGAACTGGTAGACCACGGAAACTATCACCATCACAAAGACAGTACTCTATTCTACTCTTTTTTCTGTTCTGAAAAAATTCACTTGTTTTTCTGCCAATCCTTCCACTTTGAGAAGACAACTCAATTCTGTGGGTCTGAAAGGATGTCTAGCTGTCAAAAAGCAACTACTGTGAAAAGGAAATAAACAAAAGTGAAGAAAATTACACCAAATAGGACACCTGAGATGTTGAGTTATGTTTTATGGACCAATGAATCCAAATTTGAGATTTTTCAGTCCCGCATGGTATAGGATCAGTGCAAGTTTGGGGTTGGATAACAACATCTGGAGTTGGTGATTTGGTTTCGATTTAAGGCATCACGAATGCCGGTAAATACAAACAAATCTTAACATATCATACAATACCCTCGGGACAACGTTTGATTGGACCAAATTCATTCTACAGCTAGATAATGACCCCAAGCACACTGCTAAGAAGAAAAACTGCTGGTTCTCAAAGCAATGGACTGGCCACCCCAAAGTACAGATCCAATCATTGAATTTGTTTGGGATCATTTGGATTGAGAGAAGCTGAAAATTCAACCAGCTTCTAAGATTGAACATTGGAGGTGTTTACAAGAAGAATGGGAAATATCCCTGCCGAAATGGGTGGACACAATAAATACTGAAATATTTGGTGTTGTACAATGTCTTTTTCACATGGGTGACATGGGCATTTGATAACTTTTTTCATTAAATAAATGAAATAGTAATGTAAACAATATGTTTTGTGTTTACTCAGGTTCCATTTGTCTAGTATTACATTTTGTCTAAAGATCTGAAACCATTCAGTGTGACAAATACACAATAATAGAGGAAATCAGAAAGTGGGAAAATGCTTTTTCATGGCACTGTATTATGGAAGTGAACTGTAAAAAAGTGAAAAAATGTGACAGAGTAAGAAATAAAGTTCTTGAGTAAAAGTAGAAGTACTGTCCATACAAAACATTCTGTAGAGTACAAATCCCTCCAAATTCTACTCTGTCAATCAGTACCATTATGTGACTGACCTTGTCATCTGTGGGTATGAAGATCCCCATACCATACCTGAAAAAATGTCCCACTATGTTACAGATCTACCGGAGTCCTTCACAGTTGGAATGCTGTTGGATTAACAATTTTCTGTTCACTACCTGCACATGCATTGTGTGTTTAAAAATATGATTACGTTTGTATATGTGTATGTTTCTACATGCATGTGTGCACATAGTAAGTATGCGTATTGTAAAAGTATGTGTGTGTTTGTTGGAGTCTCTCTGTGTGTATTTGTGTGCGTTGTAAAATTATGTGTGTGTGAGTGTGAGTCTGTGTGTGCATGTATTGTCAATGTGTGTGTGTGCGCGTGTTTGTGTGCATTGTAAAACTGTGTGTGTGTGTGTGTGTGTGTGTGTTCGTGTGCGCATTGTAAAAGTATGTGTGTGGGAGTCTGTCAGTGTGTATGCATTGTGTGTGTGTGTGTGTTGGCGGAATAAGGGGGGGGGGGGCAGGGTTAAAACACCCCCCGAAGGAGGCAGGAGGATTGTGAATCACGCACATAAATTAAACCGGAGCAGCACATAAAAAAGAGACAGATCCACAGGAGTTCCTGAGCGCTCGGACGGGAGAGCCTCACAGTTACCGCAGTAAAAAGTTAAGAGCGGGCGTCCCCCCCGGGATCGCTTTCTACAACGGCGCTCTCGACATGTGGCTGCAGCTACGCCGTCGCGGTTTTATGGACTTTCTCCCCGAGAGGACCGGACCATGGGAACTCACTGTTTTCGGAAGGGACCAAAGAAAACACGTAAAAGCAAACTTCCCTGCTCCGAGTGGCCCTCCCAGCGATCCTGTCTGACCCCCAACCCCCCCCCCCCGCTTCATTAACCCCCCAGGCAATAAATCTCTCTCGGCTGGCCGCGTACGCTACGGAATCAGATACGCACTCGCCTGTCTGTGCGTATCCAGCACGAAGCGTCCTGTTTGCGGAGTGCTGCCCGGTTCATCGCAGGTGAACTCCCCTGTTCGTGCACTGATTTCCATCGTGGCCACACTCATTGTGTCTCCAGTTATTCGAACTTCGGTGGCGAGTGTGATCCGTGAGCAGAGGGAATTTCAAGAAGAAAACCGCTTCCCACTTTTTATTGCTTTTTTATTTTTAAGTACGCCATGCTGTTTGTGCATATATCACATTACATAAGCGTTAGAAAAGAAGAGGATCCGCACATGAGAAAGTATATTCTGACGAGCGTATAAACAATTCCCAGTTATTTTAGCTGGTTGTGGTGGTATAATGGAATTTGACACATGACGTTTGAAACGATGTGACATTTAAAACAAGATCTAAAACACAAAGATTCTTTTGCTTGCCATGTGTCTGTCAGAAGGTCTCAGAATGCTGCTTTTATTTTCATTAGATTTTCAAAATTGAATTGTCATGGAACATTTCCATAGACTTAGTGACATTGACTACAATGGAATTATCCAGAGACCGAGGCACAACATATAGCAGCTTTCTGATTTTAAGGGCAACTCTTTAAGGCACTTCCCTGTTCTCTGTGAGTTTGGTAGGTGTTAAGAGTGGGTAACTGGAGCCTAAATTTAGTATAACTGTAATGGGGCTACTAATGTAAGCGGGTCAGTTAAAAGGGCAATGAGGGTAAAATGTGGATTTGTGAGCTTTGTTTGGAGGGGTGAAGAGAAGCTTATAAAACGGGTATGTGAGAGGTGCAGTTTGAAGCGAACAAATGGGCTGGCAGAAGCCGTGCGACTCGGGGAGAGGTTAGAACAACGGTCAAGAGGGGTCTCTGGGTGAATCAATCAGAGGTCGACGGCGTTCCCCTGCCCCGTCTGTCCGTAAATCACCCAGCCCGCGCGCCTGTGTTCTTCCAGGGGCTTGTTGGAAATGGTGCAACACGGGGGGGACCGGTGCTGGTCGGCCTCTCTTGTGTTTAAGGGGTTTGGCTTTTTTTTTTTTTTTTTTTGTTCATTATTATTTCCCTCCCTCCCTCCTTCTCTGTCTCTCCCACTTTGCAAATGGCTGCTGGGGGAACTGTGTGCCGCGGCGATTAGCAGAAGAAGCGGCGACCCGGCTCTATCTCTCTCGGTGATGGCCAGCCGGAGGGCCAGGGGGGGAGGCAGATATAATCAATATCGCTTAAATGGGAAAACAATGGAAATGCCTCGTCCTCAGAGCGAGCCAAGGTGCGGAAGTTGCTAGAAAATGCATGGAGCGAGAGAGAGATCAGAAGATATCTCAATATTTAATGTCCGCGAGGCTAAGGACAAAAAAAAAAAAACCAATTTGACGATTCGGGGGTTGCGGCGTTGTCGGAAGCCCGGGAGCTTTGTGAGGGAGGAAACGACGGTCGGTCTGGCTCGCGAAACTCACGGCGTTTCACGCCGGCTTCCTCCTCCCGCCATGATCCCAGACCGACGATCCATGATTTGTGTGGACATGTTTCCACATAAATCCCCCCGCCCCCTCACGTTCCCCGACGAAGGCATATCAGCGGAGGATATATTTTCCATAAATAATTTTGTTCCTCATTGATTTCCGATACTTTGGAAAATATGTGGCCCCGCGTTGGGGACCGGGGGGAAGTATCGAGTGCTTATTTCCTGCTGAAAGTTGTGACAGGCGGAAGCCGTGGCCTGCGATCGAATGTCGCGCCTGTTATTTACCCGCGCTGAGAGGGCCAGTCGTCACCGTCCGCTCCGTCGCGAAGGAGGCCGGAGGCCCGGAGACGGGCTTCCGCGGGGCTGCCGTGGTGACGGCGACCGAGCCGCGTCCGTCCCGACCGCGGCAGTGGCTGAGCCGCTCCGCGAGGGGTCGTAAGTTCGGGCCTCAAGCGGAAACGAACCCGTCCGCCAGCCTTGGCCTTTTTAGGTTTCTCTTCCCCTCCTGAGGGTTAAAAGTCGGCTTGCCTTCTGAACTGTTACTTGCTGCTAGTGGTTGATTTGGGCTAATCATAGAGCTGTGAATCGGCCTGATCTCGTTAGCACTATAAAGAGAGAGAGGGGGATTGAGAAACATGCTGATGTCTCCTAATTGATTCGTCCTCTGTGAGATCCCATTAACGTCCTCCTTAATGCTGAGCGAGCTCTGGCCTATAATCTGAGGCATCGCGATTCCTCCTGTAGTGCTGTTTTCCATGTGCTGCTGGACTGAGAGCAGTCTTCTTCTAGCCCACCAGGACAAAACTGCAACGTCTGTGCTCCAGTCTCCCTGCAGTGCCCTGATCTTGGCCCCCCAGCCCCGCACAGTTGTGGATCCAGCAATTGAAATCCCCTTTTCTGAATTCCCGCTCCGGAGCTCTGCTCTGAAGCGGGTCCGGCTTTGCACGCTGACTGGCCTGTAGAACCTGTATTAAGAAGAATGTATCCGGTTAAGGTCCTGGGACTGTTTAAAAGCCACTGGTATCTGCGGTATGCGGTGCAGCATCTAACCAAACTGACACGTTTCATGCCGTTTTGTCTCCAGGCAACGTAGGTGTATTTACACGTGAATGACGGGGAGCAGTACTTTCCACCTGCGTGAGCCTGTTATTATTGTCTCGAGTCTTCCTGGGGGAAAGACATGCCTCAAAGCCCCGTGTATCCATTGTGTTTGGACTTGAGATCTCGAGTGCTTTAATTGAATGTTTGATTGTTTAGACAATAAGCATGTACTGGCGCTACCACCCTAACTCATGCTGTGGCTCCGCCTCTGTAATTGCTGGCATGTGAACACCAACAGTTGAGACGTTTCCAGACTGACAGTAAGAAGAGGTGAAGACTTGTCTGAGAGCAGTGGAATTTGGTGCTCCTGCTTGGTGATAGCCCTTTGTGGGATAGGATATCATACTGCTGGCAGCGAAGAGCTGTTAATTTTAGGTCTGAGCCGTCCAAGTAATTGGATCCCTTAAACGGCATAGCCTGTTTTGGGGAGAGAAAAAAGCAAAGGAATGCTCTCTTCAGTATATAAAGAGCATTCATTCTGACCAAACAAATGGGTTAAATTGTATTTCTGGGCAGCGATAGGGAAGACAAATCTCCTCTCTGTTTTGAGCCAAAATGGAGGCAGTTACACTGTTTTGTTCTGGTACAAAGATAATTCAGGGTGCGATTATCTAGGCCTGCATTGTTCAAATATAAGAATCTTTGAAGCAGACATAAAGCTTCTCTTGTTAATCAGGAAATACAGAGTCCTAGTGCTAGAATCTGGTTTCAATCAGCTACAATTTTTATTTGCCAAATTTTGAATAATGCTATCAGAGTTTGAATTATGGCACAAGTGTTGCGACTAAATAGAAAACAAACATTTTAGCAAAATGCGAAATACATTAAACACAACATGGCAATGGATAGGCATGCTTTTGCCCAGATTTTAACCATATTTCAAGTGTACCCCATAGCTTTCTTTGACCATAAGTCTGTCACTCCTGTCCTTCTGCATCACTGTTGTCCTTCTGTGTCACTCTTGTGCTTCTGTGCCACTCCTGTACTTTCTTGCCACTCCTGTACTGTTTTTGTACTTTCGTGCCACTCACATTCTCTACACTCCACAGAAAGAGGCGGGGAGAGTAATTTCAGTTTCACATAGTCTTTCAATTTAAATTGTCATGATTAATGTTTGATTCCATTGCTTTGATGTACTGAACACAATGATCACACACAAACACATTTCTTCCTTTTGTTTTCATGAATACCGAGGAATGACTCACTTGTTATTCGGGAAGCTTAAAAGTATGACTGCTTATTGCCAGCTGGCTCAAAAAAAGGCATGATATAAAGAATAAAGGGAGGAGTGCTGGCACATTTTTGACCATTATCATTATTTGATTCACATATTTTGTGGGCAAGTGTCAGGGCTCGTTTTAATTTGTGGTCATTAGAACAACACGACGGCTGATGTAGGCCTACAATCAGAGGTGTAATGGAACGGATTACAAGTTGTCTCATTACAGCACTCGCTGTAGTTAGTTTTTCTTTTTATGATCTCTACAAATGTGTCATTGAAAAACATCACCAAAAGTCTATTGTGTGAATATAATTACAGATAAAGAGGACAGGTATGTTACAAGGTAAATGTGTTAAATTAATGGGCTTTTATACATTCTGCCTTTATTTCCACTAGTGGGAAAGTGATGATTCAGTGATCAATACTTTTATTGAAAATATATGCTGTGTCTGACACAGAGTTTTTATCGATTGTAGAAAAGCTCGCTAACAACTTTCTAGTTACAAACCCAGGTATTGAACCTCTGCACATTAATACGTTACTACATTTCTGTAAGTAGTAACCAGTTTGTTTGTTCATAGTGTCTTCTCACACATGGACATTGCATTTACACTTACTACCCATATTAGCTCTATATAAGCTTTTATAATCTCACCTACTGCTCAAGAACTGCCAGTGTTGGGTGATTTTAAGAGTGGAACATGAACTTGAACATTTTACACTGTTCAGTGTCTACACTGGGCTTGCCCTGTGGTGGCTAAATCTCACTTGTAAAAGAGGTTTTAAATGTGACAAAAATAAATGCTATAACTGTGCTGTGGTTATTGGTAAATAATGAATAGTGAAAAAGAAGACTGCATCGGAATACCTCATTACAGGTATAATATTTGTTGTTAACTATTTGTTCCTTGTGGAATTGGAAATGCCTGTTTTGTGATCACTGAGCTGGGGAATTGGCCACTACTTTTGAATGATCAGTCTTCTGACCTATTTTATCAGTTTAGAGAGCATAGTTAGATGGTCCGTGGTCAAATGTGTGGCTCTCTTTCAGCAGCCGTCCCTCCCATATTGCTCACTGCTCAACCAATTAGAACCCAGAGGAGGAGAAACAGAACCAATCCAAGCCTCCCTGCACTCGGTTCCTCGTGGTTGAGGGTAATGTGTACACATTGAGATCGGTTTCTGATTTTTGACTTAACGATCAAGTGTAAAGCTGTATGGCAGGGCTTGGCAATGTGATCAGTCGTTGAGGCCAGATTCACCATTCTAGTCATGGTCGTAAGTCTTTCGGAGCAGTGAATGAATATCTTTAATGCTGAAGTGCTGTACCTGTGAAAGGAGGGGCACGGTTAGTGTGTCAGGCGCAGTTTGAAGGCTGATATTCATACGGTGCTCCTCGGGCTCTGGAAATGAAACCAGAGCTGACTATGAAATGCAATGACTGGCAGAGAGGATATCGGGCAGATATACTGGCTAAAAGGGTCTCCTTTGCATTGCAGACCCTTGGACCTCCACCACAGAAGAAGAGAAAATGTACATTATTTGTATTCCGTTGTGTTAGTGGAGAGGGGATGCATAAAATCCTCCTTGAAGCAAGGGGGCGCTGCAGTTTGCAGAAACATATGAATACTCCCATTAAAGTGTTAATAGTTTAAGTGAATGTCAGGGACAGTGGGAGCAATCAGGGTCCGCTATCATAACCTGAATGATACGCTCATTTTCATCCATCAGGTCTGGGGCTAAGGGAGGCAGGGAGAGGAGGACAGCTCGCTTCCCTTTAAAATACAGGTCACTCCCCAAAACTCCAGCAGGATCTCGCATAGCCAGGTAGCGTGGCTCGGGAATAAGCAGAGAGCAAATCTTCTTCTCCGTTTCAAGCGCCGATATCAGGTTGCTCACAATGTGCAGTGCGTATGAAAATATATATGGGCTGCCTAATGCTTCCCTCCTCCGAAATAATATTGTCCCATAGGAGCGGTGCATATTTGAGCTCCAGTCTGCGTCAGAGGTTGCTTTTCAGCTAGGGGACTTGAAACCGACCCTCCGAACATTTCCGCGAGGTATCGCCGAACAGGTGTTTTTTCCCGCTGGACGACCCTCTGAAACGCTGTAAAGCCGTGCCAGCAGATCCTTTTCACTTCGCCCCTTTGACCTTGGCGCATGTTCGACGAGCAAACTTCGGGGGTTTCAGATTTAATTACGCGCATTCAAAGAGAACCGTAACACGCGTAACTGTAGCGTCTGCTAATGTTACCACTCACGCCGTTATTAACATTGCTACTTCTGTTTCTGGGGCCATTAATACCACAGTTGCTAATAATAGTCTTCGCATCTCCCTGAAGATCGCTGCTTTCTTTTCCCCAACAGGGATGCACAGGTTTGTACGGCGTGTTAGCTACACCTGGCGTTATCTGCATGTGTGTTAGCATAGCCCCAGAAGCTCAGGAAGACTACAGATGTTCCGGAATCATGGGGGGTGTCCAATATGGTGTGCCCATTTTTGCCTTGCCAGCGCTCAAGGGTGGTGTCCTGTCGGGGTGCCGGCTCTAGGCCGTAGGCTTCGGGCCCCAGCCTTCGGGCCCTGCTCCTCTACCGTTTAGCAGGCCGCCAAACATGACGGCGGACGCCTTCCGGAGACGAGAGCGCCTAATCCTATTAGGGCTCCCCCGCCGCAACCTAGAAAGAGGCAGGGCAGGATCGGAGCCAAAATGGCAGCCAAAGGAGCGCGGAGGAGCCCGACGCTATCGCGATGCAACCAGGCTAAGCTCGGATACAATAGGTGTGTAATTTCAGGTTTTTGTTAAGCCAAAATCCAATCACATACATGACTGGTAGATCACAGCGAAACACAACGGGGAAAGAAGAAGGGGGAGTCGCGGGGGGCGGTTGTGCGAGTGCGTCTGTGTGTGGGGTGCGGGGCGGTTGCATACCTCACACAAACAATCTCCGCGCAGTTCAAATGCCATTGATCCTCACTGTTAGCTCCATGGTGAGATTAGCCAGCGTGCCGAGACCCCACCTGCTGAGTGACAGGGGTGGCCAGCCCCAACCCAAACGGGTAATGCTTCTAAAAGTAATAAAAGCTCTGCCTTTCCTAATGTCCATATCTGAGAGGCTTTGCAGCCTAGTGACCTTTAAGGGGACATGTGATACATTGCCTGCTTCTGATTGGCGGATCAGGTATATTCTGCAGTCAGCAGTAATGTAGACGCAGGTATAAAAAGGGTTACCACAGAACACCTGGGCCCAGCATACCTGTATTTGGCTTATATCAAATCAGTGCATCCTAATAAAGTTTTATCATATTTTAAATTGCAAATGCTAAATCCAAGGGCATAGTGCAATAATACAAAAGACACAAATTTTAAATGGAAGATTGTCTTTTTAGTTTATTTCAACAAATCGTATTGCTTGTTTCTATCAAAATAAATTGTAACTTGCAGATTGTGAAATGATTCAACGTGTTTATTATTATTATTATTATTATTATTATTATAATAATAATATAATATTAATAATAATATTATTATTATTATTTGTAGTAGTAGTACTAGTAGTAGTAATAACCATCATCATCATCATTTGCAATGAATGTAGGCCTAATGATTTTACAGATGGTGCTACAGTGGTGACCTTATTCCGTGGACTTCCACACAGTAATGAACAGCTGCTGAAGAAAGTGAGGAGTGATTAGCATTGAGTGATCTATTATTGATAAAGTCAGCGTTTCCCACAGCTTCGCCTAAACAACCCCCAGAAACCCAGAGAGATCCCAAGACCGGGATTTACATTCACCCAATAGGTTTTAAAGTGTTAATCTTCAAAGACATTCGGTTTGTCTCCCGCATAATGGGCTTTAAAGGGGATTCAAATGAACAGAGCCTGGCTGGGGGTTGATCAGCAAATAAACTCCCCGAGTGTGACACCGCCATCCGTTCTCATTGGCTTCTCTGACAATTCCCGCTCGGGGCAAGTGCCCCTAGCAGGCTTGCTTTGCACAAAGTTAAACAAGCTGAATTTTCAGGCAGAACAATGGGACGTTGAGCAGATACAGTACCGGTCTTCATAAGATCTACTGAATTTATTTTTAAGCAATTCCTGGGATTTCAGGTGCTACCTTTCCATACACTGCACATTAGACCCTTTGGTTTTCTTTAATGGTGCTTAGGTTGCACATACTGTGAAGTGCACTGTGATAAATTCTTAGTAAAATCTACTATATGAATAAATTTGATCTGATTCAGTTTTACTCCAAGCAGAGGTGTTTTACTGAATATTCGTGCAGAGGAATGGGCTGTCGTGTACAAGTGCACATTTGTTTAAGCAAAGGCCGTTAGCTTTTCATGCAGCCATGAATTTGCCTTTAATTTATAGGTAAAACAGTAAAAGGTATAACTCTTCAAAAGACAGAAAGAAAAGCGCAGAGAATCTCTGATCCCAGCTAACACCAAATGCCATTGCTTCTACTTTTGACAATGTTGCAGTGGTGATGAATGATAATGTTGTAGCAAAACACGCACACACATACACATTCATACACACACACTCACTCATACATATACACACACACACACACACACACACATATATGTGTGCGTTCATCACCCTACACAATCACATTACTCTGCTGGAAAATATTGCAATAACTTTACTGCTCTCTGGGAAGTTCAAAGGAGAGTAAATATGAAAAAAGCATCGGTTAGGTTTGCGAATAGTTAATGAAAAAAAAGGGCGGGAAAACAATTCATACCGCGCACATTAATCAGAATGAAACAAGGGGTGAATCTTTTTAAACGGTCTAACTTGATTTAGCATTCGTATCTTTTAGCATTATTAGCGCTAAGTTGATTTAAAGCGCGTGTTTAATGTCGGAGCGTTATTGCCGCTGACAGTAATGGCTCCTTTCAGAGAGCAGCAGCTGCGAGAGAGCCCGGATCAGCTGTGAATCTGATCTCTCTCCGCAGTTTACATCTGAGCCGCTGATCTTCAGATGGAGATTGAGAGGAACAACAGGGAGAGAGAGAACAGAGATCTTTTTGTTGTTGTTGTTGTTGTTCTGTAATTGTAAATGATTGCTGTATTTAGGCTGTCAGACGTCTGACTGGCGTTTTATTCTGACAACGGCGGAACAAATTTGACTCATCCTTCTGGGGCGAAAAGAATGCTATTCCTCCCAAAGAATGCTATTAATTTTTCCACGAGGAATGTATAAAATATAATTTATTATTTATTTAGTATTTATTATGTCCTTGATTCACAGTTATTTCTCATCACAGTGACCCCCCACCACACACACACACACACACCCTCAGACTTTCTTATTGGCAGAACGCTCCCGGAGCTCTGCTTCATTATTCAAGTCCATGTGTAGGGGTTTGAGCCAGAAAATCATTTCGGTCCCTCAGACCAGTTAGTAATTCTGATTGGCAGCTCTGTACACACACAAGGGGGAAGGGTTACGATGCAGGTGGCAAAGACTAATAGCTCCACTCTGTTATTGTTTCTTTTTTGTTTTCGTCTTTAATGGAGGCGTAATTGCCTAACACAAAAAAGTTCAGCGATTATGCCAAAAAAGTAGATAGCGAGCAGTTGGCGGCTCTCTGCTTGGGGTTGCGGGCGTGACCTCGTAAACCTATTTTAAACGCTTTCACTCAGATAACCCGCGCAGCGACACACTGTATGCAAATGCTGCTGTCATTTCCAGGCTAATTCGAGGGTCCCTCTCAGCTGGAGCGATCCTCTGCCGTGTGTCTCAGCTCCCTGGTGGTATGTCCCTTACTTTACTTTACCAAAGTCACCAGGGTGCGCCCACCACCCAGGTAATTATGCCAGATTGTGAAGCATCCCCTCTCAGAATGCACCCCCCCACCCCCCCCCCACACACACACCCCTGGGAAGTTCGGACAGCTGATGGGGTCCGTCTGAAAACTGAGGACCTCCGGTTAGTGTGCGATGTCGAAGGGAGAGTGATTGTAATTAAAGTGACCCCGCTCCCCGAACCGTTAAGCAGCTGTGTCAGCTGCAAAGAAAGACGTGTGGTTTCAAAGGAATTTTCCTGTTGTTTGATAGTATACAGCAGCTACAAGGTTCTCCTGGTCCCCAGACCTGATTTTCACTGAAATACATGAGGTCTGCTGGGACTTACATGGCATCTCTCATACACAACACTGAAGATAAATAACCCTTGCTTTATGTGTGTGTGTGTGTGCGAGTGTGCGAGTGTGTGTGTGTGTGTGTGTGTGTGTCTAGCTTTAATATTCTGTGGAATAACTGGATCTTTTGTACACCGAGGCAGGGGATGTGTGAGATGAATAAAGGAGTAGCCTTTGGGTTAATTCTTAAAGGACAGAGGAGGAAGCTGTAATCACACTACACATTTTTTTAAATGCTTTTTTGCCATGCTTGGATGTGGGCAGGGCTGAGAAGCTTCATAAGTTTAATATTTCCAAAGAATGACCTTTGACTTTAATAGAGTGACTTGCCAATAAGGATATATTGTGTCTCAAGGGGGAATGGGGCACGTAGCTCTGGCATTTGATTACCGAGGATGGAGATTTACGTCTGCCCTCTCTCCGAGATGTTCAGTAATCCAGAGAGATGCAGACAAGAGCTCGACGGTTTTGTGTCTGTCAGTGGCTTTTCCACGGCGTAAATAATTTAGCAGCTTTTAGGAATGTTTGAGGAAAACAGATATCTACACAGCGAAATTGACTCTGGCAGTTCTCGACAAACCGCCACAACTGGGGGCTCCTTCTCTGTCACATCAGCCCACGGAAGACTCCGGAGCTTCTGCTAACTTTCATCTCGCTCTAAAATGCGGGCCCTTCACGTGAACCGAACCTTAAAGGCAAGCAACGACGGTTAACAATTTAAAACCGTTTCAGACACTTTTAGCGACAAAAGCCTTGGATTCTACCTTTTGATGTGAAATTCACATATGAATTGTAAGGGGATTTGGGTTTACCCTTCCATCAGTTCTGTGACATTGAAGATGCACAATTTCTGCCCATTATGTAAACTCTCAGGTATATGATTTAAAGGCATTGTACAGAAAATTCACTGCAGGTTTCCTTAAAGTTACATGGAAACCTTCCCAAAGTCTCTTTTTTTGCATTACTTTTCCGAATGCTGTTCTGTTTGCCTGGCAGCCTTTTCCTTTTGGTAGGTTTGTGGTCTTAGCTGGCCACAACAGACATCAAAATTTGAAACCAAAATGGAATGTATTTTTTAATTTATTTTTTTAGATTTTAATTTTTTAATCTGTCCTACTTCAAAAACTAGAGTGAGGCTTACCTTTAAATATTTTTTTCTAATTAAAAAAAAAAACTAACAACAAGCTAGAACGCATCATCAATGGTAGAGCACATCCACACTCACTCCAACCATGAAAGTTCGCTGTTTTTTTTTTTGAAGTTGCCATCTGTTCTTTTTTCTTGTCTTCTGAAAACCAAGAGTAAAGACATGGATGAGGAGCAATCCATGTCTCCCACTGTGATGGAGCTTCTGTAGGTGATGTCAATCAGGAAATGTTAAGTACCCTGTGTCTCCCTGCTCATTAGGTATGTGTCCCTATGAATGTGAGAGTATTTGTTAAACCACATGACGAGAATACCTTTCTCCGAGAGCAGATGTGTTGTAATTAGTGGGGGGCTTAAGTTGTCTTAGAGAGGTGTGAAAAGTCATCAGCAGCCAAAAAGATTACTGCGTGATCCCCTTACAGCATTTGCCTCACACCTGCCCACTTGCACACCAACACAGTCACACTGATACACACACACACACGCACTATCAAATACACATTCCAAATTACCCACACATTCACACACATTCAATACAAATATGCACACAGGCAAACATACCGAACAACCCACCTGTAAACAAAAGCACACACAGATCAAGTCCACCACAGTCACACAAATTCCATATGAACGCACACACATACACAAAAACAATAAAATACGCTTAATCATCAACACTTATACATTGGACACAAACACACACACTCACATGTGTGGTCAAACTCGCACACCAAATCACCTACAAACACACACTCGCACAATAAAATACATAGCATTGTTTGTTTTTTGTATATTGTCATAAGAAATCTTTTATTCCGTAGTCATAATTTTTTATTTTATTAAAGTTTTTCTGAAGCACTATTTTTTTTTTTTTCTGATGAACATTTTACAGTAAGGTACCCAAATGGGCCCATCCACACAATGCCAATGAAAAACCCAAATAACCACACTCCAACTCAAACAGCCACACTGGGCTTAGAGTCACAGCCCTAATTGAGAGGTCGTCTGTGGGTGAAGACAGTAGAAAGACTCATAAATTAGGAGAATGCTTAGCACAGAAATACAATTGATCAGGCCTATTAGCCATTTCAAAGGGAGGGAAGGCCTGTAATGGGCTATTATCAGCATGGAACCTCTGTAAAGCCATTAGTGCCTTTTGTTGCCGTCGCCCCCTTTTCCAAACGTGCTGGGCCAGTTCAAAAAGGCAAACAGGGTGATCTGTTCGCCTGGCGCGTAGCCGCGAACTGCCACACCTCTGCCAAAGGGCCGCCCCTTCCAGCGGTCCGGCGTTAATGCATTCGACAAAAGATGATGATGTAGGCGACGTCTCTGCGGTTCACCGCGATTGTGCTGGCACCCCCTTCGACCCCGCCCACTCCTCCGCCTCCCTCACGCGGTTTTCCGCTTTCCCCAACGAGCCGCTCCTCCACCTGGCCCGCTCCTTCGCGTCCTTTTTTCCTCTGCCCCGCCTGCTTCTCCACAAATGCAAGACGCACCGAGGGGCGCGCAATCGTTTTCCACACTGTTGGGTCAGTTGTGCGTTTAACAAGGCGCTTATGTTAAACCGGGTGGGCACAGGTAGCACGGAGGCTGCCATCTTCCATGCCGAACGACAGCAACGGCAGAAAAAAAAAAACAGTAAACAAAATGGAGGACAGGGGCGAGCGCGGGCGGGCGGCGTGGAATCTCGCGGCGGTATCAACTGCGGTATCTCTCGGAAGAAATTACTCACGAACCTTGCGGAGGAAGGCTCGGATTCAATAAGGCTGTCGCCGGTGTCCTGCTGCGTGTTGTGGGTTTCTAGCCTAAAGCCAAACTCTCTGTGTTCATAACGATCTCAGACAGGTGAGGGATGAAAGCCTGTAATGTCTGATTATTCCCGTCGTCGTTTAACCGGGGCCCCCGCTTTTGTTCAGATCAAAGGCGCTCTCTCGAACGCTTTACGCGTACGCTAAGCTCGCCGACTTCGCTCGCCGTGCGGGCGGATCGGCGAAGGCGCGCCAAGAAATCGCCTACGACGAAGAAACCGAGCAGGCTCTCGCTCCCCTTTCCTCCTTTTGTCTCCTCAAAGGAACATTTGTTCACAAATCTGAGCCCAGCAATTCAAAGACGCCGGTTCAAAGCCGGACGACCCCGGCTCGGGAGAAAGCTCGGGCAGAGGTTTTGGGCGAGCGTTGAAAGGAGAAAGTGAGACGCGGAGCACGTGGTCCTTCCCGACGGTTCAGGGGTCTTGAGCAACGCCTCTCTCTCCGCGGTGTGTCGAGGCTGGGGGACGAGCGGAGAAATCGCAACATCTGGAGGAGCGGCGGCGAACGTAAATGCGAACAGCATTGTGCGCGTGAGGCATCTGGCCGCGTTTATGAACGGATCCGTACGTGCTGTACGCGGAGTTTGGGGGGACCGGTGGTGATGAGCGAGGAGACAGAGCCCGGGTTAAGAGAACAATGTGCTCCTCTACCGGAGAAATAAGCAGTCATGTCAATCCTTCCCTGCAACGCGTGTGTGTGTATGTGTGTGTGTGTGTGTGTGTGTGGGGTGGAGGGGGTGGGTAGGTGGGGGGGAGGTTTGACTGTGTGTGCAAGTGTGGGTGCACGTGTTTGTGTTTGCGTACACGTGCACGTGAGTATGTGCACGCATGTGTGTGCATGCCCACAAACATACGCACATAAAAATGTGTGTAAAAAATGTTGTGCACGTACAAGCCGAGGGGTGTCTGCAGTTGGGTCTCTGCCACCTATACCACGCCCTTACTGCACGCACGCATGCACGCACGCACATGCACATTCACACACGTGCACAGCACCAAATCCTCTTTAGCTAGCATGCTTACAATTCCACTTCAGTCATTAAGCAGAGGCTTTCAGCCAAATAAACTTCAAAAAGTGAATTCACATTATAAGCAAACACCACTAGAGTGACAGATATTCAAAGCTACAATCATCGCCATCAAGGTGCATGCTTCAAGACCTGAAAGATTGTGGGAGAGAAGGGTTAGTTTGATCTTTTTTATTAAATAGAAACATAGTCTAAAATGGTGAGTTTTAGACATTTGTGGAAGACAGTCTGCCTGACTGACTGGAGAACGTCATTCCAGAGGGCGAGAAGGAGCAGTAGCATTCGTAGCTTGCTGTACCAGAGTGAGTGTTCTGAATTGAATGTGGCAGCCAACGGGAAGCCAGTAAATGATGTTCAAAAGTCACATGGCACGACTGCCTGGTCTCCAACCATTTACAGGTTGGAGACCAGGCAAGCAGCAGCATTCTGTTTCAGTGGCCCGGTAGCACAAGGTAGTAGGCCAGTGAGATGTTAGAATAGTCCAAGCTTTACTGGCTTGGTCTGTTCAGAGTGACATCTGTGCAACTACTCACTGCACAGGCTGCCCTATAATTTTACTTTCTGCAAGTACATTTAAATACTGAGTTTCAATAATATTTTAATTAACTATTTTTTAAAGTTTGTGCAAAAAATGTGGCCAATATACTTCCAAAATAATAGAATTACAATTATGAACAACATTAAATAACAATACATGTTGTGAGCTGTATAGTAAAGTGCAGCCAAACAAACCAATGGAATTGCAGACATGTGAATTTACAAAGTCATAAAGCATTCATAGTTCCAAAACAATTGGCCTCGCAGCACTTTTCTTAAATTCTTCTTACTTTTGTTCTTTGTTCTAGAAAGTTCCAAACTTTGGATTCATGAAATGTGCAGACCTTTGTTTTTGTGCCCAATTTGATGTGCATGCCTGTTCATGTGATTAGCATGAGGAGACAACTTAGCAGTCCCATAAATGACATGCTGACTTAGGGGTCGAGTGCAAACGTTAGCAATTCATCACTCTCCGTGAACTTATCTGTGCGGTCCCTAAAGGCGCTCTCACTCCCCAAGGCACAGTTAGCCAAGTAATCCAAAAGCAGCAGTGTTGGATTTGACTGCACACTTGTGGGTCTATATATATCATCATCAATCAACATCACCATCAGTCAGTTTTTACCAATAAACAATATTAATTACACATGGTCCCAACAAGGTTATTATTGCAAACTAAAACTAAGATGAAAAACTAGGTATGAAGAACACATTATTGTAAACTGAAGTAAAATTAAAAACAAGAGTTCAAATAAATAAATAAATAAATAAAACTAAACTAAAACCAGCAAACTAGCTCTTGAAACTAACTAAAACATTGCTGAAATTTAAATCACAATTGAAAACTAAATAAAAATGAAAACTACTGAAAGCTTTGTGCTTTTTGACAAAGGTTTGTTAGTATAGTTAAAACCAGTATTTATGCCTATAATTGTTAAAAGATGTGAAAAAAAGATGAACGCTGACATTTTCGTGGAAATGTATTTACACAGTTTCCGATTAAATCTGATCATACGTATGTTTCATGAGGTCCGAAGGTGGTACTCTTTTGCAGCGGTCTCTGGCCAAGGGCAATAATAATGGATTGGACATATGAAGTAATCATGGTCTGAAAGCTCTGTACTTTGAAGGGGAGAGGCTTACTTCAATCACGACCAAAGTGCAGCTTCCACCTATATGTAGCAGCTGTTCTCTTCCACCAGAATACTCACCACATATGAAGTCTAGAGGTAAGATATGGAATTACTGAGGATGATTAGGTGGCTAGTTAAAGAAAGCCGGGTTGGGAACTTCACCCGGGCATCAGGGAACCAATAAGTGCCGTGCTAGGCTGTCCAGAGCTCTCCTCGGGAACAGCTAATGCCATCGTCATCAATTTACACAAAACACTAATAGACATCTACACAAACACATGCATAGAGACACACACACAAATGCCTATGTGCACACACATGCAGACATGTACATGCGCATGCATGCACACGCACACACAGACACAGACACACACACACACAGCACAATAACTCCACTCAAACATATAAAAATAAACATACACACATGTACACAGTATAACTTTCCACTGAAACACACTCACTCAAACACATGTGCACAGTTTGTTTCTAACCCACTAGTCACCCCCTTGTCACAGATATATAGACACCCAGGTGGTATCTTCCCACTCAAACAGATACACATCGTGCCACCTCCACTCAAAAGCACACACATGGCAGCTCCATACTCAGACAAACTGAGCTCTATACTCAGATACATCTGCAGCTCTCTGAGTAACTTAAATATTCACACAACTTCTTCGCTGCCCAGTCAAATTCTAAGTCAACACAATCTCCACCCGAAAACATAGACATGAACAAAAAGTGGTAACTCTACTCTGTGTGAACTTTCCACTCAAACACATGCACACAATGCGATAATTTTCTACACAAACATGGTGGTAAAACCAATGTTGTACAAGCACACCACGACACAGAGTGCAGTGACGTGCCACTCAAGACAACAGCTACACACAGTGTGGTGATACTACACTTCAACATACAGAGGCACAATGGCCAAATATCTTTTTAGGCACAAAGAAACACAAAGTGTGATAACTAACCATTCAACAGCATAAACAAGTATCTTAATAACTCCACTCAAATTCACTGGCACAGTATTGTAATATGTTTGCCCCAAGAAAAAGGCCAGAGAAATCCGACACCCTTCTAGTTCATAAATAGTGGGTTGGCACAATTCATTCTATTAGGTTTGTTCTCAAGCAATGAGCATGGTCTCCAAAATAGATGCAATGCATGCTTTCATTCAATGCGCTTAATGTGTCAGGCAGAATGCTTCTCACAATTACTGTTTATGTGCTTTTTCAAATGCAAAAATGCCTCTTAAAGAGAGAGTAATTACACGCATTCTCACTTCAGCCGAACAATGGAGGCATTCCTCAATTATGCTATAAGTGGTAAAATGACTTGCAAGGTTAGCAGCCTGTGTTGCTCTATTGTAATCGCCTTTGAAGTCTCTTTGTGGGCTATTAAACCCTGTTTTGCCATTCAGTGGCAGCCTGTGTGGTGATCGTTTGAGTGTAACAATGGGCTATAATGAGTTAAGGCTTCTGGTTGCCCCGGCCCTTCTTGGCCACCGAAGGCTGCTCATTGGCTGCCCGGCATTTATTGGGGCACTGTTATGAGTTGCAGCTGTGCCACTGTCACCCGGCCAGAGTAAGGGTGCCCCAGAGTTCAGAGGTCAGCACATTGTTGCACCACCAAGTGAAGTATATATTAGAGCCAGTAAATGCTGTGTCTCATTGATTGGTCAGAGACCCCTTCTTTGACACCCTTCAAAAAAGGCTTTCAAGCGGCTGATAATGCCTCAAGAATTGTCAGTGTATTGAGGAAACATTCACCCAAAAACTTTTTTTTTTATAAAAAAAAAAAAAAAAAAAACCGAGCGTATACATATCCAGTTTCCACTCTACTTTGGAATGTCTAACTGTCTGCAAGAATGGAGACATTTGCGGTTCTCCTCTGAAACAAATGGTGTCACCAGCTGTGCTTCAATACCCATGCTCTCGGTGACCTCTGTAGCTGCCACTTTTTCCCACCCTGCAATCCACCAGTTGAACTGGGCAGTCGGAGTCTGCTTTGGCATAGTCAGTCATCCACACGCCAGAACCCAATGTCTTAGCAGGCCCTCTCAGTCATTTTGAAAACAGTACATTTTGGCTGCTGGGTGACTCATTCAGTTAAAGTACCACACTGTGGTTTATGGATGAGCACCATTAGTCTCTGGGCCTTTCCAGTGCTGACTGTGGCTGGCAGCTCTATAGGACAATACACAATTGCAGATTACATCACCCAGGGTATGGGAGGGATCAGACAGTTAGAGGTCTGCATTTCACCACTCTCTAGCAACAATGCTCGTAGGCTGAACTCTTACCAATGAAGGCTCCACACTCGCTGTCACAGCTGTCTTGTTGCAGCTTGGAAAAGTGCTATATCAAACTGGTAATTCAGATATAATATTACACCGCGATTACAGTTAGCTTGTGTAGAGTGGAGATGTAGGAAGACCTTTCATTTGCGGCTTTAACATTCAGTCTACAGGCACTTGATTTACCAGTAGGGGTCACTCGAGAGTGGTGAAATGCAGACGCTTGGTCATCCACGCTCTCCCAAATCAGCAGTAGCATGGGCAAGTTAACAAGGCTGCGGTGGCAGATGGTTGGGCATTTCAGATCGGGGTGGGACGTGCACTGCCCCAAGCTGGGTGCCAAGAAAAAAAGAAAGTCGCACATTTCTTGGTACTTCTCGATTATTAGAACACATCATAAGAGGCATATATTTCTCCCCATCAAGATCCAAATGAAAGTGACCATGAGGAAGAGGTCCAGATAGAACCAATAGAGAAAGCCTAACATCTGGGTGGCGAGTTGCTTATGAAGGAATTCCTACTGGCCCTAGCCTGAGAATCATCAAATGCAAGGCTTGCACGCATACGCTCACATTGGCAACTATTTAATATTGCTGTACCTCAGCTCCTCTCTGTGTCCACGTGGGTTTCCTTTGGGTACTCCGGTTTCCTCCCAGAGTCCAAAGACATGTAGGTAGGCTAATTGGAGACTCTGAATTGCCAATAGGTATGAGTGCGTGCGTGAACAGTGAGTGATGTGTGTGTGTGGATGGATGTGCCTCAACTCTTGCTAACACGGTCGAATGGAGACGATCAGTGCCTTGCATGCAATCTTCAAGCTAAACAGCAAACTCAGCGCTAAAAAGTAGAGTTTGTTTGGTTTTTTGGAGAGAGAGCGATAATGAGCCGATGGAGTGAAGCGAAGACGGACCCCTATCCAGACGCTCTCTGGGCGCTCTGTCAGCCTGGCAGCGGGAGGCCGGCCTCCCACCTGAACGAAAGAAAATAAGTCGCTAGTCGCTAAAAACTCGACTGACCCCTGCCACTCACCCCTCCCCCGCCGCTCGCTTAATCTTAATTGAATCGGCCTTGCCACTGCCAGTGACACTGAGAGATTGCCCCAGAACCTGGGAGGCCTTGCCCTGCCAGAGAGCCTCTGCAAAGAACCCCTTTATTCATTAATTTGTCCCCCGCACCTTCACTTTGCTCATTCCTCACTGTCTCAGGAAGATAATGTTCCAGGGAGAATTTGATCTCTCAATGTGGTCTTCTTTGGAGGGCTCTGATTTTTCAGTCTTGCCCAATGAATGTACCCCCCCATTCCACCTTCACCCCCCACCTAACTGAACACAGGAAGAAAATGACCCACTTTTTATGACCCTACATGGAAATGGTGGTGACAACACAGTGAGCCTTATACTGTGAGGTACATAACTGTAGCTGGTTTCACATGCACCTGTGTGTCTTATGTTCTAGTCCAAGCTGATTTATAGAGCAAGCCCTCCATTTTGTAACTGATCTATTTCCACCGCTAGTTACAGTATTTCATGAACTAACTTATAATAAGCATCTTGCAGGTAAAACAACAGTGCGTACCATAGCTGTGATTTAAATGTACAACCTCCTGACAGAACACCAATGTTACTACACTTTACATCATATTACTGACCAACTACTGTCATATTAGCATGGGGCCTGTGTAAACTGGCTGTAACAGTAGTAAACATGTCAGGATTGCAACAAGGCTGTTCCACACGGAGAGACCAATGGAGGTTTCTCCTCTACTCATTGTCACAAATATGATAGTGCCGGATAATCTTCTCCATCTGATAACAGGAACAAAAAATAAATGTTTATTTGTATGTACAAAAATAGTGTCTGCATTATACAATAATATGAATGTATATATACATAAAAAATGTAGGTGCAATAATAGTAGTATAATAATAATAATAATAATAATAATAAATATGAAAAGTGACACTGTCTAGCGTGCATACATCCTGCTAAATCTCCATATGAATGGCAGGCTGAGGTGGGCAGGTGCTGTGCGATAATGCGTAATCTCGATGAGGAGCGGGGAGAGGCGCACAGATGCAGGAAGCTCTTATTAGCTCCGATAAAGCAGGGGAACGCGGGGATGCTAATTCCCATTGTTCCCGCGTACCGCGGCCGGCTTCCTGACAAAGTCGCGCAAGGGCCGGGCGCGTCTGTGAATTCGTACCCGACGCGCGAGAGAGCGAGCGGCGATTTAAAGACGCGTCTGTCGCACTTTTGGGAAAAAAAACAAGAAAACCAGACAAGAGAAAGGGAGACGATGTTAGGCCAGCGGTGTGCGTGCCGTTATTTGATCATTCCTGCCTCTCCTACAACGTAGCCTCTGTGTTCTGGATAAGAGGAGAGACACCAGATTATGCCTGCAGGCTATGATCATTCATTATGCATGTACATTATTCATACAATTATTGATAATGCTTTTCATAACGGTGATTATTCATACATTAATGATTGCAGTTACTAATGTTGGAATTAAAGATATTATTATTAATGTTGAATCATTTGAATCATAATGCGGTCCCAGTAGTTCTCCTCTGTCATTTTTGTTCAAAGTGTTCAAGGCGGTGGGGGGGTTTCCATTGAAGGTGAACTACAGAGAGCTCCCCGAGCAGCTCGACGCTAACAGGACCTCAGCTGCCCAGCTCCTCTTCAGCTGGGAATTTACTGTTATGCATGATTACAGCACCTTATTATAAAAAAAACACACTAAAACATCCCATTAGTATATTTCACCTGAATCTCTAAGTCATTTAAAAATATAATTTTTTGAATTTGAGAACCTTGAAAACCATTTCATTTAGGTAAAAATGGATCATATATCCTTGACAATCAGAATACAAGGGAAAAAATATTTCTAAATGATATTCACTAATTAGTCCCATATCGATTGTTTATTTTACGATGTTCAACTTTTAAGTGCTTAATTCAAAGGTAATGAACAGGGATGCTCTGTGTTTCTGTCTGAACCAAGTGGTAAAATATTTTAAAAATGCTATATTATCAGTGCTAGACACAGCAAGGGTAAAACAAGGTACATAATTATTTGAGTGTACAGTGCTCCTTCCTCCTGTATTGTTTGCTACTATATTTTCTATTCAGTGGGTTGCACCATTTATTTCGAGCGAAACATTAGCAGAATGACTAATGCTATCCATCCTTCACACTAGAATGGAACATTTTAGAGTTTCAAAATATTTTACTTAATGTTTTAAGGAGAACAAGTTGTATTTGGAAGCTGATGAAAAAGTAAACAGAGGAAAAAATGAACAGGCTTAGGCAATCATTTGTAGCTTTAAACATCCTGCTGTAGCACATGAGCGTGTTGCTTAAAGAGAATTATTTTAATATCCAGTCACATAATGGATGATAGGTAAAAGCCAGCCAAGTAAGGCCTCTCAAAAAGAGCATCTGTTGAGCAAATGTCAATGGTAAGTTCTACACGCAAACATCATTTTAAGCCCTGTTGATTTCAGATGGATTTATGAGGATAAATTTACTACAAATTACTTCAACAGACACCAAATACTATTAAATAACCAATTACGCCTCCACTTTTAGACTTAGCTTTTTTTTTCTTCGTTTAGGAGTTGGACAAAGTTGTTTTAAAAAGGGACGTCAGACCCCCGCGGGTTGCTGTCAGTTGGCCGCAAGTCATGTGCATTTTTGACCGGTGCTTTTCTGGTCCTCGGTCTTCAGGCGGCGGTGGGCCAAAGGAAAACCGGCAGTAAACGAAACAGCCGTCCGCTGGGGTGTACTGCCGTAATGTGCTTTTTGAGAGGAAGCAAGAAAAGAAAAAAGGCGCAGAGCTGGACGGGGAGCGCGGCCTTGCTCCTGGTGAGCCGCGATGCGGCTGGCTCGGGTTACCGGAGTCCAGTCAATGCAGTGGAAGGGAGCGCATGCCCGGGGAATGTTTTTATTGCACTCGGTCTTGGGAGAATGGATTCTGGCGAGCGTCGGATGCCTGTGTATTCCCTGGCTTGATCCACACTCAATAAATAGTAAATCTATTTCCAACACCGCCGGCATTGTGCAGGAAGTCTGTTTCCAGCTGACCTTTAAGTCGACCATTTAGCGAAACAACATTAGCGTGCCGAGCCCCTCTACTTACAGTGAAACACTAGCTTCGCTCGTCCGGGCCGGGGCGTTATAGATGTTTCCAGACTAGCAGCGATGGCAGCGCTAAAGACTGTCTGAGAGCGGGGGTGGGCGGGGGGGGGGGACGGACGAGGGGGGTTGGGACGGTCGGGTTACCAGTCAATGTGTTGCATTACAAAAAAAACAAATTTTGCCCTCATAATCGGCGGTAATGCTATTCCCATCGATAAAGCCAGCAAAACGGTGTTCTTAAGAGATCTTTTTCCGGGCTGTTTGGCCCGTAATTGTCTTCAGAGCGGCTGGAGGCAGTGAGTGATATTCCGGACCAGGTGGGCTGTAAATAAATTTAGCCGTTTTGTGATGAGTGTAATGCGGGAGAAGGCTGATGTTAATGAGGGTTGTGGAGACAGAAATCCTCCTACCTCTCCGAAAATAGGACCAGTCTATCCTCGAGCACTTTTTAACATAAGAAAAAAAACCCCACAATGATTCCCCGGTGCATATGGAGTCTCAGTATTGATTTTGTGTTGGATTACATTTTCTTGTGTCTTCTAAATTGAGATTGTTTTATTCCAATTGTCGTCATTCGGAAAACAGCGATGGCTAGCATCAACCATCTTAGAGTAGTTCCTTGGAGCGATGTAAAAATAAATAAATAACAATGATAATGTGGTTTGGATTTAATTTAGAAATCTTACCATTTTGTTTTCATATTTTATCTCATCTTAAAAAGATTGTGGCTATGAAGGAGAGAGACTTGCTCTCCAATGTATCACCTGGGAAAAAAAAAACACGGGTAATTTTTTGATTTGCAGATATCCAACAAAGACAACAGTCCTGCTGATGAAAGATTGTGTCATAAGAATGAAACTGTATTCTAATTAATTGACACAAACTAACTAGGTTCAATGTCTGCCTTGAGCTGTGTGTAATCTTTGCGGTCTGTTATGAGGACACATCCAGTTGAAGATATGTTGATATGCTTCAGTGCTTTTGTCTCTGGTCATAGAGAGCAAAACAAATTAAAATGGTGCCTGAACTACAAATGACTTGGTATCGTTGTCCAAAGTCGTCTTTTTGATTAGTTTTTTTTCCCCCATTCCCCATGTACACAAATTTTCATAAGATCATCCCCTTCCATCCTGGGTTTCTTGTAAAGAATCCATAACCCTTATGTCATAGAATAACTTGAATTGTAATTAAATCTTGCCATAGCTCTCAAGGTATTTTGCATGTAAGGAATATTTTTAGTGCAAGACATGCAAGGGAATCTGGGAAGGGTCAGAGGTGAGGAACATTTGCTTTCCAGCAACATATGACACATGCCTCATCATTTCTTACATTAAGACATAGGGCTCCTCTGTGAATGTGGTACCAAAGAAGATTGATTGACAAGAGATTCAACCTGCCAATCATCCTCAGTCACACAAATCACATTGTTTCACAATAATGCAAGTTGTTCTACTGCACAGACTTAGCTGCCAGAGGGAAAAAGAAACCTGAGTGCTGCCATTAAATATAGAAACTGGAAAGAACTGGGCAGTTTGATTTTCAAAGGCCCTTTGGAAAACAGGAGGCATATGCATTTTTTTAAAACATTATTTATGTTATAGTAAACAAGCTAATGTTATAGCTAGCCTGCTCGACATAAATGAAACCCTGTATCTTAGCAACAATTTTCCATTTTCATGATGCCAATCTAGATTGCTTCTGTCAATCCAAAGGGTGGTGTTTCGTTGACTATTTATCCTCTGGTTCACTTTTCTAAAGCCCAGCTCAAATGTCAAATGTGCAGTTAACATTATATTTCATTTGAAATTCCTTTTCTACTGCAAATCGCTTGTGGCTGTTGTGGCTGGAAACAATCTCATATACGTATCCATTTGCACCGCGGGCAATTTAATCCAATTCTCGCAAAGAATATAGGGATTTGCCTTATATGGGCAATGATGAAAGCGGCCATTAAAAGTAAATGGGGCATCCAGTAAGATTGCAGTGTTTTACTTTTGGTGGCACCCTCTGTTACCTAGAAGGCCGATAAGTCTAATGCCACACCTGGAGCTTCAGCTTTGCCTTCAAACAAGTTGAGGTGGGGTACTGTACTGCTAGGTAGTGTTTTGGTACTCTCCGAACGTACTGCCCCTTCCATAGTACACTCTTGCCATGCTACAGTATTTATTTTTACATTATATGTACACCATTCAGTCAGTTCTAAACCTGTAGCTTACAGCATGGTTTCAGAGATATAGACAGAAGCATCCAGAACAATGTCTGACAGCATCATTATAGCACTGTTGCCATGTGCATGTATCATCTATCATAGATCCTGTAAATTTGAAGGGGGTGGGGGGGGGGATTATGTATGGAATCATATTGGATCAGCCTGCTCATTAAAAGTCAGCTACATTTAGAAATGAGCGAATGTCCGAAACGTATCATTCTCCTTTAACCCTTGTCTTTGATTTGAGTCAAATTGACCTGTTTTAAACTTTGTGAAATAGGAATGACAGCTTTGAGAGCTGTATTTAATAAGCCAGTGTACATTTGGTTCTTGTGTGTCTATATGTTGTTCATCATTTGTATAGTCTTTATGCTTTTTTTTCTACATGGTTTATTTGAATATAATAAAAGAGAAGATTAAAAAGAATTGAGAATTTCAGTTCAAAACAATACATGTCAATAATCTACTGCATGGAACACTTGTTGTATTTTATTTTCTTTTTGTAGATAAACATTATTTATGCCCCCCATGACTTTCTGTTTTTAAATAATTTTTATTACTATCTTTTATCACAAAAAAAAAATTATTACACTTTCTGTGTTAATGTTATCTAGCAGAGGTAAATGGCAACCATTAACCATGTACATACAGTATATTGTTTATATTGTTTCAAATTGAGATAAATATCATACATTATATATATATATATATATATATATATATATAGAGTAGTTTTCCATCAATTTTATTTCTGTATTGCCTTAAAATCCCAATAATGCCCTGGGTGTATTTGACCCAGGCTAACAGTTTCACAGGTGCTAATAAGTAAACAGAACACAGGGGTTAAATAATGAAAAACAGCAACATGGCGGTGGAGACCTGAAGCTCATTTAAGACAAATTCCATACAGTAACTCCCATAATGCTCCACTGCTGCGGGCGACTCGCCCTGTATATCGATGGCAGCTGGGGTTTTTAATATGCAGTAAGGATTGAGCTCTCTGTGATTAAACTAATTAAATGATCATTAATAAAATATCACTGAAGCGAGCTGTTTACAATGCGCGGGCGGGGGCTGCGAGAGAGTGCATATCTGTGTGTGTTTTTGAAAGGGATCCCCTGCGGTGCCCTCCGTTTGCCACTAAGAGCGCTTGTTTCTTCCTGCTTGCATTCAGCGGGTGGTGTTTAAAGAGATGTTCATAGATTACTGCTCCCATGTGGAGGGGCGTACCTACACCACCTCCAGAAAATAACCCTGAACCTGTGAGGTGTGAACGTTCAATAGAATAACACTACCCATGATGCAACTTCTGCAGCTATTACCTATTAGCACTATTCTTATTGTAAATAATACAGTTAAATATCACTACTACTATCATAGCCACCACTGCTTTAATGTATATATTTGCTAATGCTAGAACTGCTACTGTTGTATTAGACTATTAGCTTCTCCTACTGCAACACAGTTACTACAGGTAATAATAGTGTGACTGTGACTGCAATATAGTGTAGCTGCCACTTCTATATACTAAGATGAAAACTCCCACTACCACTGCTACTACCTACATTACTATGGTTTTAACTACCGCTACTACAATTGCTACTACTGTAACAAAACGACTGTGGTGTAGTGACATGTGAATTGAATTTGGGTAATTTTAATTATAATCTGTAATCTGTATATACATTACTTTTTCACATATAGAGGTTCCTGAAGGTCTACTAATGGGAATCTCATTGTGGCTAAAGGTGCACTTTGTACCCTTGTGCTGGAGCATCTCCCTTCATGTTAGACTCAGTCTTGGGGGGCGGGGCAAATGAACTGCCATGCGTGGGCACAATGCGGTCATTTGTATATTTATTTTTGGTGATCTGATATTGCGTTTTGCAGCACTGACACAGAGGTTGCATTCTTAACCATACTGTAGTTTTATATGAAAATTATCAGATATATTTCTGGGGGGGGGGGGGGGCGTTACAGCATTCTGAGTGCCACGGCCCAAACACCGCAAGACTGAGTGAGGATCTTTTTTTTCCTTCCGCGGCTGGGTAGCGTGTGTGCCCCTATGGGCTAGCGTCCGTATCCGCTGTGTCTTAGCGCCTCAGCGGGAAGTGGGCTCAGTAGACCAGGTCCGTCTGGTTCCCAGGCCCGGTTGACTAATGATCACGGTGGCGACCTCTCCTAAGGGCCGACGGACTCTGACCCCGGCTGTTTACCGGCATTAATCACGGCCCGCTCCACCACCTTTTTAGTGCACTTGCTGAAAGCTACTGTCTCTTTTTCTCTTCCTCCTTAAGACATCGATCAAACGGTCCACAGATATCAGTACATCACAGTACATTAATCAAAAGCCCTCTTATCAGCTGGAAGGGGCTTGAATATGTAAATCCGATCGCTGTCGCTGATAAGGAGCCGCAGAATTACTCTCGGTCCTCCTCTCCATCAGATAGTGGCTACAAGCTGGCAGATAATTTCTTTTTGGAGTGTTTATCCAGTTTGATGATGCAGTCTCACACTCAGTGCATGTGGGGTGAAGACATAGGGCCGTGTGGTCATTGTCTTGTGGACAGGTTCCAGGGGGGTGGCTGGGTGATTCCCTGCCCTCTTCCTGGAGATCTACTGTCCTGTAGGTTTTCACTCTAACCCTAGCAAAGCACACCTCATTCAACAGCTAGAGATCTCGTTGAGCTGCTAATTATTGGCACTGGCCCAGAACTTCCTAAAACTCCTTTCCCATCATTCCTAGCAACCGTGGACACTCAGACTAGCTGGTTACCCCTGCACTGATAAGCATGGGGTGCTTGTATTTAATACAATCATCTTGATTTAATGTAATCACAATTTGCTTTGTTTGTGAGCAGTGAGTGTAAATGAGCATTTCACTTTTTCTTTTGTTTTTTTTTGTTTTTTGTTTGGTGGCTCTTGAAATGTATTGGGCAAAGAACAGAAATAATGAAATGAAGGTAGGACTAAAAGTTAAAGGCAACGCACACTAATTCTTCAACGAAACCAGACCCATTGTTTTAAGACTCTTTTCTACAGCTGTGAATAAATTGACCGGTTATAGCCTGACCTGTTGTTCTGCTACAGACGCATCAATCAAGTCACCACGGGGTATCTCCGACTCCGTCGCATGTGTCGACGAATGGGCTGACGAATCTGCTGTCCTCACCCCAGCGGTCACAAAAGCCTCCACACTGCTTTTTGTGTGCCACCTTCCTGGTACACATTGCATTGGCTGACGATGATCTGCCCAAGAGTTACTTGAGCTCAGAAGTGGCCAGGTGTGTTGACTTGGACAGGGTCCTCACAATGGAGGAGTATTGACACAGTTACAGGACTCAGGACCGTTCCGATGTTTGACCAAGCGTACAAAGGGAACCCGCTGCACAATCTTATCAGCAGCGTTGAGGGGCGGAGATGGGCCAAAGCATCAAAAAACTTTTGTTGACAAACGACACCTTACCTGCACACGTGGCCATGAAACAGGCCGCAATGGGCTTGTAAGTGATTCCAATTAGCCTATTATCACACATCATTGTGCTCAGATACGCCTTTTGTGATAAGCAGGCCAGGGGCAGGGCTTTGGAGTTGCCATGCTTCTTACTGTTGTTCATTAACATGGAGCTATGCTTTGGCACAGGAGCCTGTCGCATGATGGGTAACTGAGTCAGAGGGTGCATTACGTGAAACAAACCCAATTGACTCAATGCACAGTTCCGAGTGAAGCTAATGGCTAACTGCTTATGAGCTTTTCCCAATGACTTGAGAATTCAAAAAAATGGCAGCCAGAAGACCTGCGCTTGTGTGGTTAAGCAGGGAAATCCCTGCTGAATTTCACATAGTGGGGTCTCTGGATTTGGCACAATTTCCATTCCCCAATTTTTCATCAAGGAGCCACTGCCATTGTACACATATATACAACTCATTTTAGAGCCTATTGTACACTGTGGTAATTTTAGTTTCACTTAACCGTGGAAACTGTCTCATAATTATATCCAGCAGATACACCCCGATCTCCAACGGTATGGTTCTCGAGGATTGAGGGGTCAATCAAAATTTTTGGATCAGCCCCCTCGGATTCTGCACGATGTTGAGGTTGGCGTGCCTGAGTGGCAGAGCGGGTGCGACGCCAGCGGTTTGGGCATGTTCGCCGTTAGCAGTTTTGGGCACTGGGACTCAAATCCAGATCAGAGGAAGAGGCAAGGCGGGGCACGCGTCAGTCAACGGAGGCGACGTTCCTGCCTTTCGAGCTCGTGTTATCTCCTTTCCCGCACCCCGGCGAACGACAAGACCGGGCGACGAAAGTCTGGAAAGGCTTACCCCGACATTTTGTCACGCGAAGACGGGAAAAGGTTCACCCCCCTTCACAAAAAGAGCAGAAAATCCTTTTTAAGTAGCTCGCAGTTGCAGTTGATTGGCAGGCTTTGCGAGACGCGACGCGGTATTCGGATATTTCACACTCATAATGCCCCATGTGTTTCTGGGACACATGGTATGCCACATGCGACACCGACTCCCAAATGCCCCCAGCATGCTTAAATCTCCATATAATTACTGCGGTCAAGTTACTCCCACACTTAATAAACAGCAGATTAGTGTATTCTTTAAAATGGCCGACACATACTTTGCTTTACAATGTCGTGCCTTGGGAAGACCCCCGTCGCTGACTGGCACGGCGAGGCATGCTAAATGGCTGGACAGGCGTGTCATCTGTTCCTTGTCTCGCCCGTGGCTCTGTTGGCCGGACAGCTATTGTTTTGGAACCCCAACGCTTTTTGTGTGCCAAGCCGGAAGATGGCGGGCGGGTAAAGCGATCCCTCATCCTTTTGTTTGGTATTCGTCGCCGCCGGATTTCAAAGTATTTTTATTGTCCGCGCGCAAAAAAAAACCAAAGAAAGAAGCAAGTGCACGATTGCCTTGTGGGTAAAATTAGCGTTCCAGTGTGACACGGCGGGGCAAAGACATTCTATTAAAAGGTGACTTGGGTTACTCTGTCGAGTCTATCTGTCACCTCCATTGCTCAAGGGGCTCCACTGGATTCGCCCTGTAATTACGTCCCACAAAAGGCGATGTTGAAGTTCCTGTAAAGTAAACCTGCCACTATTCATAAGAAGGATCCCGTCTTTTAATTAGGGTTATCAATCTTAACCTTGTCTGCTGGAGGTAAAGAGCGAGTATTGCTATGAAATGTGCCATTGTATTGTCCTCCTGCACCAATGACAAAATAGATACCAAACCTGCATAAGCGCATTGTTGCTGTTGAGGCGAGCCCAGAGAGGGGTTATCGGCAGATCGCTTTCCTGCAGTTATACAATGCTCGAAAATCCACAATGGTAACTGAATGCCGCGCGCACCGGTGTCAGATCCGAAACATGCGCAATAATTAAGTATTAAAAATGACACGTAACCTTAGATCACTTAGCAGCTGCTCGCGTGACGTAAGGCTGGGAATTTCTAAGGGAAACAACTCGAAGTGTGTGAGAACTGTCTTTTCATTAGATGTTGGGAGGCACGTCCAGGATGCATTTCATCTTGACTGTGTTGTTGGGGTGTGTGCGTATGTGTGGGTGTGTATTTGTATGTGAGGGTTTGCACTGTGTATGTGTGTGTGTGTGTGTAAGCATCAGTGCATGCGTGTGTGTGTGTGTGCATGTCTGTGCCTGTGTATGTACTGTATGTGTGTCTGTGTGTAAGCGTGTATGTGTGTTCCAGTGTTTTGCTTGTTTCAGTCAAACAGAATTCAATGAAATGCACTTACAGCAGGTATCAATCGAGCATACTCAATCACACTCATTGGAATAAAATGAAAAGAAAATTAATTAGATTAGATTACTCTTGCACCTTATCCCAATAAAATCAGTTTTCTTTGCCATAATGAGATACGCCAGAAGTGATCAGTTTCTCCAGCCAAGGAAAATTAGTTTTCACCAGTAATCAAAACCGTGCCTTCCTTTTCATGCTAAATGTTCTCGCTTTGTTTGCAAAGTTGTGGAATTCTAAACTCAGGTCAGTTCCAGCACCATTAGGTTGTAGAGCCTAAATTGTATGTTTATTTTAATGCTACAAGACAATAAAACTGTATTAGGTGAAAGAAAGATAGAACCTTTTTAAAATCATGGGACACCAGACATGACACAATGAGGAAGCAACATTCCAAGTAGGTGTCTAGCATGGTTTTAGCTTTGTGTAACAGAAAGCAGAGATGCTATTGCAATGCTTACCATGTAAGTCTGTGTAAGATTTGAAAACTTTTGATCAATATTAGTCACATCAGATTACTGGCTGGGACTAAAGAACTATTCACTATTCACTTGTGTATGATAGTTCCAGTATTCAGTTCTGCTGTTAGTCTTTATTCTTTTCTTTGACCCTATACCCTCTGTCAAATAAAATATTTGGTAAAAAAAGGAATATGAGCTGACTTGCCAATATTTGTTGCACGCCTGTTTATTATTACTTAAAAAATGTTTCTGTATTTGCAACAAATATTCAAAGTGAAAACAACTGCATTGGTTAATTGCTTTGTCCCTAAAATACTGTGCTAAGTGTGTTACTTTTCATTTTTAAATCAATAGGGACAATAAAATTGAAGTCAAATATGCAGATTCTTGGACAGAAGCACACTTGCCTTAAAAAAACCCACAATATTCAGACCGCACCTCTTCCTCTTTCCTTGATTTTCAGTGGAAACTTATGACCCTTAGGAGTTTGATTGAATCTGTCTAGTTTGATTAAAATACTTTTCTCGTTGGATTGTATTGCTTAAATTGGCTAAGTGCATTCAGCTGAATCTTGGGACTTGTGGTTATAACATCTTTCTTTTAGAAGCTCCAAGGTAAGATGTGTAGCAGCCCAATAATCAATATTAATAATCAATATCAATAATTGGGTGCATTTTTTTATCCTGGAACCCGAGGGGCAAGTGTGACATTCCTGCCGTGGGGAGACGGACTATCCGGACACGGACGGGCTCTCCGGAGGGGCCCCTGGCCTACTGTTTCACCAGGCCATTCATTCCAGCTCACAGGCTGAGCTTGCACGTACCCCTCTCTGTCACGGGGGGGTGGGGGTAGGGGGGGGGGCGGGTTCCGAACGAGAGGGAAGCTACCGAGCGCGTGCGGATCGGGTATCTTTACCGGAGCTCGAGGCTCACCCCGCTCTCCTCCGCGTCCCGGCCCGCCGCAGCCTGGCTGACGTAGCGCGCGCTTTCATCTCCGGCTGCCGTGGAAACCGTACATAATTCATAGGGCGCGTGATCCACGGCAAACAACGCGCGGGAGGAGTAATAAGCCACAGGGCGCGGGGCGGCAGCCACGACCGACCGCGACTGGCGGAGACGGTCGCATTCTCATTTCTCCACTTCGCCGTTTGCTTTATTCATTTATTTACGGACTCGTTCGTTCATTTTCGAAAGGGTTCAGGAAAAGTCGCGGAACTTCGCCGGCGGACCGGATCGGGCGTGGGTCATTTCGGGGAGGGGGGGTTTGTGTTAGCGGCGGAGCTCTCGTCAAGACGAGTGTGCGCGCGGCCGCCTCGCTGTCTTCTCCTCGCTCCCTTTGACAGACAGACGGAATGGCAGATCACAGCGCGGTTGCGTCTTATTCTCCGGCTGCCTTTTCTTTTTCTCTCCCCCCCCCCGTCCTCAAAGTTTGGGGAAAAAAACATTCTAGCGGAGCCGCGCCGGGGCGGAAAGCGGGAACCTGGGGATTTGTATTCCGCCGTCGCTCGACCGCGCGCCCTCGGGTTTCAGCGGGCGGGAACGAGGGGCGCGACCGCGTTCGCCGCTTACACGCCCTCGGACGCAGAGTCGGCACCGTTCCTCCCGCCGTTTGGCTTTCGTGCCCCGTGGGCCGAGCCCCGGCTCAAACGGGAAAGGAGACGCTAGACGGCTGGCCGCCTCTCGCTCTCTCTCTCTCTCTCCGAGCGCGGCGGCGGAGTTCCTAAGCGCAGGGGCGACTGCAATGCCGTTACCTTCGCCGCGGCGCGCGCTGCGGTGAAGAATTAACGCGGGGGGGATTAGGGTTTCCCTCCGCTCTCGTTAGCCGCTGGCGTGACGTCCCCCTCCTGGCTCGATCGTCGCAGGCTTCCTCTGTTTGCCCTGACAGGCGAGTTGGAGGCCTTTGACCTCCCAGAATTCCCTGCTGGGCCTTTGTATGTCAGGCTGGAGCAGGGAGCGGGGTGTTGCTGCTCCTGTTCTTTCAGGCTGGAACAGGGAACCATTGGCGTCTGCGCTCCGATCCATCACTCTGCAATCGTTGGCTCAGGCTTAGGAGGTGAAGTGTGGGGGATGTTTTGGGGGCTGGATATGGAATGCGGTAAACTACCTGGCTGCACCTCATGACCCACTTAAGTAAAGGGGAGATACAATCTGTTAAGGCTACAGTTTATTAATGGGTACGCATCACCACCACTTAACAAGGCATTGATTCTTTCTCTAGCACCGAGGCCTAGTGATTTGCATCTATCTGCCATCGATTAGTTCAAGCCTATTTTTATTGATCCACTCGTTCTGTCTGGGGATGTTTAAAAGCTCATTTGAAATTATAATCTCCCTGAGTAAATGTCATAATTGCCCTCCAGGCTGAACACAGGTGGTGAAGTCATGCTCCTCTTGATAAATGACAGCACTGCATGTATTCAAAATGTTCACAACAACTGTCTCGCATACTGAAAATCCTCAATGAATAATATATCTGTCCTATGAAAATAAAAATCAGCTTGTGTTGCTGTAAGTCATATTGAATTAGTGATGCTTACTAATTCTCCCTGCATAATGTTGCAGAATGTTTTTAAATCGACATAGCAAAAGAGCTGGGTCAGAGATGAAGTGTCATACTGCATAGTCGTTCTAAAATCTGACATCACTTCCTTGACAACCGTTTGACAGATTATTGGATTCCACTACCCCTACCTTTCTCAATCCCCCCCCCCCCCCCCAAACTGTGACATTAATGTTGTAATTTTGGGATGAATAAGTATCAGTATGGCAAAATTTAGGTTATCGCAATTTATTTTGCTATTGTCCTACTGTGTTCACTGACTAATTAAAAATGTACAATATTATTTATTTCCTTTGTAAATCTATTTTTATGTGGTAAAAGTTTTAAAATACCACATTCATTTTGTGCATTGTTTTCCCTTTCAAATATTTTGGCTTTGAAAATCTGATCATTCATCAACCCATACAATATATAATTCTTTCATAACTTGGAATTATTCATAAGTCTCATAAGTTGGAAGGTCAATTGCACAGCAAAGTTAAATAAAGGCACGCATGGCATGGCAATGCTATTTGATCCAGTCAGTTTGTATTTCTGTCTGTGAGCTGGCCACGTTCGTGCATATGGGTCTTTTTCTGGAGAGTTCCATGATCGGTTTCATCGTTATTTTAGCAGATTTTCACAGTAACCATTAAGCTGTTTGTCGAACATGAGAACAAGGGTGCCCTTGTGAACTGAAGGGCCACGTTTTTTCTTTGCAGAGGTCTTCATGGGTACACAGCTCGAAAGATTCGGGGCTGCTCGTCACCTAGCGGATCAAAGTTTTTAAAGAGCCTTCAAAGCGTGTGCCAAAGTGCCAGATTCTCAGCCGTCTCCTGGAAGCACAGTGAAATATGATGAGCCCTTAAAAGGGCTTTGATCTTTTACTGCAGGGGTCAGAAATTAAACGGTGCGTAAATGGGAGAAGAATGACTTTAATTTTGTCAACCTGTCCTGTTATTGTAGAGCAGGACATTCTAAGTGATACAAGTTGAATTTGAAGTGCTTAGGCAACGGAGAAACATATTCAGGTCTGGCTAAAGCTGCTTGTGTATATGAACTATTTAGTCGCTTCATAACCAACTGTAGTACTGTATTACTGGGGTGTGTGTGTGTGTATGGCTGTGCGTTTGTATCGTGCTTTGTACCATGAAATGCACTTTTTGTACGTCGCTTTGGATAAAAGCGTCTGCCAAATAAATGTAATGTATGTAATGTTGTACAAAAAGGTGCTTTGCAGAGTAACACTAGGGAAACTCGACAAAAACCAGGTCTGATGCCCAAAAAGCAAGTTTCCACATAAAGATTCACAGTTTTAAAATAATTTGACCTTTGACCCTCTTTGGTCTTGCCTCTACCTTCCTTATGACCTCCTTATTGGAGGATCACTCACTGTGAAGCTGTGCAAGAAAGCCTAGAGAAGTTACCATACATAACATGATTGTGAATAAAGAAACAAAGTCCGCGAATCGGCAACTGACGGGAGAACTGGGTCAAGGTGAAGAACTGTAAGCACTGGGCAGAAAAGGAATCATACCCAAAAATACGCGGCAACGAAGGGAACCGGCTTCACATTGTCTGTCACAGAAGAAACTGGTAGGAAAACAAGATCATTAGGGGTGCGTTTGTGTCAAACAGCAGGTATGGAACGTCTCCTTTGAGAGCTGACATCACCCACGCATCGTGCCAACTACTGAGGGGAACAAAAGACAAAGGAGACGAGCGGTAAAAAGCGCTGTTTTTGTAGCTCGGTTTTTTGGGGCGCGTTCCGCATCGCTCTCAATTTGATAAACTTGACGCTTTCACTGAAGCACCCGTACTTCAGATCACAGGCGCAAAATGCCAGCCCTGAACTTGCTGGCTGTGCAGAATAAGAAAGGAAAACACGAGGAGTAAACAAATACACGAATAATCAAACCCACGCGGGGAGTTCGGCAGTCGCATTCCTTTTTTTTTCGGGGACAAAACATTTCGGAAAACGTTCGCGAGCAGACTATCGGAAGCGAAGCTGTATCGACAATGAAGACATCTTAGGCACGCCGCGACTCATCCCTTCATGCAGATTGAAGTTATTTTTTTCCGTGTTTTAATTCTTGCTATCTGTCGGCGAAAGTCGGAACGTTCTCGCAGCCGTCTCGAGCGCCGAGCGTGCCATCTACGGCGGCCGTGACTTTGCAAGAAAAATAACAATTCTCTTTGAAGACGTACCCAAGCAACCTTCAAACCTGGCTCGCAGGCACCTGTGATGATCTGAGAAGCTCTCTCCCTGTACAGATAAGATGTTGGCTTCCATAAACTCTGCCAGTTATAAGCGAGGGAGTCTGTGTCCGACGCTAATTGTGGCCGTCTCGGAAATCGTATTCTCCCTCTGCTTTGCTCCACGCTGATCAATCTCAGGGCTGCGTAGGTTTGTTGCACCGGGAACATTCTGACATTTCTATGAAAACACTCCGATTAGCCTAATTGCCTTCGCTTTGATCCCCTAGCGCCTGCTCGGAGCAGGGCATGCTGGGAGAGCCCAGTCGTGGGTTCGCAGGTAGCAACGTGCAATAATCTTTCACCCACAACTTCCCAGCAAACACATAACGTCCTCGCAATGTTTTGCCAATGTCGTGTCAGTGTTACGACATTCGCAAAACATTCCATTAGCATTGTGAGGACATTTTGTGTTGGCCGGATTCACACAGACCCTTGCTTCCAAACTCCCTGTGTCCCTTTCATTTCTTAAGGAGGCAAGCTCACTGGCATGCCTTTCCAGCGTTGCTTTCATGGTGAGGTTCACTGCTGTTGGGCCTGGCCGTGCCATGCAGTGCGCCAAGGAGTGAGTGACCCATGCTAAAGCACTTTGACTCACGTGAATCCAATCACGCAGGCAAATTGAAACCACTTGGCCGGCAGCATTTTGCAAGGGATATATAATGCATGACCCAAGCTTCAAATATTGACCTTTGCTTTTGAAGGGGTCGGAAACCGAGGGTGTTGAAATGAGACAAACGTGCGATTGTTTCTTGATTGTTTCTTTTTTGTTTTTTTGACTGCCATTTTTAATTGTCCTTATTGCAGGACATAGATTTATAAACAAAGGATGGTTCTCAGGCCTTTGTCGACGATTTAAGGCCAATGAAGACAAATTCATCTTCCAATAAAGATGTTTCTTAATACTGCTTCTTGAAAACTGATGATCGAAAAGATGTATGGGGATTTGCTTGACTTTTATCACAGCTAAAATGGACCACCAGTTGTGCCTTGAGAACCTTTAAAAAAACCAGGACAAAAAATCGATATCCAAGTATTCATATAAGTATAAATCAAACAACTGTTCTGGACTATTGACCAGATTTGTTTGGAGCTGTATGTCAAATACTCTCAACTTCTCTAGTCAATATGAAAATTTAATTTCATGCTCTGCATAGACATTAAATAATTGCCGTACCATGTACTATAGATACGTTTTCCTTGACTAACCCATTTAGTCCTTTAAATGTAATCTTATCAGCACCTTGGCATAATGCCTCGAACACTCACATGGTTTCGTGATGAGTGATACCTTGGACAGCCATTGAAGTTCCCCATGCTCATTCCAGCTCTAATCCTAATCACAAACAGATCACTGCACATTATATTAACCTCCCTGCTAATACTTCCTCAAATAATAAGTATTTAGTCTGGATTTATATAAAGCTTTTAAAGCCGTAAACCTCTTCAAAGTGCAGGCTGACCTTTCAGCGCCGATGCCGAGAATAGTGTTAAATCTATCCGTCATTCATTAAATTTAATCGCCAAATGATTTACCTATTCACTTTTATGTCACAGCACTCGTAAAAACATCCTTGTAAAAACGTGCTCTTGACTTAGATTATCCTGTTAGCAGGCCCAAACAGCTAGCCATGTTTGTCTATTTAAGCATGCTGAAGAGTGAGTAGCTTTAACCACAAATATATTATTTTTTTTGGACAACAGAGCGTGTGCGATGTCTGATGCTCCCGCCTATCCATAAATAAACCATGGTGGGAACTGTGGTCCTTAATGGATCAGATCATTAAGGTAGTAAACAAATATCCTACTATCCTAGTAATTCAGTGAAATAAATGATTACCAAAGTAATTTCATTGAATTGTAATTAATCTTTCGAAAGCCAAAATACAGACTGCCCCTGGGATAGGACCTTGATTTTGGAAACATGTCTTCCTTATCCGGCTACGCCATCATATGAAACCCCAACGTAGGAAGAAGAGTAGCTCAAGTCTGGTCAGATCTGTGGAGAATCTATGGCCCTGGGAGGGAAAGATCACAGCAGCTGGGGGTCAGCGGGGTGGGTGAGGTATTTGACCTGTTTAACCTTTGACCCAGAAGTGATTGAAGTGGCAGCTTCCACTTCTCGTGGGTGCGGGGAGGATGAGTCGGCGGAATGTTTCAGGGGCTCTCAGGTTGCAGGGGTGGATGGGAAGAGGTATCGGCGCAGACTGCATTCTTTGTGGGAACGGCTGCCATTCTGTCTGGCTGACAGATCTTGGGAGACCCTTTGTCAAGTTAAAAAAAGGAACCTGGACAATGAACTTGAGTGGAGAATTAATCATGATCTCACGGAAGAGCTTTCATTCTTAAAATCAATCAGTCTGTATTTATACAGATGAATCATCAGCTAATAGATAAACTGTGATTTATATTCATTCATATTTATTATTTTTTTGTTCAACCGTGAGTTTTTATCCCTGGAACCCAAGGGGTGCCTGGTGTTTTTCACAACTGACTCCTTTGCCTAATCAGCTAAAATGTATTCTATACTTTAGGCAGGAGCAGTCGTCGGTTCGATCCGCGCATTTATATTTATCTTCAGCGCTTACAGTGGCATCAGACATTTTGGCATTGACCTTCGGATTCTTTTAGACTTCCTCTCAGTCGCTCCAGGAGCTTGTCAGGTTTTTCTTTCGGCAATCTGTTCCTCAAGGTGAAATCTGTTCCTCTCCTCGGCTTTCTTCAAATGTCTGCCGACGCTCCCAGGTCCGTCCTCACTAATCTCCAGCTGGGTTTTGCCGGGGGGTAGGTAGGGTGTGTGTGTGTGTGTGGGGGGGAGGGGGTTCTCCACTTTGTTCCTGGGGTGGACGGTTTCCACCCCCCCCCCCCCCCCAACCCCCGGCACACCCTAACCCCCACACACCGGCCCAACGGGGCCTTGCTGAAAACAGACCCCGGACCGCGGGCCAGATGGGAGATAAGAGCTCCGAGCCTGGTGTCAGGGAGGAGGTTGCGGGGCAGGAATTTTGGGCGATACATCATCGCAGAGTCATTAAAGTCAGGCCAGGACCCGGGCTGGAGCGAACGGCCCGTCCGCAGGCTCCTGCTGAGATGTGTTTGGGGAGGTGGGGTAGGGGAGACGGGGGGGGAACTACCCTCCGGCTGAGGTGTTGCTCTGAGCTTGAAAGAAAAGTTGACATGAATGGCTGCGGCAACAGTTGTCTTCCTTTGCAGAGTAACTCAGCGTAATCAGGAATGCGCTGTAATGATCACACACACACACACACACACACACACACAACACAAGGACAACACACACACATTGCCAAGCATGGCTCACAACCCATCACCACAAATTGCCAAATGAACCATAGGCTATCATTAGTATGTATGTGCACATCCGTGGAGCATGTTTACAGGTTTAGGAAATGCATATATATGTGTGAACGTGGAGCATGTCTGTAGGAATGTCTGCAAATCTCTCATGCTTGGGAATCCTGAACATTGGTCACAGTAATTTCAATTGTGTATTGATAACTGACGAGAGCATAACACTTCCCTTAAATGACCATCTCAGGCTGCCATGTTCATTTTCCGCTCAGTTTTTTTTACTTTGAGTTTGGTGAACATGGCTTGGTTTGGCTCAATGTGTGGGTCTCTAGGTGACAATTCCAGAAGGATTTCTCACACTAATAACAAACACATAGAAATACATACAGCTTGTGTGCAGGTCTGCTTATCACTGTTCCCCATTGGTCAGCTTTGACAGGAAGCTGTTTATCACTGTGATCAAAAGACCATCTTCTCCTGTGACATATCAGTGGTGCCTAAGCAGCATTACCTTCTACACTCTGGTACTACTTCTCACAGAGAAAAAATGTTGCCATGCCGCCAGCTTTGAAAGCCTATAATTTTTCAACTGGAGATATGAAGCCTGCCCCCATATTTCAAAGGAAGATACATCAATCATATTCATATAAACATTCATACTACATGTACCTTAGATGTCAATGCACATTTGAGGTGTTGAGCCATGGAAGGGAACACAGTCAACAAGGCACAGCAGTGCATTGTGGGGAGACAAGAGGTCCGGCGTGCCAAGCGCCCCCCCCACTTACCCTGGACCACACGTATGTCCTCGCCGCTCGGCCCACGTCAGCTCACACTGCTTCCAAACTAAGTTCCCAGCACACCGGTGGTAGAGTTAATGACCCTTTGCGGCCGGCAGGAAAGAGGGTCGTCGGCCATCTTTTGGCGTTCCCGACCGAACCGTCGTTTAAAGCCGCGGCGGCGTTACGAACCCGTTTCAGCCAGCCGCAGTAGAGCGAGAGCTGTAAACCGAGTCTCCCCGTTACAGTTTTCTCTCGTTACCTCCGACTCCGCTCGTCATCATCCGCCCACTTTGACCGCGCGACAGCACTGTCCGTTTTAAACGCAACGTTCGCTCTGCGTATCTGGCAGGACGGGACGCCCGGTAAACGGCACCGAGGGCTACAAGCCTTCAATTAGGTCGCCTTCCGCCGGTAATCATTTGAACCACGATCGCAGCACAATGAAAACAGAGGCTATAACTTTAGCGACGATTTTGAAATACTTTGACTGACATTTATCATTAGCTTGCAGCATTCAGCTTCTTTTTTTTTTCCCAGAAGTTCACTTTGTGTATCTGTTTTGGATTTAGAGAAAATAAATTGTTTGCAGTGCTATTTTAAATTGTTGTTATGAACAAGGATGGTGAGTTATGGAAAGTGGTATGTGAAATGTGCAAGTCAATAAGCAAGTCAATGCTGTAATTCTTTTATGTCTATCATTATGCAAAATAAAAAAGTATCATGACAGTTTAAATGTGGGAACTGAAAAAAAAACTGAGTAAATAAGATAATAAAGGACTGGTTTTGTTCTCCTCTTAACTAAACTCAAAATAATTGCTGTACTATTTTAAACTATTTAGGCATTAAATAAAAATTGGCTGCTGAGGCAGCAGTATGGTCCTCAATTAGTCACATCGCACACTTGTTTTTCGTTAAAATGTGCGATGCATGTGGTCACGGTTTCTATTTATATTGAGTTAAAATGGTCGTGCTTCCTGTCTTTGATGTGTGATCAGTCAATCCATACCTGGTGTCAGGGGGAGTGGAAAACATGTGGAGGCTGTCTGCTTTTCAGGACTGTGTTTTTTTTTTTTCTTTCTTTTTTTGCCCATTCGTAATTTCTATTGTTTCATACAGGAAGAATAAGAAAAAAAAAAGAGGCAGTTTGATTTCAGGCTGACATCACAGATGGTTTCGAGAGCGCTCTACAGGAAGTGGCGGGTGTTCGGACTCCCACATCGGAGGGGCGGTTGGAATCTTCAAGGTATCTCGCCGCCTTAAAGCTCCTCCGTTTGTCCCGGGGAGTGGACAGACAGTAGGGCTTCTGCTTAATAGAAAAGAACATCAAGACAGGGCTTGAAGGAGGAGTGAGTGAAAGAGAGGGAGAAAGAAGAAGAGCGGGAGGATTGAATAAAGCGCTTGTGAACGGACCCTCTTTGAAGTCAACTAGCTCAGGAATAATCCACGCGGGTCTTTCTGGTGTGCAGAGTGTTGAATTGGCAGTGTTTGAAAGGCGAGGCAATTCCAAGTTCTTTTCTGGAGAGAGAGACGGCCAAGTCTAAATATTATGATCAATTTTTGTTCAATCACTCCAACTGTACTTCAAATCCAATTGTGGAATAGATTTATGCGGTATACCGTGAGAATGATTTATTATATTTAGGATAACATTTCTGATATTCAAATGTATGTCATGCATTTCTAAAATAGATAAATAAATGAAGAAAACTTACTATTTAGTTTGCAACCAGGGTAAATACGGTGCCATCATCAGTTTGGTTTTCATATTAAATAGACATCACATTTTTTCATGCGTGTGCTTAGGCCTATTTCAAGTTGAAAACAGCCTCCTGATCAAATGTCAGTACACTTCCTGCTGAGAGACGCTGGAGGATAGCATAGTGACCATCTGGAATAGGCAAGGCTGTAAACAGCAAACTGCTATATGGTAAATGGGAGGGGTGACTCAGCGATTGCCAACAGCTCCTCTGTCCACAATGTACTGCGCTGCGTCCCACAATCCTTCAATCTGTCATCCAGCTGAGAGGCCTGGTGTCACCAGTGGAAGAGTCGTCTCCAGCTGTGGATGCCCTCGGTGACAAACTCAGCTGGCTCGAGGCAAAGAGGACACACATCAGCACAAACGTTGTCACCAGCGCTCTAATGTGTGACCGACTGCCTGTGCAGAAACCTGAGACAGGCACCACACAGAAAAATCTTCAGTATAAAATGAACTCAGATTGGTACTTTTAACTCTAATAGCGTCCGCTTTGGACTGTGTTAGAGTTGATGTACCACTAGTAATTTTGCTTTGCGCCTCTATTGGCTTGAAAGGAAAACCTTCCAGTTTTTCTTTCATTTATCTAAGCTTATGAAAATCAAACACAGGTAAACTGGGCTTCAACAAAGAGGGAAGAAAAAGTATTTAAAAAACAACAAAACATTTTAGCCTAACATTCTGCAATTTCTTTTATTTAGGGGTTCATTGCATTCAGTAGTTCATAATGAAGATTTTTTTAAACTATGAAAGCATTTTTTTCAGTTTATAATTGACTTCAGTGTAGGGGTGGTGGTGGAGTTCATGCAGTCTGTACGCTGTAGTTCAGACTAAGCATGATTAACTACATTTTATTTCAAAATTGTATGAAACTTGATTTCACTGTTTGTTTACCTCAGCGTTATAAAAGCCTGTTATGGCTATATTACATAATACTTCATTGTTTGTTAAACACAGCTTTAAAAAGCAAATTACCTGTTGTTAACCTGCGTTATAATTGATGTCATTGTAAAACCAACACCTTAATGCTTTAATATCTCAACAATAGCATTGCCAGTGATTATAATAGCAATAGATTATAATCTCCTTTCACCCCTACTGGACTGTTCGGCAATCTATCACAGGGCACGGCATGGGCAATTTAGAGAATTAGCCTACCTGCGTGGAAACCCATGTAGACATGGGGAAAACATGCCAATGCCACACAGTAAGGTCCAGGCCAGGATTCAAACCCAACAACATCTTGCTGTGCAGCGACAGTGCTACCCACTGCACCACCATAAAATTAACTGCCAGTGCAAAACACACCAATGTTGCATATTCTGTGTAGCAGAGAATGTCCAGCCAACCGGACTATTTAAGGTAGAATGACAGGTTCTGTAACCGGAATTAGTGGTGTATTTCAGAGCAGTATGATATAGTGGATCAAGTTTAGATGATGTACAATGACAAGGATATCTGTAAATAGTGTTACCATAAGAAAATTGAGTCAACAATATACTTGTGAGCAGCCTTTTTCTTTAAGTCACAGAGAAGCACATCTTTGAAATTAAAATCATTGTCTGACCATATACACAAATATTCATACAATTGCTGCAATTCCTACATGGTTCACCCGATACTGATGTAAGTACCTGCAAGTTAAATCTTACAGTCTGCGTCCTGTCAGTCATGTATAAACATCTGAGCCTGAGGAATGACCAGAATCACTGATGAGCACTGTGCATAATATTGATCCGTACAGTTGTGGGTGGCAAAGGTGTGTTTATAGGCCTAGTATTGAGGGTTGTGAGGGGGGGGGGGCTGGCATTTGTGTATCATTTGTGTTTTGCAAATTTCGAAGATTTTAATTATGCTTTTAATTAATTATTGTTGTTAATTTTAACCTGTGATTTCTGACAGTGTACAGGATTCCAGTGCCAATAACGCACCTTTGAATTTAAACTTAAACTGACAGGAAGTGTTCAGCTTTCCATCAGCTCTGGTGGAGTAAATTGTACTCTGACAGAGTGCAATTAATCACATTTTAACTCACATAAACTGTGCAAGAGTTGACTTAACACTTTTATTGAGTACAGAGTGAAAGTGGAAGAGAAATATGCACATACACAGTACAAATACACGTTTTGGGAGTCTGCTTTCAATATGTACTCTTTTGCAAAGGCAAGTAATTCCTCCTTGTCTCCCCTTTGAATCAAAGTTCAGGACTAGCCAGCATCCTACAAAAACAGTGTGGACTGAACATGGCTTACATTTAAACATAAAAAGGGGACCTTTTGGTTTCGTGAAAAGCCCGATATCTGATCTCCCAAACGCATCTTTTGTTTCACGTGCGTGCTGCATGCACCGAAGCGTTTAATTTAACAAATCCACAGTTGTGATCCACCAGAGATGAAGTTTGGGTTAGTTCAATTTGTAACGAGCGGCCTCCACGCGATCAAAGCCTCAAGAGCGGGTTCCGACATACTGCTTAAATTAGACTAACACCAACGTGTTTGGCTCCGGGACGGTGTTTGGAATGTCTTACCAGAAGAGGAATTCCTTTCGCACACATGGTTCCAATATCCGTGGATGCCAGCCTCGCGTCTTTAATGGGCTGACAGGGAACTTCGGTGCTGAGTCTCGGGCTTCTTCTTCCGCTGCTGCTCGCCGAGCGGCTCGGCCGCTCCCCCGGCATCCTTAGCGCGGGTCAGACGAATGGATCGCCTGCCTTTGCAGCGTTGACCGCTCTATCTGCTCTTTCCGCGCCCTGAAAACTCCTCTTTCCTCTACCTCTCTGTTTGTTAGTAGCGTAAGGGCCAGGTTGCTACATGGCCTTTTTAGTGTCGAACCAAGCACATATTAGCCTGAATTCAGTCAACATTTGTCCATAACTCCAAATTCAAGTTTTAGTTTGTTTTCTTTTGCCACAAAACGTTTAACATTTTAAAAACATCACCAAACTTAACTTGTAAACTGAAACCACTTATGTTCATTTTTAAGTCAATATTAAGGAAAAACATGTATTGTATCTAGACCATTCCAGTTACTTTATATGCCCAGTAATATTTATATGATGATGACATATAGATTGTTTGTTTTGTTTGTGGTTGCAGGAAGGCTGTCAGCTTGCCTTTGGGGACGATGGGCATGTGTAGCCTCACCCTCTTGCCTCTATTTAGAGTAGATCTGTGGGGTTTGAGTGGCCCAACTAACAAACGTCCAAACTTATACACAAATGGGTTAACACACAAAGACACAGTTCTTGTATTCGTGCCAAAGTTTAATGTCTCTCCTGCAAAAGCCTCAAATAATGGTTTATAGCAGCAACAAGAAGCTTTCTCGGTGTGGTGGTAAAACTTCCATACCTTTGTCAAACATGACCCATAGACAAGACATAAAAAAATTGCCATGTGATTTAATGCCACATAATATTGATAAAAGGTCTGAGTTCATTTGGCTCAATTAGCTGGAATTAGTCATTTAAAAGGAGTGACATATTTGTTCAGCAACATAAAACTTACTTTTCAAATGGTTCCTTTCATGCGATTTGACAGTATTTTTCTACAGTTTGGCACATATTCCAGTTCTTGTAAATATATTAAATGTGTATTGTCCATATTTTGGAACATGAAAATCTTTGAACTGAAAGTGACTTCAGTGTTTAAAGAAGAAAAAAACACATCTGACAGATTTGCAGCATGTCTACACATTTGTCACGACCGGAACAAGGCCTAAAACTATAAACGGCAGACGGATTTCATTTGGCCAGTGAGTTTTTCCAGTTAAATGTTTGTCTTAGTCGCAGTCGGTGTATTCCCAGAAAGAGAGGGCAGGAGGAGTGAATGGGACAAGCGGGGGAGGTGTGTGCGTGACAGAGCCCATGGATCGAAAGGTCGTAGGTGGGCTTCATGGACAGGAGAGCTCCTGGTGAGGTCCGAGGCCTAGGCCCGACCCGGCCCCCCACGCTTTCTCTGTATCACAGCACATTTCAGACGACACTCTCCGTGATAGCAGGGAGCATTGACTTGGAGAGGGCAAGAACTTTCTGGAAGGAATGGGCTCCCAAGCTGAAGGCCCATGAAGGAGTCCCAGGCAAAATTGAAAAACTGCGCCGTTTAAGGATATTACTTAATATTTGCATATTTAATTAACCCACTTTACATAATAAATATGTAACAAATAACCTTGTTAACAGGTTATTTATTATATATTTATCTTGTGGTGCGTACATATGTGATATGGATAGCATGTGACATATCATATTAGACGTGTTTCCATATACTAGTGTTTTAAATAGCCAGTGCAGACTTGGGTGTGACTTGAATCCCTACCCTTGGGTTTGAGAGGCGAAGGCCCACAGAGCTGACCTGCTCACCAACGCACCCAAGGAGGACGCTAACAGAAAAAAAAGCCCGGCCATGGCTCTTATCAACATTCGGTGGGTAAATCCTCTGTATGAATCTATTTTTTCCTCCGCCACCACTGAACATAAATCCTCGCTGTCAACTTCAAACGAAGCCGGATACGGCTGAGCATATTTGCGAAGTCCGGTAATTTATGCAAAAAAAAGCGGCTTTGATAAATGCCCCTTAATTTATTGTCATGTACCTCCAGTCGAAGTCAAACATTTACAACCTGTGTGCTGAGGGAACACAGAGGTGGAGCAAGTAAAAGTGAAGAGGGTTTGAAGTTTTTCTTTTTTCTTTTTTCCCCTCCCTTCCTGATCTTCTTAGGAAAGTTTGAAGCATCAAAGGTTAATCTGGCACCACGTATACGGTGAATAATAACTATTTTATGTGCACTTTAACGGCGTGACAGTTTGCGCCAATTAACCCTGTGCGAGCCGGGGTCCTGTCATTAGTCACACGAAATGGCGGCTCCCCTGGGCAACGGCTATGACTTATCGCTCAGCCTTACCTTCATCCAGCGAAGGAACGGCGGACATGCTGTCTGGAACGCATCAGCTCAAATGGAAACTAATACTGCGCTCTGTGACAGGGAAACGTTTTAAGGCTTTAAATGCTCTCAAAATGTACAAAAGATTGCACCTGTAACCCGTTACCTTTTTTAAAAAAAAACTCTTCCAAGTTGTGCTCATGACTGAAAGCAGTGTTTTTAACTAATAAATCAAAAGAGGGAAATAACAGAAAATATACATTTAAAGTAACAATTTATATTTTTAATGTATAATTAATAACAATGATTTGAAAAGGTGGTCCAACTTCCAGTCACACAAAAATGCACGTACGCCATAAAATGTTTAGCAGATATATATTTGTGTTATTTTCTTTTTGCAATATTTCTTTTGTTGTATCGGTGTTGAATCAGCATTTTAAAAAACTGTTTCATTCTCGGCAACATGATCTGGTGCAGAAAAAAAAAGGAAGAAAGATGTGGAAAAAAGCCATGAGGCAATTAAAAGGAATACCTCTGCCATGACCCGGTGCCTGTTTGTTGACACTTTCCCATAGGAGGCACTAGGAACAAAACTATGATGAGGGGTGAGGGGGGAGTGTGGGGGGCGGGTGGGGGGGTGGGGTGTTAGGGAAAGAATGCGTCCTTTTGATGGATGAGCTCGTCTCCTGTTACGTTTATAGTGAACGCAGCTGCGACGAGCTGTTCGCTACACGCAAACAAGCTGTCCGCATCCGAGGAGTCTCTACCGGGCCCCGGGCCCCACGTCCCGCTCATACCGCTCTGACACATGATCACAGCCAGACAATACATGTGGGAGCTCGCATGAAAGCGAGAGAGAGAGAGACTCGAACTCCAACCAAAACAATCCCCTCCTAATCCGCAGGGAGAAGCTCGTATTAATTCATCTTGTTTCTCTTTGTTTAGTCCTCGTTTGTGTGTTGTTGAAGGTAGTGGGGGTGGGGGGTGGGAGGGGGCTGGATTTTTGAGTATCACTGTGTAAAAAAATTAGGTTAACTTTATAAACGCGGCACAAAGTATGTTTCCCGTGGAACATTCCACTGCGATGCAGACATGTTATACGCACATGGACCGCGACTGTTTTTTCTTTTTTCTCCGCAAAAGCTGTTGCATGCTCACTCGTGTACATCGTTTACATGTGTAGTTCAAGTCTAAATCTACGTCTGCCTGCACCTGTTTCTGATGATTCAAAAAGAATTTGCAAATGTGTAGTAATAGAGAGAATTTTAATGCAAGAACAATGTCACTGAGCTGTTCTCATTCACATCATTGGGGCATTTGAAAAAATGAGTATGTCCAGACTTTGTTGACTTATCAAAGAGACCCATATGTTTCTTATCAACATGTAAATTGTGGAGCGATTTGTAAAAGTACACATAAGAAAGTTAAAGGGAGGAACTATTTACACCAAATGTGCACCATCAGTTACCACCTGCAGTTTGCTGTTCCACATGAATTAATTCTTGTGACAAAGGATTACCTATCACCAGTGGTCTATGGCCCAACCATTACATACTTAATTGATACTAGGGATGTTGGTCACTTGCAAATCTTGGCCTTTTCTTTGTTGCTCTGGATGAGTAAATGTTGGACAAAATGCCTGAAATGCAATTTTAAAGGAGATACTGTAGCATAAATTCCTATACTTGTCATTTATAAATGTTAATGCGCAATGTTAAGAATAATGATATGATCTCATATGTGCTGATGTTACATGTAATCTGGTTGTATACACGTTATTACTGTACGGTATCTACTTCATGTATTTGTGTATGTGATATTTCTAATGTTTTAATCAAGTTTCATGTCAGAAACACTTTTAACTATTAGCACATGTCTTTTATAACATGGGCTCCATGGGAATGTCATCTCTGATATCCTCCAAGCTAGAAAGCAACGCACGTCAATATGTGTCTAAACAGAGATCCAGACATGGTGTGCATACTCAATGCTTGTGGTGAACCACAATTGAGTCAGCTAAGCCGGAACATTAATTTAGCCAAGAATGATCCAGAACCACGCTTGGATTCTTGATGCCAAGCTGCGCAGCGTTTGGGTACTTGTGGCATTTTGTGGATTTATGCCAGGTTAGAGTGCAACACAGTAGGTAAGACCGTGATGGGTTCTATGGATACTGGCACATGAAAGAGTGTGTGGATACTGCACTTCATTGTATTTCCTATGAAATTTAAATATACGCTTTAAAGTGAAGTGGACTGAACTGTGATTTATATATGTGTGGCATTCGAATACATAGGACTTCAATAACTACATTCATAAAAGACACTCATTCATTTCCAGTAAAGTTGAGACTCGATCGTCAAACATTTCAGTATGCTGCTTAATCTGTGTAACAGTGTGACACCCCATTAAAGCAAGAAGATTTGGAGAACCTTGAGCATTAAAAGAATAAACGTCTATGTTTCCTTATGACTGGTGAAGCATTTAAGTATTTAATGCAAACAAAAATCACACTTGTGTAATTTAGAGCATATTCCAGTATGTCTTTTACGTGTGTCTACACAACAATGCATTTTGGCAAGTAATCATCACAGGGTATGAATATGTCAGTGAATGTGGACTGAACTGTGATTTATATATGTGTGGCATTCGAATACATAGGACTTCAATAACTACATTCATAAAAGACACTCATTCATTTCCAGTAAAGTTGAGACTCGATCGTCAAACATTTCAGTATGCTGCTTAATCTGTGTAACAGTGTTACACCCCATTAAAGCAAGAAGATTTGGAGAACCTTGAGCATTAAAAGAATAAACGTCTATGTTTCCTTATGACTGGTGAAGCATTTAAGTATTTAATGCAAACAAAAATCACACTTGTGTAATTTAGAGCATATTCCAGTATGTCTTTACGTGTGTCTACACAACAATGCATTTTGGCAAGTAATCATCACAGGGTATGAATATGTCAGTGAATGTGGACTGAACTGTGATTTATATATGTGTGGCATTCGAATACATAGGACTTCAATAACTACATTCATAAAAGACACTCATTCATTTCCAGTAAAGTTGAGACTCGATCGTCAAACATTTCAGTATGCTGCTTAATCTGTGTAACAGTGTTACACCCCATTAAAGCAAGAAGATTTGGAGAACCTTGAGCATTAAAAGAATAAACGTCTATGTTTCCTTATGACTGGTGAAGCATTTAAGTATTTAATGCAAACAAAAATCACACTTGTGTAATTTAGAGCATATTCCAGTATGTCTTTTACGTGTGTCTACACAACAATGCATTTTGGCAAGTAATCATCACAGGGTATGAATATGTCAGTGAATGTGGACTACGAACATGGCTGCCATCTTCCTGTATAGGCCATGAATGGGAAAGGAGCCAATGTACTGACGTGCAACACCTGGTGTATTTTTGGTATCCTTCACAACAACAACAACTGGAAGGCGCTACCTGGATCACAAAGCTGATGATTGTCTTTTATGTCTGGTGGATCCACCGTGACACGAAATGAGCACAAGATGTGCTTCCAGGTCCCTGCTCCTCCTCCATTCTGATAGGTTTCCTATAGACTCAAATTCACGGCTGTGTACATTTTTTTGTGATGAAGCATTTGGATTTGTTGCCATTTGCAATGTATTCTGGGGGGACAAATAAGGATGCTCATTGGAAAAAAAGAACATAAATACCGTCTGCTTGCGTTTCATCTTTAAGCTTCACATCGCATAATACGGCTATTGTTTTTCCATGGCCTGTCATATTATTGAATTACCTATCAAGTTAACCATGCGTTTCTCAATAAAGTTTTATTGACTCAGTATGTTCTTTCAATACGGGCTTATTGACAATGTCATGCGAAAACCGATCCAATTGATTCATTTGCCGCGGCTCTGAAATTCTTTGAAAGATGATGCCATACACGCAGCGAAGGAGTTCGGGGTCCGAGAAGTTTATCCTTTTTCTGGAAACGGACACGTGGCAGCATGCGAACGCTGTCGGCGTTCAAACGAGGGATCGCGGCGTCCCGGAGCATCTTGACGCTGGCTTCGCTCTCTGGAAGGCTGATAAACATCTGCGCCCCAGGCTTCCGTTTTTTTTCCCCCCAACGTGACGACAGAGAAACGGACAAGCCCGGGAGCAACGGGCGAACGTGGAGCGTGCGCCCGGGGGGCAGAGCGGGACGCGCGCCGCGGGGACGGCCGCTGTCAAAACGCCCCCGGACCTCAGGATGCGCCATTGTCGAGCGGCTCAATTTATCGCCGACGCAGGTTAAAGAGCAGCCCGACTTCCTGTGGTGTAGCGAGCTCGTCTGCTGGTACAGCCAAACAGCGTAGCCTCTTCAACGCCAAACAGCGTTGCTGAATAAAAATAAAAATAGCCCTAACTGTCCAGGAAGACATACAGTACATTGACATTGTCTCGTGTTATTTTCCCAGAGCTCCACGGTGTTGAACCTGCGTGGCTACGTGCTGTTTTGGCCAGGAGCGGAGGAGCAAGGGTGACGGAGGAAATCCAGGTCATGGTCCGCTCCTGGTCTTGACCGGTTCACCGCTTGCTCACGCTCCTTCGGCGCTAGGCTACAGCGCTGGACTGAAGATGCAGATGGCTTGAGGCCCGTATCGTGAAGCAGGATAACTGCGCTGAGTAAAACCCAGAACCCTGCTGAATCTGGAACACGGACTGAAGTAAAAAGAGCTGGTCCGGGTTTTACTCAGTGCGGTTATCCAGTTAACTCAGTCATCCTGCTTCATGATACAGGCCCCGGGTAATGACACAATGCCATTGGTGAGAATTTCTGCAGGCCAATGCCACAACACAAAAAGCTTTCCAAGGCAAGCAATAGCAGTCTAAGTGTACCTCATTGAAGCTCTGCATTGGCAGCAATGTCAGTCCACTTAAAAAAAAACGCACGAGGCAGAAACTAAAATGGCGGCGTATACCTCATAACATGTTGTCACGTTAAAAATATCACCGGGCGACACATATTGCATAGATTTACCCATTTCCCGAAAAGGGGTTATTGTGCAAATCTTCTCAGAACAAAGCAACATCTGCTCTCATTGTCTGCTTTCACTGATGTCCCCTTCCGCTGAGCACTCGCGCTGCGTTCCTTTCACATTTACGCACGTGGGGTTATGCCTTCACTTGACCCGATAACAGGCTGCAAAACAACACGGTCACAAATGAGTCACCGCATTATGCGATGAGTTATTTTTAAAGGTCGGTGCAAGTTTCCTTAAATTTGTTTTTTTTTTTAAATCTAACTTCTACTCGCAAACTCTGAGCGGAAACCGAAGCGTGTCATACTTGTTCTCTGATACTTATTTTCATTTACATCCCCGTTTTCAAGCTCCCTGTAAGCACCTTTGATGTGACTTTTAAATAATAAACCACATTAAATTTTAAATCACAGCAGAAACACGAGCTTCTCCCGTGATTTATATTTGATTTTTTTTTAATGCATTTGATGATTTCTTCTTTTTTTTTTCAAACTTCCTTTTTTAATTGAATATTTTCATTTTATTTGCCCCCCCCCCCCCGTCTTCCCTGTCTGTTTGGTAAAGCGTGTAATCCGCGCCATAAATAATTCAAACAAAATTAATTTTACAGCACCTTGTCTCCGCAAAGCATGCCAACATCTGTTGTCAAGTCACAAGTTTACATTGTTGGTCATTACTTTCACACAATGAGCCAAATGTTTTATTAAAGTCCCGGGAGTACCACTTGGATCAGCCCCTGAAATGCTGCTACTTAGTGAACCTTCCCTGAACTCCAATAATCAAAGATTGGCTCCTGTTACTGGGAGCCGGCTACTGTCTTCCTTTGCAAAACGTTCCGAGGCGTTTAGGTGATTGTGGTACAGTACTAAGCTGCAAGAGACCATTAGGAAATCACTGACTGTAATCGAATGAAGCTTGCTCAGTTTCAAGTGAAGCAGCGCTCTATTGTTAAGGCTGCTGTGTGGATTCTCCACAATATTGTTTCTGTATACTCCTGAAACAAGAACAAAAAAAAAATGTTAATTTGTTTTTACTCCTAATTGTCTGATCATGTTAAAGGAACCTGGAGGGACACCATCAATTGCAATGCTAAAATGGAAGGAACTCTTAAAGGGCAAATTAAATTAAAAACTGTATTCTTCATACTCTACGCTGTACTGGTACAGAATACATTGTTAATTATTTTTAAATACGAAATGCTGTACTAAACATCTTAGTTGCTCAGCTTTCATATGATGCAATCCTGTTTTCTGTGAATATCTTAATTGTAGCAGGTTTTCTGTTTTTAAAACAGTTGGACAAGTATATGCGCATGCACGCTCTGTGTTTGTCTTATGTACATGCACAGTTTTGGTAGAATTCTCTTATTCATTACCGCATGTCTTGGTTTCCTGTTATCAACCGGCAAGTAGAACGTGTTTTGGTGTGTTTATCACTGTTTAACCTCCACTACAGTACAGTACAGTACAGCATAATTATTCCACTTGCTCTTTATTCAAGCTTATGGAGAAGTTCCTGTCGGTGAAAGTGATTCAAGAAAATACAAGCCAGTTTATTTTGTTTTCTTTCGAAGGAAATAAATACAGAAACATTAATTATTTAAAAAAAGAATCCAAATCCATGCTGGTGCATATATTCTTGAAATGTATTATTTATTCTGGGCATACATCCACATTTCTGAATCCAGTTGATGCAATGCAAAACATTTGAACAACCAACTGCAAAAATATATTGCTAAAATAAAAATGTACATTTTGAAGCTATTTTGTTTAGAAACGCATTTTTCAGTAGTCCTACTGTGAGCGATTACCAAACACAACTAAGAACTGTGACATGGAAACACCCTTAAACCATCAACTGTGATGTGACAGCATCAGAAAAGCAATGTTCAAAGATTAATTTTCCTCCAAACATTTGTCTCTGAATTAAAAAGAAACATATTGACTTATACGTGTGATGAAACTGCGAGTACAGACGTGGGGAACGAACAGGATGCAGCTCTGTTTGCTACCTTTGCACAGCCGTTTGAATTACGAGGAGGGAGGAAGTCTTGCCTTTCGGGTGGAGGACAGCGAAAGGAGGTGGCAGGAGGTGACGGGGGAGCTGGCACCTCCGTGACACCCGCCGTAAAGCGTGGTGGAATCGAGGGCCCCGGCGGAAGCGCTTCCCCCCCCCGTCGGCCAGGGGCCTGAGGGGCCCCGCCATGCCACTTGAGCAGGTGGGAGCTGAGAGAGAGAGAGAGAGAGAGAGAGAGCCCGTCCAGACTTGGGAGCCTGCCAGGAACAGATGTGCTCAGTCAGATGACTAATTGAAAACCTTAAACAAAATCAGCAGCCTGGCCATTTGGCCTGCATAATAAGAGCTGCGTACTGAGAGAGGGAGAGAAGGAGAGAGAGAGAGAGAGAGGGAGAAAGAGAGAGAGAGAGACCCCTCTCATCAGCGCCGCCATTAACAATCATGAGGAAAGATGAAAACAACGCTTGGTTTATTCGGTAAATGAAAGCACATAACTAGATTGTGTCCCCAGAGTGCATTTCCAATTTTAATAATACATCAAGGAGCCATACCCTGGGCAAAATATTTCTGCGTAAAAGCCGAACACAGTAATCTACTCACTGTTAGCGTACTGAGAGAGCAACTCCCAGTGCTATGAATTTAGCAAAATTATAAGGGTACATAACATGATAGCTATTAGCCAAATTAAAAGTGAACCATTAAGAGAATACGGCTGAATCGCTTGCCAGTTAAATAGTACAAACCGGAACTTTCCATTCCAGAAACATGGCTGGAATTGTGTATTATTATTATTTTTTTTACCTGTCTCCCTTTTGTTTCCTTACAGTGAAAAGCTTCAGCGTGAGCCTCACAATTATGTGCAACTCAAATTATGTGCATGAATAATAAACCACCATCTAATTAAAAACTGTGGTTAAATATGCAAAAAAAGAAGAAAAAAAAAAAGCTAATGATAATGAGATTGTGCAATACCTTGGAGTAAAGTGCATTATAAATTACTTAGAAGTGCAAGTTGGCTTGACCCAAACAGCGCGTTTTGAAAGCTGTTTTGAATATTGCGTGCGTTGGCGGCGGGGGGAGGCTGCGTGGCTCTGTGCCCCCCGCGCTCTCTCGCCCAGACCCCACCTGCCAGAGCGGGCCTCGCGCGGAAAGACCGCGGCTGTCGAAAAGCGCGGCCCGCCGGAGAACGCCGCACAGCTGGCCGGCGGGACCGCGGCGAAGCCGGTCGATATGGACACAGCGAAACATGTGGACGCAAGCGCGCGGATTTCTGAGGATCGCTGCTGAGTATCCAAAATACCACAAAAGGGGAAAATAGTGTACGTCGAGTGAATTTATAATCTGGAATGTTTTATAGCCACAGCACATTTGAAGCTGAAGTTTGAATCTCGCCATTTGGACATATCTCTCAATACAAAATATTTATGTTTGTATTTGTTTATCCGCTTATTTATTGGAGAAAATATATTAAAGTATTAACATATTGTCAGAAAAAAATCTTAGTGCACTATAACGTGTACAATAGCCAAGTGTAGCCAGACAAGCACCCCTGTGTTAAACACAGTAGAGAATAGTAACTGTCAAAATGGCATCAAATTTACTTTTATTAAACCAATATACATATGTTCATATAAGGTGAATCTGATGTATGTCAGTATGTTTGTGCATGCAAGCATACATACAGTATCTTCCTATAACCAGAAATTCATTTATGTCCTCTGTAGGGGACATGGATTTCTGGTCTCAATCTCAAGTTATTATATATTATTTTCCACTGGATATAATGGTCAAACTGAACGGTGGCTATTCTGTTCCATTTGGAACGCAGCCTTCCCTCATCCTCCACAAAACAGTATGCGTTTATCAGCGTGCGCCGGCGTCTCAGATCTGCTCTCGTGTTCCGTTTTATATTTGAATTCCGGGGTTTGTCATTACACATTTAAAGCTCCCCCACCCACTTTGATTGAGTTGCCTCTTTCCGCTACACCTGACAAAGCGCCGCACGCAGAAGTGTAGTAAATGAAAAAGAAGCAGCTTTCAAAGAGATATTTACAGCGTTTTTTGAAAAGGAAAGTTAACAAACGCGGAGATGAAGCTTGTCAGTTAGTCCATGACATGCTCAGATCCACAAAGAGCGCGAAACCAAAGAAAGTTGCGTTTTCCAAGTCTTCCTATTTTTTTCAAGCCGCCTGTCAAGTTCAATTGTGTCTGTCTGATAAAGGAAACCACTCCCTTTCTTGCTCCTTTTCTATTTTTGTAGTTGTATGCATGTTAAAATAATTGGAGGAAAAGTGTGACTATAACCAGATGTAATGCTAGGTAATAACACCCGTACCTTGCGGAAGTTTGGTACAGTATATGGCGTATTGCGTATAAAATTGCAACGTATTTATGGAGGATATTGTAATGGAACCAATGATATTTGCTGGTTAATAAATTTACCTGACGTATGCAGGATGGGTCTTGTGTTGTAATGACTTCATTCCTTTAACAAGACTGCTGCTGCACGTTGTCAAACATGATGGGCCATTCTGTAAGGTCTGAATTTAGGACACCCATGTGCATTTCTAGACAACAGTCTCACTGGCTGTTTATTAACATTTTAACAAGACGCTAGGCTTGAAGGGTTCATCAGCCATTCAAAACAGGGAAACAAATCAACTGTCAGTTGATGGTGCAGCATTCTCCCCTTGCCCATATGACCTTCCCTTGAATGAGGACTGGAAATGGCTATGTACCTTTTTTCTTCCTCATTTTTATGGTCAAGCAAATACTATCACTCATTTTAGTCGTTATTACTTTTCTGTTTAATCTGTCAACAAAAGCTTTATCATAAAGAAAGGTCACGTCTTAACTTTAACATAAGGATGCAAGCAGCCAAGTTCAGGTGGTAAGTTTGATTAGTAAAGAAAGTACTTCTACACATCACAAGGAACATAATCCCTGTAAAAGGTCATCTTGGGATACTGTTATACGTTTATGTTCAAAACACACTAAAGATGATTACCTCATTGGAGAATAGAATTGACCTCAACGTATGGAAAAAAAAAAAAAAACAGTGCTTTGTTAAGTATTCATAAATCGATTTAGCTTTTGTTTGCGTAGCAGTGGTCCTGAATCTTTGCTTTATTGCCCCAAATTGGCTAGCATTATTTTTGTATCTGTTATTCTCAAGCTGTTCAAAAAAAAAAAGGAAAAAATAACAGTCGGGTTGTTGCCACCACCCCCACTGGAAATTTGAATCCACAAATACTCCTTTCATTAAAGAGATGATGATATTTTTCTAGTCTTTTAATCTATTGCCTTTTATTTTTTCAAAGAATTTTAAAACCGTGGGAATTCTGGAGCGGTGATTTCTTAGACTGGTTTGGGCCGTGACCCTGAATAAATATCAAGCAAATGGTATTGCTTGTGAATTCACATTTGAGGCAAAGAATACAGTAGCCTACATAACTGTGTTAGAGCAGAGGATTATCCTATAAAATGGCCAATATGGGGCTCTGATGTTATCTAATTGCAATATTTTTTTTCCCCCCCCACAAAGAATGCAATCTGAGCAATACCTTTAATGTCGAAATGAATACCGAACAGTGCGCTGTGATCTGAAGAGGCCCCTGCTAAGCAGTAAGAAAGGTCTGTTTTGCGTTTTGATGTCTGAAATCTGAGTGGGAGAGGAGAACAAAAGCTCTCCAGCACCACTTTAACCTCTCTGCTGTTTGCGCTCAGTATCGCGCGAGCGTGACTGGGGAAGAAAGAGCACCTTTGCTCTCGGGCAAATAAAGTCAGTTCGCGCAAAGACAATATTAATTTAGCTTCCCCGCTTGAATAAAATATTTCTTTTGTTTCCGAGACGAAAATGCTGTCTGCGATATAATGAATTTCTTTGTGTGCGTATTGTGTGGCCCTGTGGTTTAACAGAGGTGGGGTGGGGAGGGGGGTTTGGGGGGCAAACCCTCGCCCAAAAAAAAACAAATTGCCTGTGCATATTTTCTAATAGTTATCTGATGAATATTAAAAGTGCAACATTTTAAGGGAACTTATAAAGACTCATGAAGAGTCAAACATTTTTCTAATAGCTGCTGGCGAGACAAACAACTTGAGAGATGGCTTTTTACAAATGCATCTATGCAAATGATTTATTATTAAAATATGCATGCAGTGCTGCCGTGCCATGATAAATCTCATTAACCCCTTACTCCGCATTTTGAATTGATCAAAAAGCTGTGTGTCTCTTTCTGTGTCAGTGTTCCGCAGATTGTTATGTGACATCTGTGCTCATATTTCTGTGTGGTGTTTGCATAGTGAGTTTTGGGTTATTTGCATCTTGCAGGCAGTGAACACACAAGCTTTGGCTGGGATTCAGTCACCATTTGTCCTTAACTTTAACTATCCGTTAAAAGCAAGAACTCACCGAACTGAGTTGGTAAAGAATGAGTGGAGTGCTTGAGCTTACTTGTGGTTGAAAGTTAACTGACAAATGTTGATCAAATACAGGCCTTTGTGAAGTTATGATGAGAAATATTTTGGTTCTCTCGAACCATTGGGTATGTAGTGTAATCCAAATTATTGGAATTTTGAATGCTGTTACAGGAAATGTTATATAATGTTATACAAATTTAGGTACTGAACCTGCCTAAATCCTACTGAGTTGATTTGTGACATGTCTTATTCATATTTTGGTGATGTGTTTATGAGCTGTATTAAGTCTCAGAAATCTGCCTAGATCAAGAGTTGGTACACAATGAAAGAGTGTTTCTGGAACACTCTGTCCAAGCGTGGTGCTTTTATTTGATATTTGAATTTCTCTTTGCTCAGCACTTATCTAGACTGAGGTTATATGTTTTGCAAAGTTCACTGAACCAAAGCACCACATTATTTACATTTGCGGTGGAGGCTAGTTACTTTTCAACATGAAACAAATATCATCTTGACACTTTCTCAACACCTTTCAACGTAAGAATAACAAATCATAGTATCATTTGATTGTGTGGGTGAGAATAGCACCTGAGGATAGCATCGTTTGTTTTTGAATGTCTATTTTAATTTAACTGTAGTGCTTTCACACAAGTTAATGAGTAGTTAATTTGGTGATATTGTCACTATAACAATCTTTTTAGTCAGCACCGAGATTCATTTGTGCTTGCTTTGAACAAATATGAGACTCTAATATGCATAACTAATTACGGTAGACTGCTTTATTTGAAGCAGGCATCCCCAACTGTGGTTCTGGAGCCAGAGCCACCTGGTCTGCTGGTTAGGCCGTTGTTGTGTTGTGTTGGTATCACAGTAGTAAATTTATCAATTAAAGCAGTCAATTACACAACTAACTTACCTCACTTTGTTCCTTGGGTCTTTTGTGCAAATTGGGCCACAGGCACCTGTGGATCCAGAGTTGTACAGGTTTTTATGTATGCAGTTATAAATGCCACGGATGTCATGAGCTCGCCCTTATTTTCATCAGCCAAAATCTCCTCAGGTGGGTGTATTTCACGAAGCTGTCTATAGGCTTGGTGGGCCATTTCCACAGCTGCCCCCCATGGGTGTGGGTATTCGAGGTCAGGGGACAGGTCACCCTTTACCTCAGCCCCCTCTCCAATCCCCCTAAAAACGCTTTTTCATGATGCCCCACTGACAAAGCTCCGCACATTTCTCAATGGGCCACCTCTGGAAATGGTGTTACATGTGTCCAGTCCCCGCGAACAGAATCAGTGGCATTTCAGGCTTAATTTGATGGCGAGGAGAGGGATCTCAGGTATTCTTTTTTTTTGTAAAGCGAGAGTGAGCCTGAAAGGTTTAATGGATAAAATGAATATGAGTATCTCCTCTGTTTCATCCTTGTGTCACCTGCGATTGTTCTCGTTATAAATGGCTCTTGCCTGACAGACAGCAGACACTTGGCCTAGGTCCATCTTGCCTCCCTCTCATAGCATTGAGAAGGTCAACGGGCTGTTCTTTTCCTCTCACCAACCTTTTTCGTATTTTTTAATTAGGTCGAGTGGTGTGTAAAGGTGTATTGGGCTGGGTGTAACTGCCACACTGGGCAGCTAGATAGAGCTGCTCACAGGGGTGTACTGACAGGGACAGCAGGAAACAGGACCCACCTACAGCGCCCGGTTCCTTAAACCCCACTCCCCAACTGAAGACAGCATACCTGTGTGCCTAGCTTAGACAAAGTCATTAATAGTGACAATCTACCCCGTGTTGCTTCGCTAGGTCACCTTAAAAAATCCGGGAAGGCATATTTTGACAGGGCCTAAGATAATATTGTTTCTCCATCTCCAAAATGGATGTCAGCGATGGAATCTGCCTATTAGGTGTCATTGTCCCATCGATGATATAACCAACCCAACCAGTTGCTCAGACACGTCTGCCAAAAACCACACACCCACCAAACGCTTCATAGGTTGTCCTCTTGTCACCTCAAGATTGACATAGATGACAGGTTGCACATTATTTAGCCTGAGACTCTACAGAAGATACATGCTGCAATTAAACTTCAAACGAGTAATGAGTGATGGGGAGACTCAACGAGGACTCCTCGTTATTAGCATTTTCTTGGTTTTAACACCAATTTTATTGGACGCTGGATGCTACTAGCCATTCACAGAGGCGTCCACTGTAATTTCTGAAGGGCCGCTGCCCCTCTTGAACAAACAGAAGCCCCGCCCTGCAGTTTAAGCGAGTCACGCCACACTCAGAACATGATGAATCGCAGTGTGAGTGTGAGTGTGGGGTCTTGTCCCGAAGCGGCCATTTCAGGCCGCAGGGAGAAATTGCAAACTGAAGAGAAATGGAGCGCCACTCTCGTATCGCGTCACCTTTGACCCTCTGGCGTTGTTGGTGACCTCTGGTTTTACTTTGGTATTTGATAAAGTGGTATAAAAAAGGCAGAAAGTTAAAATGCATCCAAACTGCCATCAACTGCTCAACCACCAGCCCAGATGGTTACTGGTGTTACTTACAATTACAATTAAAATACATATGTTTAGAAGAATACTTTTTAAAACACGTTCAAAAATAATTTAATGAATAGAGAAAAATGGAATACTAAATTCATGTTACATTGCAGTCTTTTCCATGTACTTCTTTTAATATTTCATGCATATTGTATGTATAATATTGTTTTATGTTATAATGCAGAAGAGGGAAACATTAAGCCAAAATAAGTTGCTCAAAGTAAAAACTATAAACTGCTAACAGCAAAATTATCCATTAAAATGTTATTGGGTTACAGTATTACATACAGAAAATGAACATCTCAGCAGGTATTTGAAAGTATTATGATGTGCTGAATGATGAATTACTGCTTCAACGTTTCAGTAGATATCATTCATACAGTACATGTGCTGTAGCTTGAGCCTGGTTAATATTGGTTAGCCACAATATCTCTGTTTCCTGAATACCACTCCAGTTAAAATGTGCTCCAGATCACACCACTGTGTACAAGTTCCTGCATTCTGGCTGTTTATTCCTTCTCAATAGTTCTTTTCATACCATATAATAAACATTATTTTCACCGAATGAAGTTGCTCATATCATTTTTAACAGGATTGAAGTAGAGGAAGCGTTATATCATTGACTTTGTATTGGCCACTACCAGAATATTGATAATTGAGTTAAATTCTATATAATACTGGAATGATACTTTCAAGATGCAGATTCACTGTGTAGAAACAAAACAAAAACCAAACATGTAGAGTCATCAACACAGCTTAAACTGATGGCAGCTACTGCAAAAGGAAAGATGCAATCAAAATATCTATTTTTTTCAGTGTGTTCCTACCTATACGTGCACCAATAAATCGTCAACCTCACTTGCATGTACAGGGTTATCCTTAACAGCATAACATACTGGATGAAATGAAACCCTTTATAAAAATACACAAGTTCCACAGAAATCCAACTACAAACATTTGTGTCTTTGGTAGATTAAAACTTAAAGCAGTTTTCCTAACAAATACGAGCAGAGCTGACCTTGTCCTGGTGATTTCCATGCAATTAAATAAAACCAATGAAACAAACCAGGCTCGGTAAAAAGTTGAAGTAGGGCCTAGTGGCAGTCTATTTTTCCATGGGTTGATATCTTCCTGTGCTGTGGATAACATTGAAGTGAATTAAAAAACAAGAAATTTGTGACCCAAACAACACTGTAAGTATGATTCCATGAAAACAAATTTTCATTGGTATGAACTTCTTACTTTTGGTAAGTGTATTGAGCTAGTGTGAGCAAAGTAGTCCTTATTTTAGTTAAAGTGCAGGATTAATCCAAGGGGTTTTATATTATTGCATACACCCTTATACAGTCTAAATTCATTTAATTGAATCCTGCCCAAATATAAAGGAGACACAATAGAAAAAGTACAGCTAAGTGACATTTAACAACTGTGTGGAAAATTTGTATTTAAGTGTTGGCTATGTAAACATCCATTATGACACCACTGTGTAATTTCTTTAATCTGATACTTTTGTGCAACTTTTAAGGTGTTGTGCTGTAGGCAGAACTTTATGTCTCTATTATTGCCATGTTTTATTGAATTTGAACTTTATAATGTTTGCCCAAGATTTTAAAATAACTTTTCTGGCTTGTCACTAGTTATGTAATTTAGAGAGCATCCATTTCAAAAGGGAGACTTGATAAATTACTGAAAGATTCTATTTGGTGCCTCTCACTCTCTCTCTCTTGCTAACCCCCTCTGTCCTTCCCTCCCTCCCTCCCTCTATATATTTATACACTCTCAGAGGGGGAAAAAAACTACAGATTTCTATTTTCTGACCACAGAACTACAAAGAGTGAGTATTGTCCTGGGAAAGCTCCTAATATGTTTATGTTTCAGTGACCCTTGTGCCCTCTGGGACCTCCAGTTTGAGGCAGATTCTAAAACACCAGCCTCTCTGTCCCACAAGTCTCAGGTCTTCTGTGTGCATGTTAAGCAGAACAGCTAAAGTGCAAAAAACTATCATGCAGCTTTATATTGACAGTTGTAGGAATGCATGACATTAATTGCCACAAGTGGGAACCTGGAAAAACTTGTGATTCTTGAATATATTTATCAAACAAAATGCAGAATATTATTATTTTTCCATGCAGTGTCAAAAAGGAGATTTGATGGGCAAAATGGCTTCTTGTTGTTATAATATATTCTTCAGATGCAACACCAACAGATTGAGAGTCTAGTATGGTTTAATTTTGCAAGATAGTGAGGTGACAGTGTGTAGTGTCATGTAGTGTCAAGTGGCTGTAATGAAATGACATGGAACCCCAGACAGACCGAAGGGGAAGGCAGAACATTTTAAATCTAAAATTTAAAATACAAGAGCAGCTCCATAATTTGCCAAGGCTACACAAAGAGGGTGCTTGGGTTATTCCTTAGTGTTTGACAATGAATAATGCTCTTGCTTCATCATTTTCTGGGTTTCTCAGTGCTCTGGTTTCACACAGCTGTCTTTGGCCGACAGTGTAATAGTATCCCCTCTTGTGATCCTGAAGAATTTCAAAATGCAGGTGTGGTAACTCAGTTTTGACACTGATGCTTAGCCTGGCTAAGTGATATGGACTTTTCCATGATGGAGCATTTGCTCTCTCGTGAACTGGGAATACACTGAAATGAATACCAGTAATTATTTTGGTGGACTGAACTGAGCTCATGTGAACTGAGCTAATGTGGTTCAACAAACGTCTGCGCAGTGAATGTTTATACTGTATGACCACTTATTTATTATGCATGCTCATTATGAGGACAGCATCGGTTTCACTGTAACTCGCAATGAAACATTTCATTGAGAGTCTTAAATAAAAATATGCATATTGATTTCATATGGTGATATTATCTTTATGTGTTTATGGATGTGCCTGCGTGTCTGTTAATATTTTGCACGTATGTGTAAACTGCCTTTGTAGGGGCTACAGCAGCTTGTTTGCATGGGGAGGTGTGTGTGTGGGCAGGTGTGCATATTACTGTGTTTGAATGTGTGTGTGTGTTTGTGTGTGTGTGTGTGTGCGTGTGTGTGTGTTTGTGTGAGTGTTAAGTGTGTGTGTGTGTTTGTGTGTGTTTGTGTGAGTGTGAGTGTTAAGTGTGTGTGTGTGTTTGTGTGTGAGAGCGTGAGTGTGTGTATGTGCACGCAGTGCACAAATAGGATGTGACCCCTGTGCGTAGGGACAGGAAGGTGTTGTGGGAGATGTCCTGTGCTCTCATTAGCAGGGCAGATGTGGGGTCGCCCTGACCAGATTGTGACCGACTTCCCAAAGAAAACAAACGCGGCTCTGAATAAGGAATTACGAAGGGTGTTGGAGACGGAAACATCACAGGATACTGACATATTATGATTGGCTCAGAGAGGGGAAGCAAGAGGGTGCAGGCCTGCCCTAAAATCAGCCAAACAGTACTTCTCGAATGTACACAACAACATCCTCGAACAAGAACACGGTCAAAAATAACACTGGGCGGAAAATTGCATTGGATTGCTACTCTCCTATTTTGCTTCCCCAAGGGGCTATTAGTAATCCAAACTCTCTAAGAGACAACTAATATGGAACCAATCTCGCCTTGATGCCTTACCTTTCATATCTGCTCTGCTGTTGACATGAAAAAGGGGAGAAATAGTCTTTTCATCAACAAATTAGGTAATTATAGGCCTAATTACACAAGATAATCTCTCTGGCTAATGAGGTAACTGCAAATGGAACAGACCTCACCTGTCTCTGTGGAGCGCTGTGTTTGCAGCCAGAAATCAGTGCAGTTGACAGCCAAGTTAACAGGAACATGCTGCCACTCTCAGCAAATTCGGGGCCTTTCACGTTCACATTCTCCCCACTTTAGAGCAGCCTAGCATTCATAGGTGCTCTAAAATTGGGGAAAATTCTTGCAGATTATTGGATTTTTTCTTGTTGAAATACAACAGAAATCAACATACTGCATGAGGCTCATTCACGGAGGAATGCTACAATAGTCGGTTAACATTTATTATTAACATTCAGCGAACATAAACTGGACCTTATCTCGACCAGAAACGCAAGCACTCAATATGTTTTGAAACAGTCTTTTAGACAGTGTTGCCAATTTTGCATTCAGTGTGGATACCTAAATTGCTCTGAGCTTTTCACAACGCATCTAAATTTATTTTAGTAATTATTATTCAACGAGGCAGCGTGATTCTGTCCTTTGAACTTGGCATTGGCTAAAGTATGCTTTCTCTGCTGTGATGGGACATTGTCTTGTTAGGGCTGAGCTTGTTTTCATTTTGGCTTCAGTTTATTTCGAGAGCGCCGGTCTCTGTGGGGTCCGGTGCTGTGTGCCAGTCAGGTGACCCGGAGCAGCGCTGCTGAAGAGAGAGGCTGCACTATCCCAGTCTGCCATCTTGGTGCTGTGTGTGGGAACTGTACTTGGCAAAGCGCAGGCAGCTCACCACAAGGCCCAATGCTAAACAGTCCGAGCTCTGCAGTCAAGTACTATCGTATCAATATTACACGTAACGCTACCTTGAAGTAGTACATTTTTATTTTATCATTCACAGAGAAAATGCATTCTCTTGGGTACAAATTTGTTAAAAAAGAAAAACAAACTATATGTATTGAGCGTCTGCACACACACACACGCGCACACACACAAACACTCACACATACGCACACACACACACGCACACGCACGCACACACACTGACACACACACAAACGCACCAGCAGACACGGACACACTGAGCCTCTCTATGCGCGGTCAGTAAAGCCCGCTAACAGCGCTAACGGTTTTGCATCTGCGCCTTTCTTAGGCAGGAGGCGGACGGTCGGCTCGCCGCCGAAGCCGTGGGGCCCAGGGCCCTCAAAAGACAGGTCAAGGCCAAGCGAACGCCGAGGCCCTCCGATAGCGAGATGAACAAACACACCGCCTCACCGGAGGGCCAGTCGTTAGAAATCGTTTACACAGGCTCTCTGTCGGGCAACCCCTCTTTTGATACCGCCGTCTCCTCAGTGATTATCACCGTGGCCGCGTTCCAGCCGTACGGACGGGCGTCGGGCTGAGAGCCGGCCCCCAATACCTGGGTGGTTAATTAAGAGCTGTTTCCGGGGCCGCTCGAAACGGGCTCTGAACCCACCCCCCACCCTCCCCCCCACCTCTCCTCTCTTCCACAAAGAGAGGCTTCTTCAGCAGAAACAGTCCCCGGGGAGAGACAGAAACGGCGGGTAATTATTTGAGATAACATACACTGAGAGTGGAGGGGGGTGGAAAAAATGTGCATTTGAAAAGGCCTGCCAGAGAAAAAAAGACACCCCATAGTAAAAAGGTCAGCGTCTCCTATTTTTCCACCGAGTGTTGACGGTCTGTAATGCCTTTTTAAAATGAATGACAAGGGATCCCGTTTTTATAAATATCTCATTCTGTATTCAAACTCTGTTGTTGTTAGCGCCGAGCCTGCCAATCCAATCTGAATAAGCTATTCTTAGTTGTCAGGGTAGGCTCCCTCCACTTTGATTGCCATTTCTCTGTGCGCGTGTACGTTGGCATCGCAGAAACAGCTGTAATTTTTTTCCATTAACCCTTCTGTGGCCGAGCTGGTGGCTGGGGTATAATGAGAAGGGGCTGCAAGGGATGGAACAAGCCCCAAATAGCAGGTGCATCGATGCTGTTCATCTCTAATTAAAGTGTCTAAAATTGGGACTGGATCCAGTCACGTCCCCCAGGCTGTGGATAGGGTGAGATTTCAGCTGACAGGGAACCAGATGCACAGAGAAAAGGCTCTCCCTTCTATTTATTTGATAATTAACCATACACATGCCTTTTAACACATGAATGCAGAGAAGTGCATATCCTTGTGCAACTCAAAGAGTCATTCAGTTCATCAGTTTCGGTATGACCATGTAGGTGACATGTGTATGAGAAATCCAATAAAGCCAATGTGAAATGCTTTGGAAGAATGTTTTTTCCTGGACTGATTCTGTGACTGATTCTGGATCAGTAAGTGTGCCAATACACATAATTACTGGGGTTATGATTAAGGGTGTATAGGCACATGACTTTCCAGGATAGCCTTAAAGTCCTCATTAACATTTTCAGTCCAATAAATACAATTACGGATGGAGCTACAGTGAGCTGTCAATCAGACCGGTTAGAACCAATAAAATGCTTTGTTCTCTACCTTAAACTGCAATTTAAACTGCAATAATTGTTTCTAATCTGGGAGTCACTGATAGCATGTGGTGGCTCTGTCCATTTTTGATGTTATAATGCCTCGTGCTCCCATTACTATGAAATAACTTGCATCACCCTTCATTTTAGCATCCGGAATAGATTTGCTCGCTGTTTCTGTGGCTATTCACATTTAACATATCAGTTATGGAACCAGCCTTTGTTATGTAACCATCTTTTTGTGGGAAGACAGCCCTATAGCATGCATATAATACTTTGCAAAAATGCATTTGAATAATTACATGCTTCTTTCATATTTGACAATTTAGCAAACGTATATTCACTTTTATCGTGCGACTCATTGTACGCTATTTTAATGGAAAAAATATTGTTTCATTCACACATTTAACTGTTGCATTTGTTGATTTTTATGACAGCCTCAATTAAAAACATGTGACAATGATGCTAGCCAAACATTTGACATCCATACATAAATAAATTAATCAAGCACGCCCATTCATTTCAAAATATTTTTTGAGGAGATGGATGTTCAGAGAATATAATTGTTATAGTTATGAACAAACAAAAACAAAACAACTGACAAAGCAAAATGTATGTGTGACACTTCCAAATGCTTTTAATTGTTGCTTTAGCCTAGCTTTGTGCTTGTGTGTCTTTAGTTTGGAATTTCTTCATTAAAACGGGCTCCATTAAATAGAATCAAAAGCATAGCACCATATTTTCTATTGTTTAAGTAATTGCAATTAGTCTATGTATAAAAAGTAATTTTGGTTTTATTGCTCATTTCATTATATATTCCAGTCTCTTTGCTTGCTGTAAACAGACAATGGCACAATTTGTTGATGGTTTTTCCCGGCAATTAGTCAGAGCCACTCCACATTTCTCCACGACTTCTGTGGCTTTCAAGCAATCCGCAGCGACTCTTGAAATTTTAATTGCGACACAATGGAGAGATAAACAATAAATAAATAAAAATAAAACATTCAGGAAACGGCAGCTTGTTTGTGTTGCAGGCTATCCTCCTGTCGAGCCTCATTTGCATATCCTTTCTTATGAAATGTAAATGCTGATATGATAATCTTCATTCCAGGCCTGCCAAGAAAGAACATGCTCCCCGTAACTGGTACAAAAAAAAAAAACTTTAATTTACATCACTCATAAATTCTTCATGAATGTACATATGTCAGCCTTTTATGTCGGACACTCGGTATGTTTTTGTCTTGAGCTCATGGCGGGGGGGAGGGGGGGTGGGGGGGGTTGGGGAGTTTGGCTCATTGCTTCACTGCAAGTGATACAAGCCCAAAGAGAAAAAGATGACTTAAAATGATGACAACGCACCTTTATCTCAACCCTTTACCTCAAAACAAGTGAAGTGAGAAGGAAATTCATAGCAGCACTTTCCAAAGTTTCCAGGGTGACAGCTTTAAACTGCTAATCCGCTGTTACTGATGTTGGCTCGTGCCCTAAATTTGACTTGATGTATTTGACGTATTTCAGGAAAAACCGATTCCTGCTGTTACGGGTATATTATCATCCTTGCTGGATGGTAAATTCAAAGCTGCTGAATGATTGTTTTCTCCCAGCTTTTCCTCACAATAAGCTCTAATATGGCCCTTCTGAATATGATGATAGCTTCCTTTAACAGCAGAAACAGGGTCTCCAGAGTCATGGATGATCCCTGATATATTACTCTGTTCCAGCCTTGTTGTAAGTGCATGGTATGTGCATAAGACATACATATTTTTTACTCATCATTTGCCTTTCAGCTAATTCCACAGGAGGCACATTGGTGGACCAAAGTTGTAATATTTAACATGCTTCCCACAGGGACTAACAAAAATTGACGTTTATTTTTTTTGCCACTTTATCTTGCGAACACTGAACATAAGTTCATTAGTCACCAAAAAGCAACTTGCCATGCATTCAAAAATGAGCTAGCTGATGTGATGTCATATACTTAACTCCTGGCCAGTGTTTTCTTTCAAAACCATACTACTAGCATACACTGCTGTTAAAATGAGCATCATCTTACATAAATAACTGAATACACATGAAAGTGTCATTTTAATTTTCTCATTTTCATGTGGACAATGCACTGTCAATTTTCTTCATCCATTGAGTGGTACTTTTACTTAAAAAAAACAATAAAAAAATTTAATGAAATCTGGAAAGTTGTGGCTTGCGAAGTAGCATTACCAAAGTGTTGGTACTACATTGTTAGTCACATCAATCAAGTCAAAGCCTTGCCATCCTTACTGCAACATTGCAAAAGTCGGTAATAATATTCTCTGCTGTGGGTAGTAAACAAAATGGAACCGTTCATGTTCAAACATGATGGGTTCAGGTGGCTCTGTAAAGGGTGCGTTTGCTGGGCATAGCTTGGGTGTGGCCTTTGAAGGCAAGGTCACTGTCAATCATTGCTTTAAACTGCAGTAGATAACTTTTTAGAAAATATATCACGAAACTGTCATGATTAACTGGCAGCAATCCTAAAAAAACCTGCTGTGAGTAGCGTATATTGTGTTCATACCATCACATTCTGTGTTCTAAAACAAAGGATTCGGCCTGGGTTCTTGTTTTCAAAACAGTGTTTTACAACATGAACCAATCAAAGAGACAGGCCGGTTCATGTGGTGAACCAATAAACAATGAGATAGACCTTGAGCATTCACAGATTTGTAAATGATTCTGTCAGAAAGTTCCAAATGTTCAGAGAGGTAAAAAAAAAAACATCCAACTGAGCATCAAATTGGGGCTAGGTAAAGGTAATGTTTTTTTGCTCCTGTTAGCTGTCCCGAACCATCAGGTAGATAGCTAACTTTAGACTAGTGAACCAAACAAAACCATCGCTTTGTTTAACTACTGAGCTTGTGACTGCAGCTTTGATGAGTGACCCTCTTCATTCTATTTTAAAACTTTCTTTCCTCTAGATAGGGGTGTTATTCAAGATGACAATGCCCCTTTCTACATAAGTTGTCTACTGGTTTCAGGAGCATGACACTTCTATTATCCATATACTATGGCCTTCTCAGTCACTAGATCTGAGCCCAATTGTGCATTCATGGAATATTCTGGAATGATGCCTGAGGCAGCATTTTTAACTTCTTTCACCTATGTATGAATGGCTTTCTCATGGAAGAGTGATGTTGTGTCCTTCCTGTGGAATTCCACACACCGGTATACTATACCACAATGCCTAAAGTCTGAAACAGCCATAATAGGTGCCCTGACACCCTACCAATTAGCTTTACATTGGTGTTTCCACAGTATGTTTGCTACCTGCCGTTAGGCAGCCAGATACAAAAGTTTTATGAGTGTGAACAGATTTGGAAATGGTGTGAACACTTTGACATTCAAAACCATGCCCAAGTAATAACATAAAATTCAGATTTTAGTCATCTTTGTTAATCTGTTCATGTTACTATGCTGGAATGCCAGGGCTGTGATAGGACAGTTAGAATTATTTTTTCTGATGAAACCATGGACACCAGAATGTTTTATGGAAGACAAAGGCAACAGTGCCGGAAAATCTTGCAGATTCAGAGATTGAGGATCTCAGTGATGAAGATAATCCATATTACACCAACATTAATACACATCAGAGTGATGATTCTTATCTATCAAGTTAAATAAGGCCAGGATGTTATTTGTTATGGTAATTTTTATCTAAGTTTATGCATTTCTTAGTTTAACTTTTATGGGAATGTTGTCCAGCTGGTAGAGGTCAATGATTTCCTCAAGGTCATGGTAGGAAGAAAATTAGGTCTCTTTATTTCACTTCTGAGAAGTCATATTTTGCCTTTTGTTGATGGCATATTGGCATATTTCATTAAGTGATAGTTAATTGGTTAAGATGCATCATTAGCTCATTTTTCCATTATCCAGGGACTGCCATTTCCAATAGCTACAAAGCAGTGACTGGTAAGGGGAAGTGGTAACCCCAGTCACTGTCAGTCCATGGGTGCTGCTGTATAGTTGGTTGTCTGGCCGTAGGTGCAAGTCCTTTACTCTGAGACACTGCCATAGCTTAGTTCATTAGAGAGGGATCACCAGGTATTGTGGTTTTCAGCGGAATGAGAGTTCCCCATGTTAATGAGTTTTTACCTCATGGCAGCAAAATAATACATTTACCACAGATCAGAAGAATCATAAGGATAACAGAAACAACATTCATAAAAGATTTCCACCTAACGTTTTCTGAAAGAATTCTGCTGTCATACGACATAATGCGTTCACCGGTTGGTTCACCGAGGAATGGTGTAATTCTGTTGTCAATCTTTATAACTAACAAGAAAACATTACCAAAGGTTCTCTAGTTAATTTGAGAGAAACTGCCAATAAGTGTCTCTAACTAAAGAACTTAAATAAGTGTGAGATCAATTTATACTGAAAATTGTGTGACAGTCAGAAATATGTTTATATTCCTATTTAGCAGAGCCAGCCCATCTGCTTATGGCAGGCCCAGCTGTAGCTTGTCAGTCTCCCTTTAACTTCCATTTAAATGTGTCCTCTTTGGCTGCATGTCAGTTGGCCAGCTCTCTGGAGAGGACTTGAGGGATGATTGGCCACTTGCTGGCATCAATAGATGTCACATGAATCTGTAGACACACCCATCTCTAGCCTAGCGCCATGCTTTCATTTTTCCAAAGTAGGCTTGTCCTGCTAAAGACCTGGTTTCAAGGTCATATGTGTGAATACAAATCTTAGCTGAACTTTATTGAGCTCACATCTTTTCTAAAATAGTTTTTAGCAATATTAGAAAATTTAGGATATTTCTTCATGTTTAGCCAAGCTGTGTAGTCCTGGCATGGTCTGGCTCCAACAATGAATTTTTTCTTTGATATGGCTAATTGGTAACTCTTCGAAGAGCAGTTTAAGTTCAGTGCATTTGCTGTCCTAACACACACCATTTGGAACCACCTCCCTTTAACTAATAGGTCTGCTGAGTCTGTTTTTCATTGTAAAATACGTTTACTATTATTATTTTATTTTTTCACTGTTTTAAATGTTTATCCTTGTGAATCACTTTATAACATTTGATTGGCTAAGTGCTGTAAGAGTGAAGATGTATTATTATTATTATTATTAGTACATTTGTTCAGGAATCCTTTTTTAGGAACTGGTCAGTTTTTTGCAATTTTCCAGTTGTTTAAGTCAATGACCCCTTTTTTTGCTTCATACAGTGTGAGCCAGAGCATCTCTTTTACTTAGAATAAGATTGCAGACCAGGAAAATGAGGCGATGCAATGCATTTTCAAAGCAATTATGCATTTTGAAATTCAGGAAAACGCTCACAAACACGCCCACCTCTTTCTCACTCTCGCTTTGTTTCTTTGACATGGTTGTGTGCATAATCTGTAATTGGCTGTACCCGAAGCCTTGGCAGTAATTCTTACACCAGGGCATCTCAGTGTACTCCTGTCTGAACTGTCAGCAGTTTCCTACTGAGAGCCCATGATAGGAGCAACTACAGAGTGCTACACGATTACTGACGTGTCTTTACGGAGGCAGTGCTCCCTGACTCCACCGTTTCCCTCGCCTGGATCGCTGAGTCAGTCATTTCTGTGCTATTTCTTTGAGGTACCTTAAAGAATATGACAAAACCCTGCACTCAGTCTGCTGACAGGCAGCACGGGTGAAATTAGGATATAAGACTGCTGTGGATGGTTCTGGAACCATGGCCCAGACTTGCACCACCTGAGGGCAATTCACAAGCCACACGGCACAACGCTTTCATCCAAATTCAGATTTGACTGAAGCCTTTCTGTTTTTTTTGTAAATTCTTTGAGGGAGGCTAAAAAGATGACGGACAGCTGCCATTAAATTAAACGGTCGTGTGTTTTCGACTCGAGCGGGTTCACCATCCACCTGAAGTGACGCTGGGCGGTTCCCGCCAGATCCCTGGCGAACGCCAGGGCGGCTTCCTTCCATCGTCGCGCCCGCGGGGGAGCCCGCCGCGCCTCGGCCACTTAGCGAGCGGTAAACACAGCGCAGAGCGCGGCCGCACGCAGGTGAGGCCTGTCACTTTGATGGAATGCCCTTGCCTGCGGCTATTTTTTTTCAACCACACTTTCCTCCCTTTCCCACGGTCACCTGAGGTGCCCGAGCGATAAATAGCAATGCTAAACGACATCTTTTTAATTGTCACATGCGCCCTCTTGAATAAGCTCGCGAGTGATATCCATTTTGGAGCAAAGTGTAATTACTGCGGTGCGAGCGAGCCAGTTGGAGTTCGCAGAATGGCGACTGTAAGTGATGTTTCTCTTTTTCTTTTTTCCGGTGCCATCTCCGCAGACTAAGATGTGCACCTCCGGTTTCCATTCAGCCAGAATGACATCCTGCTCGAGGGACCCCCCCCCCACCCCCTCGGTCACATGCAAATGAAACACTGGACCCGGTCGCTTTGAAACAAAGCGACTCCAGCAAGCCCTTGGCTCGGATCCTTGGAAAAACAAAAAACACGTCTTAGGGACTAATGTGGCACGGCCAATGAGCCAGGAGCCGACCTTTGACCTTTTGTAGCGGTCTGGAATACCAAACAGCCTTTCCTCACTGATTTGAAACGCTCAGGCAAATAGATGCGATCCAATGCAATTGAGTTCCTCGTTCTCCTTTGTGGTTTCCTTACAGTCCTGTAGTGCGCTTTCCTTTTTTTTGCTGTTGTCTCATTAGGCGTAAAGTCTATTAGAGTGCATTTGTTTCAGAACCCCTTTGTTTTCAGAGGGTTAACCAACCCATTTACAACCCTGCTGGCTTTCCACTTTGGCTGGGCCTGTGAGTCTACTTTCGAGTTTTATTGAGGACGGACACTTGTCTCCTTGGAGTCGAGTAATGACCGTGGAGATCCCGCTGGACTGTTCTCTGGCTAGGGGGTGACAAGGAGGGGAGGGGAGGGGAGGCATGGGCATGGGAAACGCAGGCAAGACGTATCCATTTCCATGGGCCATATGGAAATTCTGTTGTGTGTACAGCGAAAGTGCCTGATAACGGCAACCTTGGCGGTGGCGCTTGAGGCTCCCCGCTAATGGTAAACAGTGCCGAGCCGAGCCGCTCCCTGACCCTCAGCATATGGGCGTCCATTATGGTGGAGAGCTTTCAAACGTGCGCTGCCAGTCTGCCCGCACGGCCCCCTGGGAGTTCCTTAGATTTGTTAATGAATTGCTCTATTGACTCATATCTTAGCTTGCTTCATTAGAGTGGTGGAGGATCTTTCTTCTTTCTTTTTTTTTTTGCTTCCCTCTCCCTGTTTTTGTGGGAAGAGGGAATCGCCCATTGTTTGTGTTAAATCTTCAGGTCTTGTCATCTGTCTTTTTGTCAGACTTAAAGACACAATGGCGAAGCGGAGAAGTAGATCGTCAACAAGCTTTCCCTTTCTGGAAGTGAAGCCACCAGCCCTCTTCAAATCAAATCAACCCCGCCCCCCCACTCCTATACCCCCTCCAACCCCACCCCTTTCTGATTCCTCTCATTACAACTGGAGACCAATGCTTTTTTCCTGACCCTACCTGCTATTACAAATAGCTGGGCATTGTCCCCTAGTGTCTGTGTTTGGAGTACAAGCCCTCTGTGGCAGCACCTGTCAGGGGACCCTTTAAAAAGTCACCACGGTCCACTACAACAGCCTCACTGTCTCCTCCTACTGTCACTCACTCACTCCGCCTCCCGGAGCTCTGCCTCCCATGCTTGCACACGGGTAATGCCTATGGCCAGCACTCCCCCGATAAAGTGAGGGTGTTAATCCTCCGAAAACTGAAACACCAGCCTCCATGAAGCACAGTGTTCATCACATAATACACTATCTTTGAATATGTTTAAAACATTTTATGTTCAATATATTTTTGTATAAATCTATGTGTGTTACTAGAATTTACCACGATTTAATTAAAAATAATTGAATTTACATACAGTTCACATGGAAAAGATTATGGAAAAAATTGGATTGCAAGCTTTTAAACACATTTCAAGTTATGCAATGAGACTGAAAAGACGGCAAAAATTGAAAGCCCAAATTATGATTGTTTGAATATTTAAATGTTGCAATTTCCATGATTATTGTTGTCACACACCCACACGCACGCAGTCAGACACACACATACTCATATATATATATATATATATGTGTATGTGTGTGTGTATGTAATATACCATCTATTCAATTTATGGTTAATGCTGTGGGGTGACAGATATTTTTCATTTTCTTTGCCATTATGCTCAAATGGCTGATTCCAAAGCAAGTCTGCAGATCAAATTCAAGCCCAGATGTATTTTCCACGGGTTGCAGGTCCTGTTTGTGTACAGCGTGAAATAACACTTTAACACTGCGGCGATACGGGTCAGCCACATCCCCCGCAAACGGGGGCAGACTCCTGCTGAGAAATCTGTCCCATATCTAATCTCGTTGAACTCTCGGATATCTCGACACACGGCCAATTTCGAGACAGCTTTTTATCCCCTCGACGCCACAATGGACGACTCGTGTGTTTACCGTGGCAGTGACCTCTCACCAAACCGTCCTGCTGACTTCTTCAATATACACACACTCAATGGCCACTTTATTTTGGTACACGTATGTGCTTTTCTAGTCTCATCTTCCTGTTCTTAGCTGACAGGAATTGGAACCCTGCATGGTGTTCTGGAGCTGCTCATCTGCTTCAAGGTTTGACATGTTGAGCATTCAAAGATGCCCTTCTGCACGCTGCTGTTGTAAACAGCTGTTATTTGTGGCCTTTCTGTTGAATGAGACTGGCCATTCTCCTCTGACCTCTCTCAATAACAAGATGTTTTTGGCTACAGAATTTAGTTTTTTTCCGTTTTGTTTATCGCACCATTCGCTGTAAACTCTCGAGACTATAGTGTGTGAAAATCAACGGCTAAAGCTCTTCACCATGCCTGCATGCTATACCTATATTTTGTTTACTCATTTGATCTCTTTGAAGAGTTGTGAGAAAAATAAACAAAGAGTTCGGGCAAAGAGCTTTTCCCAGAAACACGGCGATGGTAGGAGGGGTGGGCGGGGGGGGGGCTTGGAGGCTGAGTTTCCTTTCGGAGTCCACAGGGGAGACCTGCTACGCGGAGGAGCCTCAGAGCCAGGTCCATTGTGTTGCGAGGAGGATGTGCTCCCGTTTCCCCGGAGGTAACGGTCTGCGCGTGACGCGCGTGACATTCTCCGGCTGCGGCTCTGGGTGGGTCTCCCCTCTCCTGGGGTGACCGGGGCACCGGGTGGGAAGGGGAGAGAAGCGGTCAATTCGGTCCCAATGGTCAGATAAATTAAAGGGGGTGGAGGAGGTAACAACCACACCTAAACCCAAAAAAAGACCATGCAATAAGCTTAGATGGAAAATGTTTTGTTATTCATACTTAATGAGCTTTTATGCTTTGTTTAACTATTGTTTTTTATGTTTTATAAAAAGGCTTTAAAGCAGACAATTGGCTGGGCTACTAAAGGTTTACTAAAATGATATCTTTCATCATTACTGTTGAGCATTATTGCAGTTTTGCTACTCTTTTAATGTATCCTTTGACACAGTTAAGAGTGGGGTCCCAGATCCCCCTCCACTGAACTGAAGAGGGGATTTATGGGAAATTGCCCAGACGCTGGGTGTCCTTTCATTATTTTTGCGCGCGCTTCTCTAAGTTACGTTCGCCTTTCTTTCGTTCGAGTGTTTCTTCTTTTTTCAACCCAACCATATGTGAGGGTTGTGGCATGGCCGTGACCTTGGGACTGGGTTCTCTTGATAGGGTTTCACTGGGGAAGGGGCGTGACCTCTCAGCGTGCTTGCTCACGGGGTCACCCCCCGTCAAAGCATGCGTGGCCTCCGCTCCGCAAAAGCTGTAAATAACTCCCAGGCACCCCCTGTTTAAAAAGCCAAATTAGCCCAGTTACCGTCCAGGCAGTAACCCCTTCTAACAAATGAGTGGTTAGCATCATAATGAAGAGCCACAAAAGCAGCTGTACGTAAAATGGTGTTTTAAAGTGACGGCTTATTATTTTGCTCTTGGTGAGACCACATAACTCAAAGGCTGTTGTCAGCGCTGCCTGGTTGGTGCAGCTTGGGGTGGTGTTAGTCACAGAGGAGTGAAGTACTGTGCATCGTATCTGATTTGGAAGTTGTTTAGTTAGTGCACAGTGGTAAGGGTGTAATTCACGTAAAATGCTAAACAATGACATGCTTGGTGTTATAGGTCATGTCTTACTGACATGTCAAGGTCACTGATTGACTCCCATTACATGCCAATGACAATATACTACAGTGGCAACTAAATATTAATTAAATGCATTGCAACGTGTTTCTTCTATGTACACTCAAAACAAACAAAATAAAATAAATTAGCCTTATTGTCAGGCGAACTTATTTGAATGACAAAAAACGAATGCAAACGATGCATTGGACCTCACTTTGTCTTATCAGGTTTGCTCCTTGTGTCACTGTTCAAATCTTTTTTTTTTTCTGTACAGTTAAATTCTGAGGAATACCCATTATATATGGTGATGCCAGGAAGGGAGTTAGGGTGCTGTCCACCAGGGGGCAGTGCTGGCCCTATTCACAGCTATGGCAGCAGCTGTGATTCATTGTAATCATTACAGCTGCTGCCAATTACCTAATCACATTGGGCATAATAAAAGGCCTCATCGTCAGGCCTAAAAGGAGAATGGTTTGTTTTGGACTGCTTGAAAGACGGTGGTGGATTTTTTTGTGGTCCTTTGTCTAGTTTTCTGTTGGACTCTTGCCTGTCCTTTTCTCACTGAGCCTTATTTTGTTGTCCATTTCATAATTTTGCATTGGAGAATTTTTAGGTTTAGTCGTTTATGGACTAAATAAAAGGCAGCAAGACAACCTTTAATTTGAGTTTGTTCACTCTGTGATGCAAAGTCCTTGCCCAGCCCTGCATCACAATATTCACTATGTATTATGCTTGATACACACATGTTTCTGGGGGTTATGCGGGTGGCATCTGAAATGGCATCACATTGCCAATGTTGCATAGATCAAAATAGAGTGTTCATTTTGTCCAACTTAAATTTGGACCTACAGTATTTAGGTCTGTGCTGCGAATGGAGGCTCAGTATTACATGAGGAGGGATCTGATGGGTGATTACAAATTTTGTCTGTTCCTGCTGTCACTCCAGCCTGACGGGAGAGACAGACAGGTCCCGTTTAATCCACCACTGTGCTCAGAGGGCCGTCCCTATTTATACATTTAGTCAGACTGCGGCTACCTGCTGTGGGCTTCCTGTTTCACTTTAAACATGTTCTCTCCAATTCACTGTCAGTCACGTTGTGTCCTTTTATGCGTCATTAGCCGCTGGATTAGCGACCGCAGCTTTTGACAGTTTTTGGGGATATTACAACTGGAAAAAAAGATAAGACAGAAACAAATGAATTCAGAGCATATTTGTGTGTGTGGCAGCTCCAGTCCCAGGCACCTGTGGGACAGCTGCTATCTCTGGTACCTGTAGGGCAGGCACAATCCCAAGTTGCGGCAGTTTATTCACTTACTGTAGCTAAGCACTCTGTCAATGCAACAAGGTTTAAACGGTCATTTATGGGCGATCCCCTAACTTGCTGAGGCTTCAGAACTGGGAAGAGTAGAACAGTTGTAAAAGTGAGATGTTTTGATATCTTGCCACAGCAGACCCCTGATCTACGCTAAATCACGTTTAATACGTCCAGATAGCACCAATAAAACGGACACTCCTGAAATCTGTGCGGTCTTCGCACATTAGCACAAAAGTAGTTTACAGCTGTGAGTGACAGTTGTCCGCGTGGTGTCGATATTACTTATTTGCTTATTTATTCACAGGCTCTCTTATCTTGAAGACTTACAAGACAGTTGCGGTGGAAAACATTAAATTCTTCTGACAGGCACAACACGGACAGCAAGAACAGAGATAAAAAGTGGGCAGCAATATGGTAAACAAGGAGAATGGAGAATGTAAAAGCATACGTAAGTTATTCTCATGTGCATAGAGCCTGTGAACAATCTTTAGGAGAAATATTAACTTATGGTGCATACTTTTTATCTAAGAAGGCTCCATTAGTGCAAAGTTTGACAGAATACTAAAGTGTTTGTAGTGCCCAGGAATGATCTGATCAGTAAGGGAGAATTACACTTAAAACGTTATCCGATTTCATTCAAGAATTTTAGTGATCTGATACTTAAGAATGCATTAGTTATAAAACCTGTAAATGAAACAATTCAACAAATAATTATTGTATTGAAGAAAATTAATGTTAATCAATATACATCTCTGAAAATGAAGTCTGAACACTGTGGAAGTTCCAATACAACACATATTTAAGTGAAAGCTTCAATATGAAGTTTGTAATGCACTGCACTCAAGAACTTTTAAATTTTCCTATTTAAACATAAAATATGTGACATATGTGAAATTTGGTAGTGCGGTAATTTAAATACTATTAAGCATTTCGAGTAAAACTTGTGAGTATTCAAATTATATACAGCCTAAATAAAATGTTATATTATTCATTCTGAAAGGAATTTTTCAATATTCTTTTTACGTGTTTTTTTTTGAGTATCTGGTAATTTGTGGGACAAGAAATCCAACATACTGCAAATGTAGTCCTGCTGGGGCATTCATTTTCCATTTCAAAGAGTGGGGGCACACCCTGTGTACATACATACAGTACATACATACACAAGTACACACACAGTTGTACATAGTGACAGTTCCGTTTAGCATAGCAGACTTGGAATTGCGCCATTCCGTAGCTTGGAAACAGGGCAAAGCAGTGGATGCACAGTTAAATAATGCATCAACTGAGGTCCCAAAACAGCAAGTGCTGGTCACTTTAAAATCATCCCAATAAGGGGAGGGAGGAAAAACAGAGCAGGGCAGTAAGGTCCACTCTGTTTTGATTAACCCTGAGGAGATCTAGGCGGAGGAGCTACCTCAGGCAAAGAGGAGACGCGGGGGGGACCAGGAGAAGGCCCGGTGACATAAGTGTGATGGAATGGCTGGGAATTTTTGGGCGTCTGAGTCTGACAGCTGGGCAGGTCTCGGTAATGCCCCCCTTATCAACCTCGAACCCCCAACCCCCCACCTAGGCCAGGGCCCTCTCCTACCGTCTGCACGACCGCCAGTATTTACGGTTTGCCTGGTGCGTCCCCAACCCGCCTTTAAGGCGCAAAGACCTTTTTAGAGTTGAGATACCGCGGCGCGGTTCGCACAAGCTAGCCGCTGGACTCGGGTCACTGAGGAGCAGGGGTTGCGGCCGTTAGCCTGCGAGGCTGCGGGCCGTGAGGGGTGTGAAGGAGTCGAGGGTAGGGGGTAGGGGGTGGGGGTGGGGGGGGCGTGGAGGGCGCGTCGGGGGTAGCGGCTTTGTTTGTTTGGACAGATGCGCGGGGCCATCTCCGAGCTTCTGTCAGTGATCAAAGGAAGCGATGATGTAGAACAGATTCATGGCCCATGTCTTATCGGCCCCCCGCCCCCCCACCCGTTCCCGCCCGCCATCCGTCATCCCGTCGGGGCTCCTGCCTGTCCGTTCATCTTATGGTGATGATCGCGCCCTAAACGCGGCCTATCAATCACCACCGGTGCTCTCCGGCCAGGTGTCTTGCCTCCAGAGATCCGGGATGCCTGGCCTCGAGGTGGGAGAAAAGGCAGGGGCTCAACGGCCAGGGGGAAGTGTTGAGTCTGTGTGACCTGAAGAGTTCACACGATTATAGTGAGCCTTGTATAGACACATGCACACACAAACACACGCACACACACACGTAATACATAATGCATTTTAACTATATGTATATCATGCATATCATGTGGTAAGTCCCTCTCAAGTTCCATGATAATAGGCTGAAGTAAACTGGCTTACTGCCGAGAAATACCACCATTACTTTTCACCTGGAAATTCTTTCGATTTGTTGAAATGGGATTCCAAACAGGCGCAGGAGGCCATCTGTTGATATGCTGCTCTACAAAATAGGATTTGAAAGCCTATGCATGAGGCTCTCAGACATGTCCACAGGTCATAACATAATCATTTTTACTTGCTAAATATATCATTATTATTAATATGAATATTTGTAAGTGCTGCTGTGGTACAAGTGCACTAAACAACTCCATGTACAGTTCTTGTGATATATATGCTCTTCTGGGGCGAGACCAGCTGAGTTTTAGCCTTGGGTTGCCTTACCACCAAGGTGTGCGTGTATGTGACGCTTGTCGTGGTTTATTCCTTACATATATATCCACACACCTGGGCCACCCCAAGTGTCAATATTTTGCCTTCACTCTACCAGCAGATACCTGTGTGTATTGGCAACCCCCATTATTGATTTCAAACACTGAGTGAGTCACCGCTCTCAGACTTGGGGTGAGGGAGGGGAGAAGCCAAAGTGGTTTCTTTGTTAGCGCTGGCTAGGCAGAATGTTTCTCACAAGCTGTTAGACCTAGAACAATGCAGCTTTGTGACTTGACTGCATCACGCTTCGTTACAGGCGTTGTGCTGGACCGGATCATGCGACCATGTCTGTCACTGCTGTTTTATCGACTATTTGCTGACAATTGAGAGAAATAATATGCACTGCTAAAAAGGCAGTTACTGACTGATTGTAATCTTTACTTAATTCTGCTGTAGAATATGAATAGCTCCTGATATTAATCTGTCACCCTTCAATAATAAGAGTAGTTATAGCATTTATGCTGAAGGTGAAATGCATTAGTAGGCTACAACCAGGTGGAAGTTGTGTTGGTTCATATTTCAGGGTAACATTTCACTGTGTAAAATGCAGGCTTCTTTCGTGTTGTTGTGTTGTGTTTTTCTTCAACATCTTGATCTTGCAAACTGAAATCTTCACATTCACGAGAAGGTAGCCCTGAAATGGAATTTGTGACTAAATTCCTAAGCTCTTTGTGTTCCATTCCTGTATTTATTATTTCCCATGATACACTGGGTGATGCCTGTGGGTGGATCGGAAGGGCCAGGGTTTCTCGCACGTGCTCACTGCGGTCCCAGTCACAGCAGTCTGGAGATGCTCTGGGTAGGCTGGCAGGCATTGACACCTCTCATTTCATCTTTAATTAACCCTCCTGCTGTTTCTGTTCTTCCCAAAAGGTATACGGTATAGAAGAAATACACACACCACATTACACATTACCTCTCTGACATAAACATATATATATATATATATATGTGTTTGTGTGTGTGTGTGTGTATCTGGTTTCATTTTGCTGTTTCTCAACACATTCATAGATGCATGTATTCATTATCTGAATAAATTTTTTTTTTTTTTTTTTTTTTAACTGCATAGTCAGAAGTCACCCGCATGTTCTTAGACTGCTGCTCCCTTTTCAATGTCTCCACATACTGTGTTTTTTAATGACAGGGCACAAGTAATCCCAACCCTGGTCTGAATTTGAAGCCCATTGATCTTTCTAGAACTGTTTTTGGTTGATAGCTTTCAGTTTCACTGTGGTCTTTCTGCCAGCGAATAATTGTGAATGTTTTCGTTTTTGAGAATGCAGGGCCGATAGAATTTTTTGCAACTAGTCATCAGCTATATACATTTCTACACAAACAGTGTTTGGTGAGATAAACGTTGTCCTTAGCTATACCTAAATGCAATGATTTTTTTCTTCACAAACATAAAAAATGTGCCAAATTAATTTGGATAATGGCTCAAGTCAGCAGACTGTGTTTGAGAAGAAAAGCAAAAAAAAAACAATCCAATTAATTAAATTTTGAGTCAGATTTAAGGACACATGTTGATTGAATCCAGGTGATTAAATTTAATTAAATTCAAACTGCTTTACAATCCGTTTGAATCCCAGCCTAGCTCTTGAGATTCCTCAAATAGCTCCCCCTCCTACCCCCAACATATTCATACTCAAGTAAAGTAAACCTCGTCCATAATCTTAATGCAAGTAATGTCAGACTGCAATAGACCAACAAAAACAGGCATGACGAAATCGAGAGCAACGCAAGACAAGCAAGCTGCTTAAAGATTGAGAAGTTGACTTGATCTTCATCCCTCGGATGTTAGATGCGAATGCAATAAAAACCCAAGCCACTGATTACATCCAATCAGCGGCCATTTTGGCACTCGTCTGCCTCCTGGAATCAAAATGTTTATTCGGAGATTTAAACAGTGGGGTTTGATTTTGATTGAGCGTACCTGGCATGTGCCAGACATCATTACACAGGATCATCGCATGGCGAAAGCTCATTATGGCCCGAGGAATGCAACTGCCAACTTCTGTTTTCGGGCATTGACTGAGTAAGCTGACGGGATTCTGCATGCGCGCGTTTGGCGGCAGGCAGCGAAAACATATAAAACGATAAAACGTGCAAAAAAAAGGTGACGAAAAACCGGCATGCGGGTTCGTGCGTCTGAAGGTCGAGAACGAGGGGCCTAAGAAAGCCTCTTCGGTAGTCTTGTGTAACAAAATCACCCCCCACCCCTTTTCTAAGGAATGACCCTTCGAGGTCTGACCGCCATTTTGGGCGGGGGGGGGGTGCGCAGCAGCCATCACTAAGTCGGCGCTGTCGCCTAACTCGGCAAAACGCTTCTGAGTCTCCTCCCCCTTTGAATATTTAATAAACCTATTTGTTTGGCGGCAGTGGCAGGCAGATTATATCCGGCTTCCCCGTGCCTCTTTGTAAAAGTCCGCGAGCCTCTTTCTTCCCGCTCGCAGAGGCAGAGGGGATATCATTTCGTCTGGCGTGACAGCTCCCCTTTAGCATATTCATGACAAATACAGAGTCATTTCACAGGTGTATTAAAATACGACTTATCCACTTCAGAGGGAGCCATGTCACCAATTCCAGCAGTGAATAGCCATGCATGAAAATGGAGAAGGGGGGGGGGGGGGATATCCGCCAAAAAAGAGGCATACATCAGAGGCCGGGTCAAGAACCTAATTTCACAGTGACATTGAGGTAATTTGGCTTTGGAAATGTTTGTCAATTCTCGATTCGTCTGGGAAAAAAATAAAAATAAAAAAAAGCAGAGTACCCAAAGGCCGCCATCTGAATACGAGATATCCAAACCCGAACCGGGGTATTTATGGACCTCTTGGCAAATGCATTATGCCTGTCACAATGAAATAAGTGACATACTTACATGCTGTGGGGAGCTGGACCAAAGGTGCGTGCACTCAGGGAGGGGAGATAAGAGGAGAGGTAATTAGTACATTAATCTTTTTTATGATATCATTTTTCAGACATATATGATGGTAATGTAAATTAGAAATAAGGAGGGTTCATGGAAAATAGAATTAATTTTGAGCGGGTCAATCGCCCTACAATAACTGCATTACAAGCAAGGTGTAATTTATGGCAACATTTGTGCCCCCCCCCCCCCACACACCCAAAGCCCCCCCCCCCGCTCCTTCATGCCCAACTCCACCCCCGTATCCCCCCCACCCCACCCCCATTTTTTTTTCTCCCTGTACCTGGCTGATTACAATGCCTCTGTTCCTCTCCAGCGCTGCGGAAAGTCAGCTTAGGAGATAACGCCCTGCGTTCAAACGGAATTTCATTTGCGGCGAGGAGAAAAAAAAAGGAGGGGAAAAAAAGGGAGAGAGAGAGAGAGAGAGAGAGAGAGAGAGAGAGAGAGAGAGAGAAAAGGAAGGAAAAAGCCTCCTCCGGCGAATCCCGGGAGGGCTCCTCCGGGCTTTAATGGCGTTCTATGGATTATTGATTTTTGATTTAAGGTTCCGCTCGGCAGAAGCCCATTTTAACGGCACCATTACCTCCGTAACGATTAGAGACAAAAAGTTAATTATGTAATTATGAAGCCAATAACAGACGTGTCTGGTTTACTTTGCTTTAGTCCGTTTAAACATTATCTCTTGTGTGCACATCTAGCGGACGGAATGTGAGCAGGAGAGATTAACGCCTTGAAAGCAGATGTGGAATTTAATTCTCCGGGCCAGGGCTGTCTGGGAAACCATTAAGTAATCACAACATTCTCCCTCTATTAAATTCACGGCTGCCACTTTGCACACAAAAGGTGGGGGCTGGAGAGGGTTGGCGGGGTTGGGGGGGGGGGGGGGGCACTGAGCTTTTCGGTTTTTTATTGAGTGTAACAGCAGTCCCAGCCGGAGGCGCCGGGAATAAAACTACTTAATAGGATGCTTCAATCTGTCGGAAAATGAAAAGTTGGAGCGGGTGAAATAAAATAGAAGTAAAAAAAAAAAAACGGAGGGCAGGGCGCGGGGGGTTAGGCCGCGATGCGTTGGGTCTGATAAAGTGCGGACGCACCGTTCACCTTGAGAGGACTGGAGGGTGAGGCGGGGGGCGGGGGGGTTTGGGGGGTTATTGCGGGAAATCGGACAGAAGATACAGTCGATATTTTCACATTATTTTACAGACCTGAAAATCAGCGCCTTTCCACCGGCCAGAGATAAGATGAGATCTTTCAAATTGGAGCCGCTTTAAGTGGCGGGAGGGGGTGCGAGGTGAAAAGAGAAATGCGAGTCCGCAAGTGGGACTAATTATTTATGGATAAGGATGCGTGGAATAGATATGGCTCTGAAATTATATTTATCTAATGTTATGGAATGAGGATGGTTCAAATAGCCCTTGAGGGAAAGAGGTCAATACTGAGGCCTCTTTATATAAACAAGCACTTAAGACCCGGAGAGAAGCTGAGTTTGATTAATTGGGTAATTCATTAGTTTAGTTAAGTCCTTTAACATAAGATGGCAGAATGGAGTGAGTCTGTGACCTCAGGCCCTACAGGAACCAGGACTCAGCAACAGAGCAAATCACTTTGAAGCTTATTGACACACACGATAGAAACCATGATGTACTGTTCTCTCTCTCTCCCCCTCTCTCTCTCTGTTTCTCGCTTGCTTGCTCACTCTCTCTCTGTTTCTGTGTCTCTTGTCTCTCTCTCTCAGGCACACATATGCATTCATAATTTTCTAATTCTTTATTCAAGACCACAATTAAACATAAGCAACAATGTGTCTTATCCTTAACATCGACCCAACTTCAATGTTAATACAGATTATAGTTTTCAGGCAAAACTGTTCACACATACACACAGAGATGTATGTACGCACAAATATGTAAATACACAACCCAACCAATACATGCATATAAACGCATGGGTAATGTTACTAATACAGGTATACATATATGCGTGTATTGGCCTTAATACTGTAAATAGACAAACACATAAACATTCACTAGAATTATTTTCTCTTTTACTAGTATGTATCTGACCTGTCCAGGGTGTATTCCTGCCTATTGCCCAATGCATGCTGGGATAGGCTCCAGCACCACGTGCGTGCATAGATAATGGATGAATGGATAGTATGTACCTATGACAACTTGAAAAAGTGTTGGCATCTAAACAGCATTATGGCAAGTAAAAGGTAGGATAATAGATAACAAGTAAAGGAATATTAGTGTTCATAGACACATACTATCTCATATTATTTCTCCTCTTCCAACTCGTTTGACCTTTTTAAGGGCCCTGCGGTTCGTAACGAAAATATCCTCTTGTTGCAGCATGTGGTAATGAAAACAGTCTGGTAAACCTGAGATATGATCAAAGCCAATGCGTTACCCGCAGGATCCAGGTTTCTGTATGTAATGCTATATTTGGTGTGCTGGGATTGTTTCCCTGTTTGCTAATGTAAATAAACAGCCAACGGTGCATAATAACTGAATTGAGACTGTTTCTGTTGGAGTCAAGTTTAAATTAGTTCTCAGTAAAAATGTTTGGTTAAAGGTTAAAAATGTTTGTTTGTTCAGGACTGTACTACTCTAAGTTGTGTGTGTGTCTGTGTGTGTGTAGGTGTGTATGTGTGCTATGTGTGTGTAGTTTTACAGTAAGCTAGTGGGACTAGGTGTGTGAGTGTGTGCGCATATCTGTGCATGTGTGTGTGTGTGTGTCCGTCTGTATGTGTGTAGGTGTGTTTGTGTTATGCCTCTGTATGTATGTATGTGTGTGTGTGTGTGTGTATGTATGTATGTATGTTTATCCTGTTAGGGAGCACTTGTATACTTGTGTGTCATTGCTTTTCATTTGAGGGCATTGTTTTGTGTGGTTTTGTATGTTGTCCTGTGTATCTGTGAGCACTTGAAGAACGTACATGTGTTGGCTCGCTAAGTTTTGAGTGAACCGCGCGTGTACGCGTGGAGCGAGGGAGGGCACCGTCGTAGAGCGCCGCGGTGCCCGAGCTGAGGTGTCACCGCGAGGCGGTTCGGCGGTAAACCCGCGGCGCCTGCCAGCGCGCGCACGCATCACTCTGACGCCCCGGCCCCGTTTGGCCCCGTTTGGCCCAGCTTGGCTGCGCCCCCTCGGAATTTAACCACAGCACCTGTCAGTCAAGGCTCATCCCGCGGGCTGTCCGTCACCGAGCTTCTGACCACAGCTCCGCCCATTTTGCCTGGTTTTTTTTTTTTTTTGCTTGTTTTGTTGCGACACTTTGCTACGCGTCAGTTATGTTCCAGCTTCCCGTCGACAAACACAGTAGGCCTTGCCTGTTCACGGCCTTACCGAGATCAGCAATCTGTTGGCCCGCTCTCCACCCATGCGTTTCTAACCACAGTTCCTTTTGTCTTTCGACTTTAGCGCTCAAGGCATCACCCAAGGAGAGAGTGCATTTGAATGCACATTTAAAACATGCCCAGGGTTACTTAAGCGGTGTGTCTTTTACAGAGAACAGCCTAAAATCATATCTACACAAAATTTAAATCATTGTGTACAAGCATGAACGGGCCACTAAAGTCTTTCTCTTATAACTGCAAGGATGACGTATTCAATAATGCAATATTGTTTAATGATATCACGATTTCATCTCAAAGGAGTTCTGTGATGAGAAACATATCTGTAGACACGTGAATGCACACATAAGTGCACACCCATCCAAGTACACACACGTAACACACGCATGCATATATAAACACGGAGTGTTTGACGCGGCTGTTCACATGTTCTTTCCCCGCGTTTAAATATTGAGCTTCGGTCTGTTTGTGTGCCAAGTTCATGCCCTCCGTCTGTCAGTGTCTCTGCACAAAAGACACACACGTTGAGTACATTGTTTGCCGTACGTTCCTCCGGATTTAACACAACATCACACTTGTCTCTCCGGAATCTCATCAGTACGCCCGCACAGTGTTAGCATGTGTGCTCACGGACTGAGCATGGGTGAAGGTGTGGCTGTGGCATGATTTGCCACCCACACCTCACCCCACGCACACACACACACACACATGCACATTTGCACACACACACACGCACGCACACACAAACACACTCTTTCACACACACACAAGGATGCACTACAGACACATACACACACATGCACACACATACGCGCAAACTCACTCTCTCGCGGACACAGATGCACCACAGACACACAAACACACACATACACACACACACACACACACCAGCCTTCGCCCGTGCAGTCTACCCTCCTAGAAGAGGGCAGACAGCAAACCTGTCCACCCCCCCCCACCCCTCAGGATTTCTACAGCGCCATTCCGGTAAATTCCGAGCTCTCTCCCTAGGGTGAACCCCGAAGCCCACGAGGCGGGCCTCCTGAGGAGCCCGGTTAGCGTTTTTCCCCGCTGGCCGACGACGCGGGAGAAAAGAAAGCGGAGGGTCGCGCGTCGCCTCTTTTGTGGGGGGGGGGTTGGGGGGCGTGGTCTGCGAACGCCGCACAGCTGCCGCATTCCAGATAACAGCTGAATTTAAAGGGCCGGCGTGGAAGGGCGGGCCGAGCGCTGCCTTCTCTTCGCCCGATTATGCACGCCCCATTGACGGGGCTCTCGAGCAGGTGGCGGGGCGCGCTTCCAAAGGAAACCGCGGCGAGAACCTCGTCAAACCGTTTCTGAGCCGCGCCGGAACTCAAAGAATGTTTTTTTTTTTCTCTCTTTTTTTTTTTTGCCCATTGAGGTCTTTCATGTTTAATGGAAATTGAATTAGCTGTGGCCAATCACAAGAGGAAGAATTATCATAAAGGGAGAAAGATGATAGTTTGTGGCGACCAAAGACTTAAAAAGGGGTGGGATTACCCATAATTCAGCTGCCCGTATACCGCTGGCAGAGCACAGATGCTTGAATCGCGCTCTTTTGTGTGTGACGTCCCGCTCGGAAGCTCTGTGAGTCGGTTTGTTTAAAAAAAAAGTCTGACATTGGAGCAGACGAGCCTTGTGTTTCAACAAGTCCAGCCCACCCGCCCCTCACAGCCCCCCCCCCCCCTTCCAGCCTGACCCCATCCCCTCTCCTGTCCTCGTCTCTCTCCGACACTCGCTCCGGCTGCTCTGTGCCACAGAAATCGGTGCTCACAACACCAGTTTGACATTTCCTGACATTTCATGAACTAATTACACTACAAATAATTAAGCGTGTTCACATCTGTAACAGGCGAAGGCAAAAGGGGCTGTCAGCGCCCGTGATTGATGACATCTCTGAGACTATCTGATGAGATTCCCCTCCTGAGGAATGCCCCCCCCCCACCCCCCAACACACACTCAATACGCGTGCACACACGTTCAATACACATACACTCAACACGCACAAGCACACACTCTCCATACGTACTCACGTTTGCTCCCTTTCAAACTGACACACATGCTCCAGACACACATAATTTTTTTTTAAAGCATTACAGTAAAACTAACATCCTCTGTCTTTTACTAATCCACAAATTGCAATATAATACAAAAGATAAAGAAAAAATACCACAAAAAAATCATTTTCAATAATGATTTGATCTCTCTTAAACGGGCTCTTTCAAATATACAAATACATACAGTTTTTTTCTCCTTCAAACAACCTCTCTCTTTCTCTGTCTCTGTCTGTCTCACTCTCTCACTTCTTGTAGACACAAACAAACGCGCGCACTGACTCCTCTCGCACACAGGCACACCAGCCTGGAACCTGGATTCTTCTGGGCCTGAAAGAGAACGACCCCTCCGGTCGCCTTTTAAAACGGATCAAACCTCGTCCAGGAGGCCATGAGGAAAAAGGATGGGAAAATTAAAGACCACAATGGAGTGTTTGCATTTTTAAGGCCTGAAAAAGGAGAAGAAGAAAAACAAAAAAAACAAAAACAAAACAAAGGACAGGGCATGTGACAGGATCAATTATTTGGCGGGGCTGAGAGCAAAGGGACGGCCCCTTCTGGGAGACCCGCGGAGAGGGACGGGGGCCCGCGGTGTCAGGCGCGCTAGAAAAATGGCAGGTGACGAGGAAGCGCCCCCCCCCCCACCCACCCCCCCTTTTTATCCCTGCGTCTCACGGAGCTGCAGGCCCGTCACTGAAAGACAAATTATCGCAGGAGGAATTTCACGGAGGGAGAGACTCTGTCAAATTTTGGAGCGCTCTCTTAGGAATCCCGGCCCGGCCATTGTGCCGAACTTTAGAAAAAGAAAACAGGCCCTCGAGAGTCTGCCCACCACGGCAAAAGGGGTCTGGGCGAGAAAAGACTTAATTCAGACTCAGGGTTTTCCGTACAGGAAGAGTAAATCTATTTACGTTAGCAAGAAACAATAAATAAATAAATAAAATGCAAATTTATGAACACACATTGTTTCCACATCTCCTAACTATCCAGAAGATCATGATTTCGGGGCCAGTATAGTGCAATGGGTTTATCCATATCAGTACTTTTAAAAGAAGATATGGTGTTTCGGTAAAAAAGAGAAATAATCTGTCTTGAGCCTGTATCAGATTTTTTGCATCAACTTGAACTTATGACTCTGCCACATACTGTTAAATTTGTCGAAATAGCACTTTTCATACTTTCAGGCCCACACAGTTTAAGTGCTCAGGCAGTTGAGCTGCCGAATAATTAAATAATATTCAATCGACATGATTCATCCAAGATACACGATGTGTAAAATGTTCTCAATACATTCTTATTACAAGATGTAACATGACCTTAGTTAATATTAACTTGACTGTATAATCAAGTAGAAATGAGAGGAAAGCACTCTTATTATTGAAAAAAGGCACCAGCCTGACCCTTTGTTGTTCTTGCCATGTCAAAGAATCTTTGACCTGCCCCCATAAAGGACATAAAATCATGAAATAATACATTATACCTTTCAATTTAGTACTATACCTGTGAGGGAAAAGGAACGTGACTTATAAATTAGGGCTTTGTTCTTAATTGCCAACTCGGAGAGAGAGGGGACTGAAGTGTCGAATGTGAGCAGTGCGAACAGTCAAACTTACTGTTAAATCTTACGGCACACAGAGAAGCATTATGTTGCTACAGTTGTGTAGAAACGCAAGCAAACCGATGACCTCAGAGACTGTAAAGGGTGGCTGTTTTCACCCTGCAAGCTGTTGACAATGACAAATGATCATCTCATTTCTGTTAGGCTGTATCACGTATCAAAAAATACATAAAAACCGTTAGTGCACGAGCCCCACCGCGCTGAAAGCGTCCTTAAGGTGCCCTCGTACAATAAGGCCCTTTTACGCCCATCCTCTGAGCATTATGCACCACACACTGGATGTGTGTCTTAGCCAACAGTGCGAAGGAGCGATAAACATGAGGGGAGACCCAGAAACCCAGCCCTGTCAGTGACCCCAACATTTCTTTAAAAAAAAAAAAAAAAGTTTAAGACCAGGGGCCCATGGTGGCTTTGTTGGAGGGTTTTTTTTTTGGGCAGGGCCTGTTTGGGACTGTGTTACCTAATAAAGTTTAGCTAATGGGTCCACAAAATGGTGGATTCACCTTTGGCTTCAGACAAGGCACTCATTAGTTAACTCATAGTATCTGATGTAAATACCACAAAGATATATATACACTATAGTGAAAACTGCAGAGGAAGTTAGGTGTTTTCCACTCACCAAGCAAACTTCACTATTTAAATTTAAAGCAGACACAATGGCACACAGTCATTTCCATAGACTGGAGTGGGACCCTCACTTACGGTCACTGATCCCATTAAGAACAATGGAATACGCACATGCACTGGAGTTCCTTTGAACATTCCTTTACATTATTTTAATTAACAAGGAAGCTTAAAATAACAACTTGTTTATTCTGCGTCCATAGAATGTACAAATGAATTGTCGATACTTGTGGAAAAACCCAAAGCTTAACTTTAAAACTTTGATATTACTTCTCTATCTTAAATGTCCACATTTAACATTAAAGCATTTTTATTTGTCTAGTATAGTATGCCAATAATAACTGATGACACAACTTCCAAAACTCCCTCAGAGTTGTTTTTATTAAGTCCGACAAAGCCCACTGACCTGTATTTTTAAAGATTATTTTGATCACTTCCCCTAGGCCACAACTCTAATCTCCTACAATAGTATTACGATCATAAAAGTCAGAAATATTAGTACTCATCGCATATTCTATTTGAAAAATTAAACAAATAAATTATTCATGTCTTTTAGTAAGTGAAATGCAGCAACAAAACCACCAACAGGGTGCTGAGAAATGAAGGCCACAGAGTGAAAACATGCACAGCTTCAGAGTGGCAGAACCTGCCCTGTGACCACAGGAGATAGCATAACCAAAGTCGCATCAGATTAATAGCAGTTTTCAAGTGATTTATTTTTTTGTTAATTTACACTTTTGCCTGCTCATTCGTTTGCCTTGAAGGTGAAAAGCGAAAGGACGCACTTCATCAAACGCTTGCAGGATAACTGCCGTCTCTGTGATTCTGTCTCTCACTCTTCCCTCCCGTTCACGTGGAGGAATGAGGCCAGGATGGAGCTGGCTCGGTCTGCCTGCACGCCGTTGTTTGGGAATAACTCGGCCCGCGACGGCAGGCATCACGTCCCCTCGATCGCGGCGTCAGGCCAGTCGAGACGCGACGGTTAAGCTGCGCGACTTGCTGCCGCTACGACGAGACTGTGTTTGGCTGGGTGAAAAAAGCCGCTAGTTTCCTAACTTTTCTCAGGTCTCTTCCCACTCCTGGCCCCCGAAGGAGCTGATGAAAAGGGGCTGACATAGATGGAACTCGGGCTCAATTTAAAACGACGCCCCCCTTTTGAACTGGACTCGTTGGCTATTTGCATAAGCAGATTCGAGACGAGGAGAATGAAACAGAGTTGCCTCTAGTCATTAATATTCTAGCTAATTCGGCACATTATAAGCCTAGTGATGCTTCACTAAAGACTCTGATTCAAGGACAAGTTATCCCACTGCCATTGTTTAGGGCTGAACCAGCCTGAACAGTTGTTACAAATTTCATACTTAATTGATTTAGAATTTGCCACAAAGCGTGCAAGTGGAGGGAAGAAGGAACGGCAGGTGCGAACAGAAATACAGATAGAGCTGAGAGGTAAACAAACGTGCAAAAGTGTGCATATGTGGCCTATGAGCTAAACACCATCAACAAGCATATCTGTGATAAACAATGACATCATCTGGACATTCTATAAATGAATCAATGAGCACTGTGGGCTCATTGCATGTGAATGATATAATTTTTATGGGAAACAGCACTTCTCCTGTGGTTGTGTCTCAAATGATGAGTGCAAACAAGCATAATTTTACATGATTTTTACATTTTTAATTTATCTTAGTTTTTAAAAGTAATAAGGCCAATTATACTTTATTCACAGTTTAAGAACAAGGTTATTCAAACAGAAACAAAAGATAACAGAAACAACCAAATTTTGTTTACTTGCTTTTCATTCACTCCTTTCAGACTTCAAATTATAAGTACTATGACCAGCTTATAGCTAGCTCTCTCAACCTATCCGTATCAGTCATCAGATCAAAAGATACAAAAATATTTTAAAAAACGGTGCTTCTTTTAAAAACTGGTTTCTCTTTTCTGTGGTTTATAATTTCTCCATCCAGAGGTGGGGCGTATATTCAAAGGCTACGTTCCCAAAGGGATCATCATGGGCCCCCCAAAAAAAACAACACGGTCAATATCGAGGCTGTGTTAAAATGGCCGACGGGTTGTAATCACATTTAGTGCTCCTTCTACAAGTGCTCCAAAACCCAGCGCCGAACAAGGGCTGTCATGGGTCAGCCCGCTTCCTCGTTCCCCGACACCGGCCCCTTTGTGCCGGCCGCCCCCCTCACCAAAAACGCCCATTGTCCGCCCGCCCATCAAGGCCCGCCATTGAGGCAAGCATATTCTCTCCCTCTCAATCTACAACCAGGAGAGAAGACATCAAAGCGGGGGGGGAGAGAGCCTCGCTTTTGTGGGCCTCGGTCCCTAACTCTCAACATGCGGTTGTGCGGGTCTGAACATCGGCACCTTTTAACCCATTCTGTTCAGATTAGGCACCGGCCTCGACCGAGCATTAGGGAAACTATAGTAACCGATAATCTGCTTGTCGCTGAATAGAAACTATGTATCTTGTCACGCCGGGGCTGTCGGAACATCGCGGTCCCGGACAAGTTGCTTTGCGGGATCCTGGCCGCCTTGACAGGGACCCCCCTCCGCCTGCCTTTTGGGCTGTCACTGAGTGCCACTCCCCCCGCCCCCCAAGCCCCTCCATCCAACCCCCACCCCCTTCTCTCCCTCCCTCCCTCCCTCTGGTTCCCAGTGCTGCTGCCCTGAACAATAAATTATACCAAATAAACTGAACCTTGTTTCGGCATTTTGATACCCCAGGCAAATGTGTTCACCGGGCTTGTGACCAAGGGAGGGAAAAGGTGACCAGAAATGTGACAAAAAAAAGGGGAGAAGAAAGAAGTGGGTTACTGAGCAGGACCTACGTTAGAGGGGCCTGAGAAAAAAAAATCCCAACTGAATTGTTTTTGTGGGCGGTCGGTTGGACCGAGCGAGGAGGCAGAGACAGCAGGAGGCCGCCATGTTGCTTAACAGGTTTGGATTCATTAAGAGGTGCAAACAGAGCTCCGAGACACCTCATGGCGGCTCACGGTGGCATCAGACACTGGCTTCTCCCTAAGCCCAACAGGAAATAAAGGCTCCAGACACGGAACACTTATTAAAACTGGGCTCCTGGAACAACTGTCACACGCCCTGCTCCGAGCAACTGCTCTCCAAATCCCCATTGAGGAAAATCTTCCCCAGCTCCACTCATTAATTTCATTATCCCAAGCATGCTGTCTTAGAATAATGAAGTGCCGATTTATTCACTTTGCACAATTAGACCATTTATTTATCGCAGTATAGCACATATTATGCACTTTAAAAAGCTTGGCTAGATAACGTACGTTCAGAAAGCAAATTTATGTTTAGCTGCACTCTTCCTGTGTGTACATTAAGCAATGTATTCCTTCAGCAGAGCCTATTTATGAGTGAATATCTGGAGCATCACATTTATCATAGCAGTAAGCTTAAGGACCCTACCCCAAACTATCACACTATCTCGCGCACACACACACAATCACACACAATCACAAGCACACATACACAGACACACATACAAACACACAAACATTGTTCAAGTAATCAACTTATGGATGGCAAATGCAATGGGAATTTTTTAGAGGATAATAGGATCCATTAAGAGCAAATGGAGGATACGATTTGTGTTTTAAGTTTATATTGTGGACACTGAAGTAGATTTGTAACATTAGCCTATAGTGGTTCTTCAAGGTACTGTTTTGCTAAATACTTCTGTGAATAGTCATCACAGAAAAATGACTGTATACACAAACCTGATGTGATCTCTTCTGGGGCTGGATCATAGAGTTGGATATGCACCATTTTTTTCTGATAGAAAAGTGGTCGGGCACCTGAGCTGTCGCACAGAGAGAGTCAGCGAGGTGTATTCCTCGCCGCGGAGAGCTTTAACGGTGACCCCCGCACGAAACTGCCAACTGCCAACCGTCTGCTTCTGTCAGCCTGGCATATTTGGCCGTTTAGTGGGCGCTTGTGAAGATCAGACGGGTTAAGATTGCCCCCTCTTAAGCAGCAGGGAAAAGGACATCAAAAAGGTGTAAATTTCATTCGCCCAGTTTTGATTAAGTCAAGCATGAAAAGAAGTGTAATGCTCTCAAGTGGCCGGGGTTTACACCATTGAAGTGGTTACTTCTGCATCAGGAGGCCCAATCAGCCAGCAGCGAGCCGAACAAACTCACCCCGAGTTTTAAAGGGGGAGGCCAGATGGAGGGGCTTTGCCGGCTATGAAAAGACAGCTTAGCGCTCGCCTCTTCAATCCCACTCAATACCGACTGTGTGAAATCCTGGCCCCGGCTACACCAACACACACACGCGCGCGCACGCACACACACACACACACACACACACACACACACACACACACACCTCCCCTTTCAAAGCTGGTGGCTATCACCATATGGGCTTGTTTAAAAAAAAGTCCCAAAGGCAGAGCACAAAGACCTGAACACCGCAGTTTTCATATCAAGTATTATTTAAATAAACCCCCTGCAAACCCCCTCGAACCCCCACCACCTCCTCTTCCTTCCCCCACCTTTCCTTCAATTACCAGGGGGTTCTGTCTCCATAATAGTTTGCATTGTCTCTAACCGGAGTGTAGCTGTCGACCAGTTGACGTTAATGCAGGATTATTGATTTGCTCAATTTTTCAAGGAAACGTCGGAAATGTTCCCTTGCAGACAGGGGAATAGAGGGGAAAACCTGTTTTTTTTTTCTTTCTGGTGGGCAACCACATTTTTCCTTGCAAACACATTATTCCACATTTCCTCTCTTTCTGCCGTTAAGAAGCGGCAAAAATCTAAATTTCCATTTCCTCACTTTGATAGTTCCCAAATAACATTTGCGACATTCTTGCTGCTTTTTTGGCCGGGTAGCCTTTCATGAAGGATTCTAGTTTTGAAATGCAAGCCTTTGCCACTATGGCGGGGTAGCAGAATAGACTGGCTTTTGTAAAGACTTAATAGAATCCTTAACGGTTCCAACAATCCACTCCCATTGAGTTGCATTAAGTAGATATTATGGAAGCACAATAACCTAAATAGCTCAACATCAACCTCATTAGCCATGCAGTCAGGGCGTGAGCCATTTTATGGTGGATTCCATTGTGGAGGCTCACCCCAGGTGAGCATTAAATTGCAAATGACACCGTGAAAGAGATAGAGAAAGAAAAGTGACTGAACAGAAAATTGTCTCAGGACAAACCAGAGTTTGTAAAGGAAGGGCTTGGCCTGTATAGAAACTTGCTACACCTCAACTCTAGAGGACCGAGCTTGAAAATGGCATCATTTTCTTTCAGCAGATAATCTTACCCAGTGTGAGGTACAAAACAAAGCAGAATGCTTTTGAGTGAGTTACATGAGCCTGAACTAAAAAGTGTAACAAGTGATAGAACTGTAGTTGTACTGTTGGCAAAGCACTGTTGGTGAAGTTGGTATTGTCAATTATTCCGATATACATCCACTCTTCACATATACACACGTATTGCTAATTGTCATATTGGGCAGATGTGTGGAACTCCATTCCTTGGAAGGCTTGTTTTTTTCCAACACGTTTTCCTTCTAAATGTCTGAATGCAGCAATGCTGGTCCTCTTCTATAGTGGACCACAGCAAAATGCTTTCACCAAGTACACATGTGGAGTTGTGATCTTATGAAATCGTTGGAACAAGCGAATCTTGTGCTAATAAATGATTATTATATAATGAATGACAGTGGTTGGCATGCAGTCCTGAAACAGATTGGCCTTCATTGCGTATCCAAGATGCAGGGAAACACTCGAGCCCTAACATGGAGCAATTACTTTTGGACCCATGCGGAACGATTGGTCGACAGCGGCTCATTCTTGTACCGTTCTGGGGGACCGTCAACAAAATAAAGGCAATGGGGGGGGATTGGGGAAAGGGGAGTGCGGGGTGGTGGGGGGGGGAATCACACAATGAACTCTGAAGGCTGTCTCCGCCTCGAGAGAAACTTTCCAGTGAGTCCCACCTCCCAGCGAATCAATAGACGTGCCCTCATCTAACAATCTCAGCCTAATGGCTCCTCAGATCAACATGTTAATAAACTGGTCCCAGAAGAATTGTTTGTAACCGCGGAGTGTCTCTTTGAGTGATGTTAAGACGCTGGGAGGCCGTCAGCGCGTTCCCGGCCGGACCCCTTCTCTGTCACCCCGGCGGATGAGTAATTGTGCCTTTGCATATCTGCTGTCATAAACGTCGGGAGTGAGGGGGCCTGGAGGGCCGGCGACGGTTCGGTAAATTAATACGCCGATTTGGCCTCTTCTGATTGGGGACGACAGGCGGGCGCAGTTACGGCCGTGTAAAGCCCGCTTCCTCGACCGAGTGTCTTTGCTAACTCAGTGTGGGGGGGGGGGAGACCAAAGGATGAGATGAACAGTGTTTTTTTATTTTACATTTTTTTCCGAAGGTCTCGGTACCCTAAACAGGCTTTGACAATGCGGCGAATGGCTGTCTTTATGCGTGTGATGATACGCAGAGATCCCAGCCTGCATTGTTTGTGTGTTTACGGTTCCTGTGCTGTGAAATTCTTCCTGTGAGCAGACAACAATCAAAACAAAGGACTGCAGCGAAAGTGAGAAAACACTTCATAAAGACTGTGACGGAATTTAATCCTTTTATTCCATGCAAGAATAATCTGAAATCTAATCTCGTGGGGAGTATAGTAACACTGTGTGTGTGTGTGTGTATATATGTATATATACCTTTGGGCTGAAAAGAGTTGTGTGCATGTGTGTGTGTGTGTGTTTGAAAACAATAATTACCACGCAATTACAATATAATTACACACAATAATCATTTAGGTTTCTCTGTCAGAGCTGCAGGAAAGAGCTCGGCCACAGTAATTAACATGGACTCTGTTCCGTCGTGACAACCGTTAATATTTGAACGTTCGCCACAGTCCCCACGCTCCCGTGGATAAATAACCTCAGGCGAGCAGATAAAAATATCAAAAGGACTGTGACTGAGCTCGAAGGGGAATGTGTGATGACACAAGCCGAGCAGGAGGCAGCAGCAAGGGATGCTGGGAAATCCAGAGGCTTTTATAACACTCACTGAGCGTGAATGTCCGCAGCATTTGTCTAGAACGTCGCAGGCACATGCTGGAGGTGAATACGGTTCACTGCTTAAGCTAAAGTGGTGCCAGAGTTTCCAGAAACATGCACTATTGAAACTCAAAGTGCATTGAATAAATATTATAAATATTTTGCTTTAAAATTTGGAGAGTACTTTTTTTGGGATACATTATACATCACCTTAGTACCCTACACAAACGGTATATTGCCGACTGAAAACAGAATGCAGGAAATTATGATGTACCGATTTCTCAATTTTCATGAAAGATCTTATTCAGTTTGTGGATTTTAGTTTGAGCTGTTGAAGCCTGCAGCAACATCATAGTGATCCAGAAAAAGATTTACTGCCACAAATGCTAGTATCGTTGTGGGGAGACTGAACAAGAAAGCAATTTAAGTAATGTGCTGGTATAAAATGTCCACCAATCATTTGGCATTATTTTAATTATGTTTTTGTCTTGCACAGTAAGTGTAATGTGCAAGTTTTCATTAAATTGCTCTGAGTCAACTGTGATGGTTTGGGAACTGGGATGGTGACTCAGAGGTTGCAGGGTCCAAGCTTTATTTCCCAGGTGAGGCACAGCTGCTGTGCTGTTACACAAGGTCATTAAAATTGCTCCAATACATATACGGCCGTATAAATACATTTTTTTGTGAAAAAAAAAAAAAATGTCCACAGAATTCCTAAATGTAAATCCATATGAAAAAAACGTTAGTCATCAGATCCTGTAGTGTTGCCAGGTTTAGTTTATTCTTGGCAACACTGGATGCAGGAAGAAGCATGTGAATGTGTGGGTTGGCTCCCTCTTATGGCAGGGACATTATCAGGGCACCAGTGCAGCTCCTAGATGAGAAACATTGGTGGCAGATGAACAGGACCCCTTTGTGTACCAGTAGCATTTGGACCTTGTGCTTATTTTGCTGACCCAACTATGTATCCATTACTGAACTTTATCTCTTGCTGATGTAATGTAAGTGAATGGCCAAGTTCACACAAAACAGAGAGTGATGGAAAAGGGAAATTGAAGAGTTTTGTAGTTAAATGATTTTAAAAGACCCAAATGTCAAATATGTGTTGTCTATATTCTAGCTGCTATATATTTCCAACATAATTAAATTACTTTTCTGGACCAGAACATAGTTTTCATATTTATTCTGTATGTGTTGCCCGAGCTCAATTGGAAACTGTCTGTCAGATGAGGCTTTGAACTCCTGGTTTGATTTGCCCAGAGGGAAGAGGTACTCAAAGGGTTTTGGCAACCATTAACCATTACGCTCTTTAAAAGCCTATTTATTTCCGCAATTCCAAGCCATTCGAAAATCATCTTACATTCTCTTAAGCATTAAAGGGAAATTAGTTTCAAATAAATCTCTCTCCAAATGACTGGGGCATAAAAATAACAAAGGTATCTCAAAAGAGCCCCAGCAGATGTAAGTGACAGTCCTGACAGTCAATTTGAGGCCCTTTTACAGCGAAATATTAAAAACGAATCTCTCCGGCGCATTCACACGATTTAAATGGGCAGGCGTGGAATGAGGACAGGTATTTTGGCAATGACTGGGTTGCACACTGCATTCCTTTCTGTGCATTGACGTGAGCAACTAAATATAGAACAAGTGAGCGAGTGAGGCTTTCTGAGGATTGGGCTGACAGAATGTCACGCCTTTTTGTTTACATGACGTCACTGGAATGCTTTTTTTCTCGCCCACTTTGGAATGCCGAGACAGAGGTGGGCAATGAGGGCTGTATCTGGTTCTGGTTTTCATGCCAACTTCTGGCCTTAATTACTTAATTAGCCCTAACCATTTATGTCATCTTACATTTTAGCTACATTTCTTGATAGGTGCATGGATGACAGCCAAAGACTGTTCTTGTGTTCCTATATGAAACGCTTCACTGTGATCTAATCTACGAGCAAACCAGGGTTGGTGTTTATAGCCGACTAGTTCATTTAGCCATCTCATTTAGCCGGGGTGAAAAAAATCTGAATACCCACGGGGTCTCCAGGACCACGACTGCCTAAAACATCCACTGTCAATTCAGGAAAGCTCAGTCAATCACACGCTCCCTGGGAAAGCTGACGGGATGTCAGCCGTTGCTTGTTACAGTATCATACCGCAGTCTACATGTGAGCTCAATGTATACCCATGTCGGTGGAAGATGTTACAGACAGTGGATGCCCACTTGACCAGTGGGAGTCCCTAGTGCGCAGCAGAATGCAGTCACTCCAACCGGCTGAAACTCGCCCTTGCCTGGGTGATGCTACCACCAATGTGCTGAAATTATTGCACAAACCCAGAATGGTGAAGGCTAGGCAAATATTTCATCGAAACGCTTACAGCACATGTTCAGTGAAAATGCTCAAGGAAAATATTCAACATATGAAAAACAACCAGTAAGAAGAGGAGCCTCACTTACTCTTATAATTTAAAGGCATATAACTTCACTAGAATGACACTCTGAAGAGAAATAAATCGGCCTCATTTCCAGAGATTAGCTATGCTAATGAACGGATGGTCAATTACTTCTTCCGACAAACAATGGTATTGTGTAGGTAGGGGTCCAACTTGAGAGAGTGATTCAAACCACTGGTGGTACGTTAATGAATAACTTAATGGCAACTAACACTTGCTGGGGCCAATCAGGCTCCAGGACTTTTCAGCAGAATCCAGTCTCACAAACTATTTCCTTTTACAGATGAGTAACATGAAAAATAGTACCCTAATGATCTTCTGAACTGAATGCCATAAATCTTCCGTCCAATGTATGAGAGTTTACGACTCCCATCTTTTGCAGTTACCCTGACCCCAAGGTCAGTAAGAACATGAAAATGTTGCTCACAGCCAGCACTGGAGTGTTGATAAAGAGATGACGGTGGTGGATCCTTCTAAGACCGTGCCGAGGTACGGTGCAAAAGTTTACATTCCCAAGACATGAGGGAGGGACTATGGTGGAGGAGAGAGAGGATGAAAGGCGAGCTTAAGCCAGGCGCATGGATTTACATCCACAGAGAGGATTAGAGCCACCTACTTCCAGCTTAGGGGGGAACTTTTTGAAGTTAGGAGATGGAAGAGGGGAGATCCCTTTGCCGGAGTCCTGTTTGATTCTGGTGGGAGTCCACCCTTAATCCCCCCCTCTCTCGTTCTCACCTTCCGCCTGATCCACTGCAGCCTCTTATCCGATCAGCCTGGGATCATTATCCACCCCTGCTGACGGGAGTTTCCCCTCATTAATTTCCCTAAGAAGATTACCGAGTGCTTGTTGTTGTTGTTTAAACATCTGATTTCCCTAAGCCTTTTGTTTTTTCAACCGGTTTACACTTTAATGCTCTCGATTGAATTTCAGTGACAAGGGATCAAATTGACCCACCAGAGTGGTGGTGGTGGGGATGGGGGGGGGGGGGATGGTACCTGATAAAAACTAGAAACAGAACAGAAGTTAGGGAGAACCCTGGGTGTCAGCTGCCGTGCGTTAGTGGATTCTCCGTGAGTCGAAAGGTTCTGCCCGTCCGTTGGCACCGACGTTGGTTCTTCCTGGCACTAAGCAGAAGCCTCTGGCTTTCTGGGAAGAGATTTAGCATCAGAACGCAGTGTTTCGGCACAGAATCTCAGAGATTTTCTGTGAGCCGCCAGTCATCGTTTCTCTTTTTCTGAATGGTGAATTGAGTCATTGTTTTTTTTTTTAAACAAACAATATTATGGATGTGATTTTGTCTATTTGTATAGACTTTCACTGATATGGTAAGAGCCAGTTTGTGATATCATATCTCAGTGATAAGATTGCATATCAATAAGGCACTCATCTCTTCTCAGAATAAAATGAACACTTAACACTTATAGCCAATATTCTTCTTAACACCCTCTCCCATCTCACTGCCAACCAGTTACTGCATTCAGATTACTTAATCCAGTTTTCCAGCTACAATCAAAGCAATCCCATACTAATCCAACAGGATCAAGACTGTCAATAGTATTATTCTGGAACACAAGTACAAATGTGTGCATTGTACAATATGGGCTACTATAATGTGATGGTATAATATTATACATACTAGTATGTCTACATTAAAAGCATTTTCTCTACTGTTACTCAAGGATGCATGTGTTAATGTAAATGAATCGGACATATAAATGTATATTGAAAACATGATGCTTTTGTGTTATGGCCATCCACACATAACACGTTAGGTAAAGGATTCAGTCATTACAATACATGGCATTATATTAATTTAGCAGATAGTATTATTCACTTGCAATATAGGAGAAACATAAGTGCATTTACCAGGCAATAGTGCCATATCTGGTTAACAGCATTCCCAGACAAGTGAGTGAAATAGCATCCAGCGCATGTTAGGTATGCTAACCAAAAACCGAAATACAAATTCTGAATAAAATACAGGTTATATCCATAACAAGCTCTAAGAAGACAAATACAAAACAATAAAAATATCACCTTAAACCATGAAAATACCATAACCTGGATTAGTACTAGGAATGAGAGGGAAACCAAAATTCTGTCTGAAGACGTCCACTTCAGTCCCCGTCGGAAGACGGAAGATTCTGCTACCCTAACCTTTTTGATAAGTTTATTCCACCACTGTGGGGCCAGTACACACCAACATTTTCACTGGAAGAAGTGATCGTGCAGGGAGGGGAGAGCCAGTCACCTCGAGGTTGTAAAGCGGAGAGGCCTGTCTGGGGACCTCAGCATGTGATCATATGTCACTGGCAGCATTGGATCTCTGGATACAGTGCTGACCCTTTTGGGAAAATAGGAGGGGATGATGTACTGGTAAACAATATACAACCATTAATTACATTGCACACATAAGGGGTCAGGACCACCACCAGTGGACACCAACAGAGAGCAGCTGCAGCTCACGCACAAAGCTGACACATCCGGTGCCCCAAGACAGCACAGAATGGATCCTGAATAGAACTGGAGCTTGCGGCGTACCTGTCAGATCCACAGGGGGGATGTCCCTGCACTGGCCTAATCCCTCACCTCCACTCTCACAGTGTGGCAAGTTCACCAACACACCTACATTACTTAAAAACCTCTGTTTGTGAATTAAAAAAAACAACAACTGAACACTTGCATTTATTTTTAGGTCTAAGCTATGGAGAGATGTTGGTCAAATCCAGGTCTTAGATTGTCATAACTGTGGCCTGTCAGCTCATTCTGCTGGTGTCAGGATGTGAGGTTTACTTAGGCACAGCGGAGCATGGTCTGACTGTTCTCCATGACTCTGACACGCAGTTTAACTGAAAATTAAAGTATCAAGGAAACCATCTTTATGTCCATCTGGGGGCTCAGACCATGGTCCATGGACTGTTTTCTGCCATTCTGGAACATAGTCAGATATAAATGGCTCTATTTTCTCCCACAAGCAACCCAACAGCAAACACATTATAACATATAATTTGAAGCCAAAAACAGATAATTGATATCGAGTACAATCTTCTCCAATCCACATATGATTTAATTAGGCTGTACTGGGCATTAAGGGAACATTAACTAAACAAAAAAAACTTTTTAAACAAATAGAATGGTATCTATAGCCATGCATGATTAATAAATCATTGCAGACTTATCAAATGTTATTTTGTTTTTGCGTGCGTAAAACCTAACGTAGGCTGTAATACAGTACTTTGAAAATGTATCAGTAGATGGATTACAGCTGATCATGTGTTATGGTCGCAATGCTTAACTGAATAGTTACAGAACAAAATTCTTTACCGTGCATCTTTTACAAAATGGTAGTATTTGTATGCCATAAATAGTATGTGTTCATTAACAGCCGTTTACCATGGAGATGTACCTACAGTGGTTTTAATAAGTGGAGATTAAAGCTTTAACTCCCTGAAAAAGGAAGTTATATTTGGAAATGTCAGCAATAGAAGAGGCAGACGAGGTCCTGCACTGTGATATTGTGACTTACCACAGGGGGCGCTGTTTTCCTGCAGGACAGTTCTCTGAGGTGAGTGAGGGCCGGGGTGTATAGACGGGGAGCCGGGTGTGGTTCCACCCAGCTATTCTTGCTGTCGCTTTAACAACAAAGCTGAGCATAATTGATCGATAATGGTACACTCGTCAGTTTGAAATGTTGCTGGGTGAATCTTAAGAGCAAAGGCCTTGTCTTGAAATATGCTGCGAGACTACATGAAATGTGCTTCTCAGCTGAGCTGAGTGGAGACAGGTTTGACCCAAGATGATGTCAAGTGCCTTTGTCCGATGCCCAACAGAGGCAACTGCTTTTGAGTAGCATTGCTAGCAAATTAAATACTGTTCTCTTGTTTCCTGATATTAATACAAAAATTGCAATCTAATTGTACAGCACAAGAAACAAAAAGTGGGTTTTCGAGTTTGTCCATGTGTTACTTCCAGGGCTTAGACGCTCATGATTTTGATCCTCAATTTGCAAACAAAAGTGTTCCTATTTTTGCGCCACTTTATTTGTGCTGATTGGGACATAACATACATCTGCGTTCTTTCATCTTCCTGCTCTACTGTAAAGCCTCTCAGATCCAGTTCTGAGGGGCTGCAATCCTACAGGACTAAGAATGAATGCCTAAATTTGTTTAATAGAGGCAATTATCCCTTAAATCGGACTGCTAAGTTCCTGGGTGGACTTAAATCTTTTAGACACTGCGGCCCTCCAGTTCCAGAGTTGGCCGGCTGGAGAAAAGGCACTAACGCAAAATGGCTCACGCTGGGATTTTTAAGCAACAGTGCACCAAATTGGCTAATTTTACATCCATAAGCATCCATGCGCATTGAAGAGGGCTCGCTGTAGGCATTTACTGCCCAAGGCTTGCTCGAGGGTTATGCAATGATGTTCACATGGCCCGAGGTAGTGCCCAAGTTTTTCTGACCTTCACTTTGGATGATTATTATGTCAGGTACAGAGTTCCAACTCAGTTACTGTGTGAGGTTTTCTTAATGGTAGTTGAACGTTCTTCTGTTTATTTGTGTGAAAATATGAGTGGACTTGTGTATTGGTATAATTTCCTCCCATGTGTGAATGTGTGAATGCTTGTATGTGTAGGTGCACGTGTTATGTGTATGTCTGTTTCAAATGACTTATCTGTAATTATCTGTGTTTTCTGTTTGAATGATTGTGTGTATACATGCATTTGCGCGTTTGTGTATCTTTGTGTATTTCGTTGTGTGTGTTTCTGTTATATACAGTCTGTGTTACCTTTAGTAATATGCAGTGAGATGCATCTCTTAAAATGTCCATATAATTTGCTCATTCTTGTGCTTCTGTTATATACATATATATACAGTACATATGCAATTGTATGCATGTTAATGAGCGTTGAATGAGTGCGTATGTGCACATGAGCATTTTCACACGTGCGTACTGCATTAGTGTCTGTGTTTGTGCAGGTTTGCGCGTGTTTGCGCACAGGGAATCAGTCGAGTCTGAAGCCCCGCAGCTGGCTTTTGGGACAGACGGTACCCTCCTGAACCCCGTCCCACAGCGGGGGCTCCCTGGAGCCGGCGGGGGCCCCGGGGAGCTCGGCCTAATGGAATAAAACCTTCCTGACTGCAGCGATTAGGGCTGGGGGGCTGCAGCAGGATGGTGGGGGGTGGGGGGGGGGGGGGGTGCCGGAGAGGGGCCGGAGGAGGCGGCGGCGGCGGCGGCGCGGCCTCCCCAGCGGCTTCACCTTCCCGATCCCGGCAAATTCGGTAAACCTCGTGGAAATTTAATAAGCGCCCTCGCGCCACGCGTCGGCCGGCGGAGCCGCGGCCCCGACGCCGTGAGGCACGGCGCGCTTCGCGTTCGGCGCCGCTCGCTTTTTTTTTTTTTTTTTTCCCAGGGAAGTTCCCGCTTACCGCTGCCGAAAGAGTTGAGCCCGGGAGCAGCCGTGGCTTAAGCCAATGTGAAGTGCGCACGTCCTGCAGGGAAAGTCGGGTCCGCACGATGCATTTTCCTTCACCTCTCCTTCAAAGGCCCGCTCCGCCCCTCCCGTCAGGCGTCGGCGCTCTTTGAGCTGACAGAACAGCTTTTCTTGCCTTATATCTGTCGTTTTTTTTTTTTTTTTCTTCTTCTTCCTCGCGTCTCCTTCCGCTCGCCGGCTTTCGCCCGTAACTCTACGCCTTACTCGATTCCATGAATAACAATCCCCTCCCGTGACAAGCGCATTAGACTGCTAACATCGCGGGCGCAGGAGGATAACGGCATCCGCCCCGTGAGAGGCTGCGCATGATGCAAGCAGGGAAGAGCCATCGTCCGGACGACGGGCGGAAGCCTTCTGCACTCCCCTGATAAAAGTGGGGCGGGGGGGGGGGTTGCAGCGAATCGCTCCGTACTTTGGACCCTTCCTTTTCATGGTATGCGACACCTGAGGCTTGGGCGAGGACCTGCGTTCGAGATCACGGGTCCGCCTGCGACTGGTTTTCTGGGAGAACTAGGATGCTCAGGCAACTGGATGCTCCAGTCCGGAGCCCGTTTTACACCTAGCCTCTGGAAGATTGATCCATTGCAGAAATACAGCCATTCAGATCATAAAATCAAACTAAGGATTGTTGATGTTTCTGTTTACAGACAGGTGTAAAACTGATTTTAAAAAAAACTGGGGGAAGAAGGTTGGGAAGTCACTTGAAATTCTGGATAGTTAAATAGCACATTTTATCACATTATTGTCTAGATTAAATATAAGTTTTGCGCTAATATTAGGGTATTAAAGTAGCATTTACTGTAGGTGTACAGGGAATAATTAGGGTCTACAGTAGGGGCGGGAGATCAGACAGTACCCCCCGAACCCCACTGAAGTAGGCCCCACTGAACAAAACTTATATTTAATATTCCTGCAGTAGGGTGTTTAAAGTGGTGTGAGAATCCCCTCAGACCCACCAAACAGCAGAAGTATCTGAGTGGTGAAGTAATGTGTGTAGTCTTACCTCGGGTGGCTGAAACTGGATTAATGTAATGGTATCTCAATTATCCGACACCAAAATAATATCAGTGATTTCTGTTGAAATTCACATCACTGGTGTTATTGCTGCTCTCACCAGTGCATACTTACTTCTTAACAAGAGTTAACTTTGACACACTTCCTTAATAGATTTATTCTAATTTTCCATCAAACGACAGCCTGCATTATCATGCAACGTGCTGGAGAACAGAACCAAAACAAAAATAGTGTTACCGTCCAAATACTTATGGACTGCACTGCACGTATGTATACACATATGTACGTATATGTGCATTTCTCCATGTTCTGTTTTGGTTCAGCATGCTCTTCTTTTTAGGGCTTGTTAGATTTTGCGCAACGCAGTTGCTAGGGCAATGTCGTAAGCACTCGACTGGCACAGTGATTAAGCGATTAAGTCTTGGCATGACAATCAGAGGTTGCAGATCTAGTTTATGCTGCTACCGTTCTCGATTTTTTTGTGGAGGATTTCAGCGTGGATCCGGATCATAATCATTTCTAGTGCAGAGTATTTTAATTCCATTGTGTTTGCCCGATCTGTGATGATAAGAAGGGTGTTTATTCTTGTGTTTATTCAGAAGGTTCGGTATGGTACAGAATAGAACAGCGAGATGACAAGACAAGATGGAGCCCACTGAAGGAGACACTTTTTATTTCTGATGACAGCGGCTGATGACAGCTTGACTGCAGGACTGTCTGTCTTGTTCCTGCTTAAAGTGGTCTGTCTATTAAAAAGAATGCAATGATGAAAAAGTTTGTGTGTGTGTGCAGTTAAGTATTTATGTTTTCATGCACAAGATCTCTTTTTGAGTGTAGGGTTTTATCTTTGAACATTTTGACGGTACACACAACGTGCCCGTTTCAATTTGGCCACACCACAGATTTAAATATTGTTGTCATGGACCATTTCCACAGTTTTTAAAATACATTTTTGTCACAGTGGGGAGCAAGAACCACCATGTGGGATGTGAGCTGGGAAACTGGTAGCTTAGCAGGGTGTTTGCAAATGGGACAAACGGGACAATTATTTTGTATTTACACTTTTGTCTGAACACCCGCTGCCTGTGGTCCTTGGTTTAAGCCTGGTATTTTAATCAATCAAATATTCAAATGTCACTGGTTATCTCCTCCATGTAAATAATTGGAAATAAAAATCAATCTCCACTTACCTTGTCTAATTGGAGGGATGGCCAGATTATCATCTCGATTGATTTTATAATAAATATTGACTCAACGTGCTGAAATTATATATGTTTTTTTTAAAGAATCCCAGTAATATCCAAGTCAGTACATATAGGGATTTGTGAAACAAAGACCATTGGACCACTGGGAAAAGCTTTCTGTGACCGAACAAGGTTGGTCTCGTGCTAATAGTTGCTCAATGGTGCCCTCCACTTGACTTAAGGAAATACAATGCAGTCTACTTACTCAAATAGCAACTCATATTCATTAAAAAGCATTTTATTGTAAACACAACCTGATGTGAAGAGGGAGAGAAAAAGATGATGGATCCTTTAATTGGTGTGCGTATGCGTGTATATGTGTGTGTGTGGTTCCATTGTTTTTATTGGAAAGGGTACTGCCGATTTGGTGGGAGGTTGTGAATTTAAAGCCTGGATTTGCATCTGTATCCAGGGTTTGCATGCTAAACAATAAATAGCACCTGACTAATAATAACAATAATAATAATAATTAACTCTGTAAGCCTTCATTTAACCTCTGTGTGCCTCCATTTTCATGAATAAATAAATTCACACCCACATAAAATAAATAGCTATTTCTGTTGGCACCTTCCTTCTGGCTAATCCCTGCAACTTTCTGGACCTGTTATTGTCCACGCCTGAACCTGAGGGCAACAGAATAAAATATACAGTATGGCTGCATTTTTCTTTTGGATGGTTGATCCAGCCACAGAGTAAAATTAATCGTACTGTATTTTCGGAAGGTGGGGTCCTTGGAGCTCGCAGAGCCGAAACAGTCAGGGGAAATGATGTCAGAGAAGAGCACGGACCAACTCATGCATAAACGCAGGGCGAAAAACGGCACTCTCTTCCCCTCGCCCCAACTGGCCGGGGTCTTCTCCCCCGATCGCTTGTGGGGCAGAGCCGCGGCAGACATTTCCCTACGCACAGAGCAATAAGGCCGCCACTTATCCTCGTTGCCTGGAGCCACTCGCGGCAGAAATGAGAAAAGTCCAATGAAGCAAAGAAGTAATTAATCATCACAGAGTGGGACCTGTCAAATAGGAGGGTCTCTTTAAATGATAATGTTGCCCAGCACAATTTAAACTGATAGAAATGTGATTTCTTTTTACCTCTGGCAAAAAAAAAAAAAAAAAAAATAGGGAGGGGAGAACAGTGTCGTTAGCACAACAACAGCCAGCTAGTGTCTTTAATGATGGGCTGCCCCCCTTTTTAAACCTTGTCTATTCCAAGCATCTTGGTTGTTTCAATTCCTCTATAAAGTTCCAGAAATGGAAGTCTAACACACAGTACCTGTGGGGATTCTCTACAGTTTTTGTGTTCATACCTTCATCCGGAATAATTAAAAAAACAGTAATCCAAAAATAATACAAATGCTTTGATGAATACAAGGAACTGACTGCATTTGAAATACACGAACACCAGTAGTTATACATGTATTTCTGTGCATTTATTTTTGTTTGATAAAACTGCCAATGCAGTTGCAGGGTGTAGCCTAAGGACATACATGTTTGAATTACAATATATGCTCTTTCTCTCTAAAGAAAACTGAAGAAAATTGTTTTTGTCAATATAAGTGTACTCAAAGACCTCTGCAGTGCAGTTCAGATAATACAAACTACAGTATGTAGACGTTTCTTTTTTAACACTGATAAAAAAAGAAGTTGTTTGAGAACAGCAAGGGACATAAGCCAACAGTTGTTTGAAGTCAAGAATAATCATATTGTTTACTTTACCAGTCTGACAGAACATTACACAATAAACCAGTGCCGTGGTTTTTCCCTCATTCATCTCCTTAACAAATCAAACGAGCTTAGCCACTTTAAGGTCATTCACAATTCAATCAAATAACCTTAAAGATTAACTTGAACTCCTGGCTGTATAAGATAAGAAAATTGTATTTAAAAATAGGTAGCTACTGAAAAAAATGTCACACAATTTTTTGACATTCTGCATCATATCCTACATCTACATCACCTAACATTTCACTCATTGCTCCACACGTCTGCCACTAACTAAATATTTTGCTGGCAGGTTGAAGCAAAGTCAATAAAATAAACTGTTAAGAGTTGTAGCTATTAAATCTAAATGTATTAAGCCAGGCAAACAGCCTTATTTTAAACCATTATTGATGGTAATTACCTTGCTGTGGTGTCACCAAATGGTTTAACCATTATGCTTCTATCTTTTTAAAGAAAGGTGTATAATGCATCTGAACCCTTATGAAAAAATTACATGTTCAAAAACCATGTGTGTTAAAAAACTGCATACGAATACCCAACATGTGAAGAGTACACATATGAACTACTCCACTCCACCCTCTTTCTCCGTGTTCAATACTGTCTCGCAGTCCAACACATATCAGCACATGCTTGGGTCAGCAGCTGCTGCTTTAAGCTGGGTCAGGGGCCTGCCCCCAAAGCCACGCTGTGGAATGTTTTCATATGCCCTTTTAAAAGCACATTTCCTCACTGGGCTATTTGTAGACTGGGTGTCGGGTACAAATAAGCGTGATGACTTTACAGAATCCAGGGCGATAACAGAAGTGGGGTCAGGTAAATGCGCAGGGCCGTCCCGCAGCGAGGAGATGAAAGAGAAACGGCTGTAGCGGGTGAGCTCGGGATCCTTATCGCCTGGCAGGCCTTTGTGAGAATCGAGTGGCCTACGTCAGCGGCAGGTTCAAAGCTTCCTCTCTCTGTTTCTCTCTCCCTCTGTTTCTCTCTCTCTCTCTCTCTCCCTCTTTCTTTCTCTCTTGCTCGCTTGCTCTCTGCAAAGATAATACAATCTAAACCCAGACTATCCCTTGAACTACTTTGACGAACATGATATGACTTGACCCCACCCTGCCTGTGACCTTTGGGTGATACTTTGACAAATGTTTCCTGATTGTTTGTGTTCTCTCCATCCTATAAGCTTCTGTGTGGCTCTGAATGATGATCGAGCAAATTCAAACCCTTACACACACACACACACACACACACAGACACTAGAAAGCTTAGAAACTAGTCACTATCAGAACCTGAGTCAAAGCAAACTTGAACAACAGCTCTTAAAACAAGAACAGAAAGGCATTTAAGATTCTGGTTCTTGTTTCTATTACATTTTCTTTCACAGTGCTACTCCCACCCACTGCCAAGCCCAACCAATTAGGAACAATTGGGAGGTGTCAAATTTTAATCTCCTGAGACAGTAAGCAGAAAACCAAATAGTTATTCTTGGAGAAATATCTGCTCTTAGGTGGCTAACGGGATGACGTATTTATTTTTGATCTGTTCTACTTGTATTTTTATTTATTTTTATTTTTCCATAGATTGCGTTGTTGCCGTTCTCGTTGTTAGTGTTAATCAGTTTAACCACCAGGGTCCAGGTTGAACATGTTTCCTGTACTCTGGACGTATTCTCTCTAGGGCTTGTCATATTGTTCCTGGTTATGGTATAACTTTGTTTAGCTGATAAGAGCGTACTGCAATGCCGTATGTATGTATGTAATGTTCTGAGATTAGAAAGTTAAATCATGAGCTATTAACTTGTGAGAAACATAAAATAACCCCTCAGTGGAATGTGTGCAATGAGCATTGCTTTCTACAGGCCACCCTCTGCCTTGCCTACTTTGCCAGTGTTTAGACTTTGTTAAAATAGACTTTCTTTTGTTCAGTTCTACCCAGACTGAATGCCAGCATGAGTGCTTTCTTGGGCCAGTTAAACATTCCCATTGGTGGCTAGACAGTGTTTCCAGTTATGGGTACATGAAATATAAAAAGCTCAAACCTTTAATGCTAGGTTGTCCGCCATCTTTGTAAATGAAAATGATTAAGCCCTCTCCCTTTTCAGCTGTGAAGCAGGTGGCTTCAGCCTTCCCAGCTCAAATGAACTCTTTTAGAGTTGAGCCCTAAGCTAACATAGCATAACAAGGAAAAAGATAAAGTAAGAGATAAGGTGGAAACTATGCCAAAGAGAAACTGTGTATATACAAGAATACATTATAAACAGGCATGAATATTTACAAACTGCAATGTAAAATCAAAGCAGGCATTTTCCCAACTAAGAGTTTCACCGATTAGAGTACAATACTCACCCACAAACGGCTCTCATTTCAGTTTGTCTTGGAGATTATTCAATGACCAAGGAGCTTGAAGCTAAAATCAGTTTTCCCCAAGTCAGTACAGGGACTAGGAACAGCAAGGCAAAGCCAATCTTAAGAGCAAGTTCAATAATTTATTTCATTCAAGTTTAACGGTTATGTAGAATATGATGGTAAATTCTAAAGAACAGCATTGTACTGTAAATAAACGTGAAACAATGCTGAAGTCTTCTAGTGTTCAGGGTGGACCATCTTACATTTTGTTACAGGATGAAGTGATGAGTTTGGAACTTGACCCCAATTATAAAGCAAAGAGCACTATGGTGTACTGTATCCAAGCACTTTAGAACTGTAGATGATGTATGCATATCATTGATGGCACCATAGTCTAGAACCAGCAGAAAAATGACCTGAAGAGTCCTCTTCCTACTGTTAAATGAAAGACATGATTCATTTTTGTGGGAAAAAAAGCATTTTCATTTTTCAATTTCTTAGTGAGACTGTCTATATGCAGTTACAATGACAGCTTTTCATCAATCTGAATCCCTGGATATGTATAAGATGAGGCTCAATTAAGTTTTTAAAATGTTATGTCATGAAGGGAGACATGGAAGTTTGGGTTAGGGTTAGTGTGAGCGCTAGAAAAAAGAATGGACTTTTTTGGTCATTTGGGGTCAGTTTTAAGTATGACAGTGAGTCCTGAAAAACAATAAAGGCACATTGAAGAATGTTGATTGCCTTACTTAATGAGGGGGCAGGGCACTTACATAAACAACAATGTCATCACAGTATTAACAGACACCCTAATGTCATTTATATAAATAGAAAAGATAAGCGGTCCCAAATTGAGCCTTGGGGAACTCCTGTAGTGATTTTCAGAAGGTTGGACTGCACTCCTTCCACACTTGATACATGGAGATCCCTCAGTGAGGTAATTACAGAACAATCCACATGAATCTTGGTGCATCCCAATAGAAGACAATCCTGCAGCAGGATTTACCCACTGTTTCCTACAAATTCAAATGTATCCTTTGTAGGACTACAAAAGTTGATCTTTCAAACATTTTTTAGGTTTGAAATTATAGCGCTCTAAAAATGTTTAACAGATAGATTAATGATTTAATGAAACAAGTCACACATTAAAATGTTTTATTTTACTTCAGTTGATAGTTGTTTTTGTTTCATTGTGCTGTTCCTTTGGAATCTTGATCCCATCTAAAATGTGCTGCTCTTCAATGGACCCTGACACACACAAGTTTTTCAAGGAGACAGTCTGATCACAAATGATTTTACTTTGAAAACCAACAGCAACAACAAATAGTTATATTGCATATCATACCTACACCCAAAAGAACAGTCAAAGTCAAATGTTATTGATATAATACATTTTACAATATCTTACATGTACACACACACACACACACACACACACAGCATGCACAGCTGTAGGGTGTATTCAATAACATAAGATCACACAGCACAGTACAGTACCTATAAAACGAATAGGTAATACAATTTTATTTGTTTGAACTGCAAAACATCCCAGTTTTTTCACTATTTACTTTTACTTATTCAAATGCTTAATGTATAACTACAGACTGAAGACTGAATGCCTTTATTACTAATAGAAGACTTGCCCCCAGGCCCAAAAATAGCAGATACTTGTGTACAGAAAGAGTTTGGGAATTGGCTTAACCCTCTCACTTTAATCATGACCTTTCTAATTACAGGGCTCTCCTAGTGTATTCTGCCCCCTGGAGGGGTTAGTCTCACAGCACTGATCTGAACTGTAGAAAACTGCGGCTAAATGTTCACAGCTCAGCGGCCTCCTTACTCACACAAATACCCAGGCATGTTAAGCTCAAGCGTGAAGAGCCTCTCCCTCCCCACGTGCTTCGAGAAACTGTGTCTTTGGGTCATTTACTGAACAATTAGACGATTCATGTGACAGATTAAAGCCAGATTGCAAGTGACTGAGAAAGCAGCCTAATGTTTCCCTAATCATTTTGGTCTGAGAAATGCAGATTGTGAAATTTTCCAGCTACTTCCTTAGAAAAACCCATTTCACTTCTGATTAGGCATGATTACCTTTTACGGGGAAGAGGGGGTAGGGAGCGGGTTGGCTGCGTTCGAGGAGTTGGCGCATGGGGGCGACACGGAGCCGCTCGTGGCTTCTGTCTGAAGATGCCGGGACACATGCTGAAAAAGGAGATAGGAGGAGAGAAGACTGAACATGAGGATGGATGATTGGTTGTGAGGGAAGAAGACTGAGCATGAGCAAGGATGAATGGTAAGGATTGGGGGGAGGACTGGACATGGAGAGAGAAGAAAAAAGAACATGAGAGGCGGCAAGAGAGGGACAGAGGCTCGAGGCAGAATAAAGAGGAGGGTACAGGACTGGATGGGAGAGCAGGTGATTGGACAGGATAACAGATGACTGAAAAAGGAGAGATGATTGGATCAAAGGAGACATGATTGACTGGTATAAGATGGCTGAACAGCAAGTAAAATGATTGGACAGGTGGAGACAGGATTTGACATGAGGGAGAGAGGCATGACGAGTGAGGAAAAATAAAAACAAAGTATGTGAATTATTGTTTCAATAAAAAAACAACAAAGTTGACATTAAACATTGTGATACCTGGAGATGATGCTAGGTTTACCCTTGGGACAGCATTTCCAATAAAATAATCCCTTTGTTATACTAGGTAATAGATTTGAGAAACAGCATTACACAAGGCTAAATGCAGAACAGATGTAACATATAATGTCCAACATGATCAAAGTACAGGTATTTCAGACAGGCCAGCAAATTATGACAAATGGGTCCCAGCAGGCCAGTATACAGCACACCGATGCAACGATGTGGGAGTGACGGACTGACCAGAGAGACAGAGAGGGGTGAAGGGCATAGATTTTGAGGAGACTAGCAGAGGGGAAGGGAGGACGTAGAGTTAAAAACAAATGTCTGTCTGCATCACGGCGATCTTTTACGGAAGTCAGAGCGATTAAAATTCCTTCGGCTGAATCAAAGTTTTGACAGCGCGCGGTTGATTTTTTGCGAAGCGTTCAAACATCAGTCTCGCATATGCCTCTCCTTTTTTTCTGTGAAAGTTGTCTTCTTTTGGACTCATATGAGCAACTGGATGAACTCATCGCTGCGCACATTTTACTTTTTCCTTGAAACAATGTATTATCCATGTGTCAGACGTCTCTTGGAAGCTTCAAAAGCGCTGCACCGATCTGGCAGTAAATGGAAATGAAACACAGTTTCACTCTAATGCAAGTACAAGGGCCGCCTTTAAGATGAATCCCAAACAAAAGTACACTTAAACATCACAGACACTTTTCTTAAAGAACTGTAGTCCTTCAGCATAATGTGACAACAGTGCAAAAAATAGCTCCATACAATTCAAAATTCAAACATTTTTGCACAAGAATTAGGTACATGTGAGTTTTCACTGCTGACCCTTTGATGGCAGCAACTTTTTTTGTCTTTACCATGGTGAATATCATTATTTTGTACCATCATCATTGCAATTTGTATTATTTTTTAAATTACAATACTCTTAATATTGATGTAATGTTTATATTATAATGCTCAATATGTATTCAAATTTCAAGTTCTGCAACAATGCTATTTCGTTCTGTGCAGTCATATTTATGAGACATATTGAAAAGAATATGGAAGGACACAAGTTTGCACTCGAACAAGTAACAAATAACACTTCAGAAGTGCAGCAGGGATAGATGGGAGCACGTTGTTGAGTTTGGTGGCGGTGGCGTGCCGTGGGGATAATTTGATCCGTGGCCTGTAAATAAATCACCGTGCCATTACTCTGACTTTAGTATCTGTTTATGCCTCTACAAATTGAAATCTCACTGGGCGTGCGAGGCCGTGCTGTGTTTGGCGAGGCAGAGCTTCGTCCCCACCCCCCCCGGTGATTGGTTCAAGGTGGGGAAAGGTTTCAACCGGCCATCCCAAAAAACCTGCCCCACCTCCCTTTCGGTGTTTTGTCTTTGCCTGCTGAGGTATGACAGAAAGGACATATGTAAGCAATAAGCCCAAGGGCCTATGTCTGCTGCAAGCTGAGGGGAAGGAATGCAGAACCAAACTATAAAATGATAATGGGCAGCAAGGCGGGGCGTTGCGTGTGTGTGGGTGGAGGTGGAGGTGGAGTTGGGGGGGTGCCCGACATATCAGCAGAAGCAGAATGGACAGTGGGTGTCGGGGAGGGTCAGCAAAAAGAATCGCTAGAGCCGCTGAGAGATTAACAAGCCGACATCGGAGGGGTTGGGAGCACTTGTGACCCGGGCCAGGCGCTAAGCCTCTCTTAAAGAGAGACGGAGGAGCAGAACACGGCAAACAATGGTCCGCTCTTTTTTACGCGAGACCTCGCGAAGAAACGGCGAGGGTTTCGTCCCTGCCGGAAAAAAAATACATATAAGAGTAAAAATGGGATGAGATTGTGTCACTGTTGAGTGATTTGGCCTACTTTTGCCACCAAATCCTGTCTAATCCATATTTTCATAATCAGTGAAAGGAAATGACAATGTGTGCCACTAGTCTGACGGTTAAAAGTGTCCATTCATTTTTCTTGCTTTAAAAATGTTCTTTGAAAGGAAGGCAGCTTGTCATAAACTCATCTCAGTGGTGACACAATTCTTTCAGATTAGAAGCTCAGATGTTCAGCTTAGAGCTAAGGTTGCAGTAATATCTGTAGAAGTATGAAATATGAGATTTGATCAAAAAGGCCACTTCAGATCACTACACACCTTTGTAAATGGATTGGAACAATCTAAAGCAACCATGTCTTTTAGTCACAACATTGGCTCTTCAACTATGAAAACAACCTACAAGAGCAACGACAATGCTATGCAAACACTGTGGAAAAAAATAATTTAATGACACAGGAATTGGGAAAACTTTAAAATGTCCAACTGATCTCTTCAGAGGAAGCAGACACTTCCCACAATGCAACAGTGCAGGAAATACCTGCTGAGAGGGTACGGCTCTCCCCTGGACCCCATTAGAAGGATCCATGAAATTAATAGTGACATCATTTCGCTCGGTCAACAAACAGGAGTTGATTGATGAGGACAAACGGCTCAGATGATGGCCAGTCAGCGGCTTTCCCTGGGAGGTGCCGTCTCCTGCCGGCCCCACTTCCAGCTCCATGAAAGGGATACGTCTCTCCACTCGGGCCCGACGCAGCGGCGCTCCCGCCGCCTCCTTCCCCGCTGCTGTTTTTCTTTAAGATTCTTTCATTGATAATTCTTACAAGTTAATAATATTATTTTAACCATCCATCAAAAAAGGACAAGTTGAGGAAGCCATTTGTAATGCAGCATTCTAAATATTGGTAACAGAAACCCTGGTTCCTGCTGCCACCCCCCCCACCCACCCACCGCACACACACTCACACTCGCACACACACACAAACTCCATACTGGAGAGCAGTTGTTGAGGGTCACACTTTCTCCCCTTGCGTCTGTAATTATTTTTCCAAACATCTTTAAATGTTTCGTGTCTAACGCCTGAGAGGTGGGCGAGCCAAATTTTGAAGTGTGCCCCCGAAAGATCAGCTGGTCCTGGCAGTAACGCAATATTTTCCGCTGCGAATCGGGGGTAATAGGCAGACACGGTCGGACCGCGGAGCGCTTGCTCCGCAAGGTCACCGCCTCGTCCGAAACACCCTCCGTTTCTTCGGAAGGACTAGATTGGATTTCGTATAGCGAAGAGAAAATAAAAATAAAGGGGGCGGAAAGAAGCCGGAGAGCTCTCCTGCACCAGCAGCAAGCCCAGAGGCCCGAAGGCTGCCTGTGTTCCACCGGCGATTCCCTGGAAGACGCTACGCTAATGAAAGTTAAAAACACGAGCGCGCAGGGACCGACTCCAGCCAAGCGCATGCCTAACGCAATTTGTCATCCCGCTATCGGCCCGGTAAGTTCCAGTTTGGAGAGCGCAGGAGTAGGGGGCCTGCTTTTTCTAAGGACGATGTCACATATTGTTTCACTTAGCGCCGGAGAGGAATTTCTGTGCGGTCCCTGTCGGTACGGTGCGTTAAGGCAAGAATCTCGGGAGCGGCTAAGACAACCCATTTATCTTTGGAAATGGGAAATAGCCGCTATCAGCTGGAAGGTATGTCAGAAATTAGTACGCTCAATAATCGGGGTGGGGGAAAACAGCTACTTCAGCAGATAGCGGTCTGTCTGTTTGGAATAAACGGGGAGATGATGCACGGCCGTCCTCCCGGGCCTCGGGGAAAGCACGGCGAATCGGAGCCGAGTTGGTAAATCAGACCAGCTGCCTGACTGCTCAGAAAAACCTGCCCTCCTGCGATCCCTTTACTGTCCTCTTTGACACCGGCGGAAAGGGGTAAAATAAATGAAAATAAATAGAAACAAGGGGAAATCGAGTCTGCCGTGTTACGGACGCTGTGGGAAGAGCAGTGACGGGCGGCGGCGAGCCTGACTTCCTGCGGTTCTGCCGGGAAATGCACTTTCGCTCTTCGGCTTTGGCACCCTGGTCCCGAAGCCCCAGTCAGCTGTAAAATGAGAGACAGTGACCTCAGGGAAGAACCACTGGCTTCCAAAATGAGAAGGCTGGTTACTACTGTCATACTGTCACTACTGTTCTACTAATGAGAGGAAATCTTCCTTGGCTAATAACTCAGACTTATGTAATTAAGTGGGTTCCATTACAGATATGCTGTTCTCTCTTTTTTGGGGGGTTACATAGGTACCTTGGTCACAGTTCAGTCAGATTGAGATAAGGTCAGGGGGCAGTGTCTGGTTTGGGATCTGTGTTTCTACAGCTGCCAGGACTTACTGCTGGGCCTGCTAATTCTGTGTGAAAGCTCCCGCTATGTATATTTGTGAGATACACACTCAAGTTGTTTTGTTAATGTTTCGCTATTGTTGTGGCTGTTTTTGTAATCTTGGCTTATCCAACTGAATTGCTTCATAGTTCCATTAGTTGAAAGTATTCTTGATAATCTTGAAATAGCAAGCTCACATTTTAGTCTCTACCTAGGACTACTGTTGGTCAATAAGCTAAGATAGCTAGTTGGCTGGCAACATGTACACACATCATCTTACCTTGTACACCTTGAAAATAACCCTCGGTTCAATTCCTGTAGCCTTACAGTTGGTCTGTTTTAGGCACTCTCATGTCTTCATCTGCCCACATGTAGATTATAGTCAATGTTATGTCCAATAGCTATTTTAAACTAGTGGTCTGTGACATTGTTTTCACTAGCAACTTCTGTGGTTTTTCCCCAGAAAAAAAGGGACAAAGCATATAAAATATGTAGCAGTAACCAGAAGAACCCTGATTGACATTTCCCACTTGTTCCTAGTCATTGTCATGGTCAGCTAAACTTGGTCAGAGTCAAGCATGGTCAGAGTCTTGGCTCAAACCTGTGATGGCTATGGCTAAGGGCTCAATCCATGCTTGTGGTAATCTTTATTGACAAGCCACTTAGGAGGCCCAACAACTTCTATTTCTATTTTGAATGTATACCAATATAAACCAACAATAAGCTTTATTCAGGAGAATTCACATTCATTTTCTTTTTTTTTTTGGTTTGAATATTACCCTCTCCATCCACCTGGCCTGCTGCCTGTTCTTGTCATCGACATGAAAGCGTCCTCTCTCCGGCTGAAAGTGGGCACATGCCACAGGAAATGGCTACAGGTGGATGAGCAGAGAGTGGAAAATCAGGGGGAAACAATTATATGGCGGCCAGAAATGGAAAACAACACCCCTTCCAAAAAAGTGTTAGTGTTAGTGGCTAAGATGGGCAGGCTTAAGAGGAATCTATTTTGTGGAGTGATATATGAGTCACTGTGGGGTCATTCAATGAGAGGGCCATACTTATGCCTAACCCTAACCCCTTCTGCTTTTCACCACAGAGGGAAACACATACAGGAGTAAGATTACTTACACTTTACATAATTGCTTGCTGACACGCTTGCTTGCATACATGCCTGCTTGCTTACTTCCTATTTACCCTGCCATCGTAGCTTTATGTAAATAAGAAACTTGCTTGCTTAATACATGCTCACTTGAATACTTATTATTTTGCTTGCCTGTTTGCTTTCTTATATAAGTATGTAGTTTTACACCCAGTTTGGCAGTGTTTCTGAGGAAATTCAAGTTTATTTTAGTACCGAGCTCTAGGTCTGTGGCCCTTAACATGTCCATCAAAAGGCAGGAATTAATGTAAAGTGCCAGGCATTGTGATGCATCATAGAATGAGAGGTGAAACCCCCAAGCATCTACAAAACTATCATAAATGATTGTCACACTATCCTCTGCAGTGAGTGTCTAGATGTTTCATTAGATAACTAAGCTTGAACTGTGCTCAGGATTGACAGTGAAACCTAGGGCAAATATGGAGTATGGTGCAGGTTGTTATTTGTGAGTGAAACACATGTACCTAACAGGCAGGAAAACAGGTACAGGTACTGAGTACAATGCCAAATGCCCCAATTGTATTTTCTGAAGAGCAAAGAATGGTATTTCCTCTTTAATTTGGGATACCCAATCATGGTGACCCTGCAAGGTGTATGTCTACTGCTAACGGTACAGGGCAGCACGGAAACATATGTGCTCTACTCCAAAGCATGTGATGTGAACTGTTACCTATTATCAGACCACAGTTGGCAAGACTGTGTCTTGCAGGTATGAGTGGGAAGAAGCACTTGATGTGCAGCTTAATGGGTGAACTTGGGGGTACTTGATCGACCTGCAGGGGTCACTGGTCTGCGAAGAGACGCCGTCATCCAGCTGGGTGATTCCAGAGTCAATTCCACGCTGTGCTGTGGGACTGCTGGCTACAGTTGGCACTGGCATGATCCAGATTGGATACCAGACCTCAAGGTCCACCCATGCTCTCAAACAGAGCCTTAGTTGGATGAGCCATTCAGCTACCCAGAATTAACATTTCAATACAGTTGTCATAATGTAGGTCAAGTGCGTTCATGCTCAGTTCTTAAGTGTTTAAATGTCCATGAACCTTAAGTGAAAATGAAGCCTTTTTAATGGTTGTAATGTGGTCTAACATGGTCAGGGTCAGAGCAGCTTCCTCGGTCAGCAGAAAAGGGTTTGACAGAGTTGAACACGAAGGAACCTCACATCATGAGTGGAGAGAGGCGCAGGCTCAGAAACGCTAAGCGGCTGGCGGTCTGCATCTCTGGAGCTGAGATAAAACAGGTTTATTAATAGCCTTCACATTTACATGCCCGTATAAATGTTTATTCTGGGATGTTTGTTCTTTACTGCTCATGTGTGAACACTGCTGTCTGTAAACATCACCATTCAAGCCAATTTACCTTGCATCAGCAATATTGTTTCAACTTTCGGGGCGAGGCAACCAAAGTCAAAATCGTTTGGGGGTGGCGGGGTATCTTTCCACTGCGACCGGGTCCCTGGGTCGTAATGGAGAAGCCGAGGAGCACTCTGCTCTGTTTACATTACATGGCGACTTTTACATGAATGGCAGAGGACAGCCCAGGCTCAACAAAAATGGCACACACTCTGTCTAGCCATTTCTAGTGCTTATCTGCTAAGCTAAACCTTCTCGGCCCCCCAACATGCAGAAATCTAGGTGACGCACTGATGATGTCACACCTTTGTCAGAAGAAGCTTCTGGGTGGGAGGCAAGCATAGAGCATACATGGCTGTGACAACGCCAGTCAATGGAGCGTGCCACATTGTGGAAGGAAAAGGCTGTTGTCTCCAAAGCCCCTGTTGGACAGACAGTGCTCAACACAGGCAGGGTAGACATGGGAGGGGCAGCATACATGAAACCCCTGCTGTGTTTTATTAGACAGGTATAAAATTAACAACAGTTGGGAGCCATAGCGGTGAGCCAGGTTGGTTCCGACACAGATTTCCAATTTGAGGTCAGCTGCAAGCTCAAATAAAAGTTAACAACCCCTGTTTGAAGAAGAGCTGTTACTTTACAAGAGCCAAACTTTCCCAATTAATCATCAAATTAATATCCCTGGGTCTTTTAACACAGCTTCAGCCTGCTGCATTTTTGTCTGTTAAATGGAATAGCCAAAGCCAGCCTAATAGCTATTGACGCAAATCAATAAAATCCAGCTGTGAAATTTTCCTTGCTGTGCTGCCTAATAAGGGGATTGTAAAAGATCCAACTTTCACAAATAAGAACAGTGACCTAACCTCAGCATTAAACATTATACTACTCGGTTGCACATGTTAAATATGTAACATATCAAATGTGCAAATGGGGCTCAGTAGATGAGAGGCTAATTCCTGTAGGCCATGGCCACCTGCGGCCCCAGCAACAAGCATTAGAGCGCTATCATACACTGGACATAAGGCCTGGGGTGTTAGCTGGCTGATAGATGCACAGCTGTCAGGGCTGGAGGGAAGACAAACCCACCATCCTCATTAAAATTAGTATTCCGTTGCTGGAGCATTCTGTTTGGATCAATTTTGAAGTTTTAACATATATATTGTGGAAAAATGTCCAGCCTGTGAACACTTTTGTTTCGTAAGCCTTTGAGCTTTGAGCTGTACTTGAGTCTTCAGAAAGACAAGGACAACACAGGGCAGATAAATGGTTTTTGTGTCTCAGCAAGTAAGAATCCAGGCCTATTGCTATATATAGGTTCAGTAGCGATGTCTGGTACATAACCCCGCCAAAGCCGGTCCTTACAATATTAACCTGCTGCTGCTCTTGGGCAGTAGGCCAATCAGATGATGAGCTGGTCACTGGAAAGGTCAGAGGAGGAGCAACACCTGGGAGAACTGTGACAGATACCTTGAAAGATTGGTGTGCCTTCAAAGTGTCATGAACAGCGCCACATCCTGCTGTGGGGGCAAAACAACAGGAAACGGCCTACCTTACCACTTGGAGCCATTGGCTTGGCTGGTGAATGGCGGGGTCTTTCTAGGCCTGGTGCTTACGTACACCTGACTTGTACACATCGGCTACCAACGGCTAACATTGGTGGCCTCAGAGTGTGCTGTCCCAGTTTTGCATGCATGGACAAAATTTCTAAGGGCGGGAGGGGGGTTCATGACTTGTCCAAAAAAATGCACCAGCAACCAGAGAGGAAATGACTATGAGCACCAAATTTGCACGGCAAAAGTGCACTAACCATAACTCCATAAAAAGAAGAGATGATTTCAAAAGTAACACGAGATCAGATAGAAGGGGGTTGTTAATAACAGAATTATAATGGAATGTGATAAGACCAGGTGAAGAATAGCCTTGTCTATTATTTTTGCTCCTTGTCTGCATCTGGTCTCACAGGCTCAAAGTTTTTTTCAAGGCTGAAATTAGATCAAAAGCGACGAGTCACCATAAAAGAGCATTCTTTCCAGACAAAATGGAAACCTATAAAATAAATGAATTAAAACACGCCCATAAGAATCCAGCTCTTGTATTATGGCTTTTCTGTACTTTTCTCCTTAAGATGGCTTAGATGCGTTTTTAAACTGACTGGTACTGTACATAAAAATGTACCAATTGTGTAATCAACAACCATGTATTGTTGCATTATAAAGTACATGTGAGGGTGGGGATCATCTGAAAAAAAGGATATACTTCTTTTTTCTTTAAGCTCACTTGCTGTTTGTTCGGAGGTTCAGGCATGGGCTTGCCCAATTAGCCTAATTTCCCCTATTTCTGTATAGCACCTTTGTGACAGTGTCTGGAGTTAATGGCCCTATTCAAATAAAACTTAAGTCAAAAAATAGTATTGTAGTTGTGAAATGGACAAATGAGATTAAATAGGCGGCCATCTGGCCAGTGAGACAGATTCCATTTCAAATATGCGCTTTCTCCCATGTGTCATGAGAGAGGGTTCTGTAGTACCCATTTCCCTTCAGACGACCGGCCACACCCTGCATACAGTACTTACAGCACAAGCCTCTCATTAACCCCACCCCTAAAAACACTGTTGCTTATTTATGAAGTCCTTTCATTCTGATGTATTTATTCAGAAGTATGTCTTCATTTTCTTGAAGAAAAAAAAGCTTTTTCTTGGAGGTCAGCTGTTGCTCCACTTGGAGAGAGTGACAGCTGAGCAGGCCCAGTTGCAAAAACAACTCTGTCCGGCCTTCCTTGGCTGCTCCTGAGGAGTGTTTCGGTCAGTTGTGTGCAAAATTCTGGGTAGCCATTGGGGGTCTTTCACAACCAAGCTTTTTGAATCACATGCAAATGAACTAGTGGGAAGAGGAAAAGCATTACCAGGGGAAAAGAATGAAAAGGGTAGTGGACGAGGAGGGGAAAAAGCTTGTGGCTCCTGCACAACTCCTGCTGCAGTGCAGGGAAATAACTTTCAAAATATCACTGAGCTGATGGCATTGAGCATCGATTGGACCAGAGCGGGGCTTTTAAAGAACGCCATTTGGGCAAGCATACGAGTGCCATCCAGTGGCATCTTTCTCGCCTAGGTTCTGGCGGCTAGCCATGTCTTGTAGCAAATTGGGTTATTTTTGCAGTCATCAACAGGCTTGCAGAGTGGAAACCGCTTTGTCACTTAAAAGTTTAGAACATATAGTATAAAGTACAATCCTGATATGACTTAATGCCCCCCACTTAATGCCCCAGTCGATGGCGTTGAGTGTTGACTGGACAAGAGCGAGGCTTTTTTAAGACCATTTGGGCAAGCATCAATGTGGTGTCCAGGTTTTTCCTTGGCCTCTCTCACCTGGGTTCTGGCAGCTCACCCTGTCTTGTAATTAGGTGATTTGTATGGTCATCCACAAGCTTGACTGAGTGACTTGCAGTTACAATGTGGAAACAGACATAGGCAAAGTAGAAGAAAAGGGTAAAAAAAAGAGTATTCACATGCAAGGTTGGCAAGGCATTTATTTCCATGACAATGGCAATATCAGATAATAGCAACATTCACTATGGGACTTAGCTTTCATATATTTTCCTTTAACTTTCAATCATTCATATATTTAGATTCTTACACAAGAATTCACAAACACAAGTTACTCCAGTGGTTGTCCTAAGGGTGGGAAAACAGCTAAAATACCTAAAGTTGTTACCTAAAGTTCAGAACATACAAAGTGATTGAATGCCCCCCACCTTCCAAAACTCCCACGATTCCCTCTCTCTCTCAGTAGCACAGTTCATTATCACCAGAAGTATGTGCCTGTGGTCAATGGGCAAAGACAATTTGGGGACAAGGGCGATTAGGTATAGTGAAGACATTATCCTTGGCTATTATCAACACCTTTCCTCGTCATCCTACCTGAAGTACTTCTTGGAATAGGCTCCTCATGATATACCTGATATAAATGCTATTTACACAATTTTTGCTGCCTTCAGGTAAAATGTATCCACCAAGTGAAGACCCTAATGAATTTAAAATTGTGATATTTTACATTACTAATAGGAAAATGTTTAACCATGCTACATGTGCCTGTTTCGAACAGAAGTTGTTAGCTGTCAGCTACATTGATGTAGCTACATTAATATTGTCTAAGGCAACTCCTCTGATTGTCAGAAACAACCATATGGAATGGCGAGCACAGATGACAACTAATGAATCATTCTCTAAAATGGGGTGGATATGCATATTCTGTAATATCAGCAAAAAGACATTTATAATTATTGCTCTTAAATGGTCAGAGGAATCGACACATTATGATGTATCAACGAGCTTCCGGACAACCCTCAAACCCAAGAACATATGTGAAACACTTGGTCCTTTCAGAACCAAAGGAGTTCATTAGCTCTTGCTCCCTACCTGTCTGGGGAAATGTGCATTTATGCTGCCTAACAGTCCCAGACATCATTGGGTTCATTTAGGATAATCAATGCCCCCATCCCCCCCCCCCCCCCCCCTCCTCAGGCGCCTTTTCAAGTGGCGAGCAGGATATAGCGCCGTCAGAGGAAGCGGCGCATTCCATTCCCCCAGCTTGGGTCAAACTCTCAGAACTTTACACGACCGACGCCAGAACCACTCACTTTTCCATGCCCTCCCGTTGCTAGGATAAAGGATGTCTCCCGCTGCCTCGGCAACGGGCCGATCCTCTCCAGCCCCGACTGGGTTCCGACAAAACAAGTCGCTGTCACCCTAAATCGAGCAAATGAGCCAGCATCCAACAGGAATGAGATGGGAAGCGGTTATTGGATATCATCCAGGGAGAGGGTGCATGGAATCAGTTTCAATTTTCTCCCTGACCTTTGCCGGTCCTGACGGCCCCTAGTACCCCCCCCCCCCCCACCCTCCGACCCCCTGCCCCACGTCCTCCTCTCATATCCCAACACCGGTGCCCGCGCTTTCCGCCTCTCCCCTGTTCGGTTTGTGGTCACACAGGAAGGACAGAACGGCTCTCCTGTTTCAGGCAAACAGATCAAGTTCCGTTCGTTCGCTCTCTCCTTCCTCTCAATTGTTTACCCAACACGTGCTCGCGCCCACACACGTATGCAAATATGCACACGTGCATTCAAGCGGGCCTCTGCATGCATACACATCACATATAAACGTGCATGCGGATGCATACACATACAATCACTGACAAACTTATGTCCATCACATTTTAGTGTCTGAATTGTAACAGTACTCAGCACAGACAGGACCACACTGAATGTAAAATAACATGAAATGCCAACAGACATGGCTATTTTGCCTTGGTGGAACATAAGTAATTACTTTAATTTCTCAAGTGTATTGTCGGTGCAGTCCAGTGCCAAACAAAATGATGGGGCCTTAAGTTCCAAGCCAAAATTGTGTACTCCCTATTGAAAAGAGTTATAACACTGTAAAGCAATGTCTCAGGTAGTAGCTGGACAGCTGAACTTGGCAAGAATACTCTGCCTAACAATATGCATAAAATTAGGGAGGGTAACACTTTAGACTGTTGTGCAGTTCCAAATGTTCTATAAAAATTATAGCTGAGTTATATATAATTTTAAATACCTTGTAGATGTTCAGTCAACTTTAATAAATGTCAGTAAATGAATTATTAAGGTATTAAAAGGGAGGTCAGGGTGGGCAGCTCTAGAAAACTCCACAGAAAGGACTTCTTAGATGAGAGTGTATATAACAAAGGCACAGCCTTAAGTGGTATTACTTTGGCAACCTTGACTTTCTTGTCAAAAGTATAATGCAATGCTGTGCTTTTCACAAGATGTCTAATTTGTGATGAATTTTAACTACACCTTTCTGTGGATGCTTTTGAAACTTAGAGGAGAAAAAAAAAAAATCTCGTAGATATTATTGCTGCATGTTTCACTAAAACATTGTATTTTAGAATTTAAAATATTGGTTACACCTGATGACCATGTTTGGTTAAACTGAATTACACAGAATGTTATTGATATGCCCTGGACTTTTTTAGTGTGCATATTTATGTTTGTGATTCAATGAGCTATTTCATTTCACTACTGTAATTTGTAGCAGTCACAAATACGACAAGATCCTGTTAAATACACACTATTCATTATCTGTTGGTGAAACTAAATGTAATTTGATTAATAGTATCTTTACTTTAACTCCCATGGGACATTATTGAGTGCTACACCTACAGTACCACCAGGGAAGAGGGACTCTTGTATCAGTCACTGGAGAAGACGGAGGACACAGTAGACAAAAAAGGTTCCCATGTTCTAAACACACTCTCTTTAATAACTATTTTACTCAAAGGCTGTCTTGCTACAAGCAGCCATGCACCGATTCATTTTAAAAGAATCAGACTTCAACCCTGACATCACCGTCCAGGCATTCCAGCTGCCCTCCACTCTAAGACAAAAACAATAATCTGTGGTGTTATAACTGCTGCTAAAACATTCATAAATGAATCCACTGTACAGCGATTGTCACGTTTATTCATAGCGTCCACAATAAGAGGAACTCACGTTAGTGGCATTCCATAGGAACAGACCATGCTGGCTACGGCATGCACCCTCCCCGTCAATGTGGATTACAGGGCAGCCGCTGACATTTATAAATACTGGCTAATCTGCCGATGTGTATTTGGAGAGTTATTAAAATGTCATTATTTTGGGAGCAACAGGGCTCAGCTAATGATTAATTGAGTGTTATTAACTGGAGGTGGAACATTTCGATTTATAAGTGCTCCTTTTAAAGACTGTATTAATCACAGATGCACCGTAATGAATTGCCATTTGACAACGCTAACCTTTGCGTTGCTGAGATCTCTGAAAAAAATAAGCACTAGAGTTCTGAGTGCTTATTTATTTATTTATTTATTATATTAATTTTGGTGACAGCGTTAATGTGGTAGGAATCCCTGCTATGTGTTTGAGTGCGCATGTTTCTATATATGTCCATACGTTTATGTTTCAATGAAAGTGCTTTACACAAATTGCCTTGCTTGATGTCTGAAAATGGAGGGATACCAATGCCTCAAGGGGAATTTACGTGAACCTTTTTCATAAATTAGATGTAGAGGTAAAGTACACTGACTGCACTGTAAACTCAGCTTTTTATTTGAGGGTACTGTGACTAGATTACAGTATTACTTGTGAGCAATGCATCCTTTCCTAGCCAGTGTTAGTAGCCAACAAAATTAAAAGTGTGATGTGGTCATTCAAATAACCAGTTAATACAATATTTGAGGGCTCTCAACAGAATCTTAGCCCAAGGAAGGTACCAGGAAATTGTGAGAATGCTGCACAAGGCTACCTCCATCCTGAGCATCTCTCCACTTTGTGCTTTAATCCAATGCTTTTTTGAAACACTTCTCTGAGGGGAACTTAAAATGATTTTAAAAGCCCTTTCATCTGTAAAAACACAATTTCTGTTTATGAAGCCTGCTGGCACAGACTAGCATGCAGCAATAATGGCAGGTCTTATCTCAACTTGTTAATGAGGGAACGCCATTTTACATTTGCACTCCTCCCCTCCAGGTCTCCTGTCTCTCGCTGCCCAACTTTCAAGGTTGGCAATTAGCATTTCTCCCAATGTTATGCTTTTCCAACTTGTGGGCTGAGCTGGGATCAGAGCACTTTCTACTACATCATGATAAATGTAAATTAAAATTTCTTGGGAATTTATCACAATGGTTCATATATGGTAGCATAGTTTTTTTTTCTCCTTATGCTTCAAACAAACTCATTATTACAGCTTCTGGGAGTGGGAGGGGCAGCGCTGTCAGTCAAAGTGTCCCTGGGGGATGGTCATTCAGTGGTCATAAATACCCGGCCCCTTCCATAGTTCCTCAGCAGGGATGCATTTGAGGAGGAGCCCCCAGCACAGTCACAGCGTTTGAAATGGAAACATGCTTTGTCTGGAGCAGGGACAAAAATATCCCAGCAGAGAAAGAGATGGAAAAAAGGAAGAAGGTGTATTTATTGGTCTTTTCCTTTCAATAACATGAATGCTAATGCACCCAGCTGCTAAAACTGGAAACTTTCTGCTGTGTATTTCAGGTTTGGAAATATTGACAGTGTCATATGGAGATAAAAGGGGGAAATAATTCCTAAACTGTATTAATATATGACAGGGGTGATTGCTACAGAGCTACAACACTCCATATTGAAATTATAATGCAATGCATTTTTAAGTTAAGACCAAAAGAACAAAAAGAAGTTAAGAATTTTACTTACCTACTTATTATTGCTTGCAGACTTGCTTAACTTACTGAAGGCACCAGTAAACCTCTGGCTGTAGATGTCTGCACAAAGCTCAGGTGGAATGAAAACTAGCAAAAACAGGGGTCCATAGTAGGAACTGTGGGGAGAGGCGAACCTGAGGGGCCACAGATGTTTCTCACTTATTAAGACGCTGGGCATGGATACTCTGAAAGGTGAAATGCTGACTGCCTCTAACACATTGTAAACTGTGTTCGGAGATGGCGTGAAAACCATAAATATCTTTGGCACTCCATGACCAGGGTTGTCTGCCCTTGCAAAAGAGCCATGTGCTAATGTTGAAAGTAGGCCCCTGTTTCTGCACCCACAGGTCTACCTAACAGTACCGAAACCGATAGGAGATGGAGAAAACCCAAATGATTCACTCACAGAGCGTGAAAATATGCATTTGTGCTCTATCTTACAGCAAGATACTGCCAAAAAGATATCAGCCTCCTATCTTGTGTATCAGTTGTGCCATGAGTTTTTAGTTGTTTGTTCACAGAGGAGACCAAAAAAACAAAAAGTGATTGCAAGGAACAAAAAAGACCAACTCAAGCCACTGACAGTAACTCATCGACAGACACAGGATTTTCAAATTCACTTTGTAACCAAGACCAATTCAAATCAGCAAGTTGTCTATAAACAAATCAGGCCCAGAGAAATCCCTTGTAGGGGTTATATAAGAAGGGAAGAGAGACTTCAGAAAAGACAGACTCCTGGAAGGTCACCTGTGTCCTCCCATCCAATCCTGCCCTCGTACTCTGTCTGCTTTCAAAGGGCAATAAACCTCTCGACGCTTCAGACGCACAGTTAGCGTCCCTCCCTGGTAGCTTGCATCGATTCTTTATCGTCAGTTATCAGATGTTGTTTTCCATCAATCAGAACCCGGGGACGCTTGCCAGCCGCATCTCTGAAATGCTCTGTCGTCATCGCTAATGCGGTCACGTCGCGCAATGCATTTTACCGTTTTCATATTGACCGGGAATGGCAGTGACCTAATAACTGCATCGGGTCACCCGCTAACTAAATTGGGATTGATCAGTTCTCAACATAATTGAGTGAAAACTGTAACCTTTAGAGAGGCCCTGGATTTAAACACAGTGGTGCTCAGTTTTACCCTCCTTAACAGTCATTTATTTCTTATTCCACAATACTCAGCCTACTGGCAGTGGGTGTTATCAGTGTAATAAGACTTCACAGGTATGTTGTGCCATTGATTTTCATTGTTGCTGTGACTTTCTTTGTATTAATGCAATTGCTCAGAGAAAAGGACTTTGTTTATCTAGTAATTTTATTTCGCCCAAAGTTATGTCACAGTTATTCATACCTCTAATTATGACCCGAACAGTGTTTCTCAAACTGAACGAGGCAGTACACAAGCACAGGTAGAAGGATCTAATGCATCTTTGAACAATTCTGTTCTGGAGGAATTGGCAAGAGTTGATAATTTGACAAAAGTTCTAATTTGGTTAATTTGAATCTTTATTATAGTAGAATATTTTCCAACTTTGAGAATTCAAATGCAGACCTGTGTCTGGGTTTGGTGAACTGGCTGCTGTGTGAGGTGTCTGGGTTAGTGTACTGGCTGCTGTGTGAGGTGTCTGGGTTAGTGTACTAGCTGCTCTGTGAGGTATCTGGGTTTGGTGAACTGGCTGCTAGGTGAGGTGTCTGGGTTTGGTGAACTGGCTGCACACTTTGATGTGAAGCTGTGGCTGAGGGTATGAGAGAGGGGGAGAGTCTGGCTGCAGCTGGGTCAGGAGATAACAGATTATAGTAAGGAGTGCAGTTTTTATTAATTTAGTAGCTTTGTGATGAATGGAGGCAGACACTGGCATGCACTGGTACAAGGAGAGCTTTGGACCTGTCATGTGCTCTGCACAGTCAGACTTATCTACATATCAGCAACACTAGCCAAGGAACAACGCCTTCACTGAAATGAGGAACCAAAAAAAAAAAATGTTTGGGGCTGCCAGCCTTAATATTCGAGGCTGTCGCATATCAAGACTCACTCTCTCTGTTGAAGTAAGGTTCACAAATGGAAACAATAAAAATACAGTAATTTAACACATTGTAAACTTTTAAAACATCTCCAACCAATAGCACTGCAAAACAAATGTCTTGTGATGAACATACTTAAAGGCATGCTATGCAGGATTTTTTACTTTGAAAATATTTCAAAATAACTATGCTTATTATGATGCAATATGGCATATATATGATGCACTAGAAGTTTCAGTCTTTACATACTTTTGTCAGATTTGTGCACCTTTTACCTGTATTTGTCATTCCAAAATGTGTTTGGGACGTTTCTGGGCATGGTGCTCTTTTCTGTGTGGGGAGGGGCAGGCATGGTCAAGCAGCCTGTGGTTTGAGATCAGATTCCAGCAAAGTGTTTGTTGCTAGTTAGCTGCTGAAATGGCAGACACTAAGAAGCCTAGATACTACGAAGCAAAAAGACAAGCCAACAGGGCTCATTCAAAAACTAGAGTCAACCTTGGAATTGCTTTTGCTCGGTGATGTTACCAAGAGGATGAAAAGCAACATGGAGATGGCTTGTTTTCTGTTGGACCTGTAACACTACTTTTAGCTCAGTACGTTAGGCAGCTAGGTGCCCGTGGTTGAGTAGCTTTTGTATCAGATTATGTTCTCCCATCAAAATGTCCTCTCCCCCTATTCGAACTGCTGTTACTTTTTATAGTTGCAACTTTGCTAGCTTGGCAATTCACCTGCATTTATTTCAATCAGGGGAACTGAATTCAATGCTGTATGAATGCTATCTAGCCATGTGTAGCCAACTTCACTAACAAAGCTAACAAAGTTTATAATCAATATCTTAGTAAACATATTTATAAGTTGTAGTACTTCCATTTAATTATAAAAAACAAAATCATTCTAAATTAATAGTTGCTAAACTTTCAACATATTATTTATAACTCTATACTTTATAAATATAACAATGCAACATTAAATGACATTACATTTTAGTTGGTAGATGCTTTTATCCAAAGTAAGTACAATAACTGCAGTCAGATAACACAGGTCAAATAAGGTAACTACAATTTGTTTAAAGTACCAGTTATCCATAGCCATGAACATATACACATTATGTTGCATTTGAAACAATAAAGATAATATTTTGAAAGACTATGGTTAACTTCATGAAAAAGTCATTCACTTTACAATTGTATTAGCTAGCTATGATAGACCTATGGCCAGCTAATGTTACTTATTTAACAGGATTCCATGTTTACATCCCAATTCTAATGCCCAGCATAGCTAAATATCAAAAGAGGAAAAACACAAAATAGCTGCAACAGCACTATGAAGTAGCTACCATACGATTTTCCCACACACTAAAGGGTACACTCAGTGTAAATATTGTTATGACACTTCCTAATTAATGTTATCATCTATATGGAATCATTCATGTTACTAAAAATGTTATTTTCAATATTTCTCTTCATTTGACATTTTGCTTGTAGCGCTCGATGATGTGTCCTCAACAGAGGTGTGGGTGGGGTTGAGGAAAGTTATTTGATTACAAACACAGAGTCTAGAAGAATCTTATGAAGTATACCTTTAAGAAGTGTCCATGTTCTCAATGTACCAGTATTAGTACTATATGTACTTGCAGCAGGTCTTGGTCCGGGAACAGGAATCAGGGCAATCTGGAGCCATGTTTACTGGTTTAGTAGGTACACATACCTGGGTTGTTTTAGCCAATCATCCCAGGGATTAAAAGTGTGCTTCTTTAAACATTAGGTGGAAGCGAGACCAAGTGAGATGGAGATTGAGAAAATGAGTTGAAAAGCTTTCTCTTTATTTGGCTCATTCTGTCTTTGTTATTTTAGTTTTTTTTTTTCTCCAAAGCCCTTGAGGACAAGGTTTTAATTTTTAATTTTTTTTAAAATTTGTTTGAACAACTCACTCCCTTTCAAATAAAACTCTGATAAAAATCAAAATTTTTGTATCTGTCTGTGTCCAGCTTTTATGACCCTCCCAGAGTAGTCGCACTGCGTGTAAAAGTACTGTATAAACTGTAAGTGTTATGTAGTGTACATGTAGTGCATAGACATCAGAAAACAGAAAAGAGTTTTGGGTAAGACATTTCCACATCTTGTTTTGCCTTACAAATTTAAATATATGAAGGGAAAATGCTGGTTGGTGACTATGCTTTCTGTCTGGACAGTGATCAATCTTGTGGGAAATTCTCGATATCTAAAAGCTACTGTACAGTCACATGCGTGTTGTTAGAACAGCAGCATATTCCACCTCAACATCTGCAGCACTTTTTATTAAAATTGAACAGAAGGTGTTGGCAGGATTTGAGATAAGGACCATAAAAACATCTTCTTAAGCTAGATGTACAGTGGGGCCCATTCACAAATTATAACAAAATCTCCTCATATAAAAATACGAAGGTGTAAATCATACAATATGCGTTGGGGATGAATATACTGATGGGGTTGGAGGAATGCACAAAAATATTTTAGTCATTTTATATTTCAGCACTTTTAATTCTCTAAAAGCACGGGGCCATCAAACAAAATACTCTGCTGCTGTAAATCTCCTTGCTAGAACACTGCTTCTCAGGAGGGTCACCAAGAAGTCACCAATTTGAGAACCAATAAAACTGTTCTTTTATGGCTACACCAATTGTTATACATTAGAATTATGTGCATTGTATTACTTATAATGAATGGTATAAATTCTCAGTTTACAACTAAACATTTATGAGGGAGGGAAATTGTAAAACATATGCTTTTTGCCTTACCGATGTTAGCCATTTTGTGTTGTGCTCGGACTGCACATATTGATTTCATTAAAGAGCGACTGCTGGACTTAGACCTCATTTAAAAATAATTAGTAAGGGAGCGTGAGAGTTATGTCTTGTCAAATGATCGTGGATGATATTTAACAGACAGTTTTCCATTTAGATCCATTGTACAATCAAAGATGCAAACTAAGTTCAAACTAAACAAAGCCCCCCTTGTCACAGATGATGACATTTTTCTCTTTAGAAAACATTTCCTCAAGTACAGCATATAAGAATTTAAAGCAAATACACAAAACTAAATCATATCAACATAAACAAAATCAGCATTTTTGCAGTGCCATTGTGACTGCCACATCATAATTACAGTCAAGTCTGTTATGAAGTAACTTTCTAATAGATAACTTGAACAGTTGATACATCATTGTATTCACATACACAAATCTTTAGACAGGAACAGAAGCAGGTAAACTCAGGAAGTTGCTAATACTCTAGTAAAAATGGTTGCAGATTTTCAGCTTTCTAGTTTTCTGTCACATTCTTAGAACATGGAGGCTAGGGGAAGAGTGCTGGATAAGTGGTACATTCTGCCTCTGCCCCACTGATTTTAAACGGGCTGGCTGCACACAGACAGGGTAGCACACCAGAAGTTAATCAGGTGCTCGTCGAGGCAGTATAAAAGTGTCACCTGTGCTAAAGTGGGCCGATGTGGAACAAATGAGGTGGGTGAATGGTGGCTGCCTAAAGCAACAGGAAACATTTCCATTGGCTCTTGGCTTTTTACGTGGATGACTACCTGTCTATGTGAAAGAATAATGTGCGGAAGTATACCTGTATGCTATTTTATACTTCAGAACACTTGAAGTGTAATTAAAGGTTTTTCAGGTATACTGCTTATACTATTTTCTCACATGGGTGGTTGTGAACACTGACGGGCTTAAAGACTGTGCATAGCATTAAGTATGGCAGAATTATTTGTTTGTGAACCAAACTTGTTGGCGAGGGACTAAACCATCAGTTAAATTAGCCTCCATGCTGGAAGTTGGTTGGTGTTTTGCATCTCCTACTTGTATTGAACACTACCTTGTAGTCTAGTGCCTTCCCTGGGACCTCTCATTGTAGCCGTGGGCTAACAATTTAAATATGTGTTCCAGCATGTTCATAGGCAAAACAGTTTCACGCATACAATACACGTACGCATTTTTTTATGCTAGAACCCATACATGCAAATCCCTATGCTCAAAAACTGGTATACCTTCAAAATTTACAAGGACCCATTTGGACTACAATTCCCGTAGTGTTTCATTGTTCAAGTAGCTAGCACTATAAGTCTCCATGATTATGTCACCTCTTTATGTCTGTGACTGAATGCGTGTGAGGGAAAGGGCACTAAACGGTAATGCATGTCGCTGAGGTCAGTTTAGTGCTCGTCTATCTACAGAATGTCCACACGTGAAACGGAAGCCTGTTCCTACTGCCCCCCTTTGGTCTCTGCTTCAGTGCTACCCCTTGGCTCAGCTTTTTACTGCGGTGCTTAAGCTGGAGTATCCCTGCTTGTAAAGGTCACACGGGGTTCGAGGCTGTAAAGACGGCCCAGTTCCTGCCCCGTTTTCCCTGCACCATCTCGGTCTCACGCTTTTGCTTGGACCCTTGGTGCACACCTGTGCCTTGCAGTGGCACACTGTGGGGTTAGAGGTACAGTAGGTCATGCTGTAGGGCTTTTGGAACCGGTGGGTGGTGATAGTATTATATATTGGGGCGGAATTTATATTACGGGATGTGGCTATGGTTCAGTGCCTCAGTTCTGGCAGTTTTTATGCAGTCCTGTACCTGCATGGTTTTTGTGCCCCATTCAGTTTGTAGGGGTAAGGGAACCTGGACGATATCACACACATAGCACACTGTGGTGGGCTGGAGCCATGTGGGCAGACACACACCTGGGTTCCATTGGCAAATCAGCCAGCCACACACACCTTTGTTTATCATTGAGGGCACTGTATTGCAGGGCAACAGACATTTTGATATTGATATGAAGCCGCTCGCCCTACCACCAACGACCCTATAATACACTAAAGGAGCCCGTTAATCTACCCTCTTTTCAAATGCTAATGATTTTCTCCTCACTGACTGGAAAATTTGTCCTACAGCCCCTAACACAAAGATTCTGCTACAAGATGTCAGCAGTGATTGATCAGAGTGATGTGAATGCGGGAAGTTGTGCATATCATATCAATGATGCACTACATCCGCACCTGAAAAGATACTTTTTTATTTGTGTGTGTGTGTGTGTGCGCGCGCGCACGCATGTGTGAACATTTAAGAATGTTTCCATATGCATGAAAAAGTAATTTTAGTAAAATAATTTTCATCTTTGGAATGTTTTATTAGCCATTTCTAATTATTTCATTTGTATTTTTATGAATGATCTTAAAATAATTATTTTAACAGAATTCATATTTTAATATTATATATCATATTAATAAAGTTTTATTTCTCTTTTTTTTCCCCCATGTAAAGCGACTTTGAGTACTTAGAAAAGTGCTATATAAATCTGAGGTATTATTATTATTATTATATAGGTCTTGCTGTGTTCAAATAACTGTAAAAATAAGTAAAATTAAACCATCTACTAAAACCTCTGTCTGTAAAATTAGTATGTCATGGTTTGGATTGAACAAGCCAGACCACGCCTTTGAAAATAACCACAGATACAGCAGAACAGTGCGCTTTCAGAGGATCCTGGTAACATGACAGATACAAAATGGGGGTCCCATTAGCAACACATTTATCATCCCCCTGCAGATTACTTAAAACAATGACCGGGTCAGGCCTCTTTAAATATCTCAGGGAAATCAACACTTGTGATTGTAGGACAAACCTTCTTTTGCAATCACCATAGTAAATCACACCAAGCACACTGGCTAATTGTTTCAAGCTAGGATTTAATTTCTTCCAAAAAAAACTTGGGAGGGGACTAATTCTGTGCCCTTTCATAATTCATTGCATTAATAAGCTATTGTCTCTTCCTGTTAATTCCAGTTATTTACTTTGGCCTGTTCTGCTTCAACAAAGACAGTATCAAAAATTATGTGATGTAGATAATTATAACCAAGACATATATATTAACATATATATTTCATTCCAATTCATATTTTCAAGTAAGTTGTTATTGTTGCTGAAAAGAATGAGAGTAAAGTTATACTTCTGCCCTATGATTAACATATGAAAGCTGTATCGGGGTGTAAAAAACAAGAGCCAAAAAAAAGATGGTCTATTGGGGCTGCAATAACTTCTGTAGAACCTGTCATTATGCCTTTCCACAGTCTAGTGGCAAAGAAAACGTACTGCATTACACTGGGGGAATGATCATTGACTGAGTGAATGAGAGAGAGGGTAAAGGACACTACTTAACTTAAAAGCTGCAAGGTAAAAGCAATGATGAAGGACATCAATAAATCAATGTGTAAGTCTCTGACAAATGTTGTTCAGAACAGCTGCATTGGTTTTCTTTCTAGGGCAGCCACAGGCCAAATTATATTTGTTTACAAACTTTCAAAAACTTTGCATTGATCATCATATTTAGACAAAGACTTAATGAAATGTCTTTGCAGCAGTGAACTGGTGAATCCTTCCAAGTCACACAAGTTACTGGCTCACTTAGACTGGGCCACTTCAGATATTCGGGTAGTTTGACTGCCGCTTTCTGGTGTCTATTTTCCCTCAAAAAAGGAGCTAGGGCTAGAAGCGAGGAAGTCAACAGAGGAACTTCTATAAAGTCTTGAAAAGAGTGCAAAAGTCAGTGTGGGCCCGGCTTTATGGAGTTCTCAAGCATGTCTGGAGGAGGAAGAAGAATCCTCCTGATACACAGTGTTAAAGGAGCACAAAGCTACTCGACGAAAGTTCAGACGGAATAGCCTGCCGCATGTAAATAGCCGTTCAATAATGAATGCGTTGGCTTGCCTTATATTTACTCAAGCAGTCATGCACACATTGGCACTCTACGAGACTCAAATGAGAGAGAATTTCAGAAGAAATATTCAAAAAAAGGAGCCCACAGCCAGAATATCAGTTATTATTTTTGATGTTGCAATTTCTGACACTTTAATGCAATCAGTGAATAGCCCCACATCTAGCCCTCTCCTGGGAGCGGGCTGTCAGGACTGAAAAGTCGGCGGGTAGATAATTATCAGAGATCAAACTCTGCTAGTTAGTAGGCAGGAACAGGAGGCAAATGCCAAAAACCAGCCAATGTTTCGCAAACGCTTGTTCAAGGATATCCTAATTGCTATAAGTGGTTCCTTTAGGACTGGCACTTCAAAAACAGTCTGAACGCATGATGTAATCCCTTCAGCTCCCCAATAGTCTTACAATAGGTAAATTAGGGAAGAGGGCAAGCACAACATGCTAGAGGACCGCTTCCTGCCTCTGCTGAACCGTGCCTGAACCAAACATACGTGTACGCGCGCACACACACACACACACACACACACAAACATTCAATATGACATTGACTTCCTATGCTTGTTACAATTTCAGCAGCTTCGTTAATGAATATTGAGGTCAATGAAAGAGTGGGGTAAAAACTGCGAAAACCGAAACAACAAGAATTGCATCACTGTCCAAATACAGACTGCACTGTATTTATTTATGTCTGATGAAAACACAGTGTTTTCAGTGTACAGAAATGCCGAGTTGGTCACACATACAACGCACTGTCTAAGTCATTCATTCAAACTGGCAAAATCTAGGCCTGCCATTAAAAGTATTGATATAAAAATTAGGGAAAGTTACGAGAAACTCACACAAATTAAACAAGCTTTATTCCAAAGCAATGCTGCCTAATGTTTCCTAAATCGTTTCAAGCTAATGTCAAACTCAGTGAAATTGCCAAAAGCAAAATTGTTTAAATGTGGGTGTATTTTATTTGGATTTCAGAAATATAAATTAGTTTCCCGCAAATATTTTACAGATGCAAAAGCAATAGTTTAAATGTTTTATTTTTAGTTAGCCAGCAAGCGAATGTAATGAGTTAGAGGTTTGCTTCAGTCCAAGGGGTGATTTGAACCCGAGTCTGTCACCCGTACAAAATGTTCTAGAGGCAAACACGCTACCCAGGGAGCTACAAAGGAAGCAGACATGGAATCTGTCTGTATCTGATGTTTTTATTGGCTGGATGTACCTAAATGTCCAATGCGGAGACGTATTCTTTGTGGGCCTGGAGCATTTGTGATGATGTAATCAGGCAGGAAGAAAAAGAAGCAATTTTGTAAAAAAAAACTCAAAATCCTCTAAGTTTGGGGCTTTATTGTGTGGACGTATGAAGTTGTTTGTGAATTCTGTGAGTTGAAATGGGATCAGAAGCTACACAAATTAATGTGTTTAAGTTCTGAGCATCTGTGGTCATTGTGGTTATTTCTGTAGGGAACACTGAAAAGTGCCAAACTCTTGGTGCTGTAGGTATGGGGCATGCCACTCCACCAAACCATAACTTGGCAGGATAGCATACCTGCCATCCCAATTTATTTATTTATTTATTTATTTATTTATTTATAAAATATGTGCAGTCTGTTAGTATATGGACAATGACACAATTTTTTTGTCATTTTGTCTCTAGCACATTCGAAATAAAACTAAATTTGGCCAGTTGTGTGTGGTTGCATCATTAGTTCTTGCACAGGAAAGCTAACAAAAGGCCTAGAGTTGATTCTAGGTGTGGAATTTGTATATATGAATATATGTAAAACAAATAAATAAATAATAATAATAATAATAATAATAATAATAATAATAATAATAATAATAATAAAACCTAACTGAACTAAATTTAAGTATGTGAAGGGGGTATACATATATGTAAGGGAGTATTGTTGCTACAAGTATCAAAGCTACAAACTTAATTTACATTTGCCAGTAGTGTGGTGGTAATGTTGGTATTTCCAAAGTAAAATACACTGTATGGCCAAAGGTATGTACACACCCAAACATCACACCCATATGTGCTTGTTGAACATCTTATTCCGAACCCATTGACATTAATATGAAGTTGGTCCCCCTTTTGCTGCTATAACAGCCTCCACTCTTCTGGAAAGGCTTTCCACTAGATTTTCATGGCTGCAGGTATTTCCTTCCATTCAGCCACAAGAGCATTAGTGAGGCCGAGCACTGATGTTGGGCGATAAGGCCTGGCTCGCAGTCGGCGTTCCACTTCATCCTGAAGGTGTTCGATAGGGTTGAGGTAAGGGCTCTGTGCAGCCCACTGAAGTTCTTCCATACCAAACTCAGCAAACCACTTCTCTATGGACCTTGCTTTGTACACAGGGGCATTGTCATGCTGAAACAGAAAAGGGCCTTTCCCAAACTGTTGCCACAAAGTTCAAAGCACACAATTCTCTAGAATGGCATTGTAGGCTGTAGCATTAGCATTTCCTTTCAATGGAACTAAGAGGCCTAGCCCAAACCATGAAAAAACAGCCACAGACCATTATTCCTCCTTCACCAAACTTTACAGTTGGCACTATGGATTTGGGCAGGTAGCGTTCTCCCAGGATTCACCAAACCCAGATTTGTCTGGGTTGTCTGACTTCCAGATAGTGAAGCGTGATTCATCACTCCAAAGAACACATTTTTACTGCTCCAGTGTCCAAGGGCGGTATCCTTTACACCACTCCAGCCGACACTTGGCATTGTGCATGGTGATCTTAGGCTTGTGTGCAGCTCCTTGGCCATGTAAACTCATGGCTGTATGCTTGATTTTATGCTATGTTATGTTAGTGATGGACGTGGCTGAGTAGCCAAACCCACAAATTAGAATGGGTGTCCATGCCCACATACTTTTAGCCATGTAGTGTAGCTTTTCCAGTAGTGAAGCTGGAAGAGCTATATGCAGTTTCTCAAGCATTTCCCAGACTCAAAATAAAGTATGGCAAGTCCTCCCAAGATCCAAAGCATGACCCCATCTCTGAGTGGGTGTGATACAGTTTGGGCATGTATGGCTGCTACAGGTACTGGCTCACGTGTCTTCATTGATGATGTAACTGCTGATAGCAGCAGCAGAATGAATTATGAAATTATACAGAAGCATCTTATCTGCTCAAGTTCAACCAAATGCCTCCATATTTATTGAACGGTGCTTCATCCTACAGCAAGACACTGATCCTGAACATCCTGCTAAAGCAACAAAGGAGTTTTTCGAAGCTAAAAATGGGAAAATTATTCACTGGCTAAGTCATTCACCAGAACTGAATTCAGTTGAACGTGCGTTTCTTATGCTGAAGAGAAAACCTGAAAAAAGCAGGAGCTAAAGATAAGATGGCTGCAGCAGGCCTGGCAGAGATGATACTCAGCCCCTGGTGATGCTTTTTTGGCCACAGACTTCAAGCATTTATTGCTTGCAAAGGATATGCAACAAAATACTGATCTTGACTAATTTTATTTAGATAACATTAATATGTCCCAACATTATGGTGCCCGGCAGTGGGGGGATGTGGAAAAAGTACTGCATAGAAAAATGAAAAAATGGAATTAAAAGAGGTTAAAATATTTGAATTAGTATAACAATCAAGATGTTTTAATTTGTGCAATAGCCTGTTAGGGCAGTGGTTTGAAAACATGCAGCATTCATTTCATTACAAAATATTAAACACTAAAAGTGTATTCTCAAAAGGAACAATTGATTAAATAACATTTTCATGGTGGGAAAATTACAATAAAATAAATTAAATTCTCCTCAAGATGGGACGTTCTCTCCAATCACACTTGTCCCTGACAAAGCAGTTTAGAAAATGTTAATTATTATGGCATGTTACTTATAAACAGAACCATTTTAGCAATTTGCGTCTACACTCTAATGAAAACACCTTACTACATCTACCTATCCCGATCTACACACGCATACCCACACTGCAGTGACTCCCTTTCACTGACAGAGCTGCATAAAATAACGAAACGAAGCCTTTTTAAAAGGTTAAACGAGATCCACCGTCGAATGAAGCGACAACTTTTAGCATAACAAAGCGTAGCGCCGGCCCCCACTAATGGCTCTCCGTCTTTGACAGAGCGCAGTGTTTCCGCTGCTCTGCCTTTTCACAGGCCGCTTTTTCAAAAACAGTCATTTTTTGCATCACCCTTTCAACCCCCTCCAGTTCAAATGCAATAAAAAAAAAAAAACCTTTCACACGCTGACAACGAGGGAGGCGAGAGAGTCTACCAACTACCGTTCTCTTCAGGTCGGCCTTTTCTCATTTTAATTGCCTCCCTAATTGCTTATGTTTGGGGGGCACCGTATGCCTGGGCTGAGGCAGAGGCCTTGCCAATTCCACGTGGGGGAATATGAAATGAATTCCGCTCGCCGAATTCACGAGTGGCGAAAAGGAAGCAGGTCGCGGGGAGGTGGGGAGGGAGAGATTATGGGGGAGAGCGAAAACCGTGCTGGTTCACGAGAACCGAAACAAGCAACTTGTGGTCGACATTGGAAAGAAAGGGAAGATATACGGAGGAGGAGTGTGCGGTCTTGCCCAGGGCTTGGCGTAAGCGCCGCCGGGTTAGAAACGAAGCCGCGTTTGGGCTCCCTCTTCAGTGGGGGTCTCGTCCTCAGCCTGGAATGCTCTCTCCTCTCCCGTTGGATGTCGGCGTGAGGGGAAGGACGGAGGGGCTATCTGGTGACTGTCAGCCTCGGAGCTGCTCTCCCTCAGTGGCTGCGAGATAAGGCCGTAAAGTGCGCCATTTGATGGACTTGATTAATTCCCTGGAACGAAGGTTTGTCTTCCCCCCGTCTCCCTGAATGGCTTCATTCTCGAAGATGAGGTCACCGGAGTCAAGGCAATAAAGTAGCTGATATTCACATTAAAGCCGGCTTTCAAAGCTGTCAGCCCCGCTTTGGGGAAAAAAAGAGAAGCGCTTCTTCTTTTGGAGTGAGTCCCTCAGTGAAAGACAAGAAGGACCATACCGCCCCCCCCCCCCCACCGCCGCGGCTACGCTGAGGATAATTGGCCGACGAGTGAACTGAAGCGCATCCTTGGATTTGCACCTCTCGCGCAGAACAGGATGAATCCTGGACCGTTCTGGAGAGAATGATTGTCAATTGAAGCTGTGTTATTGTTAGTTATACACCATGCTAAAATGACCTCAATTTGACCTCCCTTGACCCTGAAATTCAGGTTTCAGCTGTCTTTCTTTTTATAAATGACACATAGACAAACCGTTCATCAATAATAATAATAATAATAATAATAATAATAATGACAAATAAATCAGTATTCTGGTATGAATTGCTTAAAAGCAAAAAGCATCATTACTTTTACCATGCAATAACACACTTTCTGCACGAGGCAAACGTCTGAATGAACAAGCAGAAGTATCTTTCACCTCAGTATTTATGGCATTATAAAACAAGATGATTTCTCGAAATGCACAATAAATTCGGCTTTGCCACACGGCGGCGGCCATCTTATTATGATGACTGCTTTCTCGGCACAGTCCAGTGAAGTCTAGTCACTTCATACAGTCTGGATTCACAAATCAACCGTCGTCTCCACTCGAGCGACTCCCTTGATGATGGGCCTTTTCACACCGTAGAGAGAGGAGGGGGAGAAAAAAATCCTCTGGGCTCTTGACAAGTGTAATGAATGGCGAGGAGAAGACTGGCCATCCATCGCGCTGGCGCTACGGCCCAACCCGCCGTGACACATGGCGAAGCGAGCTCATAAAGCCGGTCCATCTTCTGACCTCCGCACGGGGGGCGGGGGGGGGGGGGGGGGGGGGGGGGACAGTGGGACTGTTTTTACGATCCCCGCCAGATTTAACAGCCAATAATGACTGGAATAACCGTTTAAACCTTTTAAGGGCCGGGCAGGGCCGCGCGGCGGGACGACGGTGCGGGAGTGATGTATTCGGCCCTTTCGGTGCTACGGCAAGGTCATCGTTTCAAATGGGCGGAGGCGGGCTGAGGGGGCAGGGTGAGAGTCGCCAAAAAGAGTTTTTTCTCGGGCTCCGACGGTGTTGCTCACATGAGGTAGAGAAAAGGTGTAGGTTCCATGTAGTTGACAGGTGAATGATATAGAACAACCCTCAGTGTAGTGGAAAAGTGGAGGTTATAGAAGGACCCACTGTGTAGGAGACAGGGAAGCTGGATGGAGGTCCCCAGCAAAGGTCTGTACCTACTCTGTCTGCTGATTGGAAGTATGCGGAGTTGGGCTTGATTTGTACTGTACTTGAATGGGATACGTGGCAAAATATGGTTTGTGCTGGAAATTGTTGATTTGCCATTAGGGGGCAATCTTCTTGTGAGATGTCAACAACAACAATAATAATAATAATAATAATCATAATAATAATAATAATAATAATAATAATAATAATATAATATGCACCCTGCTAATGCCAGCAGGGGCCAACAGCCCAGCAGGGCGACACACAGCTGCCTCTAGCACTGCACCCGGGAAGGAAGGGTTTCAGTTGGACCGGATGACAGCATCTCACCACGCACCAGCAACCCCTGCTCATTGGTTGGGCACCCACATATGCCTGTGTTGAGCCACACATGAAGTGTCTTCATTTGACTCATGTCTGTGTGAGCCCGGCTCGCCAACTGTGGTCTGACAAGAAGCAGTGACTGACAGCATGTGCACCGGAGGAAAGCGCAAACTTGTCTGCCCTCTCCTGAATGGACGAAGGAGGATGCAATGAGCTCATGACTGCCCATTCAAATTGGGGAGGAAAATAGAAATAACAATAATAATAATAAATTAATAATAATAAACAGTTATATATGCATATGGATTTTTTTATTTTTAATAAATTTTGATTATTCCCAGACTTAGGATTTATTTTAAAATGAAATTAGCAATCTTTTCTTTGGAGGGTTCTCTGGACATTGGACCTAAATTACAGCCCACCAGTTCCCCTGGACTGAGATCATAACATCAATTCATTAGCTGCTGGCGGAGGACGACTCTGATTTTCAATAAACTCTCGAAACCTAATAAAGAGCAGTCGCGAAAGGAGAGCCGTTCCACAAGCTGGCACACGTTCAAGCAGCATATGCTCGCATAATCTTTTAAAAAGCATGATCCGCGCCTAAATTGAATTATGTAATCGCGCAAATGGAATTAGAGTGCCGATGCAGCGTTGCCTGAACGCGGTGCTTTTCTTCTGCGCACCTCGAATGGTGTTCATTTGTTCACGACGATTACTGCGGATTCGCTGCCGGAATGCAAGCTTGCGATATGTAGCGCCAAATTCAAAGAATGCACGTGTTTTTAAGTCTCGGCGAGCCCTCATCTGACTTGACGATCGCATTGTTGTCGAACTGTGTGGCCCTGTGTTCCTCTCCCTTCCGTGCTGCCCTCGAAATGTTCAGAATTATATCTCTGTGTTTCACGTTATTAATATGAGCTAATATCAATCACTTGATGTGTATCTTTCATACTGTAGGTTCTATGTTTCCTCCCTGCCAGAATGTTGTTGTATGAGATTTTAAATCTCGGTGGGACTCAGTTGAATAAAAACTGACTGAAAGGGGATTTTTTTAAAAAAGGTTGAATAAAAAATATAAAAAGATTTGGCGCTCTGCTGTTGACAGTTAAAACACACAGCCACAAGGTAGTGCTGCGCGTCGATGCCGATTGCTCATATTGGAGCCTCTGCTGTATTGATTTCAGGAGCGCAGCACTGTCAGGTCGTATAATCATCCTGCGCGGAAGTTCTCTCTCTTCGGTTAGAGACGATTTCAAAGCGCCTGGCAAGGCAGCGCTCGCGTGCGCCACCCGTTCGTCTGAGAGAAGCGGCGTTTTGGCAGGAGCGCGGGGTGCCGGGGAAAAGAACCGCGGAGACCGATCTCTGTAGCGTCGTGATAAAAGTGGCTTGAGAGACAGATAAACAAAACGTTTCCGAATACGCGGCGCAGCCCGCAATCGTCGTGAAAGAAAATTTTTTTTTTTAAACGAAAGGAGACGCCGACGTGCCACGCTGAAAACCATCAGGAGGCAACTTTGCCAGGTCACCTATCTGTGAAATAAATAATCCGGCGAACAAATTGTTAGTCTAAGCACCTCCATGTGCTCCTCTTCCTTCCACAATCTTTGCACCAAGAATGCTATACTTGGCAAGCAAGCGATATTGTGCAATGCACAATAGTTTAATCTTCTCAGCACAGGTAGCAATGTAGTCCATTTATGTGTACATCCAGTATTTGGCTCATTTGTTTTGGTTTTCCGCAACCTATTTGTCCTTTAGTCACAAATTTAGGGGATCTACGGAGAAAACCTTTATCATGGATTTTTTGTCACCTGGGATAAGGCTTTTGCCAACTCTTTCTTAATGGGCAGGGCACTGGTGATGTCACCCTTGATTTATACACTGAGAACAAATACATAATAAATTAACAAATCAATCTAAATTAATGGGCATTTGGAGAAAAGAATCTGCATGTCTATAATCCTATTTTTATAAAGGATTGAACTGAGTCTAACAAATCTGTTTACATATTTCATATCAAGGTTTTAAAATGTAACAATGCTTGCTCAGAACAGTGACATAATTCAGAATTAACTTCCAAAATATTAACAGTAGAGCCTGAAAAAAGATTGCTTCCATATGGGAAGCTTCAAGAATTTAAAATAAACATTTCCATTAAAAATCAGTGTTGCTTCTGACAAGACATGCTCCTCAAAAAGGCAATGTCACCTGAAAGAACAAGTGTCGAGAGATTGTTTCTTAATATATTCAATTTATTAAAACTACGAGGCTTGTGGCACTGCATATTGTGGAAGGCCCCACGCATTAACCGAACACCTCCGGCTAGCAGCACGCCGTGGCATTCAATCATTGAGCAACGTGCTGTTTTGTGCCCTTCTTCAACCGCAACTAAGGGAATATTGCTCTGGGTTTAACAGAAGAAGAAAAAAATGAAAAGGGCTTGATGACAAAGGCATAGAAACAACTATTGTTTTGTTTCTGGAGTCACTTTCATAATTCTGACACAGGGAATCTCTTTGTCTTATTGACAGCAAGCACCCCCCCCCCCCCTTCCCCCACCCTATATCCCAAAAGGATTCTGGTCTTTTCTTTATCCATAAGTTCATGTACCATCAACTCACCAGAAGCCTTTGATCATCCCGCAAAGTTGATAAGCCTCCTTATCTATTATTATGTTTTCGGTTTTTTAATTAAGGTTATTAGCAGCATTAATCGAAAAAAAAAGTCGTGCAATGATTAAAAACTGGTTGTTAACATTAGAAAGTGTGAATTTTATAATCTGTGTGTATGCACAGCCCACTGCAGGGATTTACACAGAGAACACCTCCAGCAGCAAATAATTTAATATTGCTGTGGATCCTGAAGGAGACGCAGCAAAACTGAGAAATACCATCAGGGCCATACTTAACTTTAATTACTCTTCTAAAATCAAATATTAGCCCTGGAGTAAAATTTCAATAATTTCATCAAAAAATTAAATGCTCAAAAACTGTAAAGGGAGATAGAGAGCATGAGGGGAAACAATGTGTGTGTGTGTGTGCGCGTGTGTGTGTGTGTGTGTGTGTGCATGCGTGTGAGTGAGAGAGATGGACAGAGAGAGAATAAGCTGAAAAGCTTTTTGTTGTTTAGTTGTAGTTTTTTTTATTTCCTGTGAGGGAGAAAGGAGAAGCTTTTCTTTAGTTAGTTTATTTGTTTAAAATACTAGCTCTCTTTCAAATAAAACTCTGGTGAAAATGGCTATGTCCAGCTGTTCTGTCCCTCCCAGGGAAGGCACATTGTGTGCCAGTACTGTATAAACCATCAAAATTATGTAGTGCATAGACATCAAACATTTTGAGACTTTGACCTTTCAAACCTTTTTCATTGCATAATTAGTTCATGACATAATTCATATTCATTCCTTTTGCATCTTTGCCCACACCCAAAACAAAACAATAAATCAAAACACAACTAGGAAAAGCTATTGATAATAACCAGTCTTCCTTCATCTATTCAACACTGGAATGCTTGCATGCACCACCCATTGTCACGATCGTGTAGAACAGTAATCAACAAATAATATGGTTTTATACTAATAGGTTTCAGTCAGGAGGCATAATCACTCACTCTCTAATGTTCAAAATGGCCAACATGTCCTAACACAAAGTTACCCAACTGGATTTTAAGACATGCTGCTCACGTGTATTTGAAGCTGTAATTAAACTTAGGCTTGACAAAAAAAAAAAAAAAAAAACATCTCAAGATCAGGAAGGCTCCTGGCCTCAACTCCACCCAAGTTCCCTGGATGCAGCAGTCTTTGAGCAGTCTCTTTTCTGATAGCAGCTACCCTACACTGCAGATCCAACCAACCTGGCACTCCACCACTGCCAGTGGCTTCCATGGAGGAAGGACTCCAGCACTGACTTAAATCCTGCTCAAAGATTGTAGGCCAACCCCTTGAGAAATTCTATGAATCAGCCTACCATAATAACATATTAATGCTGGCCATCAACACTGTCTCTGACCCCAACCATGTCCTGCACAGTGAATACAAATTGTTACCATAAAACCAGAGATACAGGGTTCCACGATTTAATAGGGTCAGACTGAAGCACTCTTTTGTACACCAGTCAATCCTAAATTAAATATGGATCTTAATCCCAGATCAAATGTACGTTGAAGGGCCTTGAATATTGTCTTCTGCAATTGTAATGTTATGTTAAATGTATGTATCTTTGTTTCTTGTCTTAATTTTTGTCTTTTCTGTGATGTTGCAAATGGAACTGCTGTGATGCAAGAAAAATTCCAGACTTGATCTGACAATAAGGTATTATCATTATTATTATGACTGAATCTCTCTGGACAGTCCTGAAGAAGGGTCCAGACAGGCCAGCCCGTGCCACTGTCCAGGGCTCAGCAGATAATTAACATTCAGAACTCTCCCTGTGTAAGATATCTGTGGCAACCGCAATGGTCTCCACCGTAATGGTCTTGACTTGAGGTTGACCATTCCCTCTCAGTTCTTCAGTAAATGCTATTGGTCACCCAAGGATATGCCCAGCACATTTAGACCCGCCCTTCCGCACTGCAGGGACCGAGGGAGGACTGGGGGGTCTTACCTCCTCCCAGTTCCCTTCCAGGAAAGCATAACTTTTACCTCCAGTTCACTTTTGAGGCCTTTTGATGCACCTCTAAACAGTCATGAAGGTATTAATTACCTCAGACGATCCTTTTGATCATCTGAGGAAATTAATGTTCTGTATCAGACATTCAATCACTAACAAAAACATTCAATCACTAACCACAGTTTTTGAAAAATTGTGCTAGTAAGCCGTGAAGTCCAAGAGCTTTTCCAGGTGACATGTGCCCTGCTGCCTGGGTGAGCTCCTGCATCGTGAAGGAACCTCTGGGAGGCGGTGCTGTTCTTTGAGCAGAACAAGCAGCTCACTGCAGCCTCCTCTTGCCCACAGAGTTTTGGGCTATACAGGTGGCTGCAAAAATGAAAAGCTACTTCCAACATTTCTTGCCTTAGTATTTGAAGCTGTAAATGCACTTCAGTCCCATCAGGCCAGTGCAAATACAGCATTCTCCTGCTGCTTGATGTTCTTCTCTCTGGATTGAAAAGTATTTGGAAGGGTTATCCATATCCTTGTGTTGAATGACCTGGGAACAAACAAGCTTCTTAAGCTTGATTATACGTGATTTTTTTTCTCAAAATATCCCACTTAACTCTCAATGCCTCAGCTGTCTGAATATTGCTGTTAAGACTCAGATCACTCTTCATCCTCGTAATATATCTGTCCTACTCACCCGCCTGCTTTTTACATTCCCCAGTACTGTTGTGCATATATGTTTGACAAAACATTTTTATTTGCACCTGTTCTAAGATAGCATGCTTTCGCTTTTTGGATGCTCTCCAAAAGTAATTAAAGTTCTCCAGGAACCGAAAATCTTCCGGAAATTCCATGCCTTGCCGAAATCCGGAAAGTGGCAGGTTTCTCAAAACAGCCACCCCTGCCCTATTACAAACCGGATGCAAAACACTCTTCTCATTCTATCTAGTCTTCCTCTCACATTCATTTGTGAGTGTTTCTTATATGAAGGCAATATTCATTTTCTTTTTCATTTAGAAACGTTTCGAAACCCAAGCTCATTATTAATCTAGTCTCTGGATCTTTGTCAGCCTGCTTGTCATCCCCAGCACCTCATCCCACACACTGGCACCCATTTTCTCACCAATTTGTAATTCCCAATCATATACAACTGTGGTCGATGTAGAAGAGCACGTGCCTTTACAGGATAAGCCCTTGAGTGTTTATTTTTCTGTGTATTGCATGTCACAGTGCATTGTGTACACCTTTGCTAATTGCCTTCTGCAATAACAAGTACATAATGCAGATGCAGCCATGATACACCCACCACACCCACAACTGTACAGCCCAACCTGTGTCTAATTCCAATGCATGCCACTGACATATACAGTATTTATGTAATTAAAATAACAACTTAATATCAAAGGTGTGTTATTATATTAGTCATATGTTGTTACGTGCAGGTGCTGAAACTAACTCCCTGCATGCGATCTGTGCTTCTCTTTCTTCCTGTGCTCAACCTCAATGAGCTTCTAGTTGCCTGATTGGTTTCTGTGGCCTGCCTGTGGCCCTACATAATGCCTGATGCAACTGAAGAATGAGAGAAGCTTTTGTGGAGCAGTTTTGTGACTGGACCATGGACTGTGTTACAGACTTGTGGCCTTGTTTGGTGATTTCTTCTTTTTCTTTATGTACGGTGTTTGGACGGTGAATGTTCGTTTTGGTTAGATTTTAGGTCAGAGTAGGAAACCTGCGGAAGACTCACCATTTATTTTCTTCGGGAGAAAGATGAACATTTGTTGCAGACCAGAGTTAGTAGTCTTTCGTAGGCCCTGCTTTGGCCTTTTGTTTGGTCCAACACTTACAACTGTTTGTATATATATTTTGTGTATGTTTTTTGGGTTTAGTTTGTGTGTCTTCATAATCAATGTATCTGTTATATGTTGGGGAAATTTTATTTTGCACTTTGTTTTGTTATGGACACAAGGGAAGTTAGGTTGTATTCCAATTTGTTTTGTCTTTTTTTTGTATTGTGAGTGGATTTGGGACGTAAAAATATGCATTCTCTAACAAAAGTCATTTTAGAAAAGTACATATTGTGCATATATAATGAAATTTAGGCATGTGTACAGAGACACCAACATATGCTGCCCCCTGCCCTGATACAGCAAAAATGCCTGTTTTTTCTTTTTTAAAACCTCTTTAAACAAAATATCCCACCCAAGAGCCCCATGCCTGATTTTTTATTTATTTTATTTATTTATTAATTATTATTATTTTTTTTTTAGCGTTTTTAGCCCTCTGAAAAGTCTGTGAAGTCACCAAAATTGTGTATGAATATATTTGGATTTTAAACAACATTTAGTAATGAAGCAAAATGAAACAATGAATATGGTAAATATGTGTTCTCTGGATAAAGAAAAATGCAAGTCATTTATTGGTTGACTTAATTCCCTTTTTTGTGACAAGGCAGTCCTGTGATGTCCCTCCAGTCCACTGTGTGGCACCACATCCTGTGACTGCGGCCTTGAGAATGTCAGTGGAACCAGACCAGTTGAGAACAGTCTCAGATTCTGAGCTCCTGCTCTGTAAAGGGTGAACCATACTAGCACCCCTGGATTCTGTTTGTTGAAGGCCTTTGTGTACAAGTGTTTGTATGCATTTGTGTGAGTAATTGACTCTGCCTGATGCAGTATTTGGCTCGCACACTTGCCATTCTGCATGTTGTCAGCAAAATTTATTACAATGATTACCTCTGCTCGCAGAGGCAAAGTGATTTGCAATTGCATTTTCTCCATGGCTGTATAGTTATTCAGTAGGTGTGTTTTTTTTCTTGCATGAAAAACTGATCGGCTGTTGATATTACAATGAACTTGTCAGGGGAATTTTTAAACAAATAAAAGCCTAAGATGAAGAGGCTTGCACATGAATTGCATTATATTCTGTATGACTGCATTAAAGACTTTCATCTGAAAATATTGTTGTTATTATTATTCATAACTTACGATTTTTTAAAATGCGACCTCTTCCAAACAAAACTCAAGGAAATGTTACTTTTGGCGAATTCTGTGTTATGAGTGGCTATGGCTATCAAAGCGAGACTGAAGTCTGTGACTGGTTTATCCTGCTCTGAGCTGAGGCTGGTGGTTAGAGCCTTCTCCCTGTTAGTTGGAATCACTGGGCAGAGCCTGTTTGATTAGGGCCACCTATGGCTAATCAGCCACATAGTTTATAAGCTTGCTTTTTTCCAGTCTCAGGAAGGACTGAGAATGGTGTGAGATTGATCTCTTGGTGGCATTATCTGTCCCAAAAAACAGTTTGTAGAAAAGAAAAATTCAAGTTATATGTGTAAGCATAATTCCAAAATGGCTGATTTCAGTTAAGATGATTTAAGTATCTGAGTTCTCTGATAAACAGTTCATAGAAACACAGTGAGGTTATATGTGTGAAATAACACAAGTGTAATGTGGCAGATTGCAGTTAAAAACAGATTAAGTTGAATGTTAAATTAAAAATTAAAATCCAAAAAAGTTAAATTCTCAGTTTATTCTTTAATCTTGGTTGAGAGCCAAGTTGTGGTTTATTCTTATTCTGCTAAAGTCTCCATTTAGTGGATTCCAGTACAGTGTCTTTGAGATCGCCTTTCTCTATTCAAACCCATTTAGTGACTCATGTTTGTGTTACTTCTCAGTAGGGCAAACGCAATGGTGTGGAGTGGTAATTTAACAGCTGGGGAGATTTGTTAAGGGTTGATTGTTTTCAGTATATTTCCTGCCATACCTATACTCTGCTTTACCACTATTTGGTGAAATCAATGTCTGACACGTTGTGTGGAATATATTACAAATAAAATCAAAGAAAAATAACTGATTATACATGGTATAATTAAAAGGATAAATAATGATTGAATTCCAGCCATTACCATAAATAAATAAATAAATAAATTGCACTAACTACAGCAGTGGTTCCCAATCTCGGATCCTTAGCTTGGATGCTCAAATCTATCCTTTGAATCCGAATCCAGCCGTTGTTTTATTTTCTCTCAGGTAATTAAATGGAGAATTGAATTAGTGCTACTGATTGGCCAGACTTTCTTCACACCTGACTATCAGGTAAAGGGAGGGTGGAAAACCAGCTCAGCCCTTGATGAGTGTGATTTGAGTGATCTTAACCATGTTTTAATTTTTACATATGTATGTCATACCTTGTACACATACTAATCTAGTCTCTAAACTAACATTTTCAGGTAAATAAATGAATAAAGAGAGGAATATGAGAGCGATGAGGGATGTAAAAAGAATGACAGTACACTCTCAGCGAAGTCATTATCACTGAGAGGACCTTTCTTGTGTAATTTGTGACTCATTCCATAGTGGATAAAAGAAAAGCCATTTTAGAGAATTGGCAGCGTGCAAAAGATCACCTGCCCCGTGGCCCGTCCCACCATGTCCAACCAGACGGGGTGTTGCTGGGGCGAGTGGTATTTATTTGGCAGGCGGCACATCTGAAGGCCGAGTCAGTGATACGGCCGTGACAGATGAAACCTCACCCCTGCTCTGGCTTCCCCACCGCGGACTTCGGCATTCGTTTTAAACGCCGGGACGAGTATGACTCGCAGTGAAACGAGGGTGCGCGGTCGGCGCTTCACCTCAGCTCGCAACCGCGGGACTTTGGTGACAGGGAGACCGGCCGCTTCCCGATGGCTCCCTCGCTGCTCGTCGCCATGCCGACTGCTCGGCCGGGATAAACGTTGTTTATTGTGCTTTTTGGCCGAGGCTCCGTGACGCCGAGTGGAAGGCTGCTGAGCTCGTGATTACAGTTTTTGAAGGGAAAAAATGTCTAGAAATTTCCATCTACAGCCTCAGAAGCCCTGTCCTTATCATTTCAGACTAAAGTACCAGAGACGCGTTCGCTGGTCCCTGTAAGCTAATAATTGCAAGGTGTACCTCTTAACATCAAAAGTAAAGGGGTTTGCCAGTGCTCCACCCTGCCAGTGTCTTACAGTAAAATGCACAAAGCGTGCCAAAAAAGTGAGATCTACATTGAAGCAGGTTTACAGGGTATTCTAGCTAAAACATCTGCTTAGCTTGTCCCTCAAGATTGTACTCTGAATGGCTCTTGTAGGTCTACACGGTGGATTTGGCTGAGGTGAAGTCATGCGTGTTGGGCTATGAGGCCAAGAAAACTACACTTCTGTGACAAGTGTACTATCTTGCTCATAAGCACTTTGGCATTATGAGCCAAAGTTCTTACTTTGTGCCTACTCAGTGTGTATTTTGGGCATATTCTATGTTCCAAAGTTCCATTACGCTGTTTGTCAGTCTATCAGTTTGTGGGTCTGTGAGTGCTGCCGAATAGAAATTGTCAAGGGACACAAGAAACCAAGAAGGCAATTGTCTACGAGGGTCGAGTGGCATGAAAAGCATTGCAGACTATGATAGAATGCAACTGTTTTGATTTACCCTGACGGGGAGGCCTGCTCCCCAAGGGTCAATGGGACATAGAGAGAAAGGTGTCAGGGGCTCTTACTTTAGGGAGCCATGACCCAGAAGTGGTGCTTGGGGGGGGGGGGGGGTTTCTAAAATCTCCCATCATTCAAAGAAGATGCAGTACCTTGTAATCCATCAGGGCTGTACTTTTTGCAAGCTGGTCTTTGGCAGACCTCTCCTTGATTGCTATTAGGCATGTGCAACTAGGGGGCTGCCAAACCACGTTGGTTTTGGATGAGGCAAACTGAGCCCTCCTACGCCATCCCCTGCTTATCGTTTCGAACCCAGTGCAGGGAGTCATTTTCACTTCTGCTTTTCTTGCTCTGCATAGGTTCCCAGTCACATGTAAATGTACAATTTAAGTACTAACTGAAAGTTAGACAGTAGAATGCAAACAAGTGGCACCAATCCCAAAGATGCTCTGCATAGCTTCGCAGTAGTAAGATCAGCTGTGGGATTACGGGATTATACATGGTGTGCTGAATAAACAACTAAGTTAAGCATCAGTGTGTCTAGACTGACTCCCTCTATTTTGTGAATGTGCTGTTGAAAATTGGGCTGGACGAGATATAAAATTTGTTTACATGCAGCAACACCATGCATTTTAATTCACAATTCACAATTATTCAACAGCTTTCAATGCAATTCAGTTATCTCTACCCTCCAAAGGATCTAAGAGTCATGTTTGGAGCAAATCAGACTAATATTTTTTATTATATATCTATTTAATATTTTATTTTATTGCATTTGCAGACTGGGGGGTCAGGGGGCAGATGTGCATGTACCAGCTAACCTGTGGGTGTTAGCTGATTTAGGGAGAATTTAATTCAGTGGAAGCATGTATGGGGTAGAACCACTTTAGTGGGGATTTTTCAGGGGAGGCATTATTTCAGTGGTTATCTTGGATCTTCGCTGCAGCCTACTCTACAACCGTTCACTCGCGAGATTCTCACTGATCCAGATATTTAGACGCCTCTTCCACTCAAAATTGAAATTATAGTTCACGGTGCAAAAATAACTACAATAAAAAAGTTTAGTGTGAGGTTACACTTGAACTGCGAAGCTTGACGGCGTCATTGTTGACTGTCTTTGAGAATGCACAGCCTCGCTCACTGTGGGGCGTCTCTTCTGTAGCTCGCTGATGGGGCCAATGCTTTGACTGTCATCCGAATGCTGAAAAACATTATATGATCTCCTCTCACTGGCACCAACTGCACACAGCGCAGATTATCTGAACACCCCCTGCGTGAACAGGGACAGGGACAATGGTGGCCAGGTTGTCTGTAAGAAATTACCTACAAATAGCCAAACTGATAAATACGTTGTAGAAACTAAAAGTTCTGCCATGTGTTGCTTCCACCCATGAACTCAGCCAACTGATTTAACTAATTAGTTCTCCCCAAAGGCTGAAGAATTGCGCTAATTAGCAAATCCAGGTGATTGGAGCCAAGGAGGACTTTTACTCTACTTGATTTTCCACCTCTGCAACCAGGAAACCTTAATAGCAAACACCAAGCATTCTATCACTTCAGTCCCCCTTGTCGGTCTCTTCTTCATGGCCAGCTTTAGGAGTGACCTCTGACTAGTTACCTTCCTTTTGTTCCATCAGTTTGTCATGGCCTGCCCCACATCGCTCTTCTTCCAGTTGAAGAGAAAATTAATTAAAAAGGTGTGACTTTGCCGTGTGCTCGCAGGGGAACCAGGCTACGTTTTGCCCCTGGCTGAAGAGGCTGATGGGATAGCACCCCATTTGCGCAGTCAGAGAGGGCTTTGACAAGACCCCGGGGCAGAGGGCGGGGCAAGAGTGGCTCTTTTCTTTGTTCGCGAAAAACCAAAAAATGCGCAGAGCGTGATGAGTCAGCGGCCATGGCAAAAGCGCGGTGCGTGAGGGTCTGCACGCCCGACGGGCCGTACCACCATCCTGCCACCCAGGGGGGTTTTGCATGGGGGGTGTCAGGTGCACAATCACCTGTCGGATTGTAAGCCCTCGCTTTCTCAGGTCAATGGTTGACACGTGGTGTGGGCGATGGCCACAATCAGCAGTGCTTCATGAGGACAAGATGGCTGCAGCTGCTGCTCCCTCTCCCCTCTGTTCACTCTGACGTCTCGGCCGCAAAGTTCAGTGTTCAGTTTCTTGTACGGAATGGTAGCGGTAACTTTTTTCCTTAAGTTTTCAAATGTCTTTATGAAGCAAGGGAAAAAAAAGCACAAAGATCTCTGACACACACACGCACATACACTCACGCACACACACACACACACACACGCACACGCACAAATATTGTTTACTTCTATGAAATATTAACAAAAAACTCATAATGTTGTCATAATGTTTATTAATGCATAAAGAGATAAAGAACAAACCAGAGCAATACAGTTGGCTCGCCCTAATTACACAAACCACGCATGTCAGATCTGTACAGCGCATAGAGTATTCAAAGCATCCTGTATCACAGCTGTAATTAGGCGAGGAATGCCACCCGAGCCCACAAGCAGACCGCAACGTGCCTCGAATGACTTACGGGGGTAGGAGGGGGAGGGGGGGGGTGGGGGCACAGAGATCTCCTCGGGCTGAGCCGCGCGCGCCGTGCACCGCCGGCACGGGAGGCCGAGGTCCAGGAGGCGGCGAAAGGTCAGGCCGACCTCGGCGTCGAGACAACACCGGGCTCATTAAAACCCCGAGCTGTACAAAGAGCCGTGACTCGCAGGCTCCGGGACGTTAAGAGGATTAAGGTGAAGGCCCCGCCTAAAAGCCCACCTAAACAAAGATTAAACGGCAGAGCCAGAGGTAAAAGCACAGTTTCACTTGAAAGATAATGAAGAGAGGGAGGAACGAGGGGTAGGGAGGAAAAAAAAAAAGAACAGAGTGGAGGCCCGGCCTTTGAAAACTCTGCTTGGAGGCGTTTTTTTTTTGCGAACGGTAAGGTGGATTGTCAAGAAAAAATGCAGTCTGTTTAAACCTAAAGCTGTGATCTCCATGCATAAACACAGCAACAGCAGCCAGGTTAGCCTCCAGGAGCCACATAATAGGCTGGAGGATTCCATTTAATGATCACTCCGTGTTTGGCAATGAGTGTATAGATCAACCACTGTTCACCGACAACGGTACAGAACACAAACTGTGTTCACGGCCAAAAGTTGATTTATTTCCCGATGCAGCATTGAATTAGTTTGATTGCAGCATTTTAAAAAAACAAGATGAAAATAAAAATGAAGAAATTTCGCTCTCCCCTTTCATTAAAAAAGATTTTTAAAAGTATGGCACCCATCCTTTTTTCCATTTCTAAGAATGTTGCTAGATAGTTTTAATAAATGACATGGTTTGTTCTCAATACTCAAAGTTCCCATGAGTGTCATGGAGAAGGAAGCCAAGAAACTTGACAGCGTGGCACTAAACATGTCTTCATGCTAAATATTTTATGGGTGTAGTTATGGGCCCATTTCGTTCCTTTCAACAGCCTCTGTTTATTTTGAACCGTGCCAATTATCAGCAGGGAAGATTTAAGTCGGCAAATATTTTCAGTTTGAGGTGTGGCTGTGTTCCGTAGACCTTAGGCAAAACACTGTCACTAACTCACGTATATCTTTGTCTAATCTGACATTGACGGCTACAGTTCAGAGGCAGGTATGTGAGAAAGTACACACAAGTGGTGTGTACTCTGTAAGTCACAGTGTGACTAAAAACTAAAGGGAAGGGATTAGTGAGGACGTGTTTTTCACGATTCGATGCTTTCAGTTTATTCAGATATTGGCCTAGTAAATTTGTCTAACAATTAGAAGCGGGTGCTATTCTTCACAAACACAGCTAGGGGAGTTCAGAAATCACCGATGCCATGATATCAAACTGACTATGCTATGATACCAAAAAAAATGAAAAAAATCAATAAAATAAAAAATGCTTGTAATTTTTTGTTTGTCAAAGTAAAGGACATGTTTATTGAACCCAGGTCCATGCCAACAAAAGGCTGTTTTTTTATCAGTCATATTTGTCATACGGAGAGAGTCGTACGAAGAGAATGGAAAGAGAGTTTGTCATAACGGGGGACCACAGTGTGCCATAGCAGGCATAGCGCGCTGTCATGTCGAGGAGTACCGCGTGGCGTGCTGCCGACCTGGAGCGCGTGGGCCAGGCTCCGCAGTCCATATAAATGTTTTAAAATAACGTTTTTGAGAAAAGGCAGCAACCCAAGCGCGGTCGGAGCGCTCAGGCACTTTACCGAGCGCCGTCGAGCGGCTGGCTCCAGCTGTTGTCGATTGGTCACACTCGATAGCCGAGACACCGAAGTGTGCGAGGCGGGGGGCGAACGGGACGTAGCTCATCTCTAATCGCAGCGAGCATCGGCACGGCACTGGACATGTCGACCGCGGTATTTTTCCACGTGATTGAGACCCACCTGCCGTCCACGGCTGTCGCGGGCCGCTCGACTCGACGGTAAATCAGAGTGGTTTATGGCGTGTGTCATCGCTTTTACAAGCTACATAACCCGACACGGCAGACGGCAGTGTCATCGGAGAACGCCGCACTTCAAAATCGGCCGTCTCCCGTTTGATTTCTTTTTTTATCCTTTAAAGAACCGAGATCTTCCATTGCAGAGATTCTAATATTTGAATACTATAGCACCACATGAAATTCTGCAAATTTGTCTTATTTCGTATCAGTCACAGTCAGAGATGTACATATATACTTAAGACCATTAATATAAAAAGGGTGGGTTAGAAAACCAAAAAATGAATACGGAAAAGTATGACTAATACACTAATTCATCAGATTTATTTTATTTTTAGAGAAGAATATTGACCAGAGGCACTGATACTTAAAAAGGTATCAATGCCACTGGTCAATATTTTTAAATTAAAGGTTTTTAAATTAACGGCTTAAAAGAAACAAACTGTGTGAAACGCATGAGAGATGAAGGTGACAGTTCATTGTTGTACGTTCATGAGACATACAGAATAAGTCTCGTAAAATCATAGAAAGTGAATGTGAAGCATTATATACTGCTTTACGTTAGCTGTATATATTCATTTTATTTATAATATGCATACATGCGAGTCTATGCATACACACACAGACACACACCCACATGTCCACATGAAGGTGAAATCACTAAATGTTACTGTATGACTTAAGTCCCATTAAGATAAAAAGCAAGAAACACAGAGCTCGTTCATAGTTCATAGTGCAAAATAATTTATTCACAAAGAACACTGTGTATAAACAATATGCACTGTAAAACAAGCAGTAGCGGGAGTGGAGGGGCACTTACATTTGGAAACCAACTGCAGTAAAATAAAAGTCCTCAAGGTGCAGGACTCACTGAGGGTCAATCCATTCAGCCAGTACAAAAAATATTCATGTAAGAAAAGTATAAAGCACAGTGCCGATACAACATTTTTAGGGTCATGTGATACATGAACCACAGTAGGCCTATTCCTTTAAAATCGATAATGCATTTAGTGAGAAGCTAGCGAAAAAGATCAATACATACGCCCAAGTATTTCAATATGGGAAAAGCATTCAAAACATTAAATCATCTGAATGTGGATTTTCACCACAATATGAGAAAAATAAGCATGCAAATCACATCTTCAGAATGTAGGTACAGAATGTAGAATGTAGGCCTGTCTAAATTGTTTTTTTCGTTGTTGTATGATGTCATTTATGCATGGTTAATTATCTTCAACCCAGCAGTTATGTGCACAGTATGGCATACTGAGTACAAGGTAGTAAATAAGATACATGGATGCTACTAGAGTTATTTGGTAATTTCTTGCCTGCCCTGTGACAAAGATTCAAGAATTTAGCCATTATGTAAATTGAGCCCTAGCTCTATAAAATGCAACATGAACGTACATCATCATTTAAAAAAATATATAATGCGTCTAATTCTTGTGGAATACATTGTGCCCAGTTAATAGGTTTTACAGTATAAGAAATAATTCTGGGAATATTCTGATGTATGTGTGTGTGTGTGTGTGCTTGCACGCATGTGTGTGTATGAGTCTGTTTGTGCAAGCCTGTTAAAACTGCATAATGGGTGCACTCACCTGTAATGAGAGCCTGGCTGCACTGGCCAACAAGCAGCCATCACTCGTCCATCAAAGGGGACGTCACTTCCACCACAAAGATTAACTGGTTGTTTCACCAAACTCCACCGTTTCTACCTGTTCTGCCCCCTCCCTGTCAATGCAAACAAACACGCTGGAGCCAAGCCAAAACACACACACACGCACACACACAAGCACATACACACATGCACGCACACACACACACACACACACACAAACACCCTGCAGTGCACACATACTACTACCTACACATTACCCTCCAAATTACAGAATGAATAAATCATTATATTATCATTATAAAACAAGTACCCCACAATGTTAGCTCCTCATGCATTTCACTTTCTTCTTTTGAATAATGAACATCTTCTGGAATAGCCAAGAGAATTATAATGTGTGCTATTAATTCAGTAATTTTAAGGCTAATGTTAGATTTCTCAGCTGCAATCATATTTAATATTAAATGGTTTCATCAGTAATTGTGAGTAAGAGAGCAAAGCTTTGATGGCTTAATGAGTCACACTGCAAGACCATGTTTTTTTTTTTCTCATTTAAGGATGATATTAGGATGTATATGATTAATATTCTAATAATTATATTGCAAAAGGTCAAATCTCAAACTGCTCCTATCCCCCCCTCTTTTTATTATTCTTTTTTTTTTTCCTAAAGAAAAATATATACAATTCAGACACTAATAGGACCCAGATCCTTAATCATACAAATATAAATATACACCTGGCAAGACAATTGGCTTTCTTAAAAGGCAAACAGAAAGTGAGACAGGGCACATTCTGAAGAGCTGCCCATCTCTGCTTTAAGTAAACTCTGCTGCCTTTGTAAGAAATATATGCAGATATCCGGCAGAACACAGAAGCGCACAGACGCCCAACCCCCTCATCCACTCGACACGAAAGAAAGCTTCCGGCTTCACTTTCAATGAGGGCCCTGCCTTTCAAATTGCTTTGGTGTCCTACAAAATTACCATATGAGAGGGTATTTACAACTCTACAAAATTTCCCTGTGTTTCTATGAAAGTTGCGTCTACCCCTATGATGGAACGGAATGAAAAGCCTGCCTTACTTGTTGCATGCAATTAGGCCTCAACAAAAGACAGCGGAGGCAGTTTAACATTTCATGGGGCTGTAATTATTCTTTAACTGTTAGAAAGTGCCGTCCCCCAGGAGCTAATTACTGAAAAGCGCTCATCACACACAAGATATATACAAACAAATCCTTCAAGCACAAAGTCGATGTTTAAACATTAAAAGGGACGAATTCTGGAAGCCATACAATTCAGTTTGGTTCAGTTAATTGCTAATAAGAATTGCAGCTCTGCTGTGTTAGATAATTATGACACCAAATCACACCTCAAAAGAAGGGCCCCTGGCTGACTGTAATGTGGATCTAATAATCAGTGTAAAAGTAATCAAGCACAAACGCAGATAGGCTGCTAGGGATGTACGCTGCACAGCCGGCTTATTAAGGGTATTACGCGGACATTCCAGAGCGCTGGGACAGTCGCGATCGCGGGGGGAGCGCCGGCACATCAAAGCAAGCGGCGGGTTCGTCGTCCTGACGTCAGTCATCCCGGGAGCGGTGGCGTAAAGAGCGTCCAGCAGGAGGCGCTCTATCCCCCTCCTCAAAACAAGCACTCTCCTCGGCTGTCTCGGCGAAACCGAGGGCCGCTTTGTTTCCTTGGAGACCGATGCCTTCGGATTGGTTCCTGCAAATGCGTGATTGACAGAACCCGCTAGCCCCGCCCAATAACAACACTGGGTCACGACGCCATGTTCTCCCATTGCGAGTTCAAATCCACTTCCTGATTCAGAAGAGAGCCTCCAAGATACAAATTGGCTCCCTGTCTTTTTGTGGTTGCAGTTGTTTCTTGTTTTTTTTTTGTAGCAAAGGGCTAACTGTTAATACAGGCCCTTCTAATACTACATACATGCTTTGATTTTCCCATTTTATGGGGGGAAAACACACAAACACACAAAACACAAGCACAAAAAATAACTGATGCCTCAGTGATGTGTAGTAACATTTTAAAGACCTGCGTGGTGTGGCGATGCTATGTATTTGTATTGTTTGTATTGTTCTCAAGATTGAACAGTAGTCTCGGCTGTGCCACAACATTAGAATCCAATTTAGAGGATTTAACGTTTTGTTTTAACAGCATTGCAGCCCATTATAGAGCAATATGCAGCTGTTTTAGATTTATTTTTCTGCATGATATGATTGGTCCTTTTAAAATATACAATAGGACAGTTTACCTATTGCTTCCCCTGTGTGTCACTGCCTTTAGATTCATGTTTCTCAACAGCTGATGATTATTTCAATAATATAAGGAATTAATTCAGTACGCATCTAGTACAGTAGCCACTGCATGTCATGTCAAAGAAAACATAAGAAGGATCCCCATATCCTTCCTCCTGTTTGCTCTGTACAAACCCGTATTATTTATAATTTATGCCCAAAAAGAAAATTGCTTCACTGAAAGCTTCTTATTTCGCAGTCACAATCAAGGCCATTGTGTCATGTTGAGTATATGGTTGGAGACAGCAGGGAGAAACTGACCCAAACTATCATCACAAATCATCTATCTGAACAAATATTCCTGTGTTCTCTAACACAACGATTTGCAAAACAGCAAGCATTGCTACAAATATACATCAAAGAGGATTACATTCTATCATGACCTGTGATTATTTTCTCAATTATTCAAAAATGGGGGAAGTGTACAATATGCACTCTGTCATAATCACCAGGAGCCGTAGATGGGGCTGGAAATGTTTTTTTTATTTATTTATGTTTTTTTTTTTTAAGATTTTAGATGTTCTAATTGCTGCTAGGAGCTCTCAACACAAGGTTAGCAATCTGACAACATAAAACAGGATGATGATATGATGCATGAAAGCAGCAGCTATTACGTCAGTCGGGTCTTAATGTGGGTGTGAATGAGAGCGAGAAACAAAGCAGGCTAAATCCTATTTGGGTTCAGAAGGAGCCTGTACGGGAAGTTATCAACCAGTGCTAATACTGCTAATAGGATGTTCCAGTCTAAATGGGAGCTCATGTTAATACCAAGATTCCCATTCATGCTGGAAATTGTAGCTTTAAATTACAGTTTAATGCTCTAGATTTTTTAATAAAAAAAGCCCCCCAAAAAACCTTCACAGTAACACAAAAATTACCGCAGCATCCGAATTGAGCATCAGTTTCCTATTGTCAGCCAATTACTATGCAATCTCTTTCTTATGACTGAATGGCTCACTGTTAGCAAATAATGAAAAGGCAATTATGGCCAAGCTGTGTTCATATTACCCTCTTCATTTTATGCGGGCTGTAATTATTGTCAATCCTAGAGGCTTACTCTACCATGGAGAGGCACCAGGGAAGAAAATGGAGTGGGTTGGTGCATGGAAAATTGCAAATGTCACAGCTACCTTTTTATCAGTGGTGCTAGACCTTTACGTGCGCACATGCGCATGTGCGCGTACACGCATGCACAGACACACACACACATGCACGCACAAACACACGCACACACACACACACGCACACCCATGCACAAGCAACACACACACACATGCATACACACACGCATGCACGTACACACAGAAACACACACACGCGTACACACACTCATTGTGCACGCATACACTCATACACAGAGAAAACTCTCCTCCTGAGATTCCTTGCCACCGGGGAGTTTATCTTGCCACTGTTTGAGTGTTGTTTCTTCCCATCCCATGGGGAGTTTCTTTTTTTTTTTTTTACCTCACTTGCTGCTTTTGTGGAGGTTCAGACTTTCCCAATTTTCTTATTTCCTGTTATCCTGCATCTTTGTGACATCTTTGTGACAGTGTCTCTGAAATAAGCACTATACAATTAAAATTTGAAATGAAATAACTACACACACACACACACAGTAACACATAAACACACTCGCTATCGTCTCCACACACAAGTGTACAATAAACAAACACAAGCAGTTACACACGAGCATATAGAAAATGCATTGCAGCAGAACTATACACACATACACACAAACACAAATCATAATAAATATTCAGAGACGCACGATGCAGACAGCCTCACGGCATGCGCATATACACAAGCGCGCGAACATACACACATGCACGGCCCGCATGTGTGTTTTGCAAATTCTTCACCTCAAGCTGTTGCAGCAACTGAAGCAAAGTGCTGGCGGCAGAAAAATATCATATGCCGTTTTTGTTCTTTTTTCATTTTTTTTTTGGTAAACCAGTAATTCTCTGAAGACCAATATTTTTATTTTTTTTGCGCATGTCTGTCTGGTAACAGAGCCCCGGAAACAGTCCTTTTACCTTGTCTCTCATTAACGGCGCCCGTGCTGTTTCGTAATGGAGAGCGGCGTGTAAGTGATCCACTTTTACGCGTTTTTGATCCGGTACGCCGGGAGGAAGTCTGCCACACGCGGACACCCTTTCCCCGGGATTAAAAAAAAGAGGAAAGAGAGGAGAGAGAAGAGAGGGATTGTGACACGCCTGACAAGAGTTATTCCTTTTTAATGGGCACCGGTGACCCTTAAAAATACATTTCATCGAAACTTCCCTCAGATTCAAAAAAAAAAGAAGCAGGGAATACATCATTAGAGTCACACATCAATAACGGCTCTGCATATCAAGTTGACTGAGTGGCACGGAAGAGGGGAGGGGATGCTGGGAAGGGGGAGGAAAAAGAAAGGCAAATCTTTTGTCAATACACTTGCATGCATTCATGTCAAATCAAAGGGAATAAACAATGTCGTGATTTTTTTTCTCTACCCAGACAGCCAGGAAGCAAAATTACAAACACGACTCCGACAAGAGAGAATTCAAGGTCAACCTTAAAGCCCCTAAACTGCACATTTTTTTTTTTGTTTTGTTTTTTGAAGCGGCGCGCCAAATTTGTGCCGACAACTCTGGCAACCGGCGCGTGCGCTCATAATCGTCGCTTGAAAGTTTTCGGAGGAGCGCTGGCTTATTGTGCTGAACACGACTGTTGAAGAGAGACATGAAAATGGGACATATTTTTTTAAAGGAGCGAGCAATCGCGCGCAAGCTTTTAAAATCTCGACTGAAGGCTGTCGCTGACGCGAAACGTTTCCTCGCCCCGGCTCAAAACAAAAAGGGAACACAGCAACGTCAAATCCGCATCCAGGAGAAAAACGGGCCTTTCACAGTTCAGAACTTTCTAAGTTCTCATAGTAGATATATTCATGAAATGGCTGGCTTATTTATGCTTCCTGCTTAATAATTTATTTACCCATGCGATGGGGGGTGGGGTTTGGGGGGGGGGTGTTCAATGTAGTCATTACAGCTCATTCGACTGTCAGTTTGGCAGACAGCGATACATCCCATGTTTGACTTCTTGTGTTACTGAAGTTGCTGTTTTTTGGTTTCCTGACCAGGTGGCAATGAGGTGTGGTTATCACAGTACCAGGCACGAAAACAAACCAAAGATGCCAATTAGCATGGAAAATAGGACTGTGAATTATTTCCATATCCAATGCAGCAACTTTGTGAACTCCAGAAAATTAAAAAAAAAAAAAAACAGTTTGTTTTCTTGCTGTAGAAATAAAACAAGTGCTACATCTTACCGGTATTGCAGGAACATTTGTACATACTTTTTTTCCAGATCATAAAACTACAACAAAAAAACCCATCAAAGCTAAAAGATTTTTGTGAAACGTTCTAGAAAAAAATAAGAGGGGGGCATTTGCTAGCATCACATTTAAATTGAGCCTCCAAATAAGGATTTATTTAATGCTGTCAGTGACGCAACATTGAGTGCTAATCCTCCATATGAAACAACATCAGTAAAGTTGTGTTTGAGCAACTCTGTGTTCCAGTTCCAGGTATCCTCTTCTTCACCTTGGCACTTCCTCAAAATGTTTCTCACCAAGTCTCACTGCCAAATTTCAAAACCCCTTTTTCCAGCCGTTTGGTTTAATGACACTTATTTCACAATAACAAGTTGAGTGAAATTGTAAACAACTAACTGCGTTAAATGCAATACAAAAGAGAGACCTTTGCCCAGTCGGTTATTAAACAAAAATAAACACAAGTTACGGCGTGTGCTCAAAGAAGCTCTTCAGTTATCGAAACCATCTTTCAAGTGTTTTCTTTGATTGTGCACCAGACCTCGGATGCCCACGCCTGCAAAGTCATACAAGACTGTTTGAATAAAAACTGGAATTCCTACAGTAATCGGTGCCCAAGGACACACAGGCATGAATGCCTGAAGCTGTGGAAATGCAACCCGGCTAGTAATCCCGACGCTGTGAAAGAGATCCAAAAGAAAAAAAGAGGGGTTTACACAGTCCATACAAGTCCAGCCCTGAGCGTGATATTCCCATATGGTCAGCTACAGTGCTATATTCTTACCACAAATTACATAAATCCATCATCAGACTAATACGGGGTTGTTTGTCTAACTGGAACACGAGAGTGTACGTAATCCAAGCTGAATTGTGTTTTTATGATTAAAATTCACTTCGGGGCCTATTCAGACCTGAGATACATGTGCGCGTGAGTCAACTTAAGGGCGAAAGTACACACTTTGGCAGTTTAAGCACATTTAGACGAGGGTGCTTAATGGTGCTTTAGTGAAGGGGATCAAGATAGGGGCATGGTACGGAATTTGAGGGTGTGCCCCATGTTAAGCCAAACTTGATAGGATGCAACATTAGGTAGACCGCATGTGTTAGCGGTTTTTAATGATTTGTCCACACATATATATATATATATATATATATTGTGTGATATATATGTCTAATTATGAATGTAAATGACCATTATCATTGTCATTCTTTAATTCCGAAATGATTTCGATCAACTATTAATTAGTTTGAAGAAAAAAAAAACAAATTTATGATTATTTGATGTATAATTATGAATTCCAAGATTACATATGTATTGAAGAAAACAAATTGCTCTTCAATATTAATAGTTTATATAACTACCACTTAAAATGGCAGCAGTAAAATACAAATAAACTGAATGAATACAGTCATGTACACTTTCTGTTATGCTATTTAACCTGGCTTTCTGTTATGTTTGCTGTTGATTGAAGCTCTTTAAGCCTGTTGGTATTGCTAAAAAAAACACGGCAGTTACTGTTTTTATCAATTGAGTTTTAAGTGACTAGTTTATTTTAAAAGTTGGCAGGGGTTGAGCGAGGAAGCCTGTCAGTCCTGTTTTATTTGGAAAGGGAAACCGCATCACTCTTCCCGGTTCTAAAACCAAAGAAAGCAGGATGTCGTTTATCGAGAGATTCCGCGTAATCTCGCAGTGAACCGAAGCACCCCGCGGGCGGGCTAATGCACTCTGTGACATAATAACGGGTTGAGGCCTGCCAGCGGGTTGCTCGCGGGAGTCCAAAGACAACAGCACACACTACCCCGGCACGGTAGGACACTTCCCCAGCGCCTTTTAGATCTTTGATCATTACTAATCGTGGCCATGGCTGTACAGAAAAGGAAGAGGAAGCACAATGTTTTCAACCTGAGATAGTGAACACCGCGTCCATCTCTCAGGAATTCATAAATTACACACAGAGGAAAAAGGTATATACATGGAAGCTATGTGGCGTGCATCTGTGAGAGCATGGATCAAATGTGTGTGCGTGTGTGTGTGTGTGTGTGTGTTTGCATACACACACGTGCATCTGTGTGTGTTTTTGTGGTGTGTGCATGTGAATTTGCATACACTGCATACAAGTGCATAAATGTCACTATGTGTTCTCCCCACAAAAGTGATCTCTTCAAAGACAAACACAGTAATTACTTCTCACACATTCACAGTCCAATTCCAACATTACAGTTTGGGTGGGAACACTTCAAGTTCCCTCCACCTGCATTATACAGTGGATCTCTAGTGAAAATGGATTGGATTAACTGACATAATTACTGTAATCTTCAGGGGCAGCAGACTTTAAACATCTACCAAACTCATCCTGCTCAAAACCTATTGGCTGACTTAAAAAATGAGTGGCACTCCTGCATGAAAAATAAAAATAATGATAATCTTTAGGTTCATAAATATGAATTGCTCATTTACAGACACACAAATGCATTGTGATTCCATAATTGTTAAAAACAAGATATTGAAATGATATATCTCAATAAACCAATGTAAATAAATAATAAAAACTTAAATAAATAGACAAAGAAATTAGTGTGTGTGTGTGTGTGTGTTTGTGTGTGTGTGCATGCATCTGAGTTTAATCCTAAAAAGTACAGCCCTTTCATATCTCCCTATCGTTTCAGTGGTTGAATTGAGCTGAAAAAATATTGAAATCATATTTATATATTCCATTAAAATTCACATACAGATACACACGTTTTTTGAAAATATTTTTAAAACATTAGCATTCTATTTTTTCCATTCTTTCCAGTGGCATATTAAGAAAATTAATTCAAAAATATTCAAGTCTGATTTGAAGAGAATATGAAAATATTAAATGTTGCCCTAATTGTATCTTCATCACTGTAGTCATAAATAACTGAGACAAATGTGAGAATCCATGTCAGTTGCTATTTGGAAAGCAGGGATAAAGAGAGGTGTCAGAGCATATTTTCCAATGGAATGCTGACGTGTTCCTAATGACACATCACTTGTCATGCATCTCAAGACAGCCCACATCTCCAGGCTTCTCTCAAACTCCACAGAGAGTCCACTCTGACCTTCCAGCTCCGACCCACCCACTCGTTAGGTCTGAGGTTTCAATAATCCCTTAATTAGGCCCTGGGACCGTGCCCTGCACAGACACACACACACACACACACACATAGACACATGCACACACACACACACAGACACATGCGCACACACACACACACTCACACACACGTACGCACACACACACACTCACACGCACACACACAGAAAAAAAAAATATTCATGCACACACACACATACAAACACACACACACGGTAGGGAAATAAAATGTCCAGTACGCCAATTTCTGATTAGCACACAAGTTACCAAAACCCATACCCCTCCTCTAGTCTCTAGACCCAGAGACACAGGAACAGAGACACCTGTTCTTAAAAACGGGCAGTGAAATATCGGCTGGTTCGGGTGGGGGGGGGGGGGGGGCAAAGTACGTGTAACACCACCAACCGATGGGCATTGGACCCCGCCCCCTCATCCCCACTCGGCCATCAGGCAGGCCTCGTCAGTCTGCGGTGTGGGACAGGTGGAGGCAGGGATCTCTGGCCTCGGGTTTCTCCCGCGTGCGCGTCCCAGTGGTTCAAGAGCCCTCCCCGGACCTGCAACCGGTCACGTAGCAAGCCGCCCGCTTCCTGCCAGCCCCCACGAGCCACCGCGCCAACCCCCACACCGAATGTAATCTCCCGTAGAAAAAAATAATGAACTCAGCGCGGGCTGCGTTTGATAATTCTGCATGATGTTAAGGATTCCTTTTTTTTTTTCCTCCTCAATGCACGAAAATGAAAAGAACTGCCACCTGGACACCAGATACAGGGGCTTTATGAATTCCTCCTTGAATATTCTAATAAAGTCAGAAAGGAAAGAGAAATCAAAGCGCTTCCTGGCTGCCCACAGCTCGACTTCTGAAGGCAAAGCCTATTTTTAGGCCCTAACCTAAACCAGCAGTCCCTCAGACTAAACTGGACCGCCGCGATCCCAGATGTTGCGACGGACACAAAAGATCCGGCCAGCGGCGACTTCTGAGCGTCTGAATTCCGATGACATCACGGGAGGGAGGCAGCGGAGAAGGCCGCGCGATGGACAGGTGGAACCACTTTAACTCAAGTTGGCGCCCGTCCAGAGCGGGAACCCGCCCACCCCTGCCCAATCAATGACGTGCTCCCTCACCTGACAATGCTCCCATAAACCCATTCACTCTCTTTCCGCACGAACAAGTCTTTATGTTTGCCCCACTGTTCTCTCAGGTGGTGAGGTGACCTAAGATGGCTTCACTCCTTATTGCTTTTCAGCACCTCCCATGCATTATTCACAGCTAAATGACAGTCCTGCTCATGGAATATGCTTATGAGCATGAAGTGCGTTTATGACTACCAAGCATCACGCACTCGATAGCGCTTTGCTTTGATTCCCTTCCGTGCCAAGTTAATTACCTCATTATACTTTCAAGAGGGCTTTTGTTTGCTTCCGCGAGAAAATTTTTTATAAAGCCAGGGCTGGATGAGATGCGCTGTTTGCTTTGCAACCGGAGTCGAGCCGGAGGGTGAGTGTTGGGGAGCCGGGGTACGAGGGCTATTTGTTTCCCCTCTGCCTGACTCCCCCATTCGAAGACCCCCTCGAACAGACCTCCGTCTCACAAATGACATGTCTCCTCTCTTCTCCTGTGTCGTGTCTCTAAATAAAGACTCAATCTGAATCCTGGTGGTGGTGAGTGTTAAAGTGTGATGCTGATTTACGGGGTGCAGAAACCTTTGTTTAGGCTCTTGGGAAGACTTTTGTAGGCCAGCCAGGTTATGTAAACAGAGCATTAGCCTCAGCAAATAGCACAGTGCCTGCCATTACTAAAGTTCAACACATTTCTAGACTCAAAATAGCTTTGTCTCGATGCACTTTGTATTAAAAATATTAATACACATTTTCTTGTTCGCGTGGCCACATTTCATGCTCAGGACAAAGACATATTTTACTTGATTTGGCTCTGCACTCAACACTTTTTATACACAGCCACCCCCCTCCCCAACCACCCATTTCAGGGAACCATAGTGTTTGGGACATATTCATGTTATGTAAATGAAAGTAGTTATATTTTGTTGCATATTTTTTGCATGTAATCTCTTTTCTTCTCCAGAGTATCTTCTCTTCAGCATATGAAACACATGTTCACTTTCATTCAGATTGGGTGAATGGCTTAGCCAGTCAAGAATTTTCCAGTTTTTGGCTTTGAAAGACTTTTTTCTTGCCTTAGCACTATGTTGGAGATCATTGTCTTACTGTAGAATGAAGCGCTGTCCAATGAGTTTGGAGGCATTGGTTGAACTTGAGCAGATAAGATGCTTCACGTTCTGTATACTTCAGAATCCATTCCGCTACTGATATCTGCAAAACCATAACACCCACACAACCGTGTTTCTCAGATGGGGAGGGGTGTTTTGGAGCTTGGGCAGCTCCTTTAGGCATCAACACTTTGCTCTTGCCATTATTCTGATACAAGTGAATCTTGGTTTCATCTTTCCAGAAGGACTTTTCCCAGAACTCTGCAGGTTCTTTTAGGTACTTATTATCAAACTGTAACCTGGCCATCCTGTTTTTTGCAGTTAACTAGTGGTTTGCATCTTGCACTCCAGCCTCTGTAGTTCTGTTAGTGAAGTATTCTGCAGACAGCAGTTACTGACACATCCACGCCTGCTTCCTGAAGAGTGTTTCTGATCTGTCAGACAGTGTTTGTGGGTTTTTCTTCATTATGATGAGAATATTTTGGTCATCAGCTGTAGAGGGAATACCTACCAGGCTTACCAAGCCCTTTGTGATTACTGAACTCACCAGTACTCTCTTTGTTCTTAATGGTGTTCCAAACTGTTGCTTTTGGTAAGCCTAAGGTTTGGTCTATGTCTTTGTTTTTCTTCTTTCTCAGCCTCATAATGGCTTCCTTGACTTTCATTGGCACAACTCTGTAAAAATAACTGAAGCCATTTGTCCCAAATATTATAGCCCCCTGAAATGGTGGGGCTATGTATTAATGCAGTAATTTCTAAAGGGTGAAACCAAAGTGTAACAAAATACCCTTTAGGAAGCTGAGAATCTGCATTTTAATGACATGTGAATAGTTTGGTTACAATTTAAAAATTGTGGAGTACAGATTAAAATCAAGAAAACATATGCCTTTGTCCCAATCTTTATGGAGCTCACTGTATACACTGTATATATAGAGATAAAATGGCTCACCCTAAAAACTGGCTACTGGCACAAGTACGTGATAAGAAGTCAGCGACCAAGTTACCTAGTTTGCTAATGTTTTTGTGCGTTCACAGTAAAATAACCTGATTGTCTAACCATGAAATAACCTAGGCCTTCCTAGCTCACCAGTTCCTTGGCATTATGGCTCTGAATGTTGCGATGCCCTTTCCTGTCAAGTTCAATATCAATGTCAGTGGACATCAGTAAACTAAATAGTTAAGATAGCAATGGCTAACATTAAAACTGTCCAAGATGGAAAAGTGAAGAACTACCTCATCATCCATTAAAGCATGGCTAGAGTTCAGTATAGTCTAATCAGAAAAGATAACTTTTTAATCATTTTTTAATATAAATTATTATATCATATATGCAATGCCACAAACATGAGTGGGTAACCCTTGGGAGTGCCTCCATATTGTTTTGCACAATGTTTTGTTATTCAAAATTAATTTCTTGACATTATTATTATTATTAGTAGTAGTAGTAGTAGTAGTAGTGCTGATGGTGGTGGTGGTTAATAATAATGTATAGCACTTACTGTGAAGGAAAAAGCTTGCATCAAACCACAGCCATTACCATTATCCTAATTCTCATCACTATCATCAACATCATCATCATCATCATCATCAATAGACTTCATGCTTCCTGTTCGTAGCACTGAAAGACTGAAAACAAATGGTTAACGAACGTGCCCATGAAGTGGTCTAGTTAGTGTGCCGTCAAACGGGCAAGTGCGACCCACAGCATATCACCGGAGTCTGACACCTGACCTCCAGTCGGCAGTGCGCCGCTACCCCGCAACGGCCCTGAGTCATGGCGAGACGGTCGATGTTCAAGGGCCTGCTTTAGTTGCCACGAACGCGCTCGCCGATGAAAAGCTCCTGGCCTCTGAAGGAAAAAAAAAAAAAAGGTCTCACTGAGACGCTCATCGTAAGAAATTACAGGGGTCCTGCGAATGTTACTTTCTTAAGGAGGTATCCATTTACAGTGAGCAACAGACTTGGCAAACGAGAAATTGCAGGCTCTGGACACCAACTGAAAAGCATTAGAAACAGCCTGCTTGGAATAATGAATGCACATTGTTTCCCCCCCCTCCATCCAGCTATCTTTCTTAATAGCACATTTATTAACATGTATTAATGTTGACTGATCATTGATAATATCATTTTAAAAATGAATAATCTGGTTTTCATCACTGATTTCATTAAGCATTCATAAATACATCATATTCATATGATAGTATCACCTGATGTGAGGATCTACAGTATTAAGAACATCTTTGTTCAATAGAAAGCCACTGATTTTTGGGACTGTTAGTATTGGGTTCACTGGTTCAAAGGATTATGCACAAAGGCCATGAATAGAGAATGAAACCCAGGGAATAGCTTTAGTTGGACAGCAGCCAAGTGTTTCTAAATCAACAGCAATAAGGCCCACTTCAAAGTTGAAGTTTAAGATGCCATTATGTATTCATGCTCACTGACAACAGCAGTATTAAGGACTAATAATGTTTCAGCTACCAACCAATTAGATCGGTCTAGATAAAAATAACAAATGCTGAACCAGTAAGTAATCCAACTCCAAGTTCACCTGTTCAAATGAAAACAAACATGCCCTACATTAAGCCCGGTATATCCCCGGCTCGACAGCTCCCTGTGATAATTAGCTTTGCCAGAAAGCACCTGAGGAAGAAAGGGAGCGGCTAAAAAAGTATTTCACGGTGCCGCGGCGCGGGCTGTCGAAATTAACGGCGCAAGGAACTCCAGCGTTCATCGCGATAAGAACAGGGAGGGCAGCGGGTATCGCGTACCGGAATCGGTCGCACTCGGGATTAGCATCTTCCCATTTTCAAAGCGGGGGCCATTTCGCTGTCCCTCAGACATCTGAGCCGAGCGCGCGCTAAGCGCCGCGAATTGTATATCAGACGCTAATGCAGACTTTTAATCCCATTTGCATTCATATTAGGTCCCGGGTATCTTCATCCAAAGATTTGCTTATTTGTCCGCTCCTCAGAGTTCAATAACTTTATGCATGATATCGGTATCTTCATAATTCCCATCTAGAAACCCAATTTATTTAAAATACATATCCGTGGAGAAGGTAAAAGGTACTTGGGGAACTTATTTGGAGGCTCTACAGATCAGTAAACATGCGCGCTCTATGGCGGGTAATGGAGTCTGTCGTACACGCACTGTCTGAGAATTAAATTCTCCTACAGGCTTCCCTGGTGGGGATCCGAAGGTTTAATCCTCACAGGCTGCTGCGGAAATCTTTCCCCCATAACAGCTTTGTGCTTCTCTGCACACACTCTCCCGGAGAGTGAGGGAGAAGCGTCTTGACCCATTTGCACTTTAATGAACCTCAATAATATTTAATAAACAGCGAAAGGCAGATACAGTAAATAGGCTTACTGGATGCGGCCAGAAGTTTCCAGCGTGTTGAACAGGCATTCCGGTGGCCACTTTGGGTGCATCCGTCAATCTACGATGGTGGAAAGCGTTTTGCACATGTCCATGTAGAGGAACAAATGCTGTGCCAAAATTCAGCTAAAGTGACATTGCTGCCACAATTAGGTGAGCAAGAAAACAAGAAAAATAGATGAAAAAAAATGCAGGGAATATAAAACAATAGGTTTTCAGAGTCTACATTTGAATTATTACTATAATAATAATAATAATAATAATAATAATAATACCCAGTGGAGATGAAATGTGATTGCATTATGCAAAAATTAGCATTGTTTGATTTATTATTTTCTTTGACAATATTTGACAGGAACACGATAAATAACTCAGGTTAAAATATCTATGTTTCTTTGTACCTATTTAAGAGATACTGTAAGGCAAGAGCACTTTAAAAGAATAAAAGGGGGAAACAATCAATAAGAACATGTAAAAACTATGCAAGTATCTTGACAGCGTAGGTCACATGCAGAGTCTGGGGTCATGCCGAAATTGTCCATCAGCCAGACAAGCAGAACTGATTTGGAGGCTAAATAATGCTTTAGATATTCAAAATTCTATATATATGCGAAAGGCTTCAGTGAACAGTGGATCTTCCCATCAGAGCGTCATTCTGCTTATAGATTCCTTTATGCAGCCCTGGTAAAATGCATCTGAATTTGGGCCTGAAAGGGGTCTTTAGTACGATGAGGCAGGTCAAAGCACACACAAAGCCTCTTTGGAATGCAGTGTGAAACTGTGTGCATGTGTGTGTGTGTGTACAATTGTCTCATAGCTGTGTTCCTCAACCAGTAATGTCACAAAGGATTCATATAGGCATGGTGATTTAATAATACTGGTTAATAAATTCCTACCAAAAGTTTAATTTCCATGTGTAACAGTTTGTATTGTCAACCTACACCTACAATGACCTAAAATCCAATAATATGTGCAACCAAGAACATATTATTTATTTATTTATTTTAGAAAATGATATTTCGTGAACACCAAACACGGTTATAACCCCAGTATTATGTTCAACCAAAATTGGTGAAGAAAATATTTGCAACCTTGTATCATGTATGAGTAACACAAATGTGACAACCCAGTGCAACAATATCGACTTATGCACAACCTTCTGTCTCTGTTATATCCCAGGTCCTGCTGCCAGCCGCTTAATGAAAACAATCAAAAATAACAAAGATGGCGAAAATAGAGCATAAAAACAGGGAAGGTGTGGTCAAGAAAAAGAAAGGGATTTTGACTGAGCGTTGACGGGTCGTAGACTATTTTTATAAATCAAATCCACATTGATGCAAGCATCCTTTTCTGACGTGCACGCCTGTAGTAAAAGGAACCAGATGATGGGCAACACTCGCCCCGGTGCTGCCAATTCGCCGGGTTCCTGTCAGTCACGAGCCTGACCGGAGCAAATTCGCGGCAGCGGACCCTTTTGCGTAGACCAAGCCGTTTGCTTGGGCCGTGCCTAAACCTCACAGCATGCCCATGCAGAAACGAGACGCAGCAGAAGGCTTCGAGAACCTTCACTGGTATTGCTCCGCTGGTTCCTTAGTGCACTGAGAAAATATAACTCCTAACGTTAAATGATCTCTGTTGTCATTTAAACATTTGAGACGGTTTTCACGTCGTGGGATTACCGTGGTTGCACCTTTCTTCGATCAAAATGATAAAGGGGTACAATGTGCCCTGAAGTTGTACAGTGACCTCTTGTAAGCACCTGGCTTTCAGTCTGTAAGGTCTGTCTCGTGGAAATAAAAGGCGAGTAAACAATATTGCATAAACAAAGTGGTAACATGACTTAAAAGTGAAGTCTGTGTCCATGAAAATATTTATGAACATTTTGCTTCTGTCTTGTGCTCCAAAAATAAGAGGAACAAGGAATTTGCTTGAAAACAAGAAGCTGACTTCAAAGCAAATGACAAACGGCAAAAACCGCTCTTTCCGTAATTCTCGGTAAAAGTCAAATTACAGTATCTTGGCGTGTTTGTCTAGTTCCTGCGATTACTTGAATTAAAGGGCATAAATTCCACATCCAGATGATGACTCGGTGTGTCCTTCCATTTTATCCAGACTGTTTTCAGTTGTTTTCCCCTGTTCCTAGGCCTGAGGCCTGCGGCCTGTGTCCCAGCCCGCTAACACCAAACCTGCACAAGATGTGTCCATCACCAGATGTACGCTGTTCCCAGCAGAAGAAACCACATTCCCTGTCTGGGCCTAGTCTCTGGGTCTTACCAATCTTCAGCATGATTTTTCTTTTTAAATATTGACGATTGCTGTTGCCTAGCAATAGGGACAGTCATTTTTGCGAAAAAGGAAAAATTGAAGTCCAGTAAAAAGTGGCTTAAAGGTAAAAACCTGGACCGACCTGTAATATAAAAGTTGAGAAGACATGCTTTATGCATGCTTAAATATATATGAATAAATCATATATGAGATATATATGAAAAAAGCATATTTGAGAAATCTCTCTGTCATGCAACCACACACACATTTACATGCGATCACAAGCACACACACGTACGCACACAGATTTGTATTGTAGTAGGCAATCTTAAAAATGTAAGTTCAAGAGATTCATCCGAAGGATCTCACCTGCAACTTGAGGGTGAGTGAGGGTGATTGGCCTGCTATTTGTTCAAGAAAAAATTAACTGAAGTTTCACAAGGCGGATGTAATAAATTACAAAGAAGCATCGCAGTGCCCACGGGAAGTCACAGACCAAGTATGAAGGTTTTATTGCAAGGTAGTAAAAGTTTTTATGTAGTAAAAGACAACTCTCCTGCCTTTTAATTGTAGCCATTTTTGGATTCAGTTTTAAAAAAACTAACAAATGGGCCAGTTTCAGGCAGAGCTCACTGGTGGCTCCTGTTAGCCCGCTAACTGTGGCGCGGGCTGCGGTTCGGCCTGAAGGGGAAAGTGTGTCTGGGGACAGTCTGAGACCTCGGCTACACGTGCGCCCCGCACCGTGACCAAGCCACCAGGATTTAAAGCGCAGAATCACCACCGGTGCCCTTTAGCGCTCCCCAGTCTGGTGGCTAGCGCGGCGACGCCGGGCTTAAATCACTCACGAAGAGCGATGGCGAAGCCTTTGGCGCCATGATTTACTCCCCGCCGCGGCGAGTCCGATGGGAGGAACATTAGCGCTAGAAAAATAAAATGAGATTGCTGCGCGCGACTCAGGAATTAGAGTTCCTCCTGAATGAGAGCAGAGGTAATATAAAAGGCTATCGCATTAACCTGCCCGGGGCACCTCTAATAGGGTCTGTGGCTTAAACTGATATATCAATTTACTTCCTTCTGGAGGACTTCAAAGCGTAGCTCATTCCTGCCACTGGCGTGCCCCCCCTGCCCCCCCCCCCCATCAATCTCTGTGCTCCGCCGGCGCTGCGGTCTCTCCGTGAGCCGAGAGCGGGGCCGCAGGTTGCGCGGGTTAGGCACACAAAGGTGGCGTTCAGCCCCTGTACCTCAGCTCAGTGTCTAACTCAGTCTGTACCATACCCTACTTCAACCCCCCCTCTCCCACCCCTGTGATCTCTGACATACAGAGTCCTGTGGTGGTTTTTTCCCCGTAACAACTGATCCAGGATCAGCTCTCCCCACCTTTATACTGAACCCTAAGCGTATGTAAGCTCAGGGGTTAAGGAGCTGTCAACACTAAACATGCCTCTCAGAGCATTTTAAGATCAGCATTTTTAACTCTCTCCACTAATTTACATTCACACTTGATTAAAAAAAAACATAAGTTGCTTTTCTTCAATGTCACAGGTTACCATTCCCAAATAAACTACAACTTATTTGGCTTAATTTTCCATTCCCAAATAAACTACAACTTATTTGGCTTAATTTTCCTTTACGAACAACTGTTTCAATACAGTGATGCTGTGATTGGGAATTGGACTGTGGGACTACAGGAGAGGGTGGAGGTTCTGTGGGGAATGCACTGTGTATTGTTTTCAGTATTTCATGAGGGAGATGTCGCTGTAGGGGTAAATGGCTATTAGTTCTGTGGGTTGGTTTTGGGATTTTGGGCATGTGTTGCAGGGAGGAAGATTAAGCTGGCGGACCAGATTCTAGGAGTCGTGTTATGAACAGAGAAGCTGTCTCTCAAGCTGGGGCTAGCCACTTATGTTTTAAGTTTAAGGCAGCATCTCAACCTTGAGGTAGCTGTAGTTTGTTTGGCAGGGAATACATCTGGGCCAGTTGGCTATCAAAGAGAAGCTCTGTCTGATCACCTTTGACCGTCTAAGATGCTGCCGCTCCCCACAATACATAACCTATCAAAAAATAGTTTTAGTGCAATACGAATTCACTATTCACTAATAAATCTGAGAACATCTCATTCTGATACCATTGGTACATGATAGCATTGGGGACAAAAAGGCTTTTTTTTACATGAAACTTCTGACCTATTGTACATTTTATTATGTTTGCTTACTACTTAAGTTCTTATAATTCAGCAGGAAATTATCGCATCTGCTCAAGACCCCCACATCAGTGAGATGTTTCATCTCAAGAGGTCTTTATCCTCCTAATGTTTATTCATTCCTTAATTTTCGCTTTCTTTGAATTTTTCTGTTCGCGAAACATTGCACATTTCACACACGCCCATTCCGCAGGTATAAATACAACTGCTTTAACAGTATCAAACATCTTCTCTCAGCTACAGCCCAGGAGGCTTCTAACCCCTGAGCGATGAGCAACACGTAGCTTCCCGTGTTCCAGTGGGCCCTTTCATCTTCACACATTTCAAGAACTTGGTTAACCAATGGATTTCCCAACAAAGTGAAACAACGAGGGCTCAGTCAAAGGAGAGCCGCGATCCGCCTCTCCCGAGTCAAATACGTTACGACAGACTTCCACTTCATGTGAAATCTTAACTGTGCATTCTGTGGAGAACGTGATTACAGAACTATACTGAACTCTGGCCATGTACAGTACATAAAGGTGATGAGGGCAGATGGGGAGAAAAAAGAAATTAATTAGAGAACATCATACACTAATCTTTCAGTTCAACATCAAAACAAAGTTCTTTTAAATGAGGAATAAATAATTGAATTTCAGAATCATTTGAAACCCTTCTGAACAGAATTGTAATCCATCTGATCAAGTTAAATAAGTGACAGTTGCTGCCATATCAATAGGAACCTCATTGAAACATCAGACTCAGAGAGCCTGTCTGCTTCACAGACGGTACGGTATTTCGGTGGGGGAAAAAAAAGCGAAGTGCAAAGAAACCGAATTAGGGCAAGATTAGGGGGGAAAAAAATGTTGTTCGGAAAGCTTTGAATTTAAAGCGATCAGAGATATCATTTAGATGGAGAACAAAGCCCGCAAATATTTTAGGGGGAAAAAAAAGGCCCACGCGCGAGTTGAGAAAACAAAGGGGGCTCGCGAGAAAAAGAGAAGCAAGACAGAGCGAGTACAATTGCAGCGTGGAGCAGACAAACTCTATGAATACAAATCAGGGGAGATGTGAAGGAATTTTACATCAGGTGTTGTCTACCACTCACCTCATCTGCCTGTGTGATCACGCCTTCTAGAAGACAGCTGCTCATGTCATCTCTTTTCATCCCAGCCACACTTTTTTCCCTCCCGCCTCACCCCCCACCCCCCCCCCCCTCCACCATCATATGCCCACCCCTCTTCTCCGGCGCTAGGGGTGTGGCGGGGGGGATGGGGGTGGTGGGTTGGATGGTTTTGGGGGTCCGGGCGTGTCTTCGTCCGGGAGACCAAAGGAGAGAGGAAGCTTGCGTCGGTAGGTTGCGTAGCTTTGCCTCACGGCCTCCTGCCAGAACAATGCAGAAATCAGCATGTGCCCGAGCCAAACTGCACAGCCCGACACACCCATTCCTACGGAGACAGAGGCCCGAGTAACAAGACCGAGGCCTTTTTAAAATCCAGACTGCAGTTCTTTCCATCTCTGAGAGGCTTCCTGTCAGAATACAAGCATGTGTAGCTGCACTGTGTGTGTCATGGTGTTGCCTTTGTGAGTGATACGGATGTCTGAACAGCCCAAGAAATGAACAATGTAAAGGGCTATCACCAGAGAGGCTATAATGCATACAACCAAAAATGTCAGGCGCAAAACATCTCCATATCTTTTATTTTGTCCCTTTTTTTTGCCTTTCTTATGTTATTTCCTGGGAAATTTGGTGGATAAATGTCTTTTGACACAAAAACAATTCAGAAATTGCTTTTTTGCGTGCTAGTATGTGCATTAGGGCCACTGCCAAAAATAGGAATGGGTAACAGACAGTTATGAATTGGGTACATTCGGAAAACCAGCAAAAACATTAAGGGGTGATGGCAGGGTAACATTTTGTTAATGCCTACATGATAAGATTAGCATCCCACATCATTGTGTAAAGCTGGCACTCGTGTCATGTGCCCAGGGTTGCCAGACTGGGAGATTTTCCCCCAAATGTAGTGGATTTGAAAGATTCATGGGGGGAGTATCAGATCACAAGGGAGTCAACGATAAAGGATTTCACAAGAATGTATGAGGGAAAAAGTCCCATAGTTTTTGATGGGAGTCAGTTGAAGATGGGGGGATTACGAAGAATATTTTGGGGGGAATAAAAGTCCAGGCATCTGGGAGCACTGCACGTGCCGGGCAGACAGAGCAGGCTTTCCTTACTCTGAACACGTGTCCAAGTCTTCCGCTGTGGCACGTGAGCGTCAGTGTTTGCTTCACAAGTCCATAAAACAAACAGCACACAAATCTGCCCAACTGTTCGACTGCAGTGTTAAACAAATGTCACCAACTGTATCCACATTTCGCCGAGGGAGCCAGCCGGCCCTGTGCCGTGCAAGCTCTGCAAATACGCTCCCCTCGCATGCGAGCGCTACTTCCTGCGCAGGTTTGCACCAGATGACGGGCCCAACCGGCAGGAACTGGCAACCCAACTGCCGAGGAACTGGGACAGAGCGCGACGAGTAACCGGCGCACCCAAAACTTAAAAACAGACGAATGATTTGACAGAGCGGCAGAAGAACCGTAGCCTTATGTGAGAAAAAGGACGCCGCAAAATTTCGTGTTCCTTCCTGCCGATAAGTCTGTTGGGACAGGCTTGGGTCGCAACAAGCCAGATAGCTAGCGAGCTAGCCTTGATTGTCACCTTAAAGAAAGAAAGCCCACCCACCTCAGGGGATTAGATCTGCGTGGCGAAAGTTGTGCGAGAGAATGTTACTCTTTACCAGTTCTCAAGGACTTGGTGGCTCTTGCCGTGATAACATGTGGTTGTCTCTGCTGCATACCACTGGATAACCTCCACTGAAAACCTTTATTTCTGGGCTTCACACTAAACAAAAATCTCTGTCTGTTGGGCCCGAAAGAACAGATCAGTAGCCTTGTGCTGTTTTATGGAAAGCCAAGTGATGAGCTCACAACTGATAGAGATAAAGGAAACATCCCTGCTCTGCCATGATGCGCCTAACTACAGAATGACAGTCGTTCAGAAGAAGAGCCCTTCAAAAAAACAAAGCTTTGTTTGTTTGATATAGCAAGTGCACACAAACATTTAAGTAAAATTGTGAAAGCAATTTTATTTCCTCAAACAAAATATCTATCATCTGTCCTTTTGTTTTTTTCATGCTGTGCAGCAGAAATGACTGAAGAATGAAGAGTGTTCTTTATTCTTTGACTTCAGTGTGGTTCTTTGGAACTGAAGAGCGCTTGCTTCTATTCTCTCTGAAAAAGGTTCCGCTAAAATTCCAATGAGGCCTGCAAGCACAGGGCATTCGAAGGTGTAAGCGATGCTAAATCATTCTATGCAGTACAATGTCCAGTGTTAATTCAGCTCTAACAGTGTTAATTCAACTCTTAACAGATAACATTTGGTCCCACATTGGTCCCACCAAATGTTATCTGTTAAGAGTTGAATAAACACTGTTAGAGTATTACTTTTTCCATTGGCAGTAAAACATGTTCCATGCTTGGAAGTATTTTTTTTTTTGTAAATAAGTTAAATGTTGCAACCTTTACATTGCATTACATTACATTATAATCACTTAGTAGACACTCTTACGCAGAATGACTTACACAAATAGAGAAAAACCCTGTTAGTCTCAGGAATACTAAAGTACTCTCCAAAACGGCTCGGAAGGCCCATCAGCAATCGCAATCAGTAAGTTGGCCAAGCAAACCAGCAGTTAGTTTTGTAAACAAAAGTAAAACCACTACACAGCTAACCTATCTGTACACAGTTGTGCCTATGACATTATTATCTCAAAATAAAGTGTAAAAAGATTAAAACAGGATAGCTAAATATGAAGATAGATAGATATACTTTATTGAACCCCGTGGGGTAATTTGTCCTCTGCCCAAATTTGACCAATCCTAGTTACTTAGGAGCAGTATGGTCAGGGGAGTTTGGGGTTTCTGTCCTGACCACAGTAGGCCGCTCCACCACTCAGGGATTGGAACCAGCAGTAAATGAGACCTGGTCGTGTAGGCACACAGAAGAAGAGAGGACGGGCACCCAGAGGTAGCAGAATAGAAATATTTGCTTGGTGTGTTGGATCTGATGATCTTTTGAAGATATAATCGAGCAGTCCCGTTTACTGGATGATAGGCGTGCGCCGACGTTTTGAATTTGCAAGCTGATATCGTTAGCCAGTGAAGGGAGATGAGAAGGGGAGTGACATGGCTGAGCCTAGGGAGGCTGTAGTTCAGACAAGCAGAAGCATTCTGGATAAGCTGCCAGGGTCTGATGTCGGGGAGACCAGCGAAGAGGGAATTGCTGTAGTCCAGATGGAAAAGATGCAATACAGGCCTATGAGCAATGCAAAACAAAACTATGCTTTGGAACAGAAAGCCTTTATAACTACAAACAAAACTATATGCCTATAGAATCCCTTAAAACTAACCTTTTGATGTTTTCCTGTACTTAATGCCACACTTGGTCAAAAAAAGCTCACATTTAATCAATTTAATGTAAACACACACATACAATTTTCCTCATAGGTAAAACAATGAATTTATCAGTGAAACATATGCTGTTCCTTTGTTTTCAGAATCATCACAATACATTTTAAATGCAAGTAAAATGTGAAGTGAAATTAATTGCATTAGTGGCCCTTGTGACTGTAACATTTTTGAGAATCATGTGTCTGGCACAATTTAAAACACTGGCTTTTGAAATGAACCAGCAAATAAAAGATAAAAACAAATTTAAGAACCACATACAGTGATTAGAGCAGATTATATGTCAATGGCAAGCAGATTCCTGAAGTACACAGTAAAACCTGCGGTGTTAAATCAACTCTTACATAGTTTATATGAGTCCCCTCTTGCCAGAGAAGACTCATATCTGAAGAAAAACACATTTGCAACACACAAAATTGGCAAGTTACTCGCACATTGAAAGTACTGTCTATAAGTCATTAATTCACACTTGCAAAATCTAGGCCTATCATTAAACATATTGACATCAAAATTAGGCCAAGTTACAAGAAACAATATTGGCTATCTTAGCTCACACAAATTATACAAGCTGTATTCTGAAGCAACCCAATGTTTCCTAAATTATTACTAAATAACTTGGCCCAGTGAGCTACTACTGAAGTTGCTGCCCGGGCTGCAAATTTTTTTTTGAAAATGTGTGCAGTTCTATAAATGTCCATTTTGCGTGTGTATCCAATGTTTTTATTGGCTGAGGTAGCTAAATGTCCAGTGGGGATACGTGGGCCTGCAGCATTTGTGATGATGTAATTGGCAGGAAAAAGAATAAGAAGGAAAAAAAGCTACATCCCCTAACTTTGGGACTCTCTTGTGTGGACATGTAAACTTGTTCGTAAATTCTGTCTGTTGACACGAGGTCAGAAGGTACAGAAATTAATGTTTTTAAGGGCTAAGAGTCTATGGTCATTGTGGTTTTTTTCTGTGGGAAACCCTGAAAAGTGCCAAACACTTGGTGCTGTGCAGATGTGGGGCATGCCGCCCCACCAAGTCATAACTTGGCGGGATAGCACACCTGCCATCCCAATGAACTCTGTTAGATTTGAATCAACACTGGACATTTTACTTTGTAGATCAAATGGCTGTGATTTTCTGTTCAGTCTCTTCCGCCACAATTGAACAAATCTGCTCTCCTGGAACATCACATGCAAAACACAGAGAGGCAAAACAGCAAAAACAAGCACAAGAGCAAACATGGTTAAACTGCAATCCAAACAGTACGGCTCCTCTATAAACAGTAAAAGACATTCTCTCAATCTACTCTGGCTTATCGAGCCAATTGGGTGTTTATGGCTGGATTGCCAAAGTGCCCATCCATCAACGGAGGACTCTGCAAACTGTAATTGACTTCCAAAGTCCGCGTACACCAGTCTCCAGATGATGTTGCTCTAGCACCATCTCTAAACACACATTTAAATGAATTACAGCGTACATCATAATACCTTTTCATATAAATCTACTAAGATGAAGAACAAAGCATTTGAAGTCTAAATAATCAGGTTTTTTTTCCCCCCCTTCTCTTCAGCCGGAACTGGACGCTGTTTGACAATTACAACAGTTGCTCCCCGCCAGCTGGAGATGTCTGTACATTTGGCTGTTTAAACAGGAAAAAAAAAAAGAAGCAGCCAGACATCTCCAAGTAACTAGGCGCTGAGCGCAGTTCAACCGTCACGCCGAGTCCAAACCGAACACCGCTTCACAGTTAACTCGGGCGACCAGTCCCCGTGGATCTCCTGCCATCCACCAGCGCCATTCATTAAGGGCCTCTGAAGCCCCTCTTTCCACTTCATATCACTGAGGCAATTACGCTTCCACATGTAATTAAAGTTTGAATAAACAAGGGCTTTTATTCTCCCCCTTCCCACACCCCCCCCACCTCCCCCACCCCCAGGCTCTGACATTTTTTGAGTCGACACAGATCGGGGTGTTCGGTCATGCCTGGAGCCGGGGCGGGCACGGGGGGGGTGGGGGGTGGGTGGGGTGGGGTGGGGGGGGGGTAGCGGTTGGGGTTTGGGTTCTGTCTTTTGCCGCGGCACTGACCTGGCGTCCAATTAGAAACCTAAATACTTTGGGTAATGCGCCGCCGCTGGGAATTAGACTTGCCTATCTCTTACAAATGAGAACCGCCGCAGGACTGGCCCTCCAATGAGGTGTCTTATTGAAATAGCGCAGGCTGGTCCCCTTGTCACAGCTGTCGCTTCAGCCATTTGCACTTACACCACACCGCTTTCATTACTAAAATAGAAATTTGTGTCCTAAGTGCTGTAACATTACTAATGTTAAATATTTCATTCCCAAGGGTGCTAATTACGGCTGAGTGCTGGCAACACGGATTCCTTCTTTTTTTTTTTTACTTCACATAACAACTGTAAAAGCAATTTGAGCATTTTTCAATTAATTAAACACATAGTCTTCCAGTAACCTCGTGTCATTTTGCCCTCCAGGATCGTAGCTAATTTGTGTAGAATAGAAAAAGGGAAACTGAGAAGAAAAATGTTTTCGTCTCTGCAAAATACCCCCACAAAGGAATTAGCTGGCTGCGCTTCCAATATTTTATAATGAAAATAGACACTATTTTCAAAGGAATTAAAAGTGATCCATGATTTGGTCTTTCAAAGCCCTGAAATATCAAATGTCCTTATGAGTTATGAAGCCTTATCAGATCATTTTACCATGATCCACCACGCTTTATATTATCAAAGCACTAAAAATATTACAGCAAAGAAAATAATCCTTGCTATCAGTTCAGTTACTATGGATTGATTTATTAAAATAATAGAAAGTAAGTGGATTTTGGAATGCCACAATAGCATTGCAAGTTTTTAAACATTTTTCATTCTCTTAGCTGCAGTTAATTTAACCTACTGGAGGAATGAAGTTATCTTTTCTCCTACTTCATGCATCCAAAAGCAGATGTAAGAGTAATGGTATTAAACAGCGTACGCACAGACGTATACATGCATACACACATACATACAAACACACACGCACACATATACATACACACAAACATACACACAGATACATGCATGCATGCATACATACATACACACACATACATACAAGCATACATACACACATACTCACATACATACATACATACATACACACATACTCACATACATACATACATACATACATGCATACATACATGCGCGCATACATACATACATAATTACATACATACATACATACATGCGCGCATACATACATACATACATAATTACATACATACATACATACATGCGCGCATACATACATACATAATTACATACATACATACATACATGCAAGTATACGTATGTATGCATATAGGACAATATGAACCTAATTTGTGATTTTCCTGCGTGTATAACCTGAAATAAATGTAAACTGAACAGTAAGACCTCTCAGTTGCAGTAGAGTGCCGCTTCCACGTCCCCCGTTTTTAGGGTTGCCACAAAATGGCCGTTAAAGAACGGCAGGGATCCCGCATGAGGTCCTGCCGGCGACGGCCTCCGAGGGGAGCTTATCGCCCTCCGAGGCGGGGGGCCAGGCGCGGTGCCCGGCGCGCCGAACCCGACGAGACAAAGGCCTCTGTCAGAGCCCGGGATCACAGCGGGCCCGTGAAATCTGACTAATAGTCACCATGCGATTCCGCTCCCTCTGTTCCCTACCTGTTCTCCCCCCACCCACCCACCCTCTCCTCCCCTCCCCCCCAACCTCCGCCAAGCCTGAATTTGCATTGTTTCACCTCATCAGCATTCATACACGGGTGGCGGTGGGGTGGGGGGGGAGTCGGGCTGGGGGGGGCGGATCACACAGCAGACAGATGGGATAAACAAAGAGACGAAAGAGAGAAAGAGACAGGACAGGAAGAATGACAGCAAAGAGGGAAGAGGTTCGAATCGAGCAGGCCCGTTTTTTCTCTTTTTTTTACGAGTCATTTTTATTCCGAGTCATTTCAAAAAGCAGTACAGGTGTTTTCGGGGGAAAAAAAGGCCATAGCCTTATTCAGCAGCAGGGAATGTTCGCTTTATTAAAAAAAAAATCTTGGAACTCCCGTCCAAAACATTTTTCTGCAGCGATGCAGCGGGCGGCTTCTGTTGCGCGCTTGGCCGCGGGTTTTCCGCCCGCTCTTATGTTCCCACCCTGACCTCCGGTGTTTTTGAGTCGTTTAAATGTCTGGACGCGGACAGCGGAGCCTCACCTCGACCCCACGCGCCTCTCCATGAGGACCCGGGCGGCCCGTTAATTGTTTCTCAAAAAGGAGCAGCCGAACCGTTTGCAGATGCAAAAAAAAAAAAAAAAAAAAAAAAAAAGACTCGATGAAAGACGAGGGAGAGCTGCTCGCACAGCCTGGTGTTAAGCTGTGAAAAGCAAACGTTTGGAGGAGTAATTACATGCTACACTGCATGGGGAGTGATTAGTAAGAGTTGTCTGTTAAAACCGTGCTCTGCCAAAACAAATTCTGCTCAGCTTAACACAGCCCGCACCCGAATCCCTTTATATGTCGTTCAGTCCTTTCCCCTTCTAGCTCTGTTGCTTTCTTTAATTGACTGGGGCTCGATTTGTAACTCACTTCTGGCTGACCCCAGGCCGCTCTCCAAACAAACGCCACTACTTTTTCTGACTGTGTGCAATTAAACATACGTATCATATTGGGAATTGAGATAAATCGCTAATAAGCAGGTGCAAATAAATGCTGTTGGTTCTGGGAAATCCAAACCTATGTAAAGTGCGTGGGGGACGTACTATGGGCTGACCAAATAGACTGCCAACAGTGTACCACCGGGCAAGGTTTTGGCTTATCCATTCAAACACTTTAAGGGCTTTCTCCTACTTTAAACAATTTGATGTTCTGCAAACCAACCCCCCCCCTTCTTCACAATGCACCCCCCACTACCCCCCTTTCTATGAATCAACAATGCGAATCCGAGTTTACTTCTTTCGAGTTGGAAGAGGCTTTTAATGGTTGTGCCCTATTTACATGTATTCAGCAGGCATGGTGCTTTGTTTTAATGCTGGGGGGGGGGGAGGGGGTAGGCTCAGATTCCATCTACACCATAAACACGAGCAGAGAGACGATCACGAGGGAGTGCTGGATTAAGAAGCAAATAATGCACATTAGCATGCGGCGCTGTTGGTTCACTTCACAACCAAAACAAACAAGCGCGCATCTCTGAGCTGGAAATACCTGAAGGGCTTTTGGAAGACTAAACGGAGGCAAAACATTACCTGAAATCCTTTCAAATCCCTTGTGTTACCTTCACCAGGTGCCACACGCTTAGAGGACCCCTGGATGCCTATACTTGGAGTTCCCATATTATCGGTTTAATCTCAGAGCACAGCATACAACCTCAGACCCTCACCGATGTAAGGAGCCCCTTCCAATTAGGCACACTGAAAAGCACAAAAAAAATCACAAGCAATGAAGATGCACTGTAATGTGCATCAATTCAAAGGACAAAGGGGTCTAACAATACAATTTTATCTAACTGAACCTGAAAGAAAATACCACTGATTAGTGATTCCAAGAAGTATATACCTGGGTAGTTTTGTCTGCTTAGCTGTCAAGGATTGTAACAGACAACAGCCTGTAGTCCAGATTTGAATATAATGACACAGCTTCAACTATGATCGAGAAAATGGCTACCCTTGTAGCTGTTTCAGAGCATGGGCCATTGCTTCTTCAGAAACAAGGTGCACCTGAAACCTGGTATCTGAACACTGCAAAAAAAAAATGTTTTCTTTGTATTTGTCCCTTGACATACGTAGCCATGCAAATCCACAAGTTAAAAGACGACACGGTGTCTCTCAACAGTGTCAACCACATTTCTTTGTTTCCCTCAAACTACCTGGCAAGCAGTAGCCTGGAGCACAACAACTGCAGACTTCACAAAGCGACTGTTTTATTTTATGAAGACGCACGTGATTTCATACACAACTCTATAACTTTCCATATCCAAAAAACAAACAGCCTGCTTGCAATATCTCCACCACAGCCATTTGTCACATATTTGCTGAGACAAAGAATCGTGCAAATGACGACAGCGATCTTGGCTCCATGACGATCGATCCATTCTTATCATTCCATGATTATTTTATCACTTATTTGGTGCTGCTTGTTCGTTGCCCTGTTCTGCTGCACACCCCAAAAAGAACACAATGGCGCCATTCATCACGCATCATTACAACGAACAAAAAAATGAAGTCGTGTCGCTTTGTAGTTTCGAGGATTGTGCGTCACACAAAATAAAGGGAGGGTGCTTCCGTTTAAACGCAACAAAGACATCGCGAAGAAACCTAATACCTCAGCGTAGGGAGATGGCAACTTGGCCCGCGCAGAGAACAGAATGGCAGGATAGACCCATTTAAATTTTAAATGAGACGGGATGTTTTTTTTTTTTTTTTCTCGCGCAGTGTTTATGAAGCACCGCTGTCTGAGTCTACAAAGGTAAGAAAACTCAGCATCAAAGCCTTATCAGCAGAGACAAAAAAAAAAAAAAACAGCGCACCCCTCGCCACATAACGCTCTTTCTCCCGCCCGCCCGCCCGCTCGCCCCGCTCGCCGGCCTCCTTTAATTAGAGCCTCCCTAATCCGCCGGCCCCAAAACCGATACTCTGTCCTCCCGCTCGCTTGGTAACTGCGGTTACGAACACAAGGTCGGGTACGCTGGGCCGAGCAGAACAGAGGGGGGGCGGGTAGAGGCGGTTTAAGAGACGTCCATTTCGTCCACGCCACTTAACATTCCAGCGGCAATGTTACATCTGGGAAACGGAGGGGACCGAAAATGAAGGTGTGCGGGGGGGGGAGTGTTAGGTGTCCGACGAGGGGCAATCAGAGCGGAGTCACCGAGTCTGCCGTTCGCAAACGTATCATTTACAACGCCGGCTAGCGAAATCCCAGCCCAGATAGAGATACACAGTGTCCTCTTTATTTTTAGCTGCTGTATCCGACGTTATGGGCCTAATTAAAAAAAAAAAAAATAAATCCTTTGTAATAGCATGCCACGTCCTAGATCCGCCCGCCCTCTCAAACTTGACCCTCTTCCACATTCGTTCATGCGCAGCATGCCTCCTGGGGTCCCTGGTCTTGCGGCTGTTGACGATGTTGATGTGGTTGCTGTTGCTATCGGGGTCTATCAAGTGGATGTTAAAATTACGCCTGTTGACAGTTTGTGTTCCACTTTGATATTTAGTATGATGTGGCGGGTTCTCACCACCTGTGTTTCTGTGATTAAATCATTCCCGATGCATGCATTCTAATACTTACCATGCAGCACTTTAACAGTTTGCAGATGCCAACAATTTGACCGTACCCTTCTTTTCCACAATTAACATATTTTAAAACCTGTTAGGCAGCATATGTGTGCTTGGGAGCTCCCTGTATCACTGAGGTATCCTCGATGTTGCCATAATATTTCCCTCTTTTAATTTGTACAGCAAGTCTACACAGGCAGGCCAAATATATTTTCAAATCCACAAGTGTTCCCAGTGTCCACCGCTCACCTACTGACTATCCAACACTGCTACCCAGAGTGGTAGACAAAGTGAGACTCAGTATGTTCTACAATTTAATGGGCTGTATGTTTTTGTGCTTTTGTGAAGAAGTTGCATAATAGCACCTATAAAGAGAGAAGTAATTTCGTCACTGTGAAGGTGTGTGCACGTGAGAAAGAGAGAGTTAGGGACAACCCATGCGTGACATCAAAGAACAAAGTTCACGCCAAATATGTGATGACATAATATGTGTATCTGCGAGACAGAAGGGGAGAGCAAAGCATGAGGTAGACATGAAATATCTGGATATTTGAGTGAATATGTGTATGTTCACGTGCGTGTCCGGCAGGGATACCGGCGTAATCGGGACAGGGTGCGTAGCGGCAGCACTGCTTTCTGCTGGTCAAGAACTGCACAATCGAACGGCTCCACCACTGCAGCAACTGCGGGCCCCTGAGGTGTCAGTGACCATTGTTACCCTCTTACTCCCAAGAGTCCTCTAGTCCAGCATTCAGGTGCATCCAGCCAATGCATATATAGCGTTATATGTGATTTTTTTAATTACTAATTAATTGTTCATTTAATGTCAACATGTTTTTTCCATGATATCAGATCAATTTAAAGTGAGCAAACTTTTGAGGCGTACTATGCAGGATTTTTTTTGCCTGTGTTTACAATCAAAGAAGTCTCCTCCTCCATCTTCAACTCTAACCACTCAACTGAGACACAGACAAACAAATTCATTAGATATTACCGGTTAAATTCTCCCATCAATTACTGAGACCAGACATTAGGCTATATTGTCTGGTTGGGACCACAAACCATGTACAAATAATTTGAAAACCGGACGTTCCGGTCAAAAACCGGATGTCTGTCAGCCATAGCTAGACAGCTAGAGGAAGGCTACTTACAGGTCCAAAAGAAAACAAGCCAACTCCGCATCATCTTTCTTCCCCTTGGAGAACTTCAGCTGATGCCACCAAAGAAAAGCAATTAGGTTACTGTAACTGTAACAAATTTTTGAACGAGCCCTGTTGGCTTGTCTTTTTGCTTCACTGCACGGGGGCCATTACAGCGGCTAGCTAGCTATAGCAACAAACCACAGGCTCTGTAGCCACACCCACCCCAGCCTACATAGGAAAGATTGCCACGCCCAGAAATGCCCCAAACACAATTTAGAATAACAAATACAGGTAAAGGTGCAATAATTCTGCAAAAATGCACGAAGACAGAGATTGCCAGTGCATCATAGATATGCGTTAGCATGGCTATTTTATCATATTTTCAAGTTAAAAGCCCTGTATAGTATGCCCTTAAATAAAATAACACAAGATGGAAGCTTGGGCCTGCGTGGAAGCCTCACGTGATGCCGCGTAGCTGCGTGGCATTCTAGCGTAAAAAAAAAAACAAAAGAAGAAAAAAAAGAAAAACAGAGCTAAACCGGTGCCTCACATCTGTGGAGCCCAGCTGCAGCCTTCGCATGGAGACCTGCCACACAATCCGCTAATGATCTCCCCATAATCTGCACCATTTCACAAAGAGCGGCGGAGAAGATTGAGCAGCCCCGCCTGGCACGGTGCGGCGAAGAGCTCCTTCGGCGGGCCCCGGCAAAGAGCTCCTTTTCGCATTGCCCAGGCTTCATTATGCCGAATCAATATTCGTTTAGTCACCGGGGTTATTGACTTATTTATAAATAAAAGTATACCCTTCAGCTACAGTGCTCATTACAGGTAATCTGTCTTGTCACGGGGCAGGGAATATTATCCCGGTCTTTCAAGCGCTGACAGTCCGTGGAAATACCTCCCCATGGTTACAACTGTAAATAATTTTTTTTGATAAAATGCTGAAAAATCAATGGCTGCTTCCTGCGATCCGTCACAAACAAATCAATCATAATCTGCAGAGCCGGCGGTGGGCGGAGGGAGGCTTTGGGGGGGGGGAAGGGGGGGGGCGATATGGGCAGGTGGAGTCTTTGTCTGAAACCGCTCATTTCAAAATCGCTTCACATAATAGTGTCATCATTTAAGCACTTAGCGGTGGCAGGGCCTGCCAGTCACGGCGCGCAAGCAGAAAAGACGCGCGGGGAAGAGCAGGAGGAGGAGGACCGGAGCGCCATTACCGCCACATAAACAAACACTCTGTTTAAATTAGCGCAATCAGCACCAGTCAGACACCATTACCCGCTCTCCACAAGCTAATCGAGGGGGCTTTTCTACGGGATGCGCTACGACGCGCATCTGAACGTCATCGAACCTGAGTAAACTAAACGGCTCATTTTTGAAATGTTGTTCCCCTGTAAATATTGATAGAGGATATGTTGGATTAAAATGACTAATCTTACTTAATGTCTGAATTTGATTTAGCTGGAGAGACCGCGCAAGCACTCAAATTAAACACTGGTACCGTGAGCACTGTTTCGGATTTAGATCTTTAAAGCGCTGCTTCAAAGAACTGTACATTAGGAAGGTATGGATAGAAAGCATTCGTTTCGATGCTACATAACAGGAAAGTCCGATGCCAGCACACCACTGATTAGACAAACAGAAAAATGCGCACCTAAACATGCAAGGTCATTTCATCAGAGTAATTTCATACCACCAATTCTAGGATCAAAGTAAATGAAGATGGCGTTTTGTCACGGAGGCACGGCCGGCGAAATGTTTGGCGTGAACACAGGCGGAGAGCTTTTATTACGATGTGCCGGCCTTAAAAGGATACAGAGCGCGAGGACACTTGCATAAACACGTCCTCGTATGACAGGCATTTACAATGTTTTATTTAAATATTTATGTAAATAAGAACAACGTGTAATGTACTTCATGCATTCCTATACTTGCACTTCATGTGGTGTTTGTGTTTATGTTTAAGGAAGCTCCCTGCATTGAATCGCATTCAGATTTAATTATCTTTCACTGCATCTGCCATCAAATTCCACAGTAAAAAAAAAAAAAAAGCTGAGAATCTTAATTAATGTAATCATGAGCACCTGTGTTGTCTTTCTTTGGCATGACAGCATAATCAATCATAATCCTTTAAATACATGCATAGAAGGCACAGTGATGTGATGGAACCAGCCTGTTGGCATTCTTTGTACTGTTAGCTACATCGCTTATACACAGATAATTATACAAGGATTTCTTAGACTAAGGTGACAGGCTGGAGGGGTACTTAAATCAGTCATGTCTGTGTTGTTGTCATAGCAAATGGCGTACCAAACTAACACCCAGCACTTGCACTAAATGTAAACCACACGTTTATTTATTAATCTTTTTGCACGTCATATTATGCTAGACTTCTGTAGGAGAGAATATGGCTTGGAAACCACTTAGCATATGGTTATTTCCAGTGATAATATCCAGTTTATTCTGACTCCTATATGGAAGACATGCACTCTATTAGAGAAAACTGAGCTTTATCACAGTTGATTTAACAATGAATGTTATATTTTGTTATATTACATATTTTTATTAATCTAAACAATTATGTTTTCAGGTTTACAGTTTTACTGTCATAATGTCCACACAATATAGACTGTTCAGTGAAATTAACTATTACATAAGCATGTCACAGCGTCATGCCACATGACTATTCGGACTTAAACAAATGAAATATTAAAAATAAGTGCAGCAACTGCAGACACAGGCTGGTGAGCTTACCTTTTAACATTTATACACAAATTATACAAGCCCATAGGCCTATGACTCATTATTGTCATTTTAGAATGAAAAACGTGGAATTTCAGCATGTTAGGTCCTCTCTTTGTCCTGTGTATAATATCTTTTGAGAGTATTTTTATTTTGCAGAAATGCTTTCACGTTTATTGTGTGCTTACATGCCCATGGTTTCTGCTCATGTTTTGAGGATGACACCCACATTTCCCATATCCAATTAAATTCACAAGAAAAGCTTTTATGAGCAGACTTGATGAACACCCTGAAGGGATGGGCGGAGCACACAATTAAAATGTACTGTAATTTTGTTTTGGAGAAACTGATAGGGATCATTTAAACCATTTTGAATAGCAGGCCCGGCACTGTGTGTTGACCTTATTCATAAAGTATTTGGGTTTATTTAGCTGGCCTTTATGTGCACATTGTTCATTATACTTCTCCCAAAGAATAATAATTATTGCTTCTTTTAAAAAGAAGTAACCCAATGAAATTTGTTACATAAGTGCCAAGTTGAATGAAATGTGACTGAAAATGGCTAACCCGCGATGATTCACATTCTTACAATATTTGTGTATGAAGTGGTAACTGATCAAAATATGAGCCATTTGAGTGCTTGCATGGTCTAGTCAGTAAAAGACAGTCACAATTAGGGCAGGGTGTGCCCTACAGTCACATGTGGGATCTTGGGCTGTCATAAGTCCACTATCACTCTAGTCATAGTCTGCAGCAACAGAGCAGTTGGCATGGTACTGCCAGACAGAACTGTGGTGGGTTCAGATAATTCAGTATTTGTAATGATACTGCTGCTTTAGCTCCTCCCAGCTACATGCCTATTGCCCACAAGCTACCAGCAATTCTGTGGCACTACGAGGCCTGTAATGTGTAAATTCACTGGCTTAGTGAGGAACGCGTCTATTGAACGAGGGTCTATTGAACAAAAATATACTGTATATGTGCACTAACTGTAACACTCTGTAGGATGATGTAATAAAATGTGTGATGTTTATGTGTTTCGTATGTATAAAGCACTTGGTTCTTAAATCTTAATTTATCTGAGAGGAAAACAGTCACCAGGGGAGTGCTTTCAGAATCTATCTTGCTGCTTCATGGCCCGAGTACTCCAAAGTCACTGAAACAAAGCTTCCTCTCCCCTCACTAGGGGTACCACTGAATAAGGTCCAGCATTAAAGTATCGTATTCAATTTATTTTATCAAAAAGTAAACCTAACGCTAACCTCGACACCTTTTTTTGATAGAATAAATTGAATGGTGATACCCCTAGTGTTTTAGACAGGTTTTTTGGGTAATGATAGGAAGTATGAAAGAGTGAAATGTTATTTGCTATGCTAACAAGTTTTTTAGGCCTTGAGAGACTGAGATTGAATTGATGATTTGCCCTGTAACTTATGTAATGACACATATTAGCTAAAAGTAGATGAAGTATTCCAATTAGACAGACAGCAATTAGGAGCACCACACATTTGGTTTCAAGAAGCTTCTTCCACCACTAGCAAGAGCCCCTCATATATTAGGTCACTTATTTTGAGTCTTAATAAGATCGGCAATCAATATAGTTTGAATAATCATTATTTTGGATCAATATAGATTCCATTGGTTTAAGTTGAGTTCATGGGAGCATACATACAAGCATACTAGAAGCATTCAGGAATTAAATTAAATTAAATCATTTGAAGTCTCCAAACTCCCATGCAGAATAAAACATTGTACACACTTCCTTCCTTACCTGTGGTTCACAGATTTAGTACAGGTTTGTAGCATTCAAAAATGGGTATCCTCTCCAGCTTCCAGAAGCCATAACAATGTGAATATCGTGGGGAATAAAAAAATAGCTTGATCTGCAAAACAAATAAAATAAACTTTCAATATGTGATCTAAGCAAATAATATGTATTTAACTTACTTGCATATTTAAATTATTTATAGGCTAACTAGAGGAAGACCTCTTTAAACCAATTCATCCGCTGTTGTATTGTTAAATTGAGATGGGATCAGTACTCCCAATGCATAGGTTTGCCCCATTCTGCATAACTCAAAGCAGGTCAGTATAGTAAGCATCTACTTGACATGCTAACATGCTATTTTGGCAAAACATCTTTACTGGCTCGAATTGCTGTGCATTGGGAATGCTAGTTCTGCCTCTGATGTTATATAGATATAAACACACACACGCAGAAACACACACACGCAAACACAATCAACAGCATTGGTTGATTAGTTGCCTTTTAGCCTCAGTAATATTAAAGAGCTTGAGATTAGACTCTAGCTGTTAAACATGAGCTGCCTTCTATAATCATCCAATATCCACCCTTTGCAGCTGGTCAGAATCAGCCAATGGTGAAGCTGAAATGGCCAATGTTTTGTGGGAAAAAAAAAAAGCAAAACATTTCCTTTGAGATGCTACAGCTCACCCTTGTGTCAATTTTCATCTGCTGTCACATTTAGGTCACTTGGCATCTTGGAACAGTGCAACATTGCTAACTGGATGCTAACAACATTGCTAACAAAGAGTAAGACTCAAATCTCTGTGTAATTAACTGGCTATGATTAACATAATATAAAATGTGTCATGTTTAATTCAATTGATTGATTTATGGATTTTTAGGAAATGGTTCCTAGTTGTCAAGTGTACCTAACCAGTGCGTTCCTTCGCTCCAGTTATCAACCAGCTAGCTAGTAATGTTAGCAATCTTATAATTTTGCCAGTTAACTGATATTGTCCTGTGATGCTAAGCATAATACCCACGCACATTGCATAAATAAAAAGTACAAAACACCTCATCAGTTTCAATGACTATGAATTTGAGTCAGTTGTTTGTAAGTGGTGTACATAACTAAACATTTTTGATATAATTCACTGATTAAAAAAGTGATTGGGCTCTACATGATATTTAAATATATTCTTCTGAAATATGATCCACAGTAACATCCTTGAAGCTACAACAAATGACATCAATCCTGGAAATGCCATTCCTGCCTGACAGCAATTGTCTTTCTTTAGTAGTTACAATACACATACTCTGACATCACCAATAACTATGATATGAAGAACCAACTCAAAGGACATACACAACATCATAGTTCTCTAAAAGCAGAACACAGGCAAATGTTTCATCAGCTCAAGGCAGTCTTGGTAATACAGCACAATACCATAAACACTGTGCAAAGTTTGATAAACACTTGATATTGTGATTCCAATTTGTGTATCAATAGGTGCCATTCAGAGAAATATAGATACAAATATCATAATAATGATCACACAAATCTTTAAATTGAACCACCCCCCCCCCACACACACACACACAGATTATATATGTTATTAAGTTTGAGAAAACAACTGAGTAAAAAGCTGAAAAAAAATTGAATTAGTCCATGAATTAGTCTTGCTTACATCTCTTCCATGTATATGTATGTTCCACATACTTAGATGGCCATAAATATAGTCAAATCCAAGAGGGTGGACACAGCAATTGATAAACAAACCACTGACTACAGAGCATTTGCCACAGTTATTCTTAAATATATATAAACAATTATTTGTGTATTTTTAATTGTTTGGTTGGTCTTTTATTCCCTGTTTATTTCTATGTATATTTCTTTGATTATTAGTGCACACAGGTGTGAGGTGTGCCACGGTTGTTAAAAAAGATGCCTTTGATCAAAAGGTTGTAGAACCTATTCCCTGCTTAAGGCACTAACCTTGAACCCTTGAGGAATATACAAACTTTGAATTGCTTCAGTAAAATAATATCGCTGCTTAATAAGATGAGCTTTTGCTGAAATACATTATGGTATCTGCTAAGACAATTAATATGAATGCTAATTTTGTAATGCCATATGAGCAAATTTGTTTAAATTAGACGTTTACTACAAAAACTCATTCCTCGGGTTACCTGAGTTTCCATGTCCCATGTCTGCAGGTGATAAAGTAGTTAAGACACACATAAAACAATACGTGCTTACGTGCGTATGTGTGTGTGCGTGAAAAATACCAATGGAATAAAATGCATTCATATTCATGTATTCATATACTCATTTTTACCAAAATAATACAATGAATAGTAATATTGTTCTTGTTGTTCTTGCCGCAATTAGCAGTTGTGGTTAAAAGGTGTTATGTCACAATAGACTAATAACCGAAAAGCCCGGGGTTCTATAAAAATAATGAAAATCAAGTCGTTCAAAAAGTGAGAAATCTGGTATAGTATATGAGGTGTATTAAATCATAATGGGACGGTTGTTATATCATGCATGTGTGTTTTAATAGTTTAATAAAAAAAATTGCAAGGTCAAAAATAAATTACATCCATTATTTACCGCATTATCCCCTTGGCATTGCAGGAGAACTGTTTTGAATTTCAATTGGCTGCCAAGTGGAAAAAGCCCACAGCTAATACATCAAAGTAAATTTGGCACCCTCTATAATCGGTTTAGGAAACAGATTTGGAATGGCTAAAATCCTCCTGAATTGTCTGTTCGGCGTATATGGTACTAACATTTCCAAAGCGGTTATACCTGACCTCCTACTTTCAACAGAACTGGCAAATGCTTCACGGCAACCGTTTAACAACCTCTGAGTAAACGTGTGCTGCAATTAGTCCGCTACAATAGATAATGCTTTCTAATAACAGTCTGTAAATCCAAATTAGATTACGCCTACTCCCTGGGGCATTTGAAGCACAACTGCACAGTGCACAAGGTTCACACATCTTTTGCTGCTCCTCACACCGCCGCGGCTTGACGGATCCTTGCGCAAAGTGAAAAGAAATATGAATAATGGTGGTGACGAAAGCGTGTTATTTTTTAATTTTACTTACCAGTGTACCAATGTGGGAAACTACATGCGCTTAATTCGGCAGAATCGAGTAGCCCAACTCGGGGAATCTCGCATCGTTAATTTGAAACGCATTTAGTAGCCAACCTTGTCTGCCTTCCAACAAGTCGCAATTGGAAAAAATATGAACTACCTAAACTCGCCTATACTCCGAATATGTGTTCCCTTTCAAATATATTTTTCTTAACCAAAAGTTTGAGCGAACTTTGTTAGTGTATTTTATAAACAAAAGTAAAACTGCCACACCACCATTTCCCATATTGCCTACATTCGGAAATGTCAAATGCTGAACACCCATACTAAATTCATCTGACAAATGCGACAATTATAAATAACTGCAAATAACTAGGCTATAGAATGCAGAGAGCTTTTCATAAAACATTTCTTACCTTTTCCATCCAGGTCTGGGTGGAAGAGAACACTTTTATTCGTTTATCCTTCGAAACCCTTGCTGCCGCCTCCTCACTGCTTCATTGCTGAAATAAAAAAAATAAAATAAAAAAACTCCTTATAAAGCTCAATTGGAGTCGAGGTAGTCATTATTGCTGATAACAGTATCAATGAAATGGTGACGTCATCCCTATAGCGATCCGGCAGCCTGCTCTTCCGGTATCTTTGACTACATTATTTTAGAATGACTGAACACTAGATTGACCAATCAAAACATCGATCAAATACATTAGAAAACACGACTGACCAATGTGACCGTCCACAGTTATTGTTTACACATCTGGGAATGGTAATTTTCCTAAATTCGCGATGACAAGAGAAGACGTGAATAATTTAGGTGAGATAGGCTAGAGCAAGTCATTTATTATGTTAAACAACTATTTGTACGCAATAGTTAGATTCTTCCCGTCTTATCTTTTATAGGCTACCCTCGATTTATTACAGGCAATCCTGGTTTTATCACTGTAATAATTCAAAGGGAAAGTTCCAGTCAGTAAATTATTATTATTATAATTATTATTATTATTATTATTTGAAGGTATACACAAATATTTCTGAACAATTACCATACATTTATCCACCACCAGAGATGTCAATCAGCTGCATTAGACAGCTGTACACCAGCGTCATTCATTTTGAAGATTCGGTGGGCTTTCAAAGTAAAGAACCACGTGACCCAGAACACACATTTTTTAGCAGCGCCTACAGCGATCCCTTTCGGTTTACTGGAGTGTTTTAGACACTCTGAGGAACAAACAGCATTGTAGGAGATTCAGCAAAATGAGGCTCCTAAACTGATTGATACTATGAAACATTTATTTCTCATTGTGTCCACCTTTAAATAGTAAACCAAACAAAAATTGTGGAAACTTACCGCATATACAAAATGCTTAACTACAAAAAAACTTTGAACGTTTTATTTCAGAAGGTAATTTTTGCGTAGAAAAAAAAACGATTAATATGTGAATTCCTTGAGTTTGCGGAAACTTTTGCAAAATGCTATCACTGAACATAGTTACTAGGCCACTACTAATAGGCCAAGTGATTATTATTACTATTATTATTATTATTATTATTATTATTATTTTGTTGATGTTTTCGCTGTTGTTGCGGTTGTTGTTGCTGGTGTTTGATGGACTCTTTGGGTGTGAAAATAAATTGCCCTGTTGTTTGGATTTAATAATTTACCGTTTATCATACGGAAGTCACTATCTTTGGCGTTTTAATGGCTTTGTGGTGAAGAACCGGATTATTGCGGATTTGCTGGCAAGAACTGAAATAGCTAGTTTTCAATTCTTGCTAGCGAATCTGCAATAATCCGGTCGATTTGTTAAAATAAAAATAACGAATTTTAACTACTTAAACATTACTGTACTGCTATTTTCACTCATTAACAGGTTGAATAGTGACATCTATTAGCGTACCCAAATGAACAGTAGAAGTAATTTGTCAAGATTGCTGAACTATTATGCGAGAGCTATTGGACTGCATATGTCTTAAACATGCAACATAATCCCAGGCCCTTACTCTTAGAAATTAACTTCACGAAGTAGCCTATTAAATACATGCAAAATGGGTAAACACACAGAAAAAAGTTAACCAGATCGAATTATTTTTTTTCTTCTTTTATAGCCATTGTCTCCTCCGGCAGTCTGCCGCTCGTTTGCTATTAATCAACTGTGAAAGTGACGGCCTCGAGGATTAAAAAACAGTAAAGAAAACTAGAAAACTGGAGCTGATCTACTGGAGTGCATGAGATAGCCATCCGAGGACCGGGCGCGCTCGACTTCTGCAGAAATGAGCCTGGTTAGTGAAAAAAGAAGAAAGTTAAAAGGGAGAGAGAGAGAGCGAGAGAGAGAGAGAGAGCGAGAGAGAGAGAGAGAGAGAGAGAGAGAGCTGTGCTAACCCAGCATGAGCTTGCCTTTTCCTTCACTGACTACACCCCAAGAGGAGGAGCGTGAAGCGCGTAGTAGGCGTCAGAATCTTCAATTTCCAACTTAGCATCCTAGCAGGAGCAGAGCAACCATCCGAAGGCAAAAAACTTCTTCAGTGCCTGATAGAGAGCAACAGAGGGGAAAGCGAGTGAAATCCAAAAGAACGGCGAGAGCAAGGCGACCAGCTGTAGCTGGTAACCAAAGTTACCGCCAGAAACATTTTCATTTATGACATTGTTTTTATTTTGATTGTCTTTACAGTAAGCACATAAGGGAAACAGACATTCGTCTGCCGACGCGAGTCTCTATGATTCATATCAGAAGGTCCGTGAATATATAAAGGAAAGTGCACAAGTGAGTGGCTTGTTCTCGGTTTCAGCCATGGCGTATCCTCAGGGCTACTTGTATCAGCCGTCAGCTTCCTTGGCACTGTATTCTTGTCCGGCGTACAGTACGAGTGTGATTTCGGGACCTAGGACCGAGGAACTCGGAAGATCTTCTTCGGGGTCTGCGTTTGCTCCTTATGCCGGATCTACAGCATTCACCAGTCCCTCACCTGGCTACAACTCTCATCTCCAATACGGTGCAGACTCGGCAGCAGCTGCAACATTCACTTCTTACGTGGTGAGTGCGTTTGTGTGCCCTAGCCTAGCGAAGCACCGCCGCAACAAAACAGAAACAACCTAGCCTTCGTGAAAAGTTTATCATCGATGATATGCAAAAGCACTGCCAACGCCTGAATAACTGAAGGACGGTGTACTTGTCTTTTATTTTACGTTTTTAATGCGCCTTTGAACGTAAATCACTTAACGAATCCAGCATATAAATGAAGAGGTGTCAGACATGTCGCGCACATGAATAACGAATACGTATACGTGAGAGCTAAAGAAAACGACACTTGTGCCGTGCAATAGCCTACATTGAAATATAGCATACTTTATAGATCCTGTAAGCTTTTGACAAAATAACAGAAGTATGTAATGCACTGTAATGTAATTTAATGAACTGTCGTACATAATTTAATATCAATTTTGAATACAGTGACTTATTGTGCTAGCCGAGATTTCAATGCTTTTATTTTTATTTTTACTCTGAGATACATCGTGTTTTGAAGGAATATACAGCGTATGGGTACTACGGGTAGAGTAGATATAGTGGTATATTACATGTTTTTGTATTATTATTATTGTTATTATTTATTTTAACCATTAATCATTTGCCTGTAAAAGCAAGCACTATATACACAATTAACAACACAAAAGACGACCGTGTATGTGGGACACAAAACACAAATGACTTAATTATGTAGGCCAGATCAGCGGGGATCTGAATGGGATCTGAATTTTCCTACCACTCACAGGAAAGGCATATACTGGTTTTCCAGCAAGTAGCCTAGGCAGAATTGACCTTGACATAAACATCATTGCAAGCAGCAAGTGATTTTTAATTTATGTATTTTTATTTTATTATAATAAAAACATTTATTTATTTTTGCGATCGAACTATTTAGAATAAAATCAAAGCAAAGTTGAAAGGCAGAAAATGTTCACTGTAAAACTATTATTGTAAAATATAACAATTATGTTCAAATGTATTTTACGCATGTAAACATAATTAAATGTAGGCCAAATAATGTAATTTTAAAATGTGTGGAAGAACAGGTCACTATTTTATTTTATTTTTTCTATTGTTTTTGCAAATATACGTTTTAGCCTACACAATACTGAAAACATGTTTTCTGTATTACCCGTTTTTTATTTTTTTCATTCCAGGGAGCGCCATATGATCACGCGACAGGCATGGCCGGTTCTATAGGATATCACCCCTACGCGGCTCCCCTGGGTTCATATCCCTATGGGGACCCTACATACAGAAAAAACGCAACCAGGGACGCCACTGCCACTCTCAAGGCCTGGCTTAATGAGCACAGGAAAAATCCGTACCCCACAAAGGGTGAGAAAATCATGCTGGCCATAATAACCAAAATGACCCTCACTCAAGTGTCCACCTGGTTCGCCAACGCGAGGAGAAGGCTTAAGAAGGAGAACAAGATGACCTGGACCCCAAGGAACAGAAGCGAGGATGAGGAGGAGGATGAAAATATTGATCTAGAGAAAAATGACGAAGACGAGACGCACAAGCCTGCAGACAAGGGGGACTCAACAGACACCGAGTCAGGTCTGTAGAAAATTCATCAATTTTTCATCTCTGTCGTTTCCACTCAGGACGGAAAATTGATTGCTGGTAAATGGCGGTCAATTATTTATAAAGGGACAATTCTTTAAATAATAATCAACTTGAACTCCCTTCATTTCATTTTCAGCTCGAGTGTTGCTAGTGACAAATGATGCTTAATATGCAACCAGTTAGTCCTGAATCTATTGCAAAGCATGCTTATATTACTTATCATAGTATTATTATTATTATTATTATTATTATTATTATTATTATTATTATTATTATTATTGCTGCTGTTGTTGATACTGTCGTGCTGTTGTTGAAAATAAAAAAAATTAAGATTGTGAATTGTAGATAAAAGTCCATCGGCTTTAACAGGTTAATTTTCACATAGAAAGCCAATAATGACTAAATTGCTTTAATTGTCTTGCAGCAGAACATAAACTGAACGCGGAGGATATTACCTGCGACAGATTTAAAGAAGAGAATCTCGTCAAAGACATAGACCCCCTTTTGACGGACTCGGATTTAAAAGAGCAAGAGGACCGGACAGATTTATTACCCGAATCTCCCAAACCTACCACCTCTTCTCCTGAAAACTTGCCTCGAGGATCTGAGCTTATTGCGCAGAAGTCTACAGAAATGGTTCACGCGTCGAACACGATGAACGGCATCAACTGCGGCAGCAACGTGACGTCTGTAATTCATTCACCCCCCTCTGCTCCCAAACCCAAACTCTGGTCTCTCGCTGAGATTGCAACGTCTTCTGACAGGTGCAAAGGAAGCAGCGATGTGCCGCAGGCCCCAGGAACGGGTCAAAGTACCATAATCACGGCCAACGCATCGTCACCACCTCGTTCACCTACACAATGCCCTTTTCCAAACAGCACAGTTCTTTCCAGGCCTATTTACTACACATCCCATTTTTACCCAGGTTACACGAACTATGGCACGTTCGGACATCTTCACAGCAACCACGGATCCAACACGGGCTCCGCCGCACACTTCAATGGATTAAACCAGACTGTATTAAATAGAGCAGAGGCTCTTGTAAGAGAAAGCAAATTGAGAAGTCAAACAGTAGATCATTGTAAAGACTCCTCTTATGAACTAAAGAAAGGTATGTCAAACATTTAATACTGACTTCCTCTCCGATAATTTGGACATGTATTTATTATTTGTTGGCAAAATAATTAAATTCAGTGGAGAGTAAGATTATTTTCAATCAGAAAATTATTATTCTCAATTTTTAGTTCATGGATGGTTAATCCATATGATGTAAAATCTAAGAATTGTCTTTATCGCTGCAGCCACCTGAGACTATTTGTATTAAAACTAATATGTATATTTAATTGTAGCATTTTTGTATTTAAAATGGGCAATACACTATCTTTGAAGTAAATTATGAAAATTACACTTGTACAGCAATTGTTTTGGGGATAAACATATACCTGCTTGTGTCCAGAGTGCTTCATAGTTTAAAATAATAATTTATATTTTTTGACCGCTGATTACCTTGAGTGTGGACTCATTTTCTCAATTTCCTTCCCGACAAAATATTTTATGGATCAATTGGCAGTTCAAATCACACAAGTTAATAACCATGTTTAGCTGCCATAGGCTACGTTGTTATTTTGTTCTGCTTTAATAATCTCGACAAATAGCCCACAATTCAGACAGATATATATTTATATATAAATATTTTAAATATTTAAAAATTGACGAGTTTGCCTTATCTGTACTGAACAATAAGTAGAGATAGAATATCCCCAAAAGAGTGGAAAATTCAGTATGATGTAGAACGAATACATTTCAGTCCATTACGACCCTTCCAGGCTCTGCGAGAAATTTTCAAAGGATGACTGTAATAAGCGTTAGGAAATGATATGGACTTCTTTACTTGAAGTTAAATAATTTATTTTTTTCCAACGGGAGAATAAGAGCAGAACGGCGACAATTTAGTCCAGTAACACCAAGTCCGTGTCCTGGTTTATGCAAAGCAATCAGGTGGCGAACTTTCCTAATGAGTTCGATTTTATGCCAAATTTAGTCCTCATTACGATTTCCAAGGCGCGACAAAGCTATTAAAATGGGCCGACGTTACACTTGCAGCAAGAGGACATGATATAACGTACAGTTTCATGTGCCATTCCTGTTGATATACATCAATGCTGTATTGAATGTCAACATTAACCTCTTCAGAAAGTATGTTTTATTTCTATATATTTTTTTGTTTTGCTTTTTCTTTCTTTTCTTTTTTTAAGTGAGACGAAATGCAGCCCGTGTTGTATAGTATGTCTAAATCGCCAGCATTGCATTCCAACTCTTCCCAGTTTGGCAGGTAGGTGTCAGACTTGCTCCTAATTTCAAAGGTCCATTGCTAATCCCGTGTTAAGAGGTACTCCTGGTGGAATGGACGATACAAAGGCAACATGGTCAACACAGGAACAGTATCAATCCTATTTAGGCGCTAAGATTTTACGGTCTCGTTTTCCTGTTTCAAATAAATATTTACGTTTACTATATTTGACAAAATTATTATTATAAAAATATTTCGGATTTCTACACTTTTAATCCATGCTGCCATTGCAAATATAACATATAACAGTACAAAAAAAGTGTTTTTTTTTTCAAGAAAGCTATATCACATTAAGTAAAAAATATATTTTTTTAAAATCTGATCATTAAAAAATATTTTAAATATGCTAATACCTGGGATGAAAACTAAACGCAGCTTCACAAAACAAAACGTCAATAACACACTATTGATGTGATTATGATCATGACCCTTTTATTATTATAATAATAATAATAATAATTATAATTATTATTATTATTTGAAGTAGTAGTAGAAGTATTAACAAACAATCATAATTAACTACCTTTAGTGATTTAACTTCTTATCTATCCTTAAAGTGTTACAAATAAATTGATAAATAAAATAAATTGCGATTAAACATTATTATTATTATTATTATTATTATTATTATTATTATTATTATTATTATTATTATTATTATTATTATTATTAGGTCTATGTAATGCAGTGTGGGCAGGCTATCTGGCAATATGATTGTTCTTGTCTGAGAGTGATTTCTTTTTCTGCGATGTTCTGTCATAAATCTCCATAGTTTACTTTCTGCACTCCATCTGAAATGTCCCCAGGGCTTTATATAATTCACTGTGCTCTAATGTCCTGCATTCTGAGTCACATAGATGGGTGGCTTCTATATTTAATCTGCCGGAGTGTGCTACAGCTGTGATTGCAGCACATCAACCAGCTAAATAGCATAATTATGTTTTTCTTTAGTGATCCCTCCAGGAATTGAAATATCCAAAGCAGTTTTCCATATGAGCGAATAGGACTATCAATTAGTCCCTTTTCCCCCAAAGGATTTTAATGTGGAATTTAGACAGGTTTGTGACACAGTCGAAGTTGTCACATAATTCGAGTTCTGTGTTTGGGACATTCTGCTTGTTTATTCGAAAGAAGCTTTCCTTGTTCAGACCGAAGATATTACCCAATGTTTAACATTTTAATTGTTGTAATCTAACAGCCCAATTAACCGTTCTTTTAAACTATGCATTTGGCTATTATAATTTTTCTATATGTAATCCATTTTATACTATATGGGAACATGTGAATGGTAAAAGTGACAGAAAGATGTCAGTGAGATTAAATATCTATTATGTAGGTATTTAAATTTAACGAATCCTGGCACCAAGACGTCATAAATGTATTCAATATAGCTTAGGCTGTCTTGCTCAACGATATAAAATCTGTTGAATCTTCTGATGCGTTGCAATTTTCGTACCGCCATAAGTGTGAATTGTAAATTTGTTTATTCCACCGTAAGAAGTTATATTCGATGCTTAAATCTGAATAGTTGAATATCCCAGTAAGGTATCAAGGAATTAATCAAGCCAGCAATCCATGGTCCCACAGTTGTGTATCTAAAATGTTTTCGCAACTGGAACGAATTATCTAAACTTTAACTCTTCATTTCTGTTTTGGGTATTGTTAGCCTACATGTAACAAATTAACTTATTTTTGAAGTATTTCCATTTACAACGATCTACCAATTTCGCAGCGTCAAGGGGTTAATAATAATAAGTTCCTGAATTGGTGTAACATAAGAATACAGTATAGTGTTGGGGAACTATGGAATGATCAGCATAACTTTCCTCAACTCTCTTGCTTTCTCTGTTTTTTCGTCTCTCTTCCAGTAGCGCATGGCTAATTGTTTGGAAGCACTGCATGGACACACAATGCGAGTGGCAGTGAAGCAGTTCCCAAGTGCATGGGAAACAGATCAAACTAGAAAGTAATTGGAATAGTTATTGTAAAACCTAATTATTGAATATGATTGTCATTAAATCCGAAAATTAGTAGGAAATAACAATTTTAAAATAGAAATATTTTTAAGTAGGCCTACAGTATATTGAGAATTGTCCCGCAACCTAAATAATAATTGTAAAAACAGTTTAGTAGGTCTATTTGCAGGACTATATAGGCAGAAAAACAAACAAACCAATAAACAAAAAATAAATAAATAAATACATAAGCTGGTGGTAGCCGACCTGTATGATTCATGGGTCTGATAACAAGCATTGCCCTACAGATCGGTACCCGATCCTTACCAGGGAAAACATTTTATAATTAATGTGCTGTTCGCATTTTTACCGTCGCGCTGGCCTACTTATACAAAATTACATTCTTAAGCCGTAATTAAATTAGCCGAATACAATGGAATAAATATAAGACATCAATATTGGTTAATAAGTTTAGTTTGAATACATTTATATTTAAAAATTAAACATGCTTTAAATATAATGCTTTAAATATACCAACTTAAAGGTTATTGAACATAAACAGTGGAATCTTACTTATGTCATATTTGACGTCAAAATATAATTCGCCCGTCTTCAGATATGGAAATCACGATCTGTGCATGCATTATGTTTCTTAATCACATCGATTTGACAATATGACAGTAGGTACGTTTTTGAATGTTTTCATTCATCCTGGTACTTCGTTTCAAACGGGTTGTCTCTTGCATGCTTCCCGAATAAAACTTGGACAGAAAACATATTATAGCCTACAAAACAAGCCCATCTGGAGCTGGCGACCCTCTTCAAAGACGGAAACGTAGCAAGCTGTTCCAGACTAGGCCCTTCAGTTCGATCCAGCACTCCTGTGGCCCAAGTTAGAGCACTGTGCTCAGCCCCTCAGCTGGACTGCGCAAACACGACGGTTCGTCTAACCCCGAAGACCCCATGGCTCCTCACCCGAGGGAAACGTGCTTGACGCCCATAATTCACTTTAAAGGAGGCTCTTAAGTTTGAAGCCAGCATTGAATTCTCTAGGGAGGACAACGAGTCGCCATCTGGGCCTCTGTAATTTCTTTATGCAAGTCTAATCGATGATAAAAGTTTAGCCAATAGCTCTATGGGTTAAGCAAAGAATTACCAGGGACGGAGTTGTTGATATTAACAAAAAATGTAGCTACATACACAGAATCGTTATTCTTGCTACTAACTAAAAGCTACAAGCTCTTTCTTCAGGAACAGCCGGCGTGTGAAAGTTGCATGATATAAAATTCTGTCGCGTCAGGCATAATGCTTATGCTTTACTATTGTTTTCCAAACGTCATTAAAACATCAATCTTTGATTTTTAATGGTGAATATTATTTCTTCGGCATTAACATGGCCACAACAGTTGATTTTCTGAAGCTTTCTCAATGACTGGACGAGTGCATCTAGGCCGTTGCAATTTGCTTAGGCCTGTGTAAACGTTACAACACAATAACATTACAGTTAATATAACATTGGTATGATATTGTTAATAAATAAATAATCACATATCACCGACAGTCAGGAATAAAATCAAAGCAAATTCGAGGATGATGTTTTAGTTTTTTTTTTTTTTTTAAGAAAAAAATATGAACATTTAATCAAAATGATTAATTACCTACTGGCCGTAGGAGTTCGAACGGTTAGTTATAATAGTGTGTTTTTTAGTTATAATGAAGGTTAACTGGTTTGACGTCAAAGCTGGTTGCCTAAATATTAAGGTTGCACTACCGTCTGTTTCAACTATTATAAGTTGTTATTCCATCTTTGTTAAAAATCGCTTACCGTGAATGATGAACAAATGATGAGAGAAATGTACTGCTATTATCATAAAGTCACAGAAACCAAATAAGATTTTTATTTTAAATTTTATCTCCGCTTCCACCAACATTCAAAATTCCACCTGCTGCGCTTTTGCGCACGGCAGACAAGCACAGTATTGCCCATCTAAAAAGAAAAAAAAAGAAAAATTGAAAACAAGACCCAACGTACAAAGGGGTAACAGTATCCGTTTGACAAAAACATACAGTTTTAGGCTTGGCATTAACAGTGCACCTGATAACAGCGACTATGTGGATATATCGTTCCGTGGGCACCGAATGAGTACAGTGAAATTCATATCGAATGTGAAAGCGAATAGGGGAGGAGAGTCACCATAAATGTTACACTTTTTGGATTTTGCTGATTTACTCATAGTGTTTCACCTAGCACTGTGGAATTTACTTCAAACAGCTTTGACAGGTCTGTAGTTTTTACCCGTTTCAATTACATCCATCACCCATAACTTAATCAAGTTGGATACAATTAAAACAAAATGAGCCTACTCACAGTCTGATGTTCCATTCATACCACATAATTGGTAGGATTGTAACAGGAGTGCGTAATAATTGTAACAGTAAATGAAAACGCAGGTTTTTTTTTTCTTCTTTTTTTTCCTGCACATTCGAATGTTAATCAATGAAACACATTTCCAATGGTTATGTGAGGCCAGCCAGATCCACAGTTTATGAAGCATGTTCATTCATGAAAAAGACTGTGAGTAAACACTGAGGCACAGGCAACTTCATAATTTACCGTGAAGTGGTAACGTCCAGATTAGTGAGGAAAGGTACGTTTGTTGATTTCTTAACGCCCAGGTAGGCTTCAACAAAGCAACTAGCCAACCATACAGAGCAATCTGGTGTGTACTTATTATATATAAATGTCTGTGACCAGGTGGCTGTTTCTTTTCCATTAATCACTTAGAGCATCCAGATGATGAGGCTATGTCAGCGTAGCAAACAAATTAGCTGAACACATTTAACATTAAACTCAGAACTAACTTAAACATTCAAGAATGTTGATGAGTAAATTTATTCAATAAATATTAAGCACCATTTCAATGCCTAAGCTCTCCCAAAAAGGTCACTACATATAGATAGTTTTCAACACCATCTAGTGTCCATAATCTCCAAATCTGAAGCCATCTCCTTGACCTCCCTGCGTACCAACCCTCTCGTGTAGAGCGCTGAATTGCATATATGCAAACCTGAAATGGCTACAGTTATTGACTGTGTAACCTTTATTAAGCATTACATTTAACGTGACTATCCCCTACCTCTTTTTCACTTGATTATAAATACAGGAAAGAGTGTTGCCCAAAACAGAACTTGATTTTTCTTTTTTCTTTTTTGTTAAAGTGAACGATATGCTGGTTACTTAGCTCTCAATGGTTGCTTACAGTACTTGCAATGGAGAGAAAGGCAAGCTTATGCAGAACAAGTTTTTCAGAATGTACCTTTTGTGACTGTTTCAAGCAACAGCGTGGCATTTCACACATTTTTGTCTGCTAAATGCTACACACTCCTCAAATAAGTACAGCCCTAACCACATGACTAGAAAAGACTGAAGTGGAATACTCTGCCATTGAAATCACTCTGGGAATACTGCCTTTGCTTTATTTAATCATCAAACCCCAGGAACCAGGCTCTTAATTAATTATGGGTGCTAAAAATTCAGCACAGCTGTTTCTCCGTGCTCAGCGTTAGCTTTGGCTTGTGCACAGAGGGGCCAAGAGTGAAGCACTGCTCAAACATAATTTTCACAAATTACCCAATTTTCTCCCTTAAAAAATCGAACCGTGTACCAGGCCTACGGAAAGTGTTGGCCTTAGCGGTCCGTCACTTGGACACAATGCTCAAATTGACTGGAGTGAAAAAGACAATGAACTGAAATGTGAAAACTATTCATTTGGATAATTTATGTAAAATATTACTCTTAAAGTATGTATATGATTGCACTGCAAACTGACCTAGATAAAATAATAGTGCACACACACACACACACACACACACACTTTAAGTAAGTCATTTTGGACTTGACCCCACTTTTTTCCTGTTTCTGACAGCACACTCCTGGGACTGATTGTATTGGGATGTATTGGGCGACCTGCCCCACACCTATACAGCAACAAGAGTTTAACACTTCTCAGGGTTTCCACCACAATGACCACAGACTCTCAGCCCTTAAGAACATTAACTTCTATACCTTCTGACCTGATGTAAACAGGCAGATTTCACAAACAACTTCACACATCCACACAATAAAGCCCCAAACTTGGGTTATTTTGAATTTTTTTCTCCTTCGTCTTTGCTGCAAATTACATCATTGCAAAAGCTACAGTCGCACAATCAATAATTCTCCCCTTTGGACTTTTAGCTGCATTTGCCAATAACAACATCTGATCGAAATAGTAAAATCAAAGTAGCCATTCATTCACACAGCTAGCTGGTTACTTTAGCTACACAACTTCATTAAACCAACTGCATAGCTAGCTAGCTTGTTAACTTTAGCTCAGTTCAGTTAAAATGAAAAATGAAACTAACATTATTGAGGTGTAGCTAGCTAGCCAGCCCTGTCATATGGCATCAATGATATATCATCAACATTAAATCATTAATGTTAACTTGATGCCTAACAAGCTGCCTGCTTAGCTTGTAGCTACCTAGCTATTCTTCAGATGTTTCTTTACAACAGTGCACTAGAAGCCTTCTGTAATGTTAAATTATAATTAAAACTAAAAATACTGGACAATAGCTAGCTGGCCAGTGACCTTAACTATAGGTTCAAGTTAACAACAGTAAACCAGCTAGCTGCTAGCAGTTTTGACTCATCACCCATTACACTGAGGTTAGCAAGCTAAGGGGAAAAACAAATATCTATGATGTTATCACCGATCCTGAAATTCACCCACCTATATTGTTGTTACCAAAAAAAGTTACCAGAACCAGAACATACAGTTATAGCCTACAGTTTAATTAACTCAACTACTTACAAATGCCATGTTATAAGTTTAATGTTAGCTAGGCCTATAGATCATCTACTGACATATACAAATGTAGGTCTACTGTGTATGCAATCTCAACAAAAACATGTTTTCAATGTACAAAAAATAAGTTACTCACAGCGGCATAGCATTGTCTGTAAGTCATTAATAAAAATTAGTAAATTTTAGGCCAGCCATTAAAAGTATTGATATCAAAAATGAGGCCAAGTTACAGCAAACAATACTGGCTGTCTTAGCTCGCAAAAATTGAACAACCTCTATTCTAAAGTAATGTTACCCAATGTTTCTAAATAATTTAATGTAACTTAGCCCTGTCCTTTTTCATCTTAACATTTGAAGAGAATGTGGTCTTATAAACTTTGTGTCACATTAAAGTGTCAAATAATAAAAATTGCCTCATGAAAGAAGACATCATTTAAATGAATGTGTTGAATAGCTGATGAAAACCTACACTCCTGAAAGGATATGTTTATACTTGGTTGTCAAGTCAATTTTACAAAATGTAAATATATTTGCACCTTAAAACAATTATGATTGTAATACTGATTTTAAAATGAATGATTACAAATATTTAGGCCTATTGAATAAATATTGAAACTTATAAACCTATCCAGACATGTTTTCCCCATTACTATACTGCATCGTTTGTGAGTTAGATAAACCATAGCCAAATATAATTTATTTTACAATGTAAAAATTAAAAAAAATCTTATTTGCAAACCAAATTTTATGAACTAAATAATAATAATAATAATAATAATAATAATAATAATAATAATAAATAATTTATTTTATTCACGATGCGCTTTTCATTCACCCAAAGCACAGGATGCAGACAGTTGTTCAAACATGTAGTGTAGTCATTTTTATTATTTTTCAACTGTAAATGACTGGAATTTCATGTGATACATTTTGAATGTACCTCAATCTCTTCAGATGGTAAGGTGAAATAAAACAGGGCCGAATTACAAGAAATAATGGTACATTGGGTATCATTGCTTTAGAACAGAGCTTGTCTAATTTGTGTGAGCTAAGATAGCCAACATTGTTTGTTGTAACTTGTGCAGTTACAGGGCTTTGGGGTTAGTTATGACTTTCGGCACAATAGGGCGCCACCACCTTCTAGGACAGGGGTGTCAAACTCCAGTCCTGGAGGGCTGTAGTGTCTGCTGGTTTTTGGTGTACCAGCACGATTGATTAATTTAAATTTTTCCAGGAGTCCACACACATTGTTCTCAAGGCCTTGATTGGTCACTGATTGGAAAGAAGTCACAAATACCTGCAAACAATGCAAATATTTTTTGTGGCTTCACCATTTTATATCACCATTGGGATATATAAACAAATAGGCCTGTTATGAGCATGGTGGGAATTGAAGAACAGGTGACTTCAAAAGCAAGAAACCATTCAGGGACTTCATACATTTGATGAGAAAGTCTGCCCAAATAAACTATGCATTAACTTGTAAATGCCACTGAGGTTTCAAGTTTATTGTTCACAGTAGAGTTCATCAATATGCATTTTAATAAATCAATGTCCATAAATGCTGGTTTAAAAAAAATCAAGTTCCTGATCATACAGACAAAGAATGCTTCATTAGTTGTTTGAGTTAGGACACAGTATATATCAATGTCAGAGTGAAAATTAGATAAGGAGAAGAAAGTAAAGTATATCACAGTTAAGAAATATAAAGGAGACATGGGAATCTATTATGACCATGTATGGTATTTAGAAGTGCTGAGCTTCAAAATTCACCTTTGCACAATAATTATAACATAACCTGTAGCTGTAGCAGCAAATGGTGAAAACCACTCTAAATAATAGTGCATGTTTTGAATTTCTTCTGTTATCCTTTTAAGTGCACGCACACACACACACACACACGTTAGTGAGTAAGCATGCGTTCTACAGCCATTTTCTAGAACCAATCATCTTAATCATCGTGCTAATTCAATGGTTGTAATGCGGCGTCACATTCAAACGTGCCTTTGTGCTGTCAGCTGCGCTTGTCTTTGAAACGAACACATCGCTGTACTCGTGTATCAAACGCTCTCGTAGAACACAGACATTCAGCTGTGCCTTCAGTCTGCGCCCTGTCCTCAGCAGCAGGGGTCAGGGGGATAGACACACACACACTGTACGATCTATAGGAGGGGTAACAGACGTTGACTTCACAGCCCACGGACTGAAGTGTCTAAGAAAGGGACAGATATTAACCACAAATGGCATGCAGTATGGGAATAAGATTTTTCAAAAAGGATAACAGGAAGTTGCAGAAACATTGACACATCCACACATACCCCGTAAGAGTTTTGTGGCGAGACAGAGGCTTTGGTTCAATCAGCTGTTGCCCTTGGCTTTGACTAACAATTAATAGCAAGAATTTCTCTTTGCAAAGAAAAAGAATCTTCACAAACACGCTTTGCCAAAATCAGTGATCACTAAAACTAATTCACCAGTTGTGGAAATGTGTAAAAGCTGAGGAAAAGTGTAAAACTGTGTTGCTTGTAAATTAAGTAGTAAGTAAAGGACAGATACTTTAATCCAGGCCAGGGACTGACTCTATAAATACCTCAGGGAGTATATGAGTAGGTGATTGACACATTGTGTGCTCACTCTCTATGAGATGTAGGAGGAGAAGACCAACCCAGAGACACTTGAGTGACCCAATGTGACATTCCAAAGTCCCAGAGTGAAGAACATCTCTCTCTCACAGGTTCAGCACGCATTATAACTTCCCGTTAATGAGATGTAAATGGACATTTTAACTCTGAATCAATGTTTAATGCCATCTTCTTTCAGACCTCAGTGCAGTGAGACCTCCAAGCCATTAATCTACGCAAGACATCTTCCATATCGCTTTAACATGTCACTGCTGCACACACCAGCTGTTTTAGGCAATGCTGTATAATTTCAGCATTTTGTTCTCCTTTAAAAACAAAGATAAACACTAAACTTATAAAACAGTGTAAATAAAAATCAACTTTGAGGGCCCTGTAGCCACGAAAAATCTTTACAGATTTCACAATGTACTGTTGTACAGTTTTAAAAATTTTTTTAAAAAAAGAACATTTGAGGATGATTACGTACATTTTTTTCATACATATAAAAACACAATACCAGCTTAAGGACCCACACCTGTTCAGTCACACTTCACTTATCAAGATGACGGCCCAATATTATTGCTCTCTTTAGTGCTCTGATGAAGATTGATTAACTGTTTTCTTTCAGATAGTCGGGGGAAAAGGTAATGAGCTGCCAGACTGTTTGTTTACATTTGACTTTTTTTAAATGATCCTTTTTCTGCCTAACACCTGTTCCAGCTTACAACACACATATCCATTCTCATAATCACTCCAGAGGGTGTTTGAAGCTGAAGCAAAGCAAGCACTACTGTTATCTTGTGGTAACCCATTGTATTTTCTTCCCTTAACAGAGATATATAATTTTACACATTTGTATTTTAATTTGAAGGGACCCTGTTCTCTCTGTATTTTAAGCATCTATCTATCTATCTGTCTGTCTGTCTATTTGTTTGTCTGTCTGTATGTCCGTCTGTCCATACACAGGGTTGGACAAAATAACAGAAACACTACATGGAAAAGGACTTTAGCATTGAAGTCACTAAATCACAATTATAAAGACAGCTACACAGGTGGGTCACATTAACTTGAATGACAATGAGCAGTATGTGTGAGTTATAACAGAATTCTGACAATCATTCATCCCTTATTTATACCCACTTACTCCTGGTCAGGTTCACGGGAGGTGCTGGAGCCTATCCCAGCATGCATCGGATGAGAGGCGGGAATACACCCTGGACAGTTCACCAGTCCATCGCAGGGCACACACACTATTGGTCTGACAAGCATAACTATAGTATTTAATTTGGCAAGGCTCACAGTGTTGAAAATAATGGCCATAAGCCAAACACAAACAAACTGCATCCGCAGAGAGCAGTGATCCCAAGTATCACGGATACGGACAGACAGACACATAACAGGATAGTTGCTAAATACTAAACTACTGCCTCTAAAATGACCACAAAATTGAACTTTTGTGGCCCAGCCTCACCAAAAACAAAAAAAAGAGTTTTACCAAGCTTTATAAAGCTGGTAATCATGGTGGGGGCCATGAATGCCAGTATGCTCTGCTAACGAAGTCACATAACCAGGTGTAAGGTGAGCAATGGATAAAAGCAATACAGTTTGATGAGTTGTCTTTTACTCCTTTTCCTACATCTGCGTATATTCACATCTAGCAAAAGACAAAGGAACACTTCAACCCACAATGTCTGTTGCAGGGGCTTAAAAATATAGACAGTGCAGGCAGTGCGGTTGCACTGGGGCCCGTGGGGTGGGGGGGCCCATAGAGAGTGCGGCCCTCCAACAATGTGTTGGGTGGAGAACGGGCCCTTGTGAGTGATTCAGATTGCCACCTCGGAAGTACGCCTGTGTTCAAAGAAGAACTCATGTTAAATTAAAAACAGTGCCATTTGCTATATATGCCCTCGAAAAGGCAAACCCATTTTTCATTTTTTTTGTTGTAAAATAGTCTGTAGACATCTATAACAAAATTATATGCGCATTCTACATAACCTATAAAAACTATAAATAAACTATAAAAAAATATTAAATGAATAATGTCTTATTTGCTTTGGTATTTTTGTCATATACAGATATGCAATGATGATGATTGCTGGGTAATATGTATGTTGTTGTCCAATGTCAAGTCTCTATTTGCTCATGTGATGAGACAATACAATATAGCTAGTTTAGGCACAAAATCAGAACATCTAGACTGACAAGCTGAGCACATCTGCAAGCAAAGCGAGCAGCAATCATGCCTTTCAAACATAAAAGCGGCAGTAAGAAAAGACAAGAGAGAAAAGAACACGAGGAGAAGGTAGCAAAGCTCCCTAAATTAGATTCCTTTTAAAAAAATTAAAAAACAGTCGCCAGCCCATCATTATCAGCATCGCTGCCCTCAGTGGTGTGGCAACAACCATGCAGCAGGTAATGTTAGGATAGAAAGCTAGATATAATGTTAGTTCTGAATAATCATAACGTTAGGCTATTGTTAGATATACATTTCAAGACAAGTTATACATACATTATGGTAGGCTTACTAGGCTACAAGTTGGGTAAATTATGGTCGCTAGCAGGTGGATAGTCAGCCTATAAATTATGGTAAGCTAGCTAATAGTCTAGTAGATGAACGTTTACATCGCTAGCAACAAGGATTTCTCCCGACATTTCAATCACGAAGATCAGCTGATGAACGCATCTCCGTTCTGTGAAGCCAACAGCAACAAGCAACTGGTTAAATGCAGAAACAGTTTATCAATGTCAAAAATAAACTTAACGTTAGTTCTAGTCAGCTATAAATATTTACAGTAGTTCATAGGTTGGTTATCTAGCAACTCGCCTGCTGATGTATTTTTTTTAACCTGCATACCTTCCTAATAACAGCTATAGTTATGTAAACATTCCAGCTATAGTTGGTTGATTAGTTGACTTGTTGATTTCATTGACCGTCTGTTTACGTTACCATGTGTCAGAGCGCTATCCATGGTTTCTCCCTGACCTCTCTAATTTCCCAATACAATAGCCTAAGTAACTCATTCGACTGTAAAATCCAACACATTGTTAGTAATATATGACAATCTGACAATTGTTCGGCAAGGTTGTATATCGGCCAGGAAATCTGAAGCCATTTTACAAGGCCAGGTGCACCCCAGTGTTCCCTTATGATATCCCCGTGCCAAGATGAAAATGCTCCCATGCACGCTACTAAACAAATTCAAGAGAGTTTTCTAGAACACCAGGATGATGTCAAATGACGTCTGTGGCTTCTGCAATCACCTGATGTAAGCACCATTGAACCTTTATGGGAAGTAATAGGAAGCACAGTGTTTAGTAGATGTCCACTTCCTTCATCCCTCGGGGAACTTGAGGCTTTCCTTCTTGAGGAATTGGTGAATATTACATTACATTACATTATAGGCATTTAGCAGACGCTCTTATCCAGAGCGACGTACAACAAGTGCATAGGTTTCATGATGTAGAGGCGCAAAAGAAACACTAGAGTGAAGTAAGGATCGTAGTGCCAGAAGTGACCACATCGATCAGGACTCCAACCCTGTAGAGTAAGCTTGTTCTGCAAGCAAGAATCCTACCAAGTACAAACTAGCACTGGAATCACACCTAATCATACAAAAACAATCCTGCCAGATACACTAACAGAATCAAATTATCCTAGCTAGGTACAATGAGCTGAACTATAGGCTAGGGAGGGGTGGGGAGAGGTGCAGCCTGAAGAGATGAGTCTTCAGTCTGCGTTTGAAAGTGGTGAGATTCTCTGCTGTTCTGACCATCACGGGAGGTCATTCCACCAGCGAGGGGCCAGGACAGACAGCAGACGGGAGCGGGAAGTGCAGACGCGAAGAGGGGGAGGTGCCAAGCGTCCAGAGGTGGCAGAACGGAGAGGTCTGGCTGGTGTGTAGGGTCTGATGATCCTCTGAATGTACCCTGGTGCTGACCCCTTAGCTGCCTGGTATGCAAGCACCAAGGACTTAAATTTGATGCGAGCCATAACAGGCAGCCAGTGGAGGTCAGTGAGCAGGGGGGTGACATGGGAATGTCTGGGGAGGTTGTAGACCAGACGCGCTGCAGCATTCTGGATGAGCTGCAGGGGTCTGACGGCGGATGCTGGCAGACCAGCCAGTAGCGAGTTGCAGTAGTCCAAGCGGGACAGGACCATCGCTTGAACCAGGAGCTGGGTTGCGTAGGTGGTGAGGAAGGGGCGGATTCTCCGGATGTTGTACAGGAAGAACCTGCACGTTCGACTCACCGCCGTGATTTTCTGGGAGAGGGACAGTCTGTTGTCCATCACCACTCCAAGGTTTTTTGCGGTGGGTGATGATGACACCACAGTGTCCCCCAGGGAAATAGAAAAGTCAAGAAGGTTAGAGGATGGAGCAGGGATGAAGATCATCTCCGTCTTGCCTGGGTTCAGCTTAAGATGGTGGTTATCCATCCATCTCTGGATGTCCCTCAGGCAGGTAGAGATGCGAGCAGAGACCTGAGTGTCAGAGGGCGGGAAGGAGAGAAAGAGTTGGGTGTCATCGGCATAACAATGATAGGACAACCCATGGGCAGAGATTACAGGACCAAGAGATTGGGTGTACAGGGAGAATAGGAGGGGACCAAGGACAGAGCCCTGGGGAACTCCTGTGGCAAGGGGGCGAGGTGCTGATACTGCACCAGCCCAGGCGACTTGGAAGGAGCGACCGGAGAGGTAGGACTCAATCCAGTCAAGTGCTGTGCCACAGATCCCCATAGCTGCCAGGGAGGACAGGAGGATGGGATGGTTGACGGTGTCAAAGGCAGCAGAAAGGTCTAGGAGGATCAGGACAGATGAATGGGAGGCTGCTTGTGCGGCGTGAAGCGACTCATTGACCGAGAGGAGTGCGGTCTCTGTCGAGTGGCCAGGTCTGAAGCCAGACTGGTAGGGGTCTAGGAGGTTGTTCAGGGAGAGAAAAGAGGAGAGTTGATTAGAAGCAGCTCGTTCAATTGTTTTGGATGAATATCCCACAACATACAGTTCAGAACTTATATGACAGCTTTCAAAGAAGTCCTGAAGCTTTTCTGAAGGCCGAGGATGGCCCTACACCTTATTAATCATTAGTGATATTCGCTAGTAACTAAGGTTGTCGTGATATCAAAATTTGGGTTTTGATATAATACCAAGTTTAATGTCACAATACTCAAATCCAAAATAATACTCTTTTAGTTAAAGTAAAAAATTCTAATTCAATACGCTTTCAAATTCAGTTCTCCAAGGCACAAGTAACCAGCTGGCACTTACTTCACCCTATGATACACCAGTTGAGGTGTATAGTCATTGGGCTGGATGGCTGAATCACATAAGCAGCTGGCCTGAAGTTACTCAAGTGACCAGAGGAGTCGCTCTTTCACAACAAGCACAGGAAAAACTGTAGACTCAAACCCTCCCTCCCTGGCTGCCAGCCTCAGGCAATGCTAACACACGCTACCATTTTAGTTAATCAGGTCTAAGAAAACACATGCTTAATAGCTCCTGGTATGATACATTCTATTTTAAAGAATTCAGTGAACTTTGAAGGGAATGCTAATGAAGAAGGTGAAAAAGAGCACTCTAAAAATACTTTCGGCCATGGTCCATTTGAAAAAGCAAAACAGAACAGAGACACTTATTTATGATGTAAGCTCTTTTGGGAGGAATGCATAACATCATAAAGGGTATTGTCATAATCGGTTTGATTGTTTAACAGGAAGTAGATATTCTGTTTAATGCCTATTTAATTTAACACTTTCTCAGTGTTCAAGGTTTGTAATAAACAAGTATGTCAAAGTGCCAGTTCAACATATTATTATTATGTTTAAAAAACCTTAAAATCATATGGTTCTATTCCTGTCATCACTTGCTTGTTCTTGTGTCTGACATCTGTAGGCATGAGACAATAATGGACGATCATTGATGCAAACACACTTTTGCTGCTAAAGGCCTTCCAAACTTGAGTCACAGCAGAGTGCCAGGGTGTGAGAGAGCGCTCGCTGGAGCACGCTTATTAGCAAGATGATTTACAGCCCAACTGAATTGATATCCCATCCCAGTGCCATTTTAAAGAGATAAAGACCCATTCTATAGCCTTCCCAGAAGGCTCTCCCAGTGAACCCTCTCTTATAAGTGACGCTACTTAATGGCTGAAGTGGTCAAATGCAGCCAATACCTGAATCAGTCAAACCTGCTGTCCGTTTTAGGAAACACAGGCTCAATTTCATGCTTGGTAACTAATTTGCTGGTCATGTCAGAGGAGCCATCTGGATGCAAGGATGACAAGTATCTCTAACCTGTCTGCCTACTTCACCTGGGGACTGTAACAGTAAACTGAGGTCTTAGAGGTTAAATCATCTGAATGACCTCTCTTGGCACTAGCGGTGGGCAGTTGGGTGGGGGAGGTGGGGTCCAAGGCAAGCTAGGCAAGGGTTATCCCCACATTTTGCACCCCTTCTTCTTCTTCTTCTTCTTCTTCTTCTTATTATTATTATTATTATCCATCCAATGTTGCTTCATGCATTTAGGAGTTTTATTTATTGGAAGCTCCACTCATCCATCCATTTTGTAAACTGCTTACCCCCGATCAGGGTCGGCCGGGGGGAGTGGGGCTGTTACCTATCACAGCAGACATTGGCTGAAAGGCAGGAATGCACCCTGGACAGGTCACAATTTCATTGAAGATCCTGCACTCCATTCACTCACACTTTCATACACCATGGACAATTTAGACTCTCCAAATAATCTGACATGTATGTCTATGGACTGTGGGAGGAAACTGGAGTAGCCAGAGGAAATTCACACGGACATGGGGAGAACATTATTATTATTATTATTATTATTATTATTATTATTATTAGCATCATACAATGTGATGTTATTCAAGTCAATGGCTCTGTCCAATTTAGGCTAGAAGCAGAGACGGAACTGTGCAAACTTCATTGTTCACGCTCGCCGCACTTCAGGTTTACTGAGACCTGATTTATTAGCCTGTCAAAGGAAGCATTGTTCAAGGAGGCAATCAAAAATCACTTACCTAGCTAAACTAAAATCGGCGCCTTTTCAGGGGCTAATTTGTAAAAGTCCCACAGAGAAAGCCGGCAGAGTGTTTGATAAGGCATAAAATGATGATTAATGAATTTATTGCCCCACCGCTCACCAAACAGTGGTAGCGTATCTCTCTTCTTTAGGGTCATTGTCCTGTGCTGTTGTGCCGGTTCTCCAAAGCGCATTCAATGGGGTCTCACTCCCTCTTTGCTTTCAACCTGCCGCCCTGGCATGTATGTGAATGCAACCATGATTACATTGGGAGGGCGAGGAGACAAAAGACAGTTTAATAAGCACTTAAAAGAGTAAGATTATTTCAGGGTTAGGTCCTCTTAGCTTTCACCCTCTGACCACTTTGACCACAGGGTTGGGGGTGGGGAGGGCAGTAACTAGATACTCACCCCGCCCTCCTCTAGGTCTACTCCTCCTCCTCTTGTTCCTCCCCCTTAAAAAAGGCAGTGAACCTCAAACACCTATGAATTAATTAAAAACAACATGTACACAAACCATCAAGGAGATAAATGCCATGTTGCGGGACAGAAGCAGGCCCGGCGTACAAACGGGCTATTATTCCATTTGCTAAATCATGATTAACGACTAGCTGAAGAAGAAAAAAAAAAAGAATCAAAGCACCCCTGACGGGGTGAAAAGCAGTTCTGCATATTTGATTAACGCACCCCCCCCCCCTCCCCAACACCACCCCCACCCCTCCCCTCATCTCCCATAGGCCTTTTGCCCCGCGCATCTTGGCCGATCATTGTTTGGATGTTTACACTTGATTACGTTCTGGGGTTTTTTTTTTTTTTTTCGCCCCGCTGCTGTTTGTGTAGCGGGGCTTGATTGAGCCATTACTTGTTCTGCATCGTTGGAGCCCAGAGAAAGCGCTTCTCGTGGGCTCGCCCCTTCGGGCCGCCCCTGCCCCCGGGTTTGTCTTTCGCAAGTTCATTAGGTTCGTGGTTGAAGCGACGTCCACGGGCCGAGCTGAATAAATAACTGCTTAGTACATTGGATGGAATGTGTTCTGCGTTGGATAATAAGTATGCCAGAGAGCTAAGAGCCCAACAAAGCTTTCAGTAACAAGCACACTTTGCCAACATGTGTAGTTTTTTCACTGATAACATTATATACAAGTATATTATGTAATTGAAATCAATGTCTCTCTCTCCCTCTCTCTGTCTCTCTATATATTTAAATATGTATGCATTCACGTGAGTACGTATAGGTATTATGACAAAATTAAATCATGAATTAATTAACAAATCAGTTCATTGAAATACCAAACAAAGAAGTCAATCTACCTTTACAAATGTGTTACAAGTTGGGTGCGATTGTTTAAGCATAGATCCCCAGAGGGAAGAATAATGTGTCAAGTGAGATGATGCTTTTACAGTCGACATCATGCGAATAAATTAGACTATGGCTATGGTACGGTTAAATTTATGGTTAAATCAGCACTTTAACCTCATATGAATTGTTTGATTACAAATCTAAAATTGTTAAAGTACCGAGGTAAATCGAGAAAAAAAGGCTTTGTCCCAAACATTATGGTGCCCAATAATGGGGTGGGGGGGGATTATGTATAAAAAATGCTGTAATTTCTACATAGTGAAACCAGATATACAGAACAATTTAATAAAAGCTGAAAATCTGTATTTTCACCACATGTGAATTGCTTGATTACAAAACTCACATAAATGTAGAGTACAGAGGCAAATTAAGATAAAATATGTCTCTGTCCTTGATATTATGGAGCTCACTATATATATATATATATATATATACTGCCAAGCAGTAGGCCACACAAGCTCACAGAATGGGACCGCCGAGTGCTGAAGTGTGTAGCGTGTACAAATCATCTGTACTCGGATGCAACACACACTACAGAGTTCCAAGCTACCTCTGGAAACAACATCAGCACAAGAACTGTTTGTCAAGAGCTTTATGAAGTAGGTTTCCATGGCCAAGCAGCCGTACACGAGCCTAAGGTCATCATGCACAATGCCAAGCGTCAGCTGGAGTGGAGTAAAGCATGCTGCCATTGGACTCTGGAGCAGTGGACACACATTCTCTGGTGTGATGAACCACACTTGACTATCTTGCAGTCTGGGTTTGGCGGAATGGATAATGCCAACCGTACTTGCCCAAATAGTGCAAACTGTAAGGTTTCGTGGAGGTGGATGGTCAGGAGCTTTTTTTCATGGTCTGGGCGACGCCCCTTAGTTCCAATGAAGGGAAATCTTTATGCTACAGCATACAGTGACATTCTAGATAATCGTGTGCTCCCAACTTTGTGGCAACAGTTTGTGGAAGTTTGTCGTGCTGTTTCAGTGCACAAAGCAAGGTCCATAAAGAAATGGTTTGCTGAGATTAGTGGGGAAGACCTTGACTGGCCTGCACTGAGCCCTGACCTCTACCCCATCAAACTCCTTTGGGGTGAACTGGAATGCTGACTGCGAGCTGCCAAGCCTCATGGCCAAAATCAGTGCCCAACCTCACTAATGCTCTTGTGGCTGAATGGAAGCGAATCCCTGCAGCAATGTTCCAAAATATACTGGAAAGCCTTGCCAGAAGAGTGGAGGGCAGCAAAGGGGGTCCAACTCCATAAAATATACTAGTCCACCACAACCATAACACAAAGAACCATTTAAGCACACAGTGGTATAAAACTGACAAACTAATGTTTATTATCACAAACACACAAGAAAGTGCCTGTTCTAAAGACACAGAATATTTACACAGCATATATATACACAATCACAGGCTGCTAACTCTCACCAGGCAGTCAATGTGCAGGTCGAGAACCCATGTTGAATTGGCAGTGATCTTCTCAAAGTCCAGCCACAAGTCTTTTCCAGATGTTTCAAACCCGGAATCAGGCCAAATAGCTAAACAGGTGCATTTTCAGTAATAGGCGAGCTATCTAGCATGTTGTAAAAGGTCGTAGTTGTCACCAGCATCAGAATGATCACACTGCTTGATGCAGCTGGAGGAAAGCTTATTGACCTGCATCTTTTAATTCAGATGTTCTGCAATGGTCCTCAGCATCCCCAGTTATGGGTATCGTCCAATCTGGTTGCTAGGCGATGGTCAGCAGCGTCCTCATCTCTTTCTGTTTGAAGAGGGTTTCCATGGTAACAGCCTGCATCTTCCCACCAGCATAGTTCCCAGGATCTCTGCAATGGGAACGTGGCATCATCAGCTCCATCTGTAGGGGAGACACAAACAAACATCGCAACCCAAAGCCAAAAATATAAAACGGTGGGGTATAACCCCTCCCTTAACTGTAAATAAATTGAGCATCCCCTCACTATCCTATAATTCTATATATGAGCACACTTACAGTTAGGGATGTAAATTAGTTGTAATGACAACATAAGCTACTTTAATTTGATAACTTAGTCAAATAACTGCATTATACTTCCTGCAAGTACAATCAATGTTATAGTCTATTTATTGTTACATCCATATGTCTGGGACAAGGCATCGGTGACAAAATTACCACATTCATGGATGTGCTGAATATCTATGCTATGACCCTGTAAAAACTAACTCCACCACTGAGACGCTGGTTGTTGTTACGTATGCAATTACAAAAAATGAGCGGGTTATGGTCAGTCAGTACTATGATGGGGTGAAACGTAGAGCCTACATGAACATCAAAAAGTTGCAATGCTAGAACCAGGGCTTGTGTTTCTTTCTCGACCATAGAATACACCTTTTGATGTCATTTAAACTTCTTCAAGAAACAGCAAACTGGGTGCTCAACACCATGAGGGTCTTCCTGGAGAAGGATGGCTCCCACACTGCAATCATTTGCATCTATGGCAAGTATAAATGGCTGTGCAGAGATAATAGGATGCTTACCAGCAGGGTCTTAATATTCTCAAAAGACTGTTGACATTTCTCCGTCCAACAAAAGGCAGTTTTGGTACTGAGGATGTCTAGCAGTGGTGAAGAAACGGCAGAGGATTTTCTGCAAAAACTGTGGTCGTACCCTACCATGCCAAAGAATCTCTGTAAGTTTCACCTAGTCTTGGGGACGGGGAATTGATTTATAGCCTCTAACTCTGCGTCTACTGATCACACTTGCCATCACCCTACGACTTTCCCCAAATAAGTGACAGTGGTCTGACCAAATGTGCATTCCGCAAGATTTATGCTTAAATTGGCGAAGACAAACAATATAAAAGAGCTTCAGTCTGTTTTCCGTGCTAGGACCATGATGCACTGTTAATTACCAGGTAACCTAGCTAAACCTCACAACCTGGCAATGAGGTTTACCAGCCTATGAAAGGTAGGAGGTGCATTTCTCATCCTGAAGGGTATGACCGTGCACTGTTGGAAATTATCCGGTGTAACAAATTAAGAAATTGCCTTTGCATGCTTAGATAGGGGAACTTGCCAGTAAGCTTTTAGCAGGTTAAATTTGGTAATAAAGGCAGCAGAACCCATGCGATACACACAGTCATCCTTTCTTGGGAGAGGATAATAGTTGGGTTTCATGACTGTATTCACCTCCCAATAGTATGAAGTGAAAAGTTCCATCAGGTTTGTTAACCAGCAGACAGGTTGAACTCCAATCACCTGAACTGGGTTCTGCAATGTTATTATCCAAAAAATAATGTACCTCTCTCTTCAATTGTGAATGTTTCTCTGGGTTCATGTGAAAGGGATGTTAGTTAATTGGAAGAAAATCACCTACATCATAAACACATCTCCCTCCTCTCATTCGATGAGGACAGAGGAAGGAATGCAAGAGAGCACCATACTATTCATGTCACGCGTTACCTTAGGCTGGCAGTCCCAGTATAGCTTTAGTATGTTAATATGACAGAGGCCGTTCCATCAGGAGTGGCAACAAGGTAGTCATGCCTACTTACCCAGCACGTAGTCAAGTATGGGCTGCTGTATTGAGCTTGTAGCACCATGACTTTATGACCGGGCGACAAAGTTCGGAATTTGGTGCCCTGGTTGAATCAGCATTTCATACTCTTTTGTGAGACCTCAAGGTTGGCTTTTGCAAACTCACCAGGTGGATGTAATTGAAAACTGAAATTGCAAACATAATGAAGCCGATTTGTGGCACTGGCGTCATTTACCAATTTTTCTTTAAGTAACTTTAAAGGGCTGGGTGCCATGTGCTCAAAATCTAATTAAACAGAGCTGATTCCTCAACAACTTTCCAACTGCAAAAAAATAATAAATAAAAAATCAGACAAATGCCTTCATCCCAGTCCTTTTCAAATTCAAGGCAGTATGCACGCAACATAGACATGAGAGTCTGATGGAGCCATTCAAGTGTGCCCTGTGACTCTGGGTGGTAAGCACTCAAAGAATAATGCTTCATCACAAACTGCTCAAGAACTTGGGCAAAAATCTTGAATTTGATCCTTAATCAGACTGAATAGTCTTCGGAAGCTCAAATAAGGTAGCCCAAATAAAAAAAGAATTCTTTGACAACAACCAGTGCCATTGTTTTCTACTAAAATAAGTAGCCATGCACATTAGGTGAGCAGGTACTGGCTACCTGTTTTAGTCTGTGGCAACAGGCCAACACAATCAACAAGTGCCCTTTCAAATGACTCTTCGATTGCTGGAATGGGGTACAATGAAGCTGGCAGAATCTTTTGATTCTGTTTTCCCGCAGCTTGCCACACAGGGCAGGATTTACAGTACCTCGCAATGTCCTTTTTGAAACTGGGCCAAATGAGGTGATTTAATGCACTGTCATAGCTTTTATTCACACCTAAATGACCAGCAAGACAGCTATCATTAGCAAGGCTAAGTGTCTCCTTTTGATATGCAGATTGAACCACAAGTTGGTGGACATTGTGCCAGAGCTGAAGTCTCAACTGGTCTCCATTTGTGCAATAAAATATCTCCCTCTACAAAGTACCCTTTCAGCACCAAATCAATTTCTTCCTTGGGAATAGCACTTTTAAAGAGAGAAGAAATTTCTCTTCAAGAGTCTTTCTTATGCTCAGCAATCAGCGACTCCCATGCCAGACACAGCATCTCAAACTTCTGAGCACATTCAGCCTTACTCCCCAGCACAAGCATGGTTTTAACCCCATCTGCAGCAGTAGGGTAAAGCTGTACATCATAATCAAGGTTTGTGGTGAATGAATCACAAGTCATAAGCGTTATCTGACTTAAGGAACTTCGCTAGCCTTCACAGTGTCGGGGCTAGTCACAAGTTCAGAGCTGGACAGAGCTGCCGAACCTTGTTCCTGGAGATCTACTGCCCTGTAGGTTTTCACTCCAGCCCTTCTTCAACAGCAAGAGATCTTGTTGAACTGCTGTTTAATAGAATCAAGTGTACCAAATTAGTGGTGAAATGAAAACTTCCAGGACAATAGATTTTCCATAAATTCATCAGGGCATTTGACAAGAGGGACGGGTGTCACCTCAGGGCTAGCCAAAATTCTGCCCCCAGCCAAGTCGTTACCCTAAAATAAAGGACATCCCTTCCACCGGAAGAATGGATCACACGCCCACTATGACACAACCCTTCATGAGGTCAAACTTGCAAATCCCTGCACAAGGATACTGGTGCTAAAGAGAATTTCTCAGAAAAAAAATATCCTCCAAAATAAAAGACCAGTGCAGCGCATCTCTCAGTATCTTACCTGCATCTCTCAGTATCCTGCCTGGTCTTTAAAAAGTAGGTTCGTCGGTCAATGGCATAAAACCAATGGTACACAACCATAATGAATGGTGCATAATCCTGGACAGCATGATCTTTTTCAAGGGGTGATGTTTCACAAAAGTCCAGGCATAGGCAAGGGTGCTTTCAAAAGAGAAACCCCTTTGAAGGATTTATTCTTTCTCTTCAGGAATATACAACCAGCCATGACATGACCAGGCTTCGTACAATAGAAACACACTTTCCCTTTGACTCCCAAATCCTCCTGCGTTCCACCAGAAGCAGGAGTACTGGTCTTTGATGAACCGACTGAGCCTTTGGGGGATTTCCTACATGGAGTGACGTCATTATGGCGTGACAGGGTTTTCTCAGCAAACAAGCTACTTTTTGTGTGCATATATTCATCAGCTAACACCAGAGTCTGTGCAACTTGATCTAATTTTTATTCATTCAGATAGGTGGAAACTTGCTCAGGTACACAGTTTTTAAATTCCTCCATAATGATTAAGTCACGAAGTTAGTCAAATCACTTAACCCCTTGTGCAGCATGCCGGTGGTCAAACATATTTCCCTTCTTCACAGTTTTCTGATATTGCCAAATCTTCTGACAATAAGTCTCTTGTTTTTAGCATTTCAGCTTTCACCACCTCATAATGAAGGCTGTGTTCTATGGGCAGTGATCCCTAGCATCCCTGGGCCACTTCAATGAGATGGCAACCCATTGGGGGGACCATTCAAATGTTTTGCTGACATCAAATTCAAGAAGCTGCACTCTGTTACCAGCCCACATCACTTCTACCTCTAACTCCCTTAGGCGCACATTCACCTCAAACTGTTTCTCTCTCAGCTCTAAGCGTTTCATCTCTTGCACAAGATATTCATACAGAACCATAGATTTGGGGTTCTTACCCTTAATAAGGATTAAGGATTCCCCAGGGCCAGCACCCATAGATGGTATCTTCTGTTTCAGCAACACCTCTGTTTCGACCAGTTTTGTCTCCGAATGGACCACATCCTTTTCTGATAGAAGGTCAGCTTTCCAACAGCTATCCAACTGTTCAATAGTTGAGTCTTCAACAAACTGTTCTTACATTGGAGCTCCATGGCAATGCATCAGCAAACACAGAAACTTAAAATGTAAAGAGTTGTATCACTGAACGCCCATGGCAAAACAATCACAACACTAAAGTGGTATGGGTATATGGTAAGTGGCAAATGAATGCTACAAAGTGCCAATGTAGTAGACCTGCAAGTGACATACCAAGTTAGTACTACAGATGAAATGCAAAATTGTACCAAGCAAAGTAGCACTGTTACTAGTCCCGAAGCTATTACTAGCTTGGTGTTGGCCGGATCCATATGAGGTGGGATATGGATCCACAGTCTTGTCTTCAGAAAGTAAAACATGTGTCCAAATGGATTCAGGATGGGTGACTGTGTCAAGAACATTACACTTTTGGCCCTGAAAAACATTGTCTTGCTGCAAGGTAAAGCACCATGCAATGAGGTTTGAGGTATTTGTTTGGCTTTGAGCAGATAAGATGTTTCTGTAAACTTCAGAATTCATCCTACTGCCATCAGCAGCCACATCATCAATGATGACAAGTGAGCCAGTTCCATAACACTACCTGCCCCATGATTCACAGATGAGGAGGGGAGAGGGGGTGTCTTTGGATCAGGGGCATTTCCTTTCTTTCTAGATACTCTTTCACCTTGAAATGATTTTATTATTTCAGATGCCTTTTGTAAACTACAATGATTTTTTTTTCAAGTTACAAAACAGTCACCCACCAAAGCAGCTGGTAAGAGTGATGAAGTTACACACCACTGCCAAATTCTACCTGCATTTTGTTAGGAGTTAATGCCAAACCCTCTCTGTTTGACAGTTGAAAAGGTATTTCTCTTCACTAATGAAAGTATTCTTCGGTCATCCACTTTAATAGTCTTCCATGATCTACTTGGTCTTTTGCCATTGCAGGGATGATCAGTGTTCTTACTTCCTAACAATGTATCAAACAGCTCATCTTGACACATCCAATATTTTGGCTGTGTCTGATCAGTTGATTCAGTTTCATGATGGCCTGGTTACTGGCATTGACACTTCTTTGGTTCTCATGTTGAGAGACAACAGCAATAGACTATAAATGCAAATTCCACACCTAGAATCAATTCAAGTTAGCTTCCTTGTGCATGAACTAATGATGCACACATACAGCTGGCCAAGAAACTGCTGAGCAGCCAATTATCCCATTACCTTTAGTCACCTAAAATTGGGGGTTACATATACAAAGGTCTGTATTTCCAATAGGAATCAACTGATGTAAATGCCTTCAAATAAACAACGAAAATGCCTTCAATTAAAGTCTGCAATTTAGCCTTATATTTATTGTCCAGTGCACAAAATGACAAAAATTGCATCACTGTCCCGATACTTTTGTATTTAAGTGTACATATGTTCAATTCACAACTTTTTGATACTGGGAAATTTCAAAGCAAGCCTTCCACTAGTGGTCAAAAACTCTAATGACTTTAGCTTTCGCTTATAGTTCTTAGTAAAATGGCAGCACTTACTGTTTATTAAATATTCATTCTAAACATGCTCTTGTTCTGCCCTCTCTTTCATAATGGAATACTGGGTGGAGGATGATGGGCATGGAATTTTGATTTTGAGGACCTTATTCACTGTAATTAAATTTACATGAAACCAAAAATGATCAAGCTTCGACAGGCGCTGTTTGATATTACTCTCATTGCTCACTTCCAAAGGAAGACAGCACCCCAGATGAGGACGGGCTCGGGTGGGGGATGTGAAAATGCAGATGATCTGAAATAAATTTTTAATGAATGTGATTTATTGTAATCGGGGTAAAAAGAGAAAAAGGGAAATGTGTTTATTTAACAGCTGATTAAATCATCAGGCTGAGACATTCCTTTAAAAATGGAGTTTCTAAGTGAGCAGTTTGTTTGATGGCACATTTTCATTTTCCAGCAAAACTGTATATGGGAAAACTGTATTATGCAACTCTAAACTGTCTAAGTGAAAACTGTGTTTTGTGCTCTCATTTTTTGAATGGGACGATTAAATTACAGGCCATGCTTGGGCAGTTTAATCACTTTCTTTCACACACCTGTCATTAACAAAATGCCAAAGGGTTTTTAATTCAACGTTTATTCATCAAATCATATTTTTAGTTTTCCACCTTCTTCACTACAATTTTAAATGACCGATTTCAAATGGAGACCATACAATGGGGGGAGCTGGCACACATGCACTCCAGAATGATTGTATTCCCTGCTACTGTCCAATATGGCAGCTCTGAGCTGCAGTCTGACTGTGGGTGCCAACTGTGTCACAGTTGTGCCTGCTCTGTTCCCGCCTCCCCGTAGTTTTTGTCCAGTCTCGCGCCCCTTAGTTGGGTCTGCCTGCGTTTCGTGTCTGGTTGTTAATTGTTGTGGTAATGAGTTAATTATGTGATCACATTCCACACATGTCTGTCTCGTTATTCTGTTGATTGTACATTATGTTCTCCTGTGTCTTGTTAGCCCCTGTGTATTTAAGTTCTTTGTTTGCCTGAGTCGGGTACTGGATCCTACTGTTTTCTGTCCTTTCTATGTGGTTCCTAGTGTTTCACGATTTTGAGTTCATTTTTGTGTTACAAGTAGTTTTTGTATTTTTTGGGTTTTGCCCATTGTGGCCTCATTTTGGTTTGCTGTTTTGTTACTTGTTTGTAAGTAAAATTCTTTGTTTGAAATCCTACCTTTTGAGTCCCCTGTTTTTACTCTGCACTTGGGTCCTAACTCAAGCAAACCTCAGTATTGAGAGATGATACTAGTATTCCGCATCCTTATGTTAAGGAAAAATGTGTCAGCCGGCCACAGTGCACTAGCATGGTCTGCATTTGGTTCACCACTGATTACTTCAAGGAATATGCATGAAGGGCTAAGTTAGAGTCCCTGAAAGTATTTTTAGTACAGTACATTGATAATCTATGAAAATTAAGGGTGGCAGTACTTTCTTAGACCTTCTTAGGGAGACTTTTATGAAAAAAATACATAATATTCATTCTCAGAGCTCTGTGAGTGTAAATCTGTAACACGTACAGGGTTGTAGGGGGCTGACAGCAGCTTTTACACAAAAGATTAGCATTTTCATTTAAATAAAGAGAACTGGAATCTGCTTTCCCTCCCTTTAAAATGTGTGGCGTGCTTCTAAGCTTGGAGGGATTTTTAATAATAAAGGTATTATTTACATACCGAGTCGTCCTAATCCACAGAGCCCCATGAAGGGCAGAGATGAGACCGTGTTTATACCAAGATCCGGCGGCAGTGCGTCCGGTCACCCAGCACATCCCGCCCTAGAGAAAGAGAGCCGTGACAGCTCCTCAGCCGGACTGCCCATTTTGTTTCTCGAGTCCCTGCCACTTTCGTTTCGCTGAATCTAACACCCCGTCCTGACACCAAAACACCAAAATCATCTTAGGGGAATTAAACGCGTAAGTCCAAATTTAGCTACATTTGATGAAATACGGCGGATTACAACTGAAGCCCTTTCTTCCCCTCAAGTTTCTGGAGCTCATGCTGGAAAACATACGCCCGAAGAAGCGAATCAATGCCGAGGCTCTATTTTAGTCAACTCCTAAAAAGCAATTCTGCCCTTGTGTGGAGGCGTGGGCCTAAACGTTTATTACCCAAGCCACTGGGGACGACGGCTCCCCCTTTGAGTCCTTGAACCGTTGTCTGCCCTTACAAATGCACTGCGTTCATTAGCAGGTGGCCCCGGCGGTTGCTCCGTCATTAGTAAATACATCACAAGTATTGACACATGCATATAAAATGAGAAGCGCATTATGTCATCCCTATTTTTTTATTTTTTTTTAGCCATTAAACCACATGATCTTGAAACTCGCAGCCAGCCGGCTATAACGATTCCGCTAGCTCTGTGCCACGAGCTGTGGGTGGAATTGAACGCTTTGATTTATGATAAAAAATTGTACGGGTAAAAACTCTAAAAGATGTATTAGGCGGGGTAATATGCATACCGCTGGACAGTAACAGTTTGTGAGCATAATTGCTTTAATGTGAGCTATTAAGACTAAGTGCTTGTGATTTCAGTGTCTGCCCTACATTCCGCTAAATGATTAGAGTGATCAATACGTATGATTTGTAAGTCACTTCCTATTGATTGAATAATAAAACGTGTGACCTTCCTTGAAGGAGCTCCCAGGACACTGAGAGAGGACCAAGGCTGGGGCAGAGGTAAGGGGACACACCGCCACATAAGATCTTCGCTTCCAGACGCTGCCTGTAAGCCGCTATGGCTCAGTCCAGCGCACGTAATACACTGTACCGTATGAGAGCACAGTCCCCTATCAGGGACAAATGTACTGCTCTAGGGAGGTGCTGACAAATCAGCATCAAGTAAATTCGGGCAGCTGCGTCTCTGCATAACATCATATTATATGGAGCCACATGAAATAGCCATATAAGTACAGCACTGCTTTTTAACTGCGGATAACAAACACTGCGTCATCTGCAAGGACTTGAGAGGATTGTGTTTTCAAGCCCCACAGGGGACAGAAACTGCGAGAGAGGACCTCCTTTTGCCATCTGCCATTACCACACGATCGCTTGCAGGCGCTCCACAAACAGGAAGTGGAGAGTCCCCACAAAGGAAGTGGTGCTGCTATACTACCCACCCACTTAGTGCACTGCATTCTCTCACTCAGAGCGAACTAGAGCCATAACACTGCTCCATTTTGCAATGGAAACAGACATAGCTCACTGCATTATTTGCATAGCCCTTCAAAATGACACTACCACGGCAATGGAAATGTTGTTCTTTCAGATATCAAATAAAACGTCATTACTAAAAAGTACAGCTGTTTGTGCTTTTTAAGGTTAAGTTTGATTAATTATGATACATTTAAAATATTTCTAAAGGAAAAAAGCTGATTCAAGAGATTGTTTTCTGATTTCCTAGCATCCAAATTCTAACCCTAGTTTCCAGTCACTGCAAGGTTATGTTTATATAACCTAATACCAATGGCCCCTTCTTTGGCCAGTAGCCCTTTGAATCCTTGCAACTTTACTCCCATGAGAAAGCTCATTATTAAAGAATACCATGCGAATCCAATGGTAATAATACTCTTCCATTTTACACAACGTGACTAAGAGTAATTGGGTTCTGCATTACACATGAATGCTCCAAGATGTAATCCCAGAGCTAAAAAATGTTTCTGTCTTTCTTTATGTTTTCATGTGCAAAGCTTCACAATTTCAGTGCATAAATGAGCTGCGCTATCTAATCACCCAGGAAGAAAAAGTTTCATCCAGCCAGGTAAAATATGCTGCTGCTGGAGGCATGATTAATAAATCTACCTGTCAGAATAATTAATGGTGAATCTCGATGAAAATGTCTGTCAGCAAGATGATGTCAGTCTGAAAGGATGTAGCTATCCAGCTTGTCCTTGGTGTGTAACGTGGAGCGTCTCACACAGTGGATCAGCAAGACTTCCCAGTGTTCTTTTGAGAGGGAAAAGGCAGTCAGCAAATGCTTGGGCAAGCTCTGGCACAGATCAAAAAGAGATGTGTCCCAATCAGTTTTGGTATTTTAATGACACAAAGGGAACATTCCCATTAGCTTGCACAGCTGGTTGTAACTTTGTCTTTTCAGTGGGTGTTGTGCACAACTCCATGGTAATTCCTTTGCACAAGTGCACGGTAGTGCACATGACTCACACATTTTTTTAAAATTCTTGCGACACGGTAGGAGGGTACGGTTACTACTTTGAAATCAATCATACCCAGGGGGAGGTATAAATAAGGTGTATGTCTATTACATAATCACCAAAGACCTATCAGGAAATAGGGGTAGGTTTCAACGGAGCTTACAGTGCCTTCAGAAATCTTTCACCACCAATTATTTGTTGCAAAATCAAATTGAAGTATATTTAAACTGGATTTTTTCCCCCTGCTCTGATACTTTGATATTTTTCCCCTACTCTGATATCAGTAATTGTATTACCACCCCCCCCCCCCCCCCACCCCCCAAAAAAAGGATTAAGATGTCTCTGGAATTCACACCTCTATTCACAACTTTGGGTCGAGTGTATTCCATTTTCACACTAGATATCACACTAAATATGTTAAAAAAGGTCCACCTATATTGATTTCAAATTCAGATTTTGTTAAATTGCATGATTGTAGAACAAATATGACCTTGTGAGGCCTCACAACTGAAAGAACAGATCAGATCACACTGTCGTGAAGACCAAGGAACTGCATGTGGAACAAGTTGTTGGGAAGAAAAAAGCTGGTGGAAGATATACAAGATTGGCAAAACTTTGAACCTCTCTTCAGGACTTCATAGTCTCTTTGGGAGAGTGCCTAGACTGCAGCTACTTCTGAGAAAGACCAACATTAACTCATGCCTGGAATATGCCAAAATCCATGTGAAATAGAAACGGTCAAGAAAGGCCAATAAAAATTCAGTGCCAATACAATGTTGTGTATCATTTTTAATGTTTTCTTGTTGTAATGAGACAAGAAAGTTTCTTTCCTCATTATAACAAGACACATCCAAAAGGATCTTGTTTTAAAGAAAACCGTTTGTTGACAGGACAACAGCATGTCCCATTTTTGCAGACTCACAATTATAGTTGGAAAATGAGGCCCCTACCTGTGACAGAAGGGCATTGGCAAAGCATTAGAATCGCTCTGAGTGTTTTGGTATATGACAGTTGACGAAGGAGCATACTTTTATGATGAAACACTGCATGTTATTATTTATTTTTATTCTACGCCAACACATCAACACAAAGTACACTGAGTGCCAGTCTCTCTCTCTTTCTCTCTCTCTGTCTTGCTCTCTCTCTCTCGCTCTCTCTCCTGCTGCTATCAAAGGGCCCCCTCATGTCTGAACCTCATGGCCAGACTCTCCAGTTCATTAGCACTATGTGATAGCCCAGTCAGCACTGATAGACACAGGTGCTCAGGGACCTATTAGTAGGTACTTTCCCCTGATCAATAAAGACACATTGGAGAAAATGTGAGATCCCCGTTTCATTATTAAACTCCTGTGCTGGTCAGTGGGGTTATGTTAAACGCCAGTTAAATAAAAAAAGGCTTCCTTACTGCACCCTGTGTCTTTAGTATCATGTGCATCAAGCCATCAACTCATTACTTGGGGGTCATCAGGACTTCAGTGTTATAGTGAAGTTGTAAGGGACTAAAGTTATGTAAAATTAATTTACATGTCATGGCATTGTAAAATACTGTAGCATTCAGACATATTTTGTTGCCTGATGGAAAATTTTATCAGTGAACTCGTAAACATTTTTTCTCAATATGTAAATCCCTGCATGGCACTGTGGAAATACTTTTTTCCATAGTTTAATCCTGTTTCGGATGGCCAACCCACCAATCATACATCCTACCCATAATGCTCTTAACAGGGATTTTATACATGTCAGAATACCACTGTTCTGCATTATATCAACTCACAACAGTAATTTGTTCATGACTAGAGAGTTAGGTTTTGACAACACAACCATATTTAAACCCCATAAGAGTTTAAAATGACTGATAACTGAGTGGAACTCTATATGCAGCAGAGTGATAATATGGCCAAGCAGCTGCTGGCTATTAGATACATGTTCAAGTGATATTCATTCCCCCTGAAACCTGTTGCTGATTAAAAGTGATTATGGGTTTATGTCTGAGGTGAGCTTTGATATGGATGCCTGTGATTTCTGAGATATGTCCACGTGACTCCAAATCTTACACGCACACCTCTCCTCCCTCCTTTATACGTAAAAAGAAAATACAAGGTACACATATATTTAAAGTATTATGTATATATTTAAAAATATTTTTGTACCAGTTTAAAATATGTAAATATATGTCAGAGTGAAATATCCGGCAACGTGTTTATTCTTCGTAACCGTCTGAAACCACAATCACGCCACCTTTGTTTAAAGTCTCCTGCTCTGAAATCATCCTATTTAAACAAACCACAGGTGTCCTGTTTAACCCTGATGTTATGTCTTTTCTAGGGACATGTTAAAATTTTGTGTGGAATAAATGACCTGTTTGACTACATGCAATTTAAATAGGACTGGGAGTTTTTTTTTTCTTTCTTTCTTTTTTTTAATAGCCACCTGCAATGATGTTTTCAGCACAACCATCTCTGTTGGGAGGACTGGGAAGCATACCAGCGCTTTCTACAGAGGCATACATCAGAATTAGCAGAAACACTTTTGAAACAAGACTGTTATGTCCCACACGTACGGCACATGCGCACAAGCACAAACACACTGAAAAAAATGTATTTGTTGTTTTAAATGTTAAATGTCATGTTCAAAAAAAAATCATTTAGATGGTTTCGTACACAAGCATGTGGCATTTGCTATCCTTGGGAACTAGTTTTTTTGATGGAACCTGATCTGCTCTGTCATGGAGGTTTGAAGGGAAATGTTTTTTTTATTCTATGCCTGGTTACAATGTTTTTTTGGCCTTTTTTACAGCCCCTTACAAATTATAATGGAAGGATAATTCACAAGTGAGGACAACAGAAACACAATAATATCACTGTGTGCTCAGTGTTTGAAAGAGCACAGGCCAAAGAGGCCAATTCAAATAAAAATTAAACAAGCCTATACTCACCAGTAAAATAATGTGTATATTTTTAAAATGCCAGAATGAATCACACTTTCTCACATAAGAGGATTTAATGGTTGATGGAAAGAATATTTGTTGTCTCCGTGTGTATGCAAAATAAAATCCACAAACTTGGGCGTAGCTTCTACGGAGACGAACACTGAAAACCAAAATGTACGTGAGAAATCAGCAGAGCTCCACGTTTAAAAATATATATTGCACTGCCTCCTAGAAAAGTTATCCGGAGCTAAAAATAAAACAATAATCATAAGCTTTACACCACGCTGTGATATTAGCAACACCTAGCCAACATTTCACAGAGTTAAAGCGGAAGCATTTTTTGTATCAATTACAGGCCTGGGCCCCACCAGCAGAACTCAACAGATTATCTCTCTCTCTCTCGCTGGCTCTCACTCCCAGAATCAGCACAAAACATGAGCCTCACAACAGTTCGGCAAATGTCAGATACAAGCAGGTACAACTTAAGGGAAGTCATAATTATCCCCTGGCCCAAGGACCCAGGAGTCAGGTGACCCTTTGTTTGCGGGTATACCTTACAATAATAGGCTGGTTAAGAGTGACTCTTGTAAAAGGCTGTCTCAGCAGTCTCGGCATGTCGACTCCACTGTTTCACCAAAGTGTCTTTTTGAAGCAGGAGATCTTTGTTTGAATGAGCACTGCACAATGGAAACTGTCATACGACTTATAACATGTAATTGAACTTGGAGCCTTTTTTTTCTGGAAATTCAAACGAGCTTAGATCACCTTTCATTCTATGGGTGTCGCTAGTCACCTGGCGAGGTTGTTTACCGAAGACCCGATATTCAGAACAATGTTCGATGCTCTGAATGTTTTCAGGGCGGGCTTAGGATGTTTGAGCATGTGTTTGTATCTTTCTCCTGTGTTTAAGCCTCACCCTTCCTTCCATTGTTTCTTATTATAATTTAACTCTGGAACTTTCCTTGTGCAAGGCAGACGAAAAATATGAGCTTCCCAACAGAATTCAAGGTTCAAGGTTCATGCACACGGTTCAGATTTTCCCTTGAAACCTGAGATGAGAAGAAGAGCAACTGGGAGGTTTGCCCTGTGGACCACAGCAGCACATGCCACAGTCACACACCTGCCACTTGAAGTGACAGTTAAGATCGAGACCGGACCTGAGCCCTTGAAGCTCGGATGTGGAGCGCAACTTTTTGTGAGCCGCTTGTTTCATTTGTTTGTAAAATTCTACAACAGAATCTGAACTTGAATAATATTGTAAAACAACTCTCTATTGGGTTGCTTTCCACCTGTCGACTGTCGATTGGGACTGACTCTGAAGAGCTGCTGTTCATGTTTTTTAGACCAACTACAAAATAACCGGCATATTTCACAGATAAGGATTAACATGCACATGTTCCAGCCTATATGCCATATTCCTCACTGAGGCTAAGAATAGGCTTAGTGGACTGACATCCTTAATTATTAGTATTATTAATTTGAAATGTCTCTCTAAATAATTTTCTTTGAGAAAAAAAAAAAACAATTTTAGGGGTAATCTGTAACTTCCTTCACAGGTACCACCATTGTGTAGAAATTACCTCATTGCCTTAATTGGGTCATTAGATGGATAAATTTCAGCCTTGTGCTACAGCTTTTCATGAAAGAGCTCCAAGGTATAGCCTGCAGCAGGAGATTGGCTGACCACAGTCAGACTTTTCTGTGGTTTAGGTATGGGCTGATTCGTCTTACTGAAATGACAAGTGGAAAATTAAGACAGTGTAATGACAGACTCAGCATCAGTGTCAATGTAATGCACCCTGATCCTTTAGGCCCTCTGCCCAAGTCTGTCAGTGTGGGATGTTGAGTCAGTGCCCTGCTGCAGCCACATTGGGGTGTAAATGAAGATGGGGAATATATTAGCTGAGCTTCCCCTGCTTAATTTGGCTTTGGTGCAAATATTTGCTAGGGATTGTAATCGCTACATTTTCATGCTTTCCTACCTTAGTGTACTGACAGTACTTTAAGTATCCAGTTTTAAAAACTCACAAGCACGAGGATGTCACCTGAAAATGTATTCTTTCCTGAAATAGATAAAGTTGCCCTGGCTTGCTTAGAACAGAATGGAAAAGTTTTATGTATTACTAGTTCTGCAAGACTGAACACTAATCAAATCCAGTGCCTGAGTCACCATAAAATTAAAAAAATTAAAAAATAAAATTACTATAAAAATAAGCCCATTTTCACAATAAATAGAAGTGTTGGGAGAGTGTGGCCGAAAATGATTGAAAATCTTTGCCTGCCAAATCCAACAGCTGTCTTCTTCCAATAACAAACCAGCACAACTAAGTCATCAGGCATTGATCAAATGTTATACCATGTTATACCAAGTTTAATTAATTTAACAATTTCCTACCTCCATACCCCAGCCAATATGAGGTAAGCATTTTGAAACAAAATGGCTGCTGCACATCAACCCTGTGAATGCTGCATGAGACTGAAACCTGACATCTTCCTCAGAGTTGGTGCTGACATCTGAGGAAGACGTCAAGTGACATTGAAACAAAAAATCAGTTTCCTGCTTTCTATGAAGTAAAGCCTAAAAGCATGGACAAGTTTGTTCTCTGCATTTGTCGAAAAGACTGCTCCAACTGCATTTGCAGAGATGTGAGGCTCATCGTCATGGTTCAGAATACCCTTAGGTATCACACCCACAAACTTTACCTGTGATATTTTTGCATGCTGCTTTGCATCTCCATGCAGCCAGAGGTAGGGCAGTCATTCCACATGGGGGTGAACATGCTCACAAGCTGGAGGTGGCCTGCTATGGATAGAGTACTGAAATGTGGCCGGGTGTATGAGGTCACAACACCGGCTGGTGGCATTTTCATGGCAAAGTGGCTAGGCCACCAGTGTTGAGGTAGGCACGGATAGGGCAGTAGCATAGCCCCTAGCCTAAGCAGGTTTGATAGTAGGGTTATATTGAGCAAAACAATGTATCTAGAAATCCTAACTACGAAGAATACTGTAATGACTTTTCCTACATGTAACCAATGGTTTTTAGCTCTTGAGTCACACACTCAAATGATAGTATTGGTATCATTTGCCATCTTTTTGTTGCTCACTTTAGAGCATAAATTAATGCCAGCGTAAATCGAATTTGGGTTGCATACACATACACATTCTTTAAAATTGCACAAATGCTAGCCTCAAGATTCCATTCTGTATTTTAACTTATGTTTGGTTTGGGTCAAATTCAGGAATGGCACTTTTGTGAGAAGTATTTCATAACAAGTGAATATACCAGTGTAAACCACCTTTTTTGCCTATAAGGCTTCTTTGAAGATGAAGATGAAACATGGGAATTTCAGTTCACAACGATAAATATCAATAATCTCCTGCATAAAAACCTTGTTTCACTGTAATTGTTCATAGATAAACATGATTTATGTCCCAATGCCTTCATTACAGTAGAATTTAAAAATATAAATCAAATCTTTATCACAAATGAATTACACATACATTGTGATCTAGCAGAGATAAATGGCAACCATTGATCATATATAGTTTGTTTGTAACTCAGATAAATATAATATGTATGGTGTATTTTTGCATATATTTTATTTCCGTATTCCCTTAAAATCGCAACAATCTATAACTGACCCCGACTAACAGTTTCACAGGTACCAATACGTAAACAGAACACAAATGTTAAACTAACAAGCAAACGTGCAAAAGTTTCAAGGTCGTTTATTTATAAACAAATGCAGTTCAGGAGTTCATGGACAGTGTCAAAATAGTTCAACCCAAAGACATTTAGACATATCACCAGAAATTAAAAGTATCATATTGGTTTGTGCTGTAACAGCACACAAACAGCAAAGATGAGTCAGTGGCAGCCAGGCTGTAAAGACAGTCCCTCTTATCAACCTCAAAAGGATAGTTCACTTTCTGGGATTTCTTGACATTACTTCAAGTGTATGTTTTTGACATATATTAGACATTGAGAGAAGTTTGTGATATTGCTGATATAGGGGCATTCAGGATTTTGTGGACTAAATCAATAACGCACACTTCAGCTAACTTCAAGGCAGTGGCACTGTCTTTCCATAGGTTTTAAATATGAAGAGATTCATTTCATAATGCTTTTTTTTCACAATTATAAATACCAAAATAATATTGAACATCATTTTATGATTGATAATCATGTCAATCTCTGGAGGCATAACATCACTGTACAAGCTGCTCTGGAGATACCTGACATGTATTCTCTAGCTTTTAACAAATAAATCCCACAAGCCCTATGGCTTGCGTCGTAAAACTGGCAGGTCTTTGCAATGGCAGTTATAAATAAATATTAAAATCTGTAAAATATCCAAATATCTAAAATATCCTCCATCGCACACAAGCCATATGGGCCAATGAAAAACACACACAAAGTGGCTGCCCCTCCAACACCCCCTTTCAAATAGGTTGTGCCAGCCTTTCAATTAATCTTTTAATAATTCACATGGTGGAAGAGGGGCCTGTCCTGTTTATTAAAAAAGCCACCAGCATTACGGCTTTCTGTTGTCACACACCAGCTGAGCTCAGAAATAGGATTAATACTGTACTGATTAAAAATGAATCAGGACATTTCCACCCTGCGATGAACCGGGCAGCTGCATATGAGAACCTTTTTATTCTCCAAAATAGATATGCGCCAAGTTTATTACTGACATTCTTTTTTGTATTTTTTGAATGAAACCTGCACAAAGGCGCTGGGGTGAGACAAGGAAACACAAATTTCCCAGGGCAAAAAAAACGAGAGAACCAGCTTGCTCGTAGCTGTGTCTGGATTGCCTACTCAAGATACGAGTCAACATGTTTAGGAACATCAAAAGAAAAACTTGATACCTTAAGTATAAGAAGATTAACATTTACAGTGATCTTGGGCTTAGGTGTTTCCAAGACTTTTAAGACAGAGCCAGGAGGGACAATTACCAATGAATTGGTACTGGCATTCTTCCATTTATTTAACGAAATCTGGCACGGTGTATAAGCTCACACATCCTTAAGACATCCTTTCAAGTCTTGTCCCGGCATCAGAGGACAAACACACTCTGAAATGTGATGAGGAGAGACAACAGGAGAATCTGCAAAAACATGCAGGAACAGGAAAACAAAAAAAAAATGGTGGCCACAAAATGGCATCGTGCTGCAGCTGCGTGGTCTTTTGGCTTGTCTCAGACAGGGCTCGGGTCTTGGAGTTCATGTACCTTTCCCTCTTCTCCACGCACTCAGCTGGGATTGGGTGGCCGAGCCGACCCAGGAGAGCTTTCAGCCATTGGCTCAACGCAGGGCTCCGAGCAGCTTCAGTGTGGCTCTCATTAATCACTATTATTTTGAACGTTCCTGCAGGCAAATGGATTTGACAGCTTTAGCCATGCAGGGCAGACTTGCAGTTATTACGGTGTACTGTCCGGGGCACGGAGGGGCATACAGCCTGGGAGCAGACATGGACAGGCTGCAGTCGCACACAACAGGTGATATCCGTGTCACTAATTCATATCGGCATGGTATCAAAGTTCTTAGTAAAGCAACAAGCAGTTGCTGCACTGATAGGCTTTGGGAGACCGCGCTGGAACTAATGCACCTCTCTTTCCTTCGCCATGAGCGGGGCTAAAGGTTCAGGTGGAGTTCAGCCCATTAGCCAAACGCAGTTTACAATTTGCTGACCGCTTTAAGAGACAGGGAAAAGTGAACATGTGCATGTAAGCATGCATCAGTGCTAACAAGCTAGAAGCTAAGGAGGAAACGCACTGAGGTGACATATCGAAACAAGACCAACAGATCTCCCTGTGCAACATGACCAGTTACAGAGATGGAAGAAGGGAGAGATTATTTCTCCCCATTCACCATTGAATGTTAGCCCACTGCAGATTGTGGAACACCACATTTATTGTCATTGCTATCACTGAGCTCCTCAGTGCACAGAATTGGATAACAAAGGTTTGTTGTCCACATTCCATTACATAACCTTAATGATTGATTTGTCAACTGTATTCAGACCTCAGACCTACATTTCTGACTTTATTATAAGTCCATTGATGCCTTTGTAAGTGGGAACGTTTTAAAAGTGCACAGTGGCCTTGTCTCAGCATGACAGTAATAATTTCATCCAAATGTTGTAAAACACAAACTACTTTTCATGAATTTGTCGTCATTGTCTTGAAAATTCAAGAAACCTCCAAAGCAGTGTATTTGTGGCAAAGAATACCTTATTTGGTCACAAATACACTACAGTGGAGTTTACTGGAATTTGTGAGACAATTACGACAAATTCATGAAGAATTGTTAGAGTTTCATAATTCAGGAAAGTGTGAAAGAAAACAGTTGTACTGGATGTTGACCTACATTTGTCTCGATGAAAAGATTCCCCTACCTGAGATAAGACTGCTTAAAGTGAGCATGTTCTGTCCCCAGAAGAGCAGTTTGCTCGAAAATCCACAGTAGGCAATGGAGAAAGGCAAAAAAGGAATAATTGTCAACGGAAAATATTATCTACTGACATAAGTCATAAAACAAAGTAAGACTAAACTTGTTTATAAACTGCTAGGATTATCTCATTTACAAGGGCTGTCAGGAAATGTCAAGATTAGGTTCAACTACTTCGGAAACTGGTTTCCCGTGGCAACTTCCCAAAAACTAAGATGAAGAACTGTATACCTTTTCATTTAAACATAATTATGATTTTATTTCAGGTGCAGCCAGCTTGAATTCAGACTCCAGAACAGAGCGCAGATAAACTTGCTCAGTGAAATAAATCTGAGTAGTGGTGTATTCAAATCTGAGACTGTAGCAGGACTGAATGTAAAAATAAGACAGAGTGTTGGGTAGAATACCCAGGAGAAAAAAGGTTTACATTTTTGTGGCCTGTTCTTTTGAAAGCACAGCCGGTCTCTCAGAATTTACTTTAATTGGTCCTTTCCATCTCCAGCCAAATAAACCATTGCCACTGAAGCAAATGATTATGTCTGCAAACAAAGATATATTGTGTTTTTGTTATTTTGAAAGTGCAGTCCATCAGTCTTTTAATTCCCTAAATGGACGCTGACACATATTTCATATTTCAGATCCAATCTAGTAATAATAAAGCCAGAATTTTTTTTCATTCAAAAATCACAGAATAAAAAAAGAATAATATAGGCTGAAAGGGTTGATACCAGTTGTCAAGGCATTCTCCCTGACTGAGATTTGACAAATTGTTTGAGCGATCAGTGGCATCTTTTTTGTTTTGTGCGAAATCACAGTTTTCCTCAGTACTCTGAAGAGTCACTCTAATTTGAAGATACGCACAGGATTCACAGCACAGAAAGCAATCAAACTATTGCCCATGGTTGGCAGAAACAAGTTCCTGTTTGATCCCTGTTGCACATCCTTTACACCACTAAGGAGCATGAGAATTGATTAATGGTGAATAGATATTAAAATGTCACCAATGACAGTGCTACTAGATGAAAATACATTTTGAATCAGCTGCTCGAAATGAGACAATCTATTTATGGAATAAATTAAAAAGATACTTCACAAAAGAGGGGGAGTTCATAAAAGTTCATAAAATTGTCATGTCCCATTGCCTTATAGTATGGCATTACTCTTGTACTCAGTAATGTGGTTATAAACCCTTGTGTGTGAAAGCAGTGATTTTAAAGTGCAATTTAATCTGACTGATAATTCTGTATTGCATTTCGGTCTGTGCCCATTCCATGAAAACTGCCTGTCAGGGAGCTAGCCAAGGCATTTGTACACAAATAGCAGTCGATTAACGTGAGCAGTCAAGAGGCAGGAGCGTGCGTCTGACCTAGAGCTGGAACATGAACAAACCAAACCTTCGAAGCCCTCATTTCGTAACAAACCACCAGACAGACAACAGAAGCTCAAACCTGGAGCGTACTGCAATAAAATGCTCTCTAATGTGGAAATGAGTGATTCATTGTTTACAGTTGGGTATACTTATGGAAACGGGCTCCATAGGGAGGGCTGCCCTGTTACAAAGAATGTAATGAAGTAGCAGTTCCACGTGACCTCTAGTTTCCAACTCTGCGGTGAACCATTCCACCTTCCTCCACCCTTCTTATTTTGCAGGACTGGCATTCTGACAAACAGGATGACCTACCTACTCAAACTGCATGTGCACTGTAGTTTTTCACTTTGCTGTCAGTTACAGTTACTCCTGCCAATAATTCTGCTACCTTGCAGTAATAAAAAAAAAAAAAAAGAAAAAACTGCTGTGCTAGCTTTCTAAAGTCAAGTTTCTTTCTGGTAGTTATATGGCAGTGTTCCTTTATTTCAAAGTTATCTTGAAGATAATTTGGGTGACCATATATTGGGTTTCAAAAAAAGATGACGGACGGATGGGTTTTATGAACACAATATTGAACAAAACCTAACTGGACATTTATAAGAATTTAGAATCCCACTTGGATGGATATTTTTCAGTCTAAAAAAATGTCTGAGAAAATGAGGATGCCTGGTTATCCAAAAATAATGGACAAAACCAAATACAGATGTGAAAACCTAACATGAATTTTCTGACATACTGTTGTTGCTATCATACAGATACGGGGATTTTCAGTTTGAGAGCAAACTACCATGACTCTCAAGTCATTTATATTTATATTATATTGACAGTTTGCTCAAAACAATGTCAGTATGACCTTTCACAACATACCTACCTTTTACATTTCAATAAAAAAAGCACGGTCAGAAGGGACGGCGCTGTTTATCGGAGTAGTCTGACCGCGTGAGCGCTGGGTAGGTCACCCCAAATAGGGAAGGTCGGTTTTGTCAGAACGCCGGCAAACACCCCCCGCCCCCTGGAATCCGTTTTACGGGGGATCCACGTGCTGCGAGCCGAAAGTGACACCGCACGCAGTCGCCGACCGATTACGAGGTGACGGCTCTCGTTTTTCGCACTGGAATAACGGAGCGGAGGAGTGTCGGATTCGGAGAAGGGGCGTGCGCGGACGGGTGTGGGCGGCCGAGGCTTGCTCAGCACCTCGCGGCTCTCACGAAAGCAGAAGCCCAAATAGAACCCCGCTGCTGTGCCAACCGCTGTCCTTCGTGGAGATGGAAACCGAACACTGAGACTTTTTTATGACAGGACTCCGCTTGTGGCACAGCTGTGTTCCTGTAGCCCTTAGGGCAGGGACGCTCAATTCTGGCCCTCAACATCATCAGTAGTTCTGCTGATCTTCATTCTTCCCCTCTACTGATTTAGAAGTGGGACAACAGGTGAATTGAATCTGTGGTCAGTCATTGACTTTCATCAATTGACTATTAGGTAGAAAAGAACTGGATGTACTACCAGCCTGAAGGCCCAACTTTGAGGAGCCCTGATTTGCGCATTCATGTGTGTGTGTGTGTGTGTGTGTGTGTGTGTGTCGGGAGCTTAGGCTTGCAGCTAGAACCTGTATGCTACTGGCATTTGAGACACAGCAGTCTGTATTAAAGCAGGCTGGCCGGATTATCTGGGTAAGACTCTGGGGAAGAGATGAGGAACTGTCTGGGTGAGTGTGAGTGTGAGGTGGGTTTAGTTAAAGTGACCAGCTGCAGGGTTATCCACTTTTTCTCTATGACTGATATGTGGGTTTATTTTACTTTAACTTGCATTTAAGTGTGTATTCTCATTCCAGTATCTGTTCATCATCGTATCTTCAGTGTTAACTGAAGTGAACAAATCAATGACTATTTTTGAAAAAATAAAAATAAAAATCTGTTTAAGTGATTTAAAAACATATGGACAAAATGGTCTGACAGTAATTTTTGTTTACATCCACCTTAAAGATTATTTTTAACGATATTTTATGCATGGATACAGAGTCCCTGAAATCACCCTATCCATGGTGTTGGTAGCAGAAACCTTTAAAAAATCCAACTGCCATGTAAAATGACAGCCTTTTCTTTAGCTAACTATGAGACCAACTGCTTTTACTTGTTTATGTTTACTACCCACATTTTACCTTAACATAAATACAGTGAGCTCCATAATGTTTGGGATAAAGACATATCTTGATTTGGCTCTGTACTCCACAATTTTAGATTTGTAATGAAACAATTCACATGTGGTCAAAGCACACATTACAAAGCTAAAACCATGGAGTACAGTACCGAGGCAAAAAATGTTGTGGTCCCAAACATTACGGAGCTCACTGTAAGTGCAGAAATCTCATCTTCTCCACACACACACACACACACACACACACACACAAATGTGACAGAGGCTAAGAAGTGAAAGAATTTCGAGAAGCAAATCCAAGCCTTGTACAAGAATGAGCTCAAGACAGCTGATGGTGTGCACTTGGCCCAGTTACCTCTGTTCATGGCATGTCATAGTGTTACTACACTGGCACTCAACTCATTTTATCATTTGCTCTGTCTGACACCCAAGTTCAGGCACATATCTCGGCATGCCTGTCTGACATTGCAGCCTGGATGTCCACCGACCACATGAAGCTCAGTCTGTCGAAAATGGAACTCCTGTTCCTCTTGGCAAAGGGTTCCCCACAAATTGATACTTCAATCACTGCCTATGGCTTCAGCGTGTCTCCCGCTAGGCTAACAATCTTGGCATGACCCTGAATGACCAGCTGAGCCTCTAAGGGAACATCGCAACACCCACCCGGGCCTGCAGGTTCTTCAATCAGAGCATCAAGAGAATTCACAACATCCTCATCGAAGAGGCTACACAGCTACTTGTAAAAGCTCTTATAATCTCTTACTGGACTACTGTAATGCCTTGTTGGCCAGCCTATAGGCGTGTGCCATCAGATCACTGCAATTGGTCCAGAATGCAGCTGCCGTCTCTTTGCTTTTGAACACCCTTCACAGGTTTCCAGTATCTGCCTCCATTCAATTCAAATCTCTCACATTTGCAAACCAAACCTATGTTCACATAATAATTGCACCATGACCCCTCTGTTCAGTATTTTTAAATGGATTATGGTGTTTTTTTAATGGGTTATTGTATAAACAAGCTAGATAAATGTTTGTATGTTGGTAGATACTTGATAGGCCTAGCTAATCATCAAAAACATGGTATTTGCAAAGTAGCTAGTTAAAAAGTAGTTAACATTACAAACACCACAGTGGTCATTTTGACCATTGTCACTTTGCTGTTTTCATTGTCCTCCTCAGAAATATTCACTCAGATGTAATAACATTCCTATGTACACAATACATTTGGCGTGTATGTAATGGCGAAATGGACAACAATGACAATTCCTCAGCAGAATTGCTAAGTGAACCATGGATATTCTATCAATGTTTCTCTGAGTTATTTTGGACTAAGAATTACTGTGAATTTTTTTTTGCCAGATCCTTGCCATAAAAAAGGCACCGATAGTACTGTGATTCAGTTTGTTTGTAGATTCCCAAAACGCACAGAAGGTGAGGACACCCCAAGCTTGTTTTGCCAACCCAAATGTTACAAAAGAAGCCACTGTCGCTAAAACACTGGCATAGTAAAGTAGTTTACAGAGGTAGGACCGTGAGTTTTAACACTTTCAAACAGTATATTGTGTGACCAGAATGATTGGAAATTTCCCTGTAAAAAATGTTGACCATATTATTAGATAGGCTAATGTTATCAATAACTTAATTTGTAGCTGAATTCCACCATTTGACCATTTAATCAAGCATATTTTGCATATAATTGGTGAAAAGAAGACAACTACACAATGACATTAATTCAACATTTTAATGATGAAATAACCTTCTGTGGTCTAAACCCGCTGCTCCCTCCCCATTCTCTCTGGCACATTCTTTGGTGTGATGATGACAAACAACAATTCAGCTTCAAAGAGACACATGAGAAGGGAGTGTCAGTTTGTGTACAGCCCACTTCATATCCTCTAATGTATCTGGCCAGTGCATTTTGGCATCCCTTCAATTAGTATTGGGGGGGGGGGGCACTGTATTACCCTATAAATTAATTCATCACCCTGGTGTCAATTTGTTACCATGGTAACCGGTGATATCAAATGGCCTAACTAGGGCAAAACTACTCCTTTATGTGGTTTGGTTTACACTACTAATGGTGCTAGAACAATTTTTGGCAAGAAACATTAAGGCAAAGCTATATGGTTTATGTTTTATCCTCATCAAAATGTTGGAAAATTATGATATCTGTTTTCCTTTATGATGGTTTGATGTCTCATTATTTACAATATGCCAAACACTAGATTATGGTGTGAACATACAGTGGGGTCCAAAAGTCTGAGACCACATTGAGAATCTATAATATTTCCATGTAAACCTGGAAATAATCAGAAAGTTTGAGGATTCAGAAACATTTAAAAACACAAGAAGTTATTACATGTAAAATGAAGAAGAAATATTTAAGATTATGCACTATTTCTAGGTCAGCAATCAAATTTAAGCAAATTTATACTTATACTATTATACTACTATTTATACAAATACATTGTACAAAAGGTCAGATTTCCTTGAGTTGTATCCCTTCCATTGAAGCATGCGTTCAGATGACAGGTGGATTTGATCTACTCATCAAGTAACTCAAGTAATTCAACTTGCAGCCAGTGTTCACCTGTTATAAATATGGCTGTGCCTCAAGTTTCCAGCAAATCATTGCTTACTAAGTAGCATTGTGATAGTGGGAAACATGAAAGTGTCAGAAGTCAAATTGTTATTCTAAGCAAAGAGGGGCTTTCTCAGCGTCAAATCATGGCTAGACTAAAGGTTTCTAAGAGGGCAGTGCATGGAACTCTAAAAAGCTTTGCAGAAACTGGATCAGTTGTATCCAAAAAACGATCAGGAAGACCAAAAATGACCACACCATCAGAAGATCAATACATCAAGCTTAGTTCCCTGAGAGATAGAAAAGCAACTTCATCACAGATACAACATTTGCTAAATAAAGAACGCAAGACTCCAATCAGCAAAAGTACTGTCAAAAGAAGGCTGTCTTGTAGTGGTCTCAGAGGACGAGTAGCAGTTTCTAAACCACTTCTCAGGAGGGGAAACAGGGCCAAATGCTTGGGGTGGGCTAAGAAATACCAGCATTTCACAGTGGATGACTGGAAAAAAGTCCTATTTACTGATGAATCCAAGTTTGAGATTTATGGCAGTAACAGAAGGGTGTATGTAAGGAGACGAACAGGAGAGAGAATGATACCGCAGTGTATCAAACTCACAGTGAAACATGGTGGTGGGAATATTCAAGTCTGGGGGTGTTTTGCCTACCAAAGAAGTCCAAGGAGTCCTGACTGTCATGGACTTTCCTCCACAGACACCTGACCTCAACCCCATTGAACATTTATGGGGGCACTTGAAGACTGAGAAAGCCACGCATTCTGTGACATCACAAGAAGCTCTTTGGAACATTGTCAAATCATGCTGGGATAAACATGGGTCATCAGGTTATTCACAAACGTGTGGAGTCCATGCTAGCTCGAGTGCATGCTGTCATTAAAGCAAAAGGGGGACATGCCAAATACGAAGATATTCTGAAGTTCATGTACATTTTTCAAAAATTCAACTTTTCACTCAAATTGTTAAACTGATACTATCATTTGTAATGAAAGAATTAGTATTACATTCAAAACAAATGCAAAATAGAAATATCTTGACTAGTGGTCTCAGACTTTTGGACCCCACTGTATATAATTGACATAAATTATCAGTATTATTATTGGTTATCAGCCATGGCATGGAAATGATTATTGGTTACTGGTACTGCCTAAAACTTTGATAAAAAATAATCAGCACATCCCTGTTTTTTTACCACATCCATTTGCGTTTCAATAATAATAAAAGTAAATAAGGAGTTGGTGACCACAGCAATAAATATTATATGATAATAATAATAATAATTATTATTATTGTTGTTTTTGTTGATAATGATATTTATTTATTTATTTATTTATTTAACCGGGATAGCCTTAGTGTTCCCTTAGTATTCCCTCTAATAGTAATGTCTGCAATGCTCATGCTAGGTTTGAAACACAATAGGACAGAGGACAGAGGAAAAGAAAAAAAAAGGTGTATGGGGGAGAAAAGGGTTGGGGGATATTTACTATTTGAAGATTACAGCTTCTGCCGGACCGCTACAGATTGCTTGTGTTCCCTAGCCCCGGAGTTTCTAGAAATGCCTACAGTGAACGTGCAGGATAAAAAGGAACCAAAATCATAAACAAACAAAGGAAGCCGCTGGAGCTTTGAGGAAGAGAAAATGTGAAGTATTGATCAGCAATTGACAAACGCAATAGAAATTTTATACGTGATGTGAGAGGAGCATTCATAATTCATCGGCCGGCCAAATATGAGTGACGGGGGTGTGTGGATGGGGAGCGCGCGATATTGATTACTGTAAAAACTGCAAAGGGCGAGGTGCTGGGGGCTGGGAGCCCAGATGGAGCACGGCAAAGCCATTAAGGATTTTTTTTGTGTTACCAGACACTGGCGGACGAGGAGGGGAGCAGTCACGCAGACGCCCCACCCCCCCCCCCTCCCCACCGAATCGAAACGGCCACGTTAAAAACATAAAACGCGTGCTTCTGCTCTTAAGTAAAAAGGTGTCCGAGATTTTTTAAAAGCATTGATTCGAGAGGAATCGATGGAAATCAAGGCATATTTTCCTGTGAAAAGAGAGGGAAATAACGCTAGACTGATAATGGCACAACAGAGGAGGTTCTATAAACGTTTGGCCTTCGTAAAAAAACGCACTGGAGGTCAAACAAGTTGTAGTTGGGAGAGTACTGCAATGGTTTGTTTGACATGAAGTTGCCGGTGGGGGGGTGGAGGGTGTACTCAAGGAATATCTCACCAAGGGTCCACCAATAGGTAAAAAAAATAATATCCAGTCATATGAATATTTGATCATACATTCAGCTTATTGAAATACCTACTTTGGTAGCTGTAAATACAGTATGTTCTATCCAGCACTGTGTTCTTGCTTGAATCTGTAGGCAGAATGGCCAAGGGTAGAGAAGGCACAGGGTTACATCATTCTCATTGGGAGCGACTGATGTGAACCAGCAGTCACCCCCAAAAACAAACTGTAAACCAGTACAGCACAACACCAGCTGGTGGGAAACCAAAACCATGGCCCTGAAAATAAACAGCAAAAAAAGTGGTCTAAAAAATAAAGGGAGAGCAAGAGGAAGGAGAGGAAAAAACAAATTCATGGCTTTTAATATGAAGCAAAACTCTCCCGGCCACTTCAAAGGCACAACGTCAGCGCGTCCATGTGCATTTCATTCCTTGGACATTTAGTGGTGAGACCACAAATACGTCTTTAAAGACAATGGCAGCACAGCTGCAATTAATGGGACAGTGGGCGGGCTCTGCTAAGAAGACAGATATTTGCACATAACACAGTGAACCATAATAAATGACATTCTTATGTTGCATTTAGGCACACAATTAAATAAGCAGCTACTAGCCTCTCCACAAAAAAAAAAAACAACAAAAAAAAAACAATAATGTGACAATAATGAACATTGACAGGGCACAATACAAACACATTGCTGCAAACTGTTCCTCCCATGTGCATTGCTCAAGACTTTTCCTCAGACGATGAGCGGTGCAGGCATGCCACCAGCGGTCCAGTTTTCTCCCATGTTGAATCTCCAATTGTAAATCGATATCTCACTACATGCTGGTATGGAGGCTGAGCTCAACACCTGACCTATACAATAGCATGCCAATGGCCAAAAATCCCTGGAACCAATCAAACTGAAGGAAACCAGTACGACAAACTGTAAATTCCTTTTCCAGATGATCCGAATAAAAGCGAACAGGCGCGAGTGAGATGTGAAGAAATGGCGGCATGCACTTATATTATATCATTCAGTGTTGTGGGAAATAATTGCCTGAAGTAAATAATGGAGCACGGCCCTATTTTAATACTCTCATAAATGCAGATGTTGTGCGGATAATTGAATTACTATTGTAGCAAATGTTTTGGCCGCCCCTTTTTCATTAAAGCAGCCGTGGCGGATGCAGAAATCAAAGGTTGTTTGGAGAATTAGGACGGAGGAAACTCGTGAGCTCAATTAAGGAAATTAAATAGCGAGTGTACATTATTGGCGTCTTACTCCGTCAGGCAGAGAGCTGTTGGCTGAGGAGTGGGCGCGGTAATAAAATCAGAGAATAGCGGTTTAATTGAAATGCACTTAAAAGGATCGCGGTGACAAATGCGATCGTATCAAGCGGTAACGCGCACCTCCGTTTTCGACTGCTCCCCAAAATCCGATAAAATGGAAAATCGCGAGGTCCTGACAGCTTCCTGATACCATCTGCGAACTACATCGCATTTAGAAATAGGTAATCAATTTAAGGCAGCCTCATTAGGGATTCGGCAGTTGAAGAACACTTAAAGATCAAAACAAATTAAGGTTGAAACGCAGATAACAAGTCGTCATAATGTTATCAGCATGTACGCTCTCTGGAACGATTCATTTCCTTTGCAGCTGATAATGGTGAAAAGAGATTAAGCCTTCGCTGTCCATAAGAGTAGCAGGGAGTAATATCAGATGCACTTCACACAGGGCACTGCATCATAGTACAATAGTCCTATTGTTTATGGCAGGGGCTATTGACAAATTCTACGGGTACAGGCTACTCTCGGCCTATCAGAATGCTTCCACTTTGTTTAGCTCCTTATTGGACGTTACTGGGCTGATTTGCAGCAGAATGCACATTTCAGAGTTTTATGTCAACCCGCCTCATCAATTGAGATTATGATATGATAAGCGTTGTCTCACCGGGCTATGAAGAGTAAACTCATGCTAAACAGGCCAAAAAAGAAAAATAAATGCTCTCTTTGTGTGTATGTGTGTGTGTGTGTGTGCGTACTTGTGTGCATGTGTACGTGCGAGCATGCGTGTGTGCATGCATTCAATGTAAAAAATAAAAAAGCTGGCGTTTTTGCTGCAGCGGGGTAATTGCTGAGTTGTGGATCAGCAATTCACCCATTAATGTGCGCCTCTTGAAAACAGATTTTCACAGTTGGGACATACCTCTGGAGTCCCACAATCTTCTTGACACATTTAGTCATTCTGAGACGGTGGCGATGGCTAGGAGTTTATCACATGACCCTGATATGGATATCAAGTCGACAGAGCAAACCAGGGCCTATTCACCATTACATTCTTATCTGAGTTTACTGGGCTCGCATCCTGACTTGCATGGATTCATTACCCCCACTCTTTCCCCTTGTGAACTTTAACCATTTAACACTCGTTAATATTTCTTTATTATTAGAAGACCAGTAGGACCTTGGAATTAGCTTGCCGTTCATGAGGACACTGGAGCAGCATCAGAAGTTTATCATTATGATTAATAATAATAAATAAATAATTAAACACTGGGAAGGTGCACAGACCAGCAAAATGTCCTTTACAATTAAATTTTGTATTTGAAACATCCTCTTAGATGCTTTCTAACTTTGTTTTTTTTTTTTTTCAGAGTATGGAGGAGGTTCCTATTGCCTCAATTTTCTAGGTGGCTCACTTAGTCAGAATGTGTAGGATTGCACAGCATTCCCAACAAACCAACATTCAGCACTCCCTACTTTAAGTTATATAGTCTGACCATCTGGTGGTGCTGTCTCATTCACAACCATAACATTTACAATATAACATTTGCTCCAAAAAGGCATAACAGGCTTGTGTGTGTATAAATATAAATACAAAATTTTAAAAATTCCTTTATTTATTTATTCTCCATTAAAAAATGGGATGCACAGATTAGTGCTGCCAATTTTTGGAGGATTGAATAGAATTATCTTCTCGGGTTACATGTTTTCTCTTTTTTCCTTTGTCTGAAGCTTCAATAATTAAAATGTGCTCACTGATACAATGAGATGGAGAAACATACTACTGCTCCATCAGTTTATTAAAGATGAAAGAAACTGAAATCAGATTTGTGCCCAGTAGATGTGATGTTGATTTTTTAGCCACGCTGCCACTAGGGGTGCTGTATCTTCTACACACCCCTGGCAATCCAGCACCTGCTAAGGAAACACACAGAGACTTAGTTGCTTCTAGATAACAGATGGGAATGAAAGTCACAGTCAACAAAGGCACTTGGTTTAACAAGAGAATGCTAGTTGATATTTTATTTATTTTTTATTAATGTAAGCCTTTGGAGAAATATGTGCTCGTTATTACTCTCTTCATCACAAAGCACAACAGTAGTTTGTGTGTGAAAGTGACTTAGTCAGCATGTTAGGAGGACTGGCCAGGAATGCATCTGCAAAGGGTAGACTTCAATTATGCATTACACATCAAAGATATAAAAGCCTTTTACGAAAGTCACATCTTGGTGCATTGCTCAAGGATGATTACATGGTATAATGTTGGCATTAACAGAACGACTTCGAAAGCTTTTGGCTGCAGTGTCACATTAGCTTCACGCTTACCAGTTGCATGGTGTTTCGAGCCTGCCTCTTCTGCGGGAAAAGCACTTTAGATAATGGCTAGAATATTTCATTAATAAATTATTATTGATAAGTGATAAGCGCAATCGGAACGGTTTTCAGAGGGTTTTCAATCTGGTTCAAAAACACATACCATGAAAACCAGAAAGGTTACATACATCACAAAGTTAAAAATATGCAGAAGTCTGCATCATACCCTGACATATTTTCCAAGGGCTACAGATATTATCCATGTTGTATGGAAAGGCCTAAAGACAGCAGGTCATTACACTTTAATAAGAGAAGCAAGGTGTTTATTTAAGTGCCGATTCAAAAAAGAAAATAAACACATTGTGATTCATTATTCCATATGATTCCAGGATGGAACCAGAGATGTAATATAACACCCCACTGTGACCACATTTATATATAACTCCAGTGGCAAGGATATCATTTTTGTGTTTCAAGCTGAGAATACGAATAAACTCCAAACAAATATCACTCATCTTCTTGTGCCAGGGACTTGACAAACGGAGCTCGATGCCTTTCCCTCCAGCCTTCAGGAAACATTCCAAAATTGAGAAAAATGCAAAAGTCACTGACATGACTTTGTGCGTGCTCCCTCAGACTAAAGTAAGAACATCGCCTTTAATGTATAATTTCCAGAGAACACAGTGCCAAAATGAAAACACACACCTACAAGGAGATTTTAATTGAAGGCTGCAACTTTCCGCTTGGCAGTTTCAAGGTGGGGGGAAGAGTACTTTTGAAATCAATATTCTCGGGTTGTTTTTCTCCAAATTAAATCTGTCATTCTTAACTCCTTGAGGGGAAGAAGGGTGAGAAGCAAGCCAGTCATTCACTGGAGAAAAAGCCAAAAACCGGGGAGCTAAGAGTGAGAGTGAATGTATGGGAGAGCTGTTCCTTAAAATTCCCCTGATGTCATCGTCGAGAGACAGTCATTTTTTACAGTTTGTGTGCTTTGGGTTCAAACGTTACCTTGATGTTTTTCTTTTGGGTTTGATAATTGGCACTGTGTCCTACCCGGGGGCTTTTTTTGGTCTGAATTTGTTTTCTTCTTTCTCTCATTTTTGTCTCTTTGAAGAATATGCGTGCTGTGGTCTTACTGAAATTGTGAATAAAAAAAATGAGACAGAGTATTCAAAGGAAACAGGAAGCCACAGTAAATAAAACAGATAGCAATCTCAAAGCCATTAGCGCCTTAGAGATTTTGACAGTGCAGACAAAATCACTATTGAAGATGTATGGATGTTTGCTGGCTGCAATCCACAGGTGTACCTAATGACGGAACTGTGGGGGTGTTGGCAAATTCTTTGCCTTGATCCTTTATCAGCATGTGCAATTGCATTCAGAAATCCAAATACGAGTGCTGGTTTTTCCCACTCATAATAAATTATGACTTTGCTTCCACAGAGACATCTCGTTCCTGCTGTTCAGCATGACTTCATCTCAAATCATTTTTTCAATAGCCACACCCCACCCCATCCATTCGCCAGTGTGATATTTGTAATCGTAATTTTTTAATTGGTGGCCCTCAGCATTGGACAAGGAAATGACTTAATTAACTTAAAATGCACATTTCTATCTCAAGAAACTATTGACGTTAACTGCTGTAGTATTACCCTGGTCTTAAATAAGATCAAAGGGTAGTCATTTTACATGCCTCTATCCGCAGGCAGCTGTTGCTTTAATTGAGAGCATCATACAGAGACGGGCTCAAACACAGCAACTAATATGCTTTGTGCTTTAAATAAAACTCAATGAAATATGAACCACACACACACAAACACATGCCATATTAAATAACAGCAGCTGGTTAAATCATGGTGGGCGTTAAAGCAGGCATCAAAAATGGTGGGCCCCTTGCTCTTGTTCCAATTCCCAAAATTCATTATTCTTAAAGCGAAAATTTGTGTACAAAACATTCCCTCCGCAAGAACAACAGCCCTTTTTTTGTCCTCCATTGTTTCACGCGAGCTCACAAATTGATTTTAATGGCGATCGCTCGCTCTTTCACATCCTTTTCATTTTCGGGGATTTCGGTCACGCCTTGCCATATTTCCGTGGCGAGGCACCCGGGCCGTTTTCCAAAGCTGCTGGAAAAGGAACTGAGGAATCCCCTTTCAGGGTTCCGGGGAGATAATCTGCCATCATTTCTTATTTGCATAACGTGATTTAAAAATTAATGTAACGGCATTAAGCTGGGCCCTCCTCCCCAATGCCCTGCGTCCCATCTAAGCTAACGCTACGATCGCGCAACATTCCGGACAGCAATGATCTGTGGGCTGTAAAATGCTCTGTGACTTTAGGGGAGGGGCTTACCGGCAGTCGCCCAATGGCCACGGCTCCCTGACAGAGCCCGGTTCCAGGGGCGCGGCCAGAGCAACGCCCTAAGGACTCAGCCCACATACAATTCAATTCATCTAAATCTCACACACCCTACTTAGTATAAGCAGAGGGACTCAATTAGCTGGAGCCGGGAATGCTGATAATGAATTTGTTAAGGAATATAATCAGAACAGGCATTGAGATGAAACGGCTCGTTTGTAAGGGGCGGGCCTCCAAAGGTGATCGTTTGTGGTCCGAGGGCAATGCCGCTGCCAGAAATGTCAACAGCTCAGATGCTGGCCCGTATGCAGTAGGGGATGTTCTCTCAGGGCTCTGCTTTTATAGACTCTGTGCCCCATGTTAACTGTACACTCTGAGACAGAACTGCAAGGCTATTAAAAATCTATGTGCTCAGTCTTTTTTTTTTTTTGACACTGGGATTGCATATTCCGAGGAGTTTTTGCAAGGAGTGATACCAGATTTTTGACTTATAAAAATGTAAAAACTTGACAAAAATGTCAGTATGTGAACTCATGAAATGATTAATATACGTTTTTCAGAGGATATACGTCTCCCAGAGGAATAGATTTGGCAGTATACAGATCTAAAAAATCTGCACTTTTAGTGACTACTTTTGCCACTCCATTTCAGCATGCAGAAACATGTTCAAGTGCTGCAGTCCGCCACTCCCGATTACAGATTCGGTTCTCCGTTCGTTAACACGGTATGCTGCCGAGGTGGGAACACTGGCGGCCCGCGGGCCCTTTTCCGCATGACTGACAGGCCATAATCACTCCCCTCCCAGACTGCTCGTCATGGCGGCAGTTTCAATAACCCCTCCCTGCGCATTCAGGCGATGTGCGTTTTATAGCCCCCGCCCTCAAAGCTCTCGATAAATCACTGTTTTCACTTGCTCCACTACCTCATAAATTATGGTTGGTTTTGTTTTAATTGACTTTCGTTCCCCAGGATGATGTGTCTGCCTGCTGAAGCTGCTGGCGGGATGAAGGTGGCCAACGGGGTAAAGGAAGCTTGCACAGTGGCAGCTAACGTGGGAGTTAGCACCTCACCAACACTAAACGCTCTATGGATGGGTAGTTGGAACAAATTGCAAAGGTGTGTGCTAAATCTCATTATCTCATCAATGATTTTGTTTGAGAAGAAGGCCTGGGTTCCATCATCATTTTTTCTTAACCGTGAAATCTTCACAATAAAATGCAAGTATTGTTGGTTCCTAGTTTGGCAAGTGACCACAGGCATTAATTCATAAGGCAAGGACGAATGTTGGCAGTTAAGGATTGTTCTTCCTACGCAGGCAGCACGGCAAATCTTTTGGTAACTGATCTTAATGTGCAAATGGAAGCAACTGCAATGAACACAGCCCTTTGCTGTTTTCAGAAATATGTGTGGAAAGGAGGAGTTCCCTTCCAGGACTCTGCCCTTAAATTAATGCATTTCCATGATCCTCCACCTGCTTCTGACAGAAATGACCTCTCTTCTATGCCACACATTTAGGCGAATGTGGATCCCCACCAGCAAAAAACATAAGCGGCCTGAGTATCACTGCAGGTTCAGTCATTGTGCCTGAATAACTACTCATCACAATGAAGAAATATGAACCCTTCCCAGACAGCTGGTGGGTTGATAATTATGCAATTGAAAATGAAAGGCCCGAAGTCATCTTTTTTTTTTTTTGTTCATGCATACAGATGTTCTCCTAAAATTGCTCCTATTAATAAAACATGCCCAATTCAACTGATTTCTCATTACTGGGACCTGTTTAATGTCTTTGAAATGGCACGGGAAATCGATAAACTTGGGAATGGTTCTCCTCTCTGCTCATCCCCAAACTGAGTGTACGGTAGCGCCTAGCCGTGTAGCCATTAGATGAAAGCTCTCACGCCTGTCAAACAAAAACCGCCAGAACTGTGATAAATTAATGATCAAATGGCAGCGAGGTGTTCAGCGGCACTGCCGAAATCCAGCTACAATCAGGGGCCCGCGCTTCAACAATGCAACCAACATCAAAACCGCCCCGTGCTAGGGGAAGCTAGCGTCAGCCCTGCCCCCCGATTCTTGTCTTCAAAGAGGGGGAGGACTTTGGGTGCTGCGCGATGTCACGCGTATCCTGTGGGGCTGGAGGAAAGCAAGTCAGGAAGCAGGAAGTATTCTAATGTTCACTTATTTACCCTTGTTATGTGATGTTTGGTTCATCTGCTTAATAATGCTGTGAGTCTTTCTAAATGGTGTGCTGTCACTGTAGACTCTGTGGGGTCTCTTTTCCCTTACCTGCACAATCTGTTTGTTTGTAATTCAAAGCTACTTAAATGCTTTTTCATTCCTTTTGCTATATGCAAATCACTCTGCCAACTGGCACTCATTGTAGATAGCAAAATAGGCTGGTTAAAGGGGGCTGACCCCACCCTGCCGTAAACCAAGCTGGGCCTGTGAACTGAAGCCCTTCTGTGATGCAAAAACCATGATTTGTTTTTGACTTCAACATTTTGGCCATTTTGGGCAGAGCATATAATGGAAAGAAGCAGTGCGCACATAAATAGTAGACTTAATATACTTATTAAAAAGGGAGACCTTGGTGTTCAGTTTACCTTTAAGGATAATAACTGGTCTAAATGTGCCTTCAGGCTAACTTAAAATTTTAATTCACATAAAACATACCCACCACCGTTGATACATTCAGAAATCAACCATTACCATGAATACATGATTCATTTGAGTTCCTGCTACCTGCAAGACCCACTCAAATAATGCACTGCTACATTTCCCCAACGAACCCTTTTGGAAACACTCATACTGGGTACTTCCCAGTATAAGTATACATTCATAAATGTATACTTTGGACACATGTTTAAAATTTTGACTTCATCCCATGTTGAAGTACAGAATAAGAACTACAAAGTGAGATATAATTTTATGATCTAAGTAAATATAACTAAGTAAATATTTCTGGAGATATAACTGAATATTATGCTTTTGTAAAACACAGTTTTGAGAAAACTGGCTATGCCATTTCTCATCATAAAATACACCTTCAACCAGGAACTATTGTATGAAATTGTTATATTTGTGTAGCCCTAACCCAGTGCTTGTTGTTATTTACAATAGGTTTGATTATAATAGTGTTTAAACTATTCATAAAAATATGAAAAATACATATCTCAAGTTTAACCTCAGCTCTAAGACCTGTCATTTGTCCACTTTGCTAATTATGTTTGTACGACTCCCCCTTCATCGCATAACTTTAAAACATTGACAACAACTGCACTCCCTACTGAAATATAGCAATACTTCATTGAGTGCCCCTAAAATTCGATAGCTCTCATCAACAGGTACTTCTGGCCAGATAGCTATTGTACAATACCTTTCCTATGAATGTTTGGAGGCAAATGACTGCCTGCTATCTCTTTTGTCTGCCCTCAAAAAAATTTGCATCTGAATTCTCAGACCATTACTGGGCCTGCTTGTTTTTTTGCTCATGTTTGTCAAGGGAGACATAAAGCCACGAGGTCATGTGGTTTAAAATGCCGGCAGAGTTGATTGAAGGTTGTTTATATACATGCTGTGTAGGAAAATGAAACCTAGTTCTGCCTATATTTACAGTAAGAGATTAATTAGGTAGCTATACTGTGCAGCTATCCATCATAAAATTCAAATAACGATAAAAAAAAATCCCAATCCATTCCATACGCCTATGCTCTGATCATGCATGCAGTCAGATGTCAAGTTCACTTGGCTACAATAAGAATTATCTGTGCTGCATTTTGTGTTTAGCTATTAGCTTTCTTTAGTTAGCCAGGTAAAAATGACAGACAGCAAAAAGGACAACACAAGTCACAAGATACAAGACACTCAAACAACAAGTACTATGGACACATGTAAATCTTTGGAGCCAGGCAAAAGTTACATTTGTCTCCACCTGCAAACATTGTCAAAATAAATTAAAGAATGAGCCAATTGCTAGCGTTAGCTAAGCCCCATTATTTTTATGTTCAGATAATGGCACAAAACTAAAACAACACTACATCATATCACACTGACCAATGAATGGAGGCATCAAACACAGAACAAAAAAAGAGAAGTATTTTGGACAGTAGAAGACAGAATACAGTTTTTGTCATTGAACACACATATTTTGCAACACTAGAGCACCAGTACTATGTTATATTGCAACTTGTCATCGCAGTATGATCTTCATCTGTAAAATCATAGTGATGATGAACATGTTTGAACATATGAAAGTTATTTTTGGGACTCCAAAATGGTGAGCTAAGATATTGGATACAGGAGGACCAACTAGCCCCAATATTTAGATTTTCAGGAATGTGATTCTGGTATCAACTCCATCTTGATCAGACAGTGATTTTGCAACATTTCTCACCTCTCCTGTGAAATGGTCTAGAGCAAGACATGTATGTCAAGCTAGCATCAGGTCACAAATGTAAAATTTCTAGTTTTGTTTAGCACCGTAAAATCGCTTTGAAGTTCAGAAGTAAACATAGCTAGCTAGCGTATGTTCCATTTAATGTACAATCTTGTGAGTGCATACGATTGATAAATGAGACCAAATTCAACATGTTTATCTTTGAATTTTGGCTCTTTATGCTCTTCACTACTAACTACTACTTGTGACATACTAAAAATTGGTCATATCTGAACAGCTCTGCAACAATTAGCAGTACTTGCTACACGTTTTGAGAGCACATCCCTTTTCTTCAAGGCACATCTCCTTCCCCATTATGTTTAACAGGATATGCGACTGAACACCTCAGCCAATCTCAAACCTGTCATCTAGATAACTATCAGCCTTTCCTCTGCCCCTCCGATTCCCTTTGAAAAGAACAGAGGGAAATTAAAATTATGGCCCTGAATTATGGATCCAATGACCAGATGGCCTTCAAGGATCTCTTCTTTCCCCTCCCTCTGCTTCGCTAAACAAAGTTACAGAAAGGACTGCCCGCTAATGTATTCCACGCAAAGTTTCAAATGACATTACAGCACAGTTTGATAAAACTGACAGGGGACGCAATTAAAGGGAAGTTCCAACGCGAGGCTGATATTTTATTAAGTGACAGTGGGCCATTCTGTGGAATACATCAAGCCGCACATCTGCAGACAAGGAAGGGTACATGAGCAGATTAAGAGGGGACATATGTTCCAGCTTTCAGGAGACATCAGTCAACCTTCTCTTAAATTAACTGGGAAAAAAATGAAGGGGTGTGATGGTTTGATCCTAATTTGTGTCTTTTTGGATTTAACTCATTTTTAAGAGAATTTTAACCAGATTTTTACTGTATTACAAGGTTGCCCAACCCTATTCCTGGAGATCTGCCATCCTGAAGGTTTTCATTTCAACCCTAATTTGGCACACCTGATTCTATTAATTAGCAGCTTAATGAGAGCTCTGTAGCTGTTGAATGAGGTGTGCTCAGTTAGGGTTGGAGTGAAAACCTACAGGACAGTATATCTCCAGGAGTTGGGCAGACCTGCTTTAATTGATGGACTTCAAAGACATAATTTTTCTGTAATTATATGAAGATTTTGAGCATATGGTTGTATAGTATGGTATTGGAACTATACACATTTTCTGTATGGAAAATGTAAGGTACTCACACATCTAAAGCACTTTCTCACTCTAAGTCATTGATTAAAACTTACAAAATCTTGGCCTGCCGTCAAAAGTGTTGATATCAAAATGAGGCCAAGTTACAACATGCAATGTTGCCTATCTTAGCTCACACAAATTAAACTAGCTCTTTTTGCAAAGCAGTGCTGCCCAATGTTTCCCAAATTGTTTCATGTAATTTGGCTTCTTGTTTTTTCATCTAATCATCTGAAGAAAATGTGGACATTAAAACTTTGTGTCACGGTAGTGGAACCCAGTAGCACTATGATTCCCATACAACCAGGATCTAACGGACGAATTGCAATGCAAATTTTGGTGTTTCATTTTGGTGCCATCTTAACGAGGGATGGAATACAAATACCATATTCGGCAACACTCTTATATTGCTTTCGATCCAAATGTTTTCTCCTCTCGAATTTGGCCAATATTATTCAGATTTGGATTGTTTTTCCCCACCTTTCTGATGCAATTCACTCAGAAGTCAGCACCACGTTTCTCAGACACACACACACACACACACATCTGCAGAGAGACAGCGAGTGTGAGTTTTCCTTAACACTAGATATGTCAGAGTGATGCCATCAAGCTTTGGTGACTTAGAATTAGAATTACTTCAGTGGCAATAACTGGAGTACCATCTAATTAATTTCTATTTATTCTTTGGTACATTACATCTTAATACTAATTTTACACCCTGTTATACTGATTATTAACAAGTAAGTGTTATGTCAATATTATTAGTATGTCAGATTTTAAAAAAAATTATATATATATATATATATATATTGTTAGAACAGCCTTCCTATGTCACAAAAAAATAATGACAAACCAAGAAGAGCAATATATTAGATATCCATATATGGTAAAATATATAATATATAATATTTCTGTAGCTTAAGGGACTGACTGTTCCTGGATGCAGCCATACATATCACCATTCAAACCCATTACATGTAAGTTGTCTTCCATTGCCTTATAATTGTGGTTAATCCTCTGGACACAAGAGCATGTAGAAATCTCTTATTGTAACATTTGCTTACATGTCATATTCCTCTTATTCTAAATTAAACATCCGTACTGTGTGTGCACACGGGACTGTGACCAGGGGTCCTTCTGACTGATGACTTTTGACCCTGCCAAAAATTCATGCCTTCCTAATAACCCACAAAATGCAAACAGACCATAGAGAGAGCACAAAGTACATGACTGTCGCCATCAGAGAGAATTCTCTGAGTGATAATGAGCAGGCTGTCAGTGACTGTGACAGTATCACTGAAATGACTGACAAGTGTTCCTCTAATTACACTTCTAGAAATTTCAGCGTCCCCTTCCCTCTACAGAAATGATTAACCCCCTGTTTCGTATGCACATACGATTCTTGAGCTTCTCTTTCTAAGACTCCAAAAGAAAAGATGGCTCATGTTCTTCCTTTTAAGGACCAAATAGTTTGTGGGTAAATTAAAAATATCCATTAATGCTGATAACATTAAAAAAAAAATCTCTCAAGCTTATCTAATGATAAGTTTGGCCTTCTGATACTATACTGCACCTCAACACACATTGCAAGAGATTTTGATTTATGCTTGTTGGTCCATCCTATCAGTATTACAGTGCTCAAAGGTGCTTGCTGCTAAATGCAATTCCTTTCCCTGCCCCCAAATGAAACCTACCCTATATGGGGAATGTAATTACTAAGGAGCCTCACCTGTAGTCTCTACCCTCATGGATGCAAGTACAGAAAAGGATGATAAATTCCATCACAGACTGGAAAGCTGTGAGTGTGCTTTTCTCTGTCTATCCAGTGGACTTTGATCATGAAAATGTGTCTTTTATATACACAATGTAGTATGTCTTATCAATAGCTGTCCATTGACACAATCAGGTGTAATTTTGAAAAACCGGACATCAGAGAGTGAGAGAAATTAAAGAAGACTGAGACGATGAAAGCACTGTTTATTGAACTGGTGGGATGTTACGTGCACTCCTTCCTGACTGGTTGAACTAAATCAAGGCGTCTTCATAAGTCGAAAAGTCTGATAGGGTTTTTATTTTTTATTTATCTTTCCCCTGCAGGATTCATAAGGATGGAAATACAGATCAGGGTCTGCAATAGCCTGTGATGCGGTTGCAGAGGGGAGACGGTTTTGTTATCCTAATGCAAGGCATAAGCGTTCGGTGGAGCTATTTGTCCCTGGCTATTTGCTGACCCGTTCACAGGACCACATCCAACAGCCCCAGGGCCTCTGCTTCACAGCATTTTCCGCACAATTACAAGGCAGTGGAGGAGAACATATGGTAACGGGTTTGCATTGTGTCACGTAAGGATGCATCAGGGAACAGCCAGTTCCTAGCGCAACATATATGCACCACATGGCCTAAAGTATGTGGACACATGCTCACCCAACATCTCATTAATATGGAGTTGATCCACCCTTTGCTGCTACGATAACCTCCACTCTTCTGGGAAGGCTTTATACTAGATTGCAGGGATTTACTTCCATTCAGCCAGAAGAGCATTGGTGAGGTTGGGCCCTGATAGGGCGATTAGGCCTGGCTTGCAGTTGGTTTTCCAATTGACCTCAAAGGTGTTGAGGTCAGGTCTCTGTGCAGGTCTGTCAAGTTCTTCCACACCAATCTTGACAAAACCATTTCTGTATGGACCTTGCTGTGTGCCCGGGGGCATTATCATGCTGAAACAGGAAAGGGCCTTCCCCAAACTGTTGCCACAAAGTTGGAAGCACAGAATCATCTATCATGACATTGCATTAAGATTTTCCTTCACTGGAAGGGGCCTAGCCCAAACCATGAAAAACAGCCCCAGACCAATGGGTGTCCACACACTTTTGTTCATACATTGTATATATATTCCGTACATGGCAATCCAACATATTGGCATTCTTGATTTGTAATTTTTTGCGATAGTACCTCCCTGGGTTGCCTCAGATTGCTCTGTCATGTCTGGGCACTGGAGGTGCTGAGACAACCATGAAATCAGAGGAATCAGGTCCAAAAACTTTTACATGACAGAGAATCCTAACTTTGACAGAACTTCAGAAAAAAAGAAGCGTTGACATTTTTTCCTAATTTTGACTTGATTATACACATTAATCTATGATTACATGCATGGGTTGGTTCAGCAATCAACAAAACAAATTTGCACATTAGGTTTGTGAAGAAAGGAAATTGCTTTTAATCGTTGGTGAAACGTTGGGTTGCCCAGGCAATAGTGTTGACAGGCTTGGCCTCGTGTGAGTGGTGATGCTGAGATAATAAAACTTATGGAAATCGACGGGAAGCGGGCACATGGACCAAAGGACTCTGGCTTTTCCAAGCCTGCCTATATACATTTCTGACTCATGCAGCTGTCAGCGCTCGCTGAGAAAATAAAACATCCCAATAAAATTCTCATCAGGGGTCTTTTGTCACAGCTGTAGCTGGTTTGAAGTTAGGCCTGTTTCGAGTTGTACTTGCGTTGCACTTTGATTTGCTTTCGATTCTGGCATGAAGATTCAGCAGCTGGTATAAAACATGGCATATATTTTGATGGCTTATATGTGACATTAGTACATTGTGTAAAGAAAGTACATTAGTATATAATAGAATAGAATGTACTTTATCGATCCCTGGTGGGGAAATGCAAAATATCATTGTGATATGCTGTGACAATAAACCCGTGGGATGACAGCAAGATGCAGGAAACCGGAGTTTTTTATTTTTTTTTCTTTTATTTTAATTCCTGAAGGAAGACATGGAGAGAAAAAAAGAGAGAGATGGGGGGGACCTCTTATATTTAAAAAATATAAACAGAAGTGTTGTCCCGCCACCCTCATGGGAACCAGTAAGAGAAATAAGAAAAATAATAAACTAAATCAAATTATGCCTTTCGGCCAACAACCAGCTTTCCAGCCTTTTTGTCACTCACTTCCTTCTCTCTCTCTCCTTGGATTGTAGTCTCAGTGTTCCAGGCACCAACTGGGAGATTAGAGCAGTTTATATGTTAGCAAGCTAACAGGGCTCACCTGCGTGCAATTGCTACAGTGACAGTAGGCGTGGTCTTCATCAGCTCGATTCTCCTACCCAGAACCAATGCCTTCCACAATCATGTTATATCAAACAATGAATTTATTTATTGATATTGATTTCATCATGTCATCTTTTATTTTCAGATTCTACCACAAACTGGAGATGATATGACTATGTGGCATGGTATGTTGTGATATGATATAGAAACGTATGGTATGAAGGACTGAAAGTCAAGTTCATTAGATGCTATTTAAAAGTAATTAGGGACAGACTATTTTATTTATATATATATATAGCCTCACTGTAAGAAACGGCTCGCAAGTACAGAGTGCACAGCAGGATTTTACCTTTTATCTTGATCCAACCTACAAACAATACAATACACCTATATAGAATTATCAAATATAATTATCAAAATATGAAGAGTGAGCTAATATGGTAACTAGAGCTGCACAGTCCAGAACGTATCAATAAACATCAAATGATAAATATCTGTAAGGTTTTGCAGCCCACACCATTGTACCTTCGAATGATCAACTTGGATGCACACTGTCTACTTTCGATAATACTTTATCTTAATTGAACGGTGACTAAGTTAATAAACATTTGGGAAAGTAATGTTGCACCATTGCCATGTCCATTTGGTAATGTGACATTATACCTTGGCTGTTTGTGGTGGAACATCTGTGTCTGTATGTCTGTGCATGATGGAATGGCCAAAGCCCATCATTCAGTACCAAGAAAACACTGAGTTGTATTGCATGGGTGGGAAAATCCATCCCTGGAAGGCCCATGTGTATACAGGTTCATGTAGGCTGCAAGTTACCTAAATACATTAATTACTTGCATATATCTTCACTTGTACATTTGACTGCAGTAACACATTTCAAATAAGTATACAAAGAAGCGTCTTGTCATACAAGAGTTTTGTCATACAAGAGTTTATCAGTGTATGTAACCAAAATGTAAATAAATAGATGATTGGGCAAATTAAATAATTTTTAAGAAGTTAGCATGCGATTCTGAAACAGTGGTCACAGACGGCTGTGCTAGTTGCTGTTAGCCAGCACCTGGTCCCATCTGAATGAATAAAATCAGCTTTCATCATATTGATGATCGATTCACACAAAAATACTATAGATTGTTAGTTGGGACAGCTCAACATTTAAATAGCTTTCACTTTTTTAAGTCATCATAGAGGAATAGTGGTTGTGATATTTTATATTATTCAAAATTCATGCAAGTTTTCATAGGATTTTGTAAAGTGTGAAGAGAGTCAGGATAACCATCATGACCATGTCCACACTTACACCACATGTAAAAAATATATTTTTTTCCTGGAATTGCTTTGTCAGAATCTGTTACTGTTGTTCAAATCTGCATATTCCAGCTTGCAGCTTTAATTGCAACATACCATGTTTGCTCACAATTTAATTTTACTATGCAGGAGAGTGGAAGGGTGGAACAGTGGTTTAAAATGTCTGGCTGTTAGTAGAAAATCATTGGTAGGGGAGGAGGGGGGGGTGCATAGTTTGGTGTTGATGTCACATTGCTGTATACTGCTAATTAGATACACATACATCTGTGAAAGGGGAACTTAATGACCCCTTAAATATGTATTAATCCAAAGGTTTTTAATAAGAACTGGCAGGGTGTGTCACAATCTGGCTGCCATCTGGAATGGACGATTGTCGGTCCAAGTTCGATGACAAAGAGGAATGGTGTAACTCAGGGTAACAGGGCTATTCAGAGTACAGTCTAAATACAAAGAGAAAGATGAAGTCAGTAACAGTCACAGCCATAAAAAGAGTAAAATGCATGCTACACACGCACACCACACACACACACACACACATGCACACGCACAGCACACACACACACACAGACACATACGAAGACACACACAGCAGACATCAAGAAACTATTTGTGGTGCTTCATCCACAGACACATTAACAAAGAGATGTAGGACAGTGATGATTACAGGCACAGTCTGAAATGCAATTGCAAAGAGGGGAACATACTGTAACAGACACCAGACCATAGCAACACCAGGCAGACACAGCTGCACATACACACAGCTACATGTAAAATTAGACAGCCATCGCCACTAAGCCACAGATGCAGAAACATTTTCAGTCAATGACAAAGACGCAGTCACAACCACAGACACGCTCGCATCGCACACCAACAGGAGAGACGCCCCTTTAAGAGCACGCGAGCTGAACGCCGCCTACATCGCCAAAACGTCCCAACACACCAGAGCTTTGAAGAGACGTGCAGCGCTCAATTCTCAGCACTTCCCGTAGCTTTGCCGATCCAACCCCCCCCCCGCCCCTTTTAAAGATGCGGCACGCGGTTAGCCGTTTCCCAAACGCGCCGCGTAAACACGAGGAAGATGTTTACGAGCGACGGGGCGTTAAAACAACAAATCCAAGACACTCCCTCGACGCGTCCCGGGAAAAACAAAAACGCGCGGCGGGTCACTCGATCGGGAACAAAGAGCCCCCGTCGCCTCGGAAAAGCCGACACAGCCGCAAGGAAGCGAACAAGAGCGGAAATGACAAGGCTCTGATACACACTTCCCGTTTGTTCGCCGCGGACTTTGATTCTCTCCCTACGGTGATTGCTAGGGATTTTACAATATGTGCATACTCGCGCGAGCTCCTTAAACCCACTGCCGCCGCTCATTGTTCTCCCTCTGGGCTGTATGACAAACGCCCGGGGCGAAATTAGCATCAAAGCCAGGGACGGCACCTACACGGCCCCTCTAAGCCGCTTACAGATGACAGGCGTCACTTTTTGAAGCGCGCGGGAGATGAAAGCGACGGCGAGGTGACGGGCGCTTGGCGGACGGTTATTCCGCTCCCCCGGATGTCGCCGCTGTCACGGGAAATAAAGGGGGGGGGCGGGATTGGCGGGCCGCGGCTCATGCGGGGTCTGGCGCTGTTGCCGCAGACTATGGGTTCGTCTGCGTTTTTTTTTTTTTTTTTTTTAAACATGGCAACGGTCAAGCACCCAGGGGGATGGCACTCCAGACGTGACATCTCCTTGTTTTCAGAGATTGTTTGATGAGAGGTACGTCAGCAGGAGCGGATAGAATGGACCACAGCATAACGCCATTCAGTGGTGCTAGCGTAGAATTTCACGACATCTGGCACACCTTGTGGCTCAGGTCCTACAGTAACTCAGATAAAATGAGATTCTGTATGTTGTGGTCTTCTGCTGTAAAATGTTTCAGCGTCAAAAGTGGAAAATCATGCCAAAACCTCTTTTTTAGCAGGATAAATATTCATTGTCACACCTCATGATTCACTATACACCGAGGCAGATAAGTTCATGCATAAAGAAGAAAGAAATGGGAATAAAAAATGTATAATTAGTGTTAGCAGGGTTTAAGTAGGGTGCTTAATGAAGTGTCCAATTGACTTCCATTTATTTTTTTCGCCCAATAACGGTCTGAGCACTTTGTAGGAAAATTACCCACTATCCATAATGCAGCCATTCACAATGAATGGAAGATTTGCTAATTGTTGCTACCATTCATTTCTACAAGCAGTATGGCTAATGCTAGCACCCGACCAGTCTCTGCTAAAACTCTGTCTGTTGTTTTCTGCCAGCTGCCTCACCTCAGCCCTACCCTCTCTGGTCATTAATTGGCAGAGCAGCACCCCCCCTGCTGCATGGTGAAGCTCCTGAGCCAAGATGGCCACCAAGGGCCCGCTCAGAGCAGACGGGCCACATTGGATCCCCAGTGCACCCGTTTCTACAACAGCTACGTTACAATAAATAAGGCTGTTAATTGAGCTGACAATAATATTTATTCCCTAAATAATCTGACCAACAAAAGTGAACGAATGTTGTGAAAATAAAATGCCATTTTTAAACGTTAAGCAGCCATCCCTGATAAGCTTGATGTATCACTGCATTTTCATGCATTTAATTTAGCTTATTGTCCTATAATCAGGGGTTGGAGAACAGTTGCCACTAAACGTGGCAAGATAATAATGAATAATCCCATAGTTTTCCAAAATCACTGAACTATTTTGTTAATATTTCTTTTAATACTTTAAAATAATGTCCACGAAACTTATTGAAGGCAAACTGTTCACTCACATAAACTTTTGCTCTCGGCAGCTCTCTGCCATTGCTGACATTTCTTCTCATGCCGTTTGATATGTCACCAGTGTCTACGCTTTTTACTGACTCAGGGCTTCCGAGTGATTATCTTTTATTTCAGGCGCATAAATATTCAGTACCGAGCATCTTCTCTGTACTTGCAGATCTCTTGCCTGAGTATTTATTCACAGTTATGAACGGAGTTGGGCTTTGAGGCTAACTTTCCAAAATTTAACATTCTAGGATCAGCACTGGCAGCTGCCTTCTAGACAGGAATTAAAAAAGGGGAGATATTTGTTATGAAACTACTGTCAGATCTTCAATGAAGCTCTTCATTACTATCACTGAAGAGCTTGTAACTGAATAATAAGAACAATAATAAAAATAAAATAATAATAATAATAATAATAATAATAATAATAATAATGCATCTTTTTCTGTTCTACTATGAAGACCAAATTTTTAGGACTCTTCTAAAATGACTGGGATCTACAGTATTTGAATAACCATCTGAGAATGCACACAATTACTGTCCAAAACATGAAAAAGTGACCTGATCCCAATTAATCCGTGAGTCCCAGAGAGTCCTGTCACACCTCATCTACATCAGGAGCACTCTCTCCTGCTTATTAAAAACCTCAGGGTCCCCATGCAAACCCTGCCTGTGTGCTGTCTGCCAGACGCATCACCCCCCGACCTGTCCACGAGCCTCCCTGCCTCAGGCCCACAGGTCTAACGCCATCTTGGTTCACAGGGCTCTCTTCAGAGTCTATGGGCTTCTCTTTATCTGGTATGAACGCCTCTCTTCATCTGGTTCACAGGTCTCTCTTCAGAGTCTATGGGCTTCTCTTTCTCAGGTATGAACGCCTCTCTTCATCTGGTTCACAGGTCTCTCTTCAGAGTCTATGGGCTTCTCTTTCTCAGGCACGAAGGTCTCTCTTCAGAGTCTATGGGCTTCTCTTTCTCAGGTATGAACGCCTCTCTTCATCTGGTTCACAGGTCTCTCTTTAGAGTCTATGGGAAATAATAACTCTTTACCAGGTATAAAGGTCTCTCCATCTGATCTATGAGTTTCTCTATCTGGTCTGCGGGTCATTACAAAGCAAAATGTCCAGTGTTATTTCAACTCTAACAGAGTACATATGGTCCTACTCTGGACAAAAACTGGACCATATGTGCTCTGTAAGAATCATCATTTAACATTGGAGGTTTTACTGTGTATTAGGGGTGCAGGTCTCTGTAGGCTGGGTCCAGAGGTCTCTTAGTCAGGTTGTGGGAGCTCTCTCTTCATCAGACATGGGAACTGAGAGGCGCAGGCAGCCCTTGACGGATATAAACATTTTGACTCAAGCTCCGCATCAAAGATCCACATAAACTGCAGTAGAGGTGCACTGGGATCATAATTCCTCTGTTCTGAGATCAATTGCATGGTCTCAAGACAGGAACTTACTTCTTCTGCCCATTCTACAATAATATTCTCATCCATTATTGTCTGGTTTTCAGATATCCCCAAAGCTAATGGAAATGCAGCAGGGGACAGAGGAGTTCTTATTCTGTCTAAAACTTGTATCTCCGATGCATATCCCCTACCCAGTTTTAGTGATGGTCTCATACTGGAAATCAATAAGAAGAATGATACCAGTACTATTTTAAGTGATTAATATTTATGCAATTATTCATCAGAAAATTATGAATGATTTAGTACTGTAGAACATAAGTAACAATACTGAGCCAGGCAATTCCCTGTGTTACACTCAGTTCAGAGAACCTTTGGAGTCTAAGAAAATGTACAGCTGCACTGCATTCACAATAGGCTGCGATGTTCATTCAAGGTTAAAAGCATAACAAAAAGAAAGATACCAGAGATTTGAATTGATCGATACAAGAAGGTTTTGACTTCAACTACAGTTTATTTGCGGGAATTTAAATGTTCTGTGTACATGGCAGCAGCCATTTCACTTTGTGGGGGCAGCTATGCTATCCTGCAACCTTTCTGAAAACCTAAAGCTTAGTGGGGCTGGGCTAGTAGTCAGAGCAGGTTGGTGGAAAACTAGGTAAGGAAAAGGCAGAATCTTGCTGGGACATGCATATACAGTAGGGGGCACTCTTTTCTCTTCCCAAAGTCAATTCAGTTCCCCATTGTAGTGATGGAGGCACTGTTCTGTAGAAGAATCGATTCAGACATGCTGCAAGAGTGGGGTTGCTAACCTGGGTTTTGTGGATTATTTCCCAAGTTAGCACTCCTCATCCCCCCAAGTTAATTTTTCTTCCTACGATATGTATTTGATTGGCCATGGTCCCTAAAATTGTTATTGCATACAAATACTGAATTATTACATGGTCATAATACCATAGCAATATTATTCGTAATAATATGTATTTTTAAAATACAGTGGCTATCCTTTCCCTACACTGGGCACCCATGAGATTGATATTCAAGCATTCTATATTTTGTGCCACTGGCTCTAATATATTTATCTGTCTGAAACAAGACAGATTTGAAAATAATGAGAGGAAAGAACAATGTGAGAGATAAGGACAGATTTGAAAAAATGATCATAATTCATATCTTTATTAACATAGACTTGTAATTAGACCATGCAACAGTGGGACATCTCTACAGTGGTACAGTGCTCCTGTACATTTTCAAAGATATTTAAGAACTTAAATTATTATTATTATTATTATTATTAGATCAGGTCACTATTATTATTATTATTTAGGGCTACGCTTTTGTGATTATTTTATTTAATGTTAATTCAACTTAATTTTACAAAAGGAATAATGAAACTACAGTAGAGACACAGTGAACTTTAACAGTTGTGCTAGATGTCGTTTCCTCCTTAGGGACTTCTATTCACAAGAGTAACTTGTGTCCAACATTTCTCCGAGCATCTGAGAAAATGAACCGTTTCCAATTTTTAAGCCTTAAAATAGTTTGTGCTCAAAAATACCACAAAAGAAATAGCACACAGCATGTTAAACATCGGGTCATGTTCTAGCTCTAGTGAATTGCCATGACAATACCAATTCAGTATTCCCTTTGAAATCCTAGTGCACTTGAAGTCAAGTGACTACATATCACATGCTGTTAAATACTCGTTGTTGGCACAGCTGTTTTGGATAATTTTTTTCTTAAATGATTTCCTTTGTATCCCTTGTTCTTTATTCCAATCCAAAACAATGAAAACCATTTTTGTTTCCATTTTTACAGTTATGAACAAATTAGAAAAAGAAAAAAAGACATTCCATTTTGCCCAGGGCTATGGCTAAACATGAATTGTTTGGACATGTGCTTATAAAGTCATTTTAAACTTTTAAAAAATAAGTAAATACAGAATAGAGAAGAACTGGACAAACCACATACTACCTTTCTTTTGTGTTGTACATACAGTGAGCTCTATAATGTTTGGGACAAAGACCTATATACCACGTTTCACAGGGGGTGCTTTGGATCTTGGGCAGTTCCTTTGGGCCTCCACACTTCGCTCTTGCCATCACTCTAATACAAGTGAATCTTGGTCTCATCTGTCCACAAGACGTTTTCCTAGACTCATTTAGGTACTTCTTAGCAAACTGTAACCTGGCCGGACTGTTTTTTTCAGCTAAATAGTTGTTTGAATCTTGCAGGGTAGCCTCTGTAAAAGTTGTGAAGTCTTCTGTGGACAGTAGTCACTGACATATTCACGCCTGCCTCCTGAAGAGTGTTTCTGATCTGTCGGACAGGTGTCTGGGGTTTTTTTTTCATTGTGGTGAGAATTGATCAACTGTAGAGGTCTTCCTTGGCCCAGCAGGCCATTTCGATTACTTAGCTCACCAGTGCAATTTTTCTTAATAACAATGGGCCTCATTCACCAACCGTTCTTAAGAAGAATTTTCTTCTTAAAACTCACTTAAAAAGTGGGGTATAAAACGTACTGAAATTTGTACATGGTGAAACCAAAATGTATGAAAATGGACTTTTGTAAAAGCTAAGAATTTTAACCACATGTGAATTGTTTGGTTAAAATTTTTTTTTTTAATTTTAAAATCTAAAATTTACAATACAGAGCCAAATCAAGAAAAAAAAAATGTCTTTGCCCCAAACATTATGGAGCTCACTATATGTGGTGAGAAGCTCCTCCACAGCTGTGAGTAGTTATATCAGGAAAACCTCTTTTCAATTGTCCATGCAAGTGCTTTTATAATGTCTCATTAGTGAGTACATCTCTGTGTGATGACTAAAAGTTGTGAAAGCCGGGGAGCCAACGATCTAAGAATCCTGGGACCAAAATCATTTGCTGTCTGGGAGGAGATCCAGGCCCCTTGAGGATCAACAAGCTCTCTGTCCCACTTGGACCAGGATTCCAGTGGGAGGATCCTCCCCTCCCACTGGAAGGATCTCTTGCCTCCTGAAACCCACCCCATAACCCCCCTCCCCATCCCCCCATCCCCCACCCCCTCATCCACCCTGCTCCACCCCCTCTTGCGACTGAAAAGTATTGCGTGCTGACAGGTATTGCATACATGTTTTTAGCATGCTAATTAGCCCCCCTGTGATTTACACCATCCCACCTCTCCTAATCATCAGGTAAAATCATGTTGTGTGAATTCACATTGGGCCCCTTCCTTCAAAATCTAAAAATACAAGAGCTATAACCGTCTGTATCCCCCCCCCCCCCCAAGCGAGTATCTGAGGTTGACAGTTCCAGCCTGTTTTGACTTACTTCACAGAATTTCTGACATCGTCCTTTTCCCCCGTTTTATTCAGGCACACGTAGCAAACAAAAACTTTTACTCTTACCTACATTCACAAGAAAGGCCAACTGCTGCCAGGTGGCTCGTCATACCAAGGAGCTGTTCTAGAGCGTTCCGTCGGGGAAGGAAGAGTCTCAGCCTGATGACAGTGCTCCATCACTCACCATGGCACCTGAAATTCTGCACATGCTGGTCTACAACTGAAATTTCAAATCTGGGTGAAGGGAGAAAAAAAAATACAATGGGCAACTGGACTGCTGTTTTAATAGACGATCAGCAGAGCATGTAGCCAACTTGGTTTCATTGGATTTAATTTAACCACAAACTTCTCTTCTCCTATTAATTTTTTTAAGCATTTGTAACTCACAAACAACACAATTTGATTTCAGTGACAAATACCCTTTTGTTGTGGTAGTGTTGTAAAATATCAGTGAAGAGTTGTTTAAAAAACAAAGCACGTTTCAGTTAAACCAAATCGGGGCTTCAGTGTAACTACGCAAGTCCACAATTTCGAGATTTTAAGTTCTAGCTAACAATAGGTTTACTCGGACCTGGTACGGGGGGGGCCGCATATCTCTATGCTTCCCTTCTTCGCTTAGCTTCTCCTTTCCAGTTCCAGTGCTAACAGGATCTAGAAAGCCTCCCAAATTGACATCTTACCTGAAATCTCATGTAATAGTAGCCTTGGATAAGAAAATAAAAGACAAGAAATGAGAAATTGTAAGTCTGTGGTGTCCATTTTGCTATAGAACGACTGCGTCTGATCTTCTTTTTGATTTTCACGGAAGCCACGGCTGGGAAACTGAATTTCCTCAGACTACACAGACCGTATTGCAGAACGCAAGCGTTAGCGCAAGCAGCTGCTCAAACAAACTTGATGCCCGCCACGGTGGATAACTGCAACCGATAAAGCTCGCTGACCCCACCAAGATCCCCCATTACAAAACTTGTTATAACGGTGCGGATATTTCAATGACTTCCACATTCCCGCAGTCACCCTATCCTCTGAAACATTTGTCAGTTACCTTGAGGTCAAAGCGTGATGACAGGACCATATTTCATACCAGCACTGCTCAGCATGGTAAAAATAAGACAAAGCAAATATACAATGAGCTAAAAGTACAGGAGGGGTTGTAGTGTATGTGTGTGTGATCATGGAAAAGGGCACTTTTTACCTAATTGGTAAGTTGACAGTATTCAATTAAATACATTGTGTGGTACTTTTGTACTACTTGAAATGAAAAAGAAAATTTGTTATTTGTAACAATACTGCTTCAGCTGATGGACATCAGTTAAATAGTTTGAATAGCACTTACATGAAATACAGAATCTGTGTTGATACTGTTGGATGGGGGTAAGAGGGTCAGGAGTGTCTTAGCCCGACAGCAGACCTGACACATTTTGGAGTCTCTCCCCGAGTGATGATCACACTAGACTCCCAAGGTCAGCCGTCACAGGAAGGCCCCCGCGCAGTCGGATAGGCGAGCGCACACGCAACTCGAAAATTACCTCAGCGAGAGCCGCCCGCCCCGGCACGCCAGACCGATTGGAAATAAATAATTTAAACCTCGCGGGGATCGGAGAGTAAACGGCAGCTTCTGTCTCGCAGCTGACGCCAGGGAGGGACGCGGGCTGGCCGCCGCGGTCGCTTCGCCCTCTCGGGTGCCGGTGTCACTCGGAGAGGAATAATATCGGGGAAAATGAAGTGAGGAAGCAAGATTGAATGAATAAATAAATAGCTAATATTTGTGTATCTGCCACCCCGTCTCTCTCTCTCTCTCTCTCTCTCTCTCTCCTGTTTATGCAGCGGCGAGAAACCTCCCGTGTGCCGTCAGATGACTGACGGAGGCCACGCGCCGATTTTACGAAAACGCCGTTCGGTGCGCCGTGGCGGACGGGGCCAGAAGGCCGGTGGACAGGGCCCCTGGGGGTGGGAGGGGTAAAGGAGGTCAGCTGTCACTGCAGAAAGGAGCAGCAGGGAGGCCTGCTGCCCCAGGACAGACACGTAAACCTGAGGGGAGATGGGGGAGGCGAGCGGGAGTAAAAAAAAAACATTTAAATACATCACTCGTCAAATAGGATCTTTTTCTCGTGGAATGGCGGTTATTCTTCTCATTTGGGGCTGGGACTGGCCGAGGTCACTGTCCGTTTGTCTCATTTGTTGTGGCTTGACATGACTTTGAGCGAAGTATATCAATGAACCTGGTGTGAATTGGCTGTGAACTTTGTGCAAGCAACTGATGCGACTGAAGGTTAGTCACTTCCGAAAATGTGCATGCATATAAACCCAGTGCCCTGTACACAACATAAAAATACGGAAGAAAGCCGAGTGGTCGACACAAGAAAAAAGGTTAGCAACATGTCCATCCCAGTTTAAGGCCTGAGGAATGTTACTGACAACACCTAAAGACTGTCTCATGTGTTGTTCAGACCGTCATTATGAATAAGATTCTGATCTTAACTGACCTGCCTGGTAAAATAAGGGTAAATAAAAAATTAGAAAACAGACCAATTTTGATAAGACTGGTGAACAAAATGCTCCTTTGTGGGTTGCATCCCATCATGCCTTGTAGGAGACAACAAGCAGACCGCAAAAGGAGACCTGTTCCTGCCAACTTAAAAAAAAAAACACAAGACGTGGACATTACAGTGCATAGCATTCATGTAGCAGACACTCGTATCCACAGCAGCATACTGTACAAAGCAAAAGAATACAGGTATATTCACCTGATTCACTAAGGCACAAATTCAAAATTAAATATGCTGAGCAATAACCAAAAAAACTAATACTGAATGCATATGACCCTCCCATTCTCCACCTGAAGAACTATGCAAAGACTAAATATCCACACACAAGGAGAAAAGCAACCACAAAGTCAAACTGCTTAAACTATAAGGTCAGTGGTCCTCAGGTGCACTTGCTCACACGTGGCACTACTGTTCACAGAGCCATGGAGGAGCCAGGACAAACTGCAGTGGGCACATCAGTCATGTTGCGAGTCAAGAGAAAACTAAAACAACACTCGAGAAACTCTTCAAAATGCTACCCTGGTACGTATAATTTGCCACAGTAGCCGACCACACAAATCCTACGCAGCTCATGAAAATAAAAATGACAAATAGAAAAACAGACATTTCGTGCAATCCTAAGTGGCTACCTGCTATTTAGCCATCTGCTAAAGGCTGCCATCTCGGGACAGTAACGGTCCTAACAATCAAAGCGGCCATGATAACAATGGTAATAAGAGGCCTCAGATGGTCTCTCAGTTTCCTCCAGAGACGCGCACCAATTATATCCTGTCACACACGCGCTATCTTACCCCCGCACTGACACACGGCTTCCAATTTAGACAATAAACACCCCTGGCGCCTAGAAGGAACAGAGGTCCAGACGCTAGGCCCGCGGGGGTGTAGGGTTGCACTTGGCCGGAGTCTCTTAATCACGCATTTACCTCTGGCCTCGAAGGCACCGTCCGCTCAGCGCCGCCTCGGTCAATAGCTGCCGGTGAAAATCATTACGGCCATATTAACCCGGCAGATACAGATGGGCTTCGGTAAGTGACAGTGCCGAATTACTGGTGTCGGGGCGCGCACGTGTAACGCGAGACAACTAATTAGAATCACTTAAAGGCGGTGTAATATCCAGTGATTTAAGCCAGAACAAAATGGCTTTGGAGGGATTATCCTCCTGTTAACCTGATCTCCTTCTCTCAGTCTCAGTTCATAGCCTCGGCCCGCAGTCAGCGCGGCTGGATCTCGACGAGTTCCTCTCGCACACTGGAGGCTGCGTACGAGTCCAGGCCCTGACATCACATGACAAAGTGTTTTTCTCTCCTTAGTAGTTTTTGCACACATGCAGACAGCAGCTCTTGTTCTTGATATACAGTATGTTTGTTGTTGCAAGTTATTTTTAATGTGTGACTTCCAAATTGTGTGAAAGTTTGACATGAAGCTAATTTCTGTGCACAACAGACACTAAAGAATTGTAATACATGACTTACATATTCCTTACCAATAGAAAAAAAATTGAAAAAATTGCTATTGAGTGATTATGTTTTCTTTCACACAGTACACATAGAATACACACAAAATATGCCAAAGTAAAATGGCAAGACAAGTTGTACTTTGCATTTCTTTACATTTTCATTGACCTAAGTTAAATACATTAAATAAACATATATTTTTAATATATATGCATATGCACAGGAATATATAAAATAGTTACAGCTGTACAGTACATATGAATTCCAAAATTGTAAAAACATTTGTCAAGGTCTACTTAAACCTAATGAACCAACACATCTATTCAAAATGTTTATCCAATCAGTGTTTATGAAATAAAATGACATCATTTCAATGCAAGCAGAGCACAAATGGAAACTCATATCATTCCCATGATGTGAAAGCACTTTTGTCAGTGCACTGCTGGCAAACTCGGCTCGTAGCTGTGCCAGCATGTCTGGCACGGTCCTCCAGGAGATTTTTTCCTGTTTGAATCTCTTCATAGTAAAATGAATAAACTGACACCACAAACCAAGAATGTGCGGCTCCTATTCCAGAATTAGCTTGTACTGCACAGCCTGCTTCCTTTAGGCCAAACCACACATGTATGTACGCATGTTCAACCGTTTTTATGATGTTTATGTTCTTTTCCATGTGATGTGTGGCTTGAGCGAGCTTTGGGTAAAACAACACTGATGGGCTACGTCAAGAGTAAGGCCAGAATGCACTGGTAACACGTTGACCTCAGAGCGAAAAAAGGCCATGAAAATAATTTAATGAAAACAAGTTTTGGGTGGAAAATGGCACAAGTATAGAGACAGGAATGAAACATAATTATTCAAAGGGCTCTTCTGGCTAGTTTCTACATCTACACTTACTGTAGAACTGCAATTTTCCTGCTCTGAGATGAGAAGAGTTTGTGAAAATGACATTTTTTTAAAATGTTGTCATTTTGAAATCACGTCAACTAAGAACATCACGTCAACTGAGAACTTAATGTTAATCCTACTGATTTGCAAAACACATCACATTGGCCCTTCTTTTTACACCTTGAACAAAGGTGAGGCTAAGATGCAATGAGTTATCTGCCCGCATTCATTTTGTGTTTCAATCCCCTAGCTAAAGAACTGTTTACACAGAGGCAATACGTAGTCCTGGCTGGGCCTCCTTCGCTTCTCTCCTAATAAGCTTGTGGTTGAGTGGACCACCCTCAAGCAGCATTCTGACAGTCATTACACGTGATTACACATGTCGCTGCAGGTGCTGAGGAATTAGTGTGCGCACCTCAACGAGCTTCAACGACCGCTAGCACCAGTTCAAGCCTTAAAATCTGTAAAGGTCTTTTTTTTATTTTTACATGAGGCGCCGCGTCGGTTAGGCCCTGGCGGAGGACAGCAGTCGACTTTCAGCAGGAGCTCGGAGGACCGGCTTGGCGTGTTTCCACCTGGATTAGACAAACAGCAGGCTCGCGGAAGGTGGGGGCGCTGTGGTAATTGTACCGGTTTGTGCCACCTCAGCACTGGCGGCGCCGTGGTCTTAAATAGACACCAGAGGGAAGGCTGGCCCTTGCTTGTAAACAGGGGATCTGTAAGTACTGTGGGAAAGCATGCATGTAGTTCTGAAGGCTGAGGGCACTCAGGGAATGGTAGTGCTCCCTGACCAATGCGGATGAATTTCGGGGAGGGAATGCGTTCAGCGAGGGGCAATGTAATCCATGGACTGGACAAAAGGCTATGGAAATGGCCTTGGACCTGTTGGACCGGCCAGCTTGCGCCTGAAATTGTGCTTCAAGGACTTATGACAACATCAAACAGACCCAGAGAGCAGCCAAGGACTAATAAAATTGTATAACCCTGCTGGGAATGGGAAAGTGTTAGTGCACCTTAACCCTCCAATCAATTCATGTTCCAGTGACAACACTCAAGTCGGACACTGACAGCCAACGTACTGTACCACTTCTGAATGTACTGCCCCCGATGGTGATTTGTCATATTACATTGTTGACAGGGAGTGCTTTATGGTGTGGTATTACATCTGCATGGGTATGAAAAACCTGGCTTGTGAGGCTAGTGGCAAACTGATGCACCCCGAACTGTAGTTCATACAAAGTTCTGCTTTCTCATTCCCACAAAGATCAGAAGCACATCTAAAGCACAGTAAACAAAAACTGAAAATGTAAAAAAAAATGCAAACAGAGATGGAAAGTTCATTAAGTAAAATCCCTCCCCGATATTTTTTCTCCAATCACATGGATTTCCTCTAAATTCTTCAGCCAGGAGGTAGAATTAATTGTGAAATCAGCCAGGTGAGTTTATGGATGGAAGAAAGACATGGCAGGACTTTCTGACTCCTGGACTTTCAGCCTCTGCAAACAAACAACATTCGTAAACATAGTGTTAGTTCAGCTCAGCATTTTACAGCATTTATTTAAAAAAGGGTGGAAGATGATGAAACACAGTCCATCTACTTGCATGTCTGAATAGATGAGCGTCGTCTCTGCTTTAAGCCATTCTAATCTCTGTCGAGATGCAGTGTTATTCCAGATGGTGGAGGGGCTGGCCCGTCCACAGTATAGCTGTAATGCAGCCAGCTGTGCATTGGCATAGCAGGTTGTAAGTGTGTGTCTATGTGTGTGTGTGTCTGTGTGTGTGTGTGTCTGTGTGTGTGGGTGTGTGTGTGTGTGCATGTTTTTTGGGGGGGCGGGGGTCAACGTGCCTGGGGGGCCCTCTGGTGTTCATCGCCAGGGATCAAACATACCCGGCGCAATAGCACGGCAGGGCAAATAATATGAGTTCCTTTCTTAAACAGATAATTGGCCTTATTGATGTATAAAAGATATCCCACTGAGCGCAGTGAAATGTCATTAGGAGGAAAGGCAGAATTGTTCATGAGCTCTCTGTGAATAAATAAGATTAATAAGACGTCCCCTGGAGTGTGATAATAGTGGGGTGGTTTTTTTTTTTAGGCTACACGCTCTCTTTCACAGAGGTTTCATTACGGGCTGAAATTACTCATGAAATTCCCAGTAATTTGCCCTGGAACCTCTTGACAGAGTTTTCGAAGCTTGCAGGGAGAAAATACAATAGGCCGTGTCAATTAGTGTGCAGAGCTGATTGTTTTCCATTGTCATAGCTCAGGCACTGTTTCGCTTCACTGTTTGAACCTGTACAAAAAAAAAAAAAATATGCCGCATAAAATCAACGGCACATTCTACATTTTTGGTTGCTTAGGGAAAAAAATGCATACACGAGGAATGGTGGCTGCCAAGTTTTGACTTTCTTTATATTGGTTTATTATGAAAAGGCCTCTGTTGCCACATTGAATTGTGGATGTTCTAGATGTTTCTCAGCAAAGTCAATTTTGGTCTATACCAATAAATACTTTGATGAGAAATTAAAATTATTTGATGTTTTTATATTTAAAACATGCTGTCTAAGAATAATGTGTGCTTTATCTTTTTTTTCACAGAAAGAAAACTACACAGTCAAATTTTGAGTTGTAATTCAACATTTAACAGACAAAACTTGGTTCCACTCTGGAATGTGGGACCAAGTGTTATCTGTTAAGAGTTGAATTAACCCTCAACATTTTCCTGCATACACAATGCCTCTTTATGGATTTATTCATTCACAGCACTTGTGGGAAATATTTAATTTAATCAGATTTAAATTTCAGAATTTTTGCTTCTTGCCTAATCCTGTAGTCTGTGTTTTATGGAATTATTCCAGAAAGATTTTATGGAGTAATGTGTGAATGGTGAACCCTTATGAAGTAGAAACTGTGCCTTATGTAGCCAAGTTCCTGTTTTATGTACAGTGTTGCTATTTGAAAGCGCACAGGAAACGAGGGTCTGTAAGCACTGAAGGATGATGGCAGACAATGGATACTGCATCTGATGTTAGGTTTTCCTCTGGCTATTTTCTTGTAATAAACACAGCATTTCTGGCTTCAAAGGTAACATACTGAATAAAGTAGTAGTCTGAATTACACAAGCCTCCACTTTAATCACAGTAAACACCATTTTGCTATTTAAAAAATTGCAAAACAAACATACTACATTGCATAGTATTATACCAAGCTTGTATAGTATTATCTTCCCAATAGACGCACCTGTGTTTTTTCAGTGTTGATTCACTCTGTAATGTTTCAAAAAATTATATTTTAAATGTGACCCCCACTTCTCCTGCGCTGTGCTGGTTGGCGCCTTTGCATACTAAGAGAGATATGGGACCCGAGTTCTGCTTAGGTTAATGTGCGAGTGATCGCTTGAGATAGGAGTAGTGGTGAACTAGGACTGCACAGGGATGAGTACCTAATGTTCTCTGTATAAACAACTGTAACTAACAAGATAATAGCTCTGTGCCTCCATCTAATAAGGCTCTGCTAAGAGATCAAACCCAGTGAACTACCGTATTAGAAAATATATATACCATAACACTGGTTACATAAATAATTCTTGAATAAACAAGCTAAAATAACATATGCATATTCATTTTACTTCAGAAGACTGAAGAGTGCATCCACTTATGTTCTTTTCCATGATTTTCAGTACAGGATTCCTGTCTTCTAGTACCAGAAGCAAGTATACTGTAATATGCATGTGTATATCTGATGTGAAAACGATGTTACAAACTTCCAAGCTTCAATCCGTCTTTTATTTGCTGAGTGCTGTATTGTATTACAAAGGAACCATATAGCAGTTTCTTATCTTCCAAGATCAGAATTGTGATGAGTACAATAAATTAAGCAGCTCTTCACTTTGTCAAAGAAATGACATCATAACCTTGGGTCTGCATTAGAACAAAAAGCTGTTATAATAAATGTACATTTATCTCTGGTCCAGCTGCTCTGTTCTGTTCACGGAGCGCTGGCTCAAAAGATTCTGAGCAACAATTTCCATCAACGAATGGGAACATATGCAGCAAGGCAGCCTGCTGATCTGTTTGTTATGACAAGAGGAACCAGCCATTGGTAAAGTAGTCCTATACTGTAAATTCGACAATCTAAGATTATCTAAAAAAAAAAAACATTGATTTGGAGACTTAGCAAAGTAACACTTCATTCAGCTTCTATGAAGGCTAGTCAGCAATATTACTATAAACCACAGACCGTCTATATCTGTAGTTATTATTGCTAAGATATTCCAATTTGTCCAGGTAAATGGCACATTTTAAAATATTCATGTGGTGAGGCATTTCTTCTCTATGGATTCTCTTGCCTAAGGATAAGGATAATACTAGGCTATGCCAAAAGATGGGAGCACTGTAGGCATGGACTGCCTGCATGCCTGGGCCAACATTACTTAATTTCAGAAATTTTACCTCTATCAAAATGCTAAAGCAGTGTTCTACACAGTCAGGAATTTCCACCTACTTATCTATTCAAGGAAGAACCAATGGAAGGCCACGCACCAACCAGAAATCACAAGGGATCTTCCTCCATCAGATTTTTCATCCAGGGCCAAGAGAACCTACCGGTAGTCCCCTGGGCTTTGACATGTCACAGTTTGGTACGGCAGGACAGATAAATGGTAGTTCCAGTTGACCGGACAATGGATTTATCCACCCCTGTGAAGAGATTTATCTTATCAATGAACTCAATAGAAAGAAAATGTAAACCACATTGTGATATAGTATAGGTCTATATAAATTACAAACCTTAAATTTGGTATTTTTCTTGATTCTCCCTTGATTCTATTCAACAATATTATTCAATTTATTACATCATTTTAAGTAAACTCTTTAATTCAGGTTTTATTTGAGACCATGTAAAAACTATGATTAACTTTACGACCATATTAACTCACATGAAAGTAACAGTGCTTTGGTTGACATTTCCAAGTTGATGTCCATTATCAGTATGTAGTTAAACACAACATTTCCCTTACTTCTCAGTCTGAAGAAGCATTGCCTGTAGTTTGGAGAAGGGTTGGAAACACCGTCAGTGGAGCATCAAGCGGTACAAGAAAGATATACTACCCTGTGGTTGAAATTTGGCTTTTGTCAAATCTATCATTCTACCTGAGAGAGAGTTGCCCCTCTGGCACAAGTGCTATTGCCATTTGTACTGGAACACGAGATCAAAACAGACATGTATATGCAAGGGCACTTTTGAAATGAAATTGGGTCCTTGTTAAATGTTTCTGTGCCATGTATTTGGGAGTTTGAGGAGCTGCACTGTACTCCAGACCAATACCTTTGCAGTCTTTCTTTGTGATGTTATCCGCTGCTGTCTGTCATTTCCATAATTTAAACAGACTGAGCTGGAGCTGTAACAGCTCTCTGAACTACCTATATTTACTGCTGAAAGTGAATTCTTTATGAGACTACAGATATCAAAGTGATAAGGATCAAAGTGGTTTTAATAAGCTATCCACTGTTCGCAGAACCACAACTTTCATGTATCGTGTTTTGCTCGGTTTCATAATTTTGGGACTGTGCCAGGGAAGACAGTGAAGACAAGCATCTGCAGTCATATTGTCACCTCCTATTCTTATATTTGTTTGTCTGTGCACCTTCTCTGAGCAAAAAAAAAAAAACAGTTCCAGTGTTAAAAGTCCCTTTGACTGTCTTGGTTGTTTTCCCCGATGAAATGTGACTGTCATTTGAAAGCTGCTACTGCTCTCTTCAGATTCACGTTTGGCATATGATTGCTTTGTTTTAAGAATTCCTCAGGACAACAATACTTGTTTTGTGATGGAATCAGGCATTGTGCGATTGATAAACTCTGAAAAACCTCCCGCAAACAGACTAAACAAATTATTCACTGAAGAGTCAAAGGATTCTCTATAAATGAAAGAAATTACATTTTGGGGATTTGCTATGTCAGTAATGAGGAATCCTGAACGGTGCTCAGTGATGATACTGACTCTCTGCTGATATCAGCCTCTGTAACTCTGAACCAGAAATGCCTTGAAAGTCATAGGCAAAAGAGATGATGTAGTTTTAAATGTAAATGAGATTAGTTGAGTACATTTTCACATCTTAAATATTACACTTCAGAACATCCTGAAGGGATGACTTTGTTTGAAAATAAAGTTAAATGACAACTTAGATTTTTTCCAACTTGGACCCATTTGTACAAACTATTTCCACCATGCTGATTGGTTACCCCGAGAACTACTCCACTCTGCTTTGCAATACAGTTTAATGGTGCCACACAGTTTATCAATTTAATGTACAGATATCATAAAAGGTGTAACATTAAATTGTAAATGGTGCATACTTATATTAAAAGAATACCATAGCCATATAAATGTGATCTACATGTTTACACAAGGATAAAAAATGAAAGTTTGCATGTGACTTTGTATGTATGTGCCGATTGAATTAATCAATCAATTAATAAATTACCTTATTTATTAATTTATTTATTAATTTGTTTCTCATTAGTATTACTACAACAGCATATTACGTGGTGCCAGTTGTAATGGTCAAGGTAGTGCCCCCACATCACGATAATGATTAAATCTAAGCCAAGCAGGTTCCTCAATTAATTCTGTTAAAAATATCGAAAATTCATTTTCCTCAATCTGCTTAGGCATTCCAGTAATGACAGCAGTAGGGTTGCATCTGGAAATATCTTGGGAAATTTGTCTTATTTACTTATTTGAGCTCCACACCCTTCATACCCTCATTAATTTCAGCGTTCGCTTCAGATATTTAGCCAGTTCCCCCGCCATGTCCCCTCTTTGCTCCCGCACGCCTCCTCTTTGATAAGCCCTCTTTAATGCTAATAATTATTCGCCACATAAACCGCCCTCTGCACTCGACTCTCTGCTCGTCCGTTAAACGGGAAGGACGCAGAGGCCCTCAGACCTGACAGAACGCTCTCCGAACATCAAACGCTATGGGATGGCTTGTGTTTAACCATAGTCTACAGGACTAAAGTACACTCGGCTGGGAGGTGGGGGTGGGGCAGCTTTAATCAAGTGTGCCATGCGCTCTTTACATTTTTTTTTTTTTACCGTTCAAACATTACAGTGATTAAAACGGCTCGCAATTAAAGCGCGTGGAGCTCGTGGCGTAAAAGCACGTCACTCTCGCGGCCCCCCGGTGGTCATGGGCATGATTAAAGCTAATGCTAATGATAGGTTTATGAGTGGGGTAATAGGCTGAGGTTAAGTAATAATAATAACAGGTTCCCCCAACGACGTCTGTAATAATGCTGTCTGCGGCTCGGCACGGCAGTGAAACTATGAGCTGCATTCTGAGAATTTCCCGAGGAGCCGAGGGTCATGCTTTTCCGCAGCGATTCTTGGAAGAGCGATCTCGGTAAATATTTACTCATCCATCAGTCCATTCAACTGTAAATAATTATAAAACATGGGTCCATCAATGCATTGTTCATTATATTACATTTTGGGAATATAAGAATATGAAGAGGAAGGTAAACTTCATATGTAGCAAATTTCAATATGTCATCACAGAGTTTAAATTTGAAGCATATAGGACCATATTGAAAGTGGACTGTGCTGGCTTCTTAAATTATGCTTGAAGAAGAAACTTGGATCTTCAGCTCAATTAGTGCCTGCATATTTGCTTGTCCTCATGAGCAGTTTGTTCAGTAGATAACCAAGTTACTTCCATTACCTTGTATGTCATTCATGAGGATAGAATGGATAGTTTCAATATAGCAACTTGTCGGCAACTTACTTTTTAAAAGCACATAACAGCTTCGAAAATTCACAGTTGAGATATGAGTTGGTGTACTTGAACTCGTAGAACAAAATGTGAAACTCTCTTAGGCTTGTGTTAACCATAGACCTTATTTTCTGCAGAAAACAGAATCTCTATGGGGGAAAAAACATTAGAATCGGCTGAGAGAACCCATGGCAGAAGAAACTTCCAAGTTGGCCCATAAAAAGACATCATCCCAGTAACAATATATTTGACCCATTGTCCAATATTGCTACAGGAACACGTTAGCTTCCTATGGAAAGCCATAGTCTTTAAAAAAATGTCTTATTACAGTTTTTTTTAACCTGTTGACACGGCAAAAATAGCCATGTTAACACAACATTATTGGACGCCTTGTTGAAAAGACCCGCAGCCACTCGCAATGCGGGAATTGTGCGTAGATTAGCATATTGCGTCAAGGCGTGTGTCACTGCCGCTGAAACTGCCTTCTCAAATCGGACATGTCTGATTGCCCATTCATGTGAATGTGGTCAGTTTGTCTCTTTTGCGCAGTGTAATGGCTGCAGATGTCATTCGTAGTGAAAGAGAGAGCTACTTATTTATAATAATAGCTAACTGACTTATCTATTTATATTTATAAATTGCTAAGTCAGTTAGTTAACGCAAAACACCGTAGTGCAGGGATGAACATCAGTTAACACTTTGATTACCATCAACTACACTGATGGTCAGCAGTCAATCACACAGATGCGGCTCTAGTGCAAAGATGTTTTTGAAACGCCCCTAGGCAGCGTGCTTGCTCAGCTGTGCATCTGATGCACATTTTTTTTTCCGCAGAGTAACTGTTATTAATCTGGGCCAACCAACCGCCATCGTCTATGCATAAGGCTAACTGTAAACTTTACCACTAAAGCTAACTTTTCACAAGGCACAAAAAATGAGTATATAGAATAATATATAGAATTAGAATACCGTCAATATTCAGACTAGACATGCTCATAATTTTTTTCTTAATCCATCGGCCGTTTTTGGTAGTCCAGGCAGGCTGCCAGTAAGTCCCACCGCTGTCAGGCTATCCGTGGACCAGCCTTACATGGCTATCTAATAGGCCTAAATAATGAAAAATCATGATGGGAGTTCCCACAACGAAACATTTTGATATTTGACGATATTTTGCTACCCCAGAATATGACATTGTTGCTATATTCACGGAACTATCATCTTGTAGTTTATTGAAGGCAGGATTGACATCCAAGGTTAGGCTATGATGAAATTGCCTTCAATACCCATCCTTCAATGCAATTTTGACTGAAATGCACGTTTTGCTGGTAGCCTAATCAGTTACGGTTATGTAAATGGACATCATTTAAATCACGATAGAGAGACAGGCGCCAGATAGCTGGCCAGTGACTGCCTGATCTGTCCCGGTGTCACTGATTATCTGCAGCAATATACATTCTGGTGATTAAAATGTGTTTGCAGTACACCTTTGATTCGGAAATGCTGTCATGATACCGGGGAAATGAGTCAGAAGTAGTAAGTTGCTAAAAGAATTGTTTAGTATGACAGCTATTTAGCTTGTCAACTGCTTAGTTGGCCACCCACCGTGTGAACAAAGGCATAACCGATGTAGCAAACAAACCTACTGTAAGCTTGGTTACACCCAAAAGTAAATAGCCTAGCTATATCGATACAGTACTTTCCATCGTAGTATACTATAGTCTGTAAGTTTCCGGAGCAGGTTAATGCTTTCTGTTATATTCATGAGATTGTGATGCACCCTTAATATGAGCTATGCTTGGCTTTCCATACATCTTAACCACTTCAGCATGTCAAATTGTAACGTCTCATTGTATTGACATGTCTATTATATTGGCCTAAAGACCAGTATTTCCGTTTGCCGTGTCAACAGGTCAAAAATAACTGTGATGAGACATATTTTTAAAGATGTTCTGGCACCGCTACATTTCCATAGCTTCCAGCTGTGTAGAATGCAGGTGTCAATAACGGCGCAGGATGCTGATCAGCTGTTTATGACATAAGCCGCGCAATAATGGCAAACGGTGCACATTTGGCATGAGCCATAAAACCTGCTGTAAATTAATGAAACAGGATATGGGGCGTGCAAACAGTTGGCCTAATTTCTGTAATTAAAGGACCCAGCCAGAATGACTTTGGTCCATCCAAAATTGAAATCCTGGCACCGCTGCTGGCCTAATCACTCTGTGCTTGTGCAGTCATTCGGAAGCCCGCCGATAGCCACCCGGCGGCATCATTTTTCTCACAGTTTAGACGTGCAGGGGCAGCCACGGACTCGCAGCTGGGCCAACAATTCCCCACCACACCCTCTAATGGTTCATTAGTTAATGTCTCCCACCTGCCAGCTTTCAAACATGGAGATTTACCCCCGCACTGCACGCAGGCCATTTAATATTAGAATGCTTATTACCGAATTAAAGATTACATATGGTGGTAAGATTAAAATTAATTTGCACATGTGCGGTTATTTTCAATATGATACTTAGACAACATTACGTTTTCAATGAAAAAATAGCTTTGTATACTTATGTTTTTTATGTGTGTGTATACATGTATATATATATACTGTTTCCTCTGGGTACTCCAGTTTCCTCCCACAGTCCAAAGACATGCAGGTTAGGCTAACTGGAGACTGTAAATTGCCCTTAGGTTTGAGTATGTGAGTGAATGGTGTGTGTGCCCTGCAATTTATTGGCAACCTCCATCCCACCCAATGCATGCTGGGATAGGCTCCAGCCTATTTATATATATATATATATATATATATATATATATATATATATATACACACACACACAACGTATAGGAGCCTCATGAAATGAGATGATACTGTGGGAGGCTATCTTAGGCCCACAGTTGTTAATCATTCATAGGTACATTTATTTAGCCCAATGGGCAAGTGAAAACAATACAGGAAAACTACTGGGCTTGTCTCCAAGAATAATAAAGAAGGCTTTGTGATAATAATTAACTATGAAATATTAATGAACAAAAATCCTCATTGATGTCCAACAAGAGCATATGCAGACATTGGGTGTGCTTGGAGTAACAACTTACTAAAACAGTGCTTCTAAAAATAAGAACAAGCTTAAGAAAATAAAAAGACAAATTACCCAAAGTAGCGACTGTCAGTATTTGGCATTTTGAACATTTGTTGCTGAAAAAAAAATCACTAATTGTGATGTATATTCTTAAAATAAATAACATTTCTTTCATATAGTAACACCTTACTATAAGCAATTTCATTTTCTTCAGATGTATTTCAAATACACTTCAGATGCAATTTGTAACAAACTAGCCTCTTTCTGCCTCCTTCGAGGACTACTTACATTCACACCCACACACTCACATGCACACACACACATACGCACACACTGATGAACTTTTCTCACTACTCTGCTCATACCAACATTTTTCATCAAATATGATTTTCTGTATTTTCAGCATTTGAGACACAAGAATGAAATGGTGGTTAATAAACAGAATAATTATTCTAATAATATTCTTCATACTGGCTGTCAGTACCAATCCAATTTGACCTGTTTGGCCAGGTTGAGACCTTCCATGTGCAACAGTTATAGCATAAGTGTAGGCAGGGACCCACCAACAAATCAAATAACCTTTACAAATAAACTTTATAAAATATTTATCCTAAAACATATTAATAGCATTAAAAAAACAGCGCACATTTGATCTGTCACCCTTTCTAGTTTGGCAAAAACCAAATAATCAAAACTGTCTATAAAGAAATAAGCTTGTGTGTGTCGTAGGAGACCAGTGTGGATCGAGTAATCCCACTCTACTGTTACGACTTGTAAACAATGTTGTCAGTATACAGCCTCCAGCAATGAGCTTAAACGTTTATTTTTTTCTGTCACACTATAGAGGCCTACAACGTACATTCATACATTTCCTTGGAGGTCCTTCAGGTGGTGACCCCAGCTATTTTTCTTTTTCAAAATCAAATCCCAAGACACAAGGCCTAGTTAGGAGCTGGCAGTGACCTCATCCCTAATTAATCCTGATTCAATCAGTCAGTATGCGACGAGAGAGAGAGGGAGAGGCACGCGGGAGCAGAGGGCGGCGGTTTCGCACCATGACGGATGGATCCTCCCCAGCACCCTGACTTCATCGGGGGACCCCATTGGACCGTGGCCGGGAGCCTGATTGATATTGCTGGGGCGGGAGCGCTCAGACCCGTCTCCTGTGACTGGCCCCGCTGCGAGCGGAGAAGGGGGTGGGCGCAGGGGCGGAGGGGCTGCGCGGGGGGGGGATTCATCAAACAGAAATCGTTAAGTGGAGCAGATGGGGCCGGCCGCTCGCCCGAGTCGCGGAGCGCCCGAGGCGGCAGCGGGTCCGGGGAGAGGAAATGTCACAAAGCGAGCGCTGGTTGGCAAGCTGGCAAAAGAGAAACCCCATCATTCACACGGCCTTTTATTTTTATTTGCCTGCCTTTGATATCACAAGCAGGCTCGTTGTATATTTAACATCAATCAAATGAAGGCCAAGAGAATAGTTGACATATTTGTATATTTGATTTTTTTAACTGATCTTTTTTTTCATATCATGTGTATACATAATTGCTGGTACAATTTTAAAGCCTCCTGAAAATATTCAGTGTTACTAAAACATAGTCATACAGTGTAAAATAAGCATTTATTTTGAAATTTGGTTAATCACACCAAGAACTTCCCCAAAATTTCACAGACAGTATATCAATGATTTTGCAATGAACTATGGGAGATTGAGGTAAGAAAAATACAGAAATGGCTGTGTGCAATTTCTTTAAATTACCAAGTACCTCACATGCATACATAATTTGTTTTGAAACTTCAAAGGTAATGATGGGCTTAAGTGCTGATGTATATATACTTTTCATATTAAAGAGGAGTTTTATCATAGGAGTGCATAATGTAAACTTTTTCAGACTTTGGCCCACCCTGGTGTCCTTTTTATAACCCGTTTACTTTACTAACAAGTATTAATGTTGACTATCCATTAATAATGCATTTTAAATGATATATGATACAGTTATGAATAATTTATTAAGCATTTATAGATATATTATAATCTAAAGTGTTACCCAGTTACAATATGTTATAATCTGGAAAAAGACATATCTGGATAAAAAAAAATATATCTGCTTGACATCAAAAAACTTAGAAGGACCCAGATTTCGTCTAACCAACATGCATGTTTTTAGTGATTGTTGGAAATGTAAGTTTGCTTTACATTAATAATTTCATGCACCGCAAAGAGTTCATCAGTTGCTGACATGAATGATGAACCATGTGGAAAGCACACACACACCAGGTGAGTAGGGGAAAACACCCAGGGAGGTCAGGTTAAAAGCTGACCCTACAGTATGCATCAGCGATGTTTTAATTTTCTGAATAGGAATTCCCATTATGGGACCATATCAAATGTCATTCTTTTTCTAATAACTTTCCATACAGCCTAAAATAATTGAATCAAAGCTTATTACAGGGTAAAGAACAGACTGTGAGTTTTTGCAATGGACACGTGTATCAAACAGAAGAACATCAGTATCCCAGTCTGTATCCCAGGGTCTTAATGATGATTTTATTGTGTACACACTTCAAAATTTGAAATGCCCCCATAGCATTATCTCACAACCAAATATATCTGGATGTTCGCAATATTATTCAAATATTTTGGGTCAGTTGGATATGCAGAGTCAAGGGGAGCAAGCCGCCAATACGAATCGGGCGTCACAATCGTGAGGAGCGGGAAGGAGGAGATCATTAACAGCGCTTGATCACCGCCAGTACCTCTGTCCCTATAGCAACCTGGTGGTTTGAATCAAATCGGGGACCTGCACAGGCATTACCTGGCAGGAGGACTGGTGGCCGACTTCAAAAGAGCATCAGCCATGTTTCAGATAACTTGCAAATGACAATGCAGGGGGACTCTTTGCCACTACAAAGGAAGAACAAAAGAACTGACTTGAAAGAGAAGCCAATAAGCATATGGCAATTAATAAAACATTTTCTACCAAATTCACTACAAAGGATTCTACGACAAATGTAAAGTCAACCGATGATTTAGTAAGTCTAATGTTATTTTTTTTTCAAGTGAAAAGTAAAGGTGACTTATAATGAACTCTTGGCAGTTATAGTAGATTTTTTGTCATTTTTAAACTATAGATAAGGCAATTAAAGAACATCCATCCAATATCTATGCCTGCTTATTCCTGGCTAGGGTCACGGGAGGTGCTGGGGCCTATCGTACTTTGGGTGAGAGGCAGGAGAGAGGCAGGGGCCTAGCGTACATTGGGTGAGAGGCAGGAATACACCCTGGGCTAAGTTGCCAATTTATCGCATGGCCATTCACACACCATTCACTGACACACTCATACCTATGAGCCTCCATTAGTCTGTCGGCATGTCTTTGGACTGCGGGAGGAAGCCAGAGTACCTGGAAGAACCCGGCTTGGGGAGAACATGCAAACTCTGCACAGAAAGGCCCCAGCCGGGATTCCAACCAAGGACCTTGCTGTGGGGCAGTCGCCGTACCACCATACTGCCGCAATTATAGATACTATATCAGTAACATTTTATATTTTAAAACAAAAGTAATTTTTACAATCATTACTAGATTATCATGTCCTGGCAAATGATGCTTTTATGTTATGCTATGTTATGTTATGTTATGTTAAATCCTGGCAATGTTATGTAATACCTTCCATAGTTCCTTGGTGCACTTAAGGTTGGTGACTGTGTTTTTCTTTTTTTTTCTTTTTTTTTTCTTTTTTAAGTTGCTAGGAAAAAAACAGTTGAGTTGTGGCATTTTGTGACTTTTGGGACATTTTTAGGACATTTGTTTGGACCACTTTTTTAACCCCTTCTATATTGCCGCAAGTTGGAAAATGACATACCCAAAATAAAATGGTTACTATTCATTTTGAATCATTTTGACTATAGACTATAGGTCTCTTCTGAATGGTCACCCCTGGCAGAGTCACTATTACTCTAAATGCTTCTGAGCAAGTAACAGAAGCTTAAACACAGTGGAGGTGAAAGTTGTTTTTTTTTGTTCTCACATAAAAGACTAGTATATTTTGAATGGATACAGAAGCTTGTGGGTGCACCTGGTAGGTTTAGAAACACAATGGTGCCACAGCCACAGCATTGAATAATTCCTGATTCAAATTTTATGACAATAGCACCACAAATAAGCTTCCTGAATTGTGTTTTGTCTAAGCTATGTCTAGGCAGGTTTCCAAGAAGGTCATTTGGAGAAGAAATAAAATACTATGTATAATTGTATTCTATATGCTGGTGTAATTTTGCTAAAAACTATCTCGCTTTCCCCCTGCCTGTCACCCTCTCCTTGCTCTCTCCTTGCCACCTCTGGCAGCAGCAGTTCTGGAAGACAGTAGAAAATAACCACATTAGCTAAGTAGTTGACTAATCCACTGATTGAGGTCCCTTGATTGAAGTTTTCATCAAATACTGTACGCTTGTCGACATGTCAAACACTCTACTCTTTATTTACTCTACTCTTTATTTATAAGCGCACTGGGGGAATGTATTTTGATGCTCACCGATATAAAATGGGATCAAGTTCCTCATTGCACACGCCCTCTGGTGTGGATGCAAAGCTGTTTTCACTGTCCAACTCAGAAACATTCAGTCAGTTAAGTGATGTATTCTAATGCCTGCAAATGCCTGCTAATGCCTGCAAATTTTGAGTCATTCATGTAGAATGCCTAGGCATTGCAAACTATTTTTTTTTTGTAACACAACAATCTTTTTAGGCATTAAGCATCAAGACTAGCGCTTTTCGAGCTGACATGCTCAAACACTGTAGCGCTTTAAGACTAAATGGTAAATGGACTGCATTTATATAGCGCTTTTATCCAAAGCACTTTACAATTGATGCCTCTCATTCACCCATTCACACACCCACTCCTACACCAACAGTGAAAGGCTGCCAGGCAAGGTACCAATCAGCTCATTGGGAGCAATTAGGGGTTAGGTGCCTTGTTCAGGGACAACATGTCCAGGGCGGGGGATCGAACCAGCAACCCTCCAACTGCCAGACAACCGCTCTTACCTCCTGAGCTATGTCGCCCCAGGACTGCAGTGCACTTGACAATAGGAAGCCCCATTATTCAACAGAACAATCAGCTGGAGTAATCGCCCTCCTTTACCCCAGGCTGCCTTCTCAGTGACATGCAGCTGTGGTTGATCGCATGTGAGAAGCTCCACTGACCCAATGCAGTTTATCTAATAACCAATCTGAAGACGTTGTAGAACTATGACTGTACATAACATAACTGTACACTGATAGGGAGATCACAGAAGTATGGAGTCATGAATATTCTCATCCAGATCAGCTATTCCAAACAGAGAGTAGTGCTCCAGGGGGCCCTCTAATGGTCTGCCCAGGGACACACAGTTTACCACAGAAGAGTTAAGGGCTCATACATCCCTGATGGCTTTGTCAGAAATGCATATATATTCAGATATTCTTTTTATGCTTCATTAGCTAGGAGCATAGGTCCAGACCAATTATTCAAAGCAGGCTGACTTCATCAAAATTGTATTAGACAGAGCTATTTTGAACCCTTTCCCCATACTCCCCATATGTGTACTGCTACAAAGCTAACGCTGCTGAGTGCAAGCATATCACACAGAAATAAGCTTATTGGCGAATATTGTTTTCTGCATTATCTAACTTATAATTTGTGTTATTTATGTCAACTGCCACAAATATTTTCTTGGCAAATCTTTTATTTTTATTTTGGCCACACAAAAACAACATACTCTTTACAACTGGCTTTCAGAATGACAATATATCAAATATTGTCACAATATATCCAACATAGCATAGCTTTTCCAGTTACATCTCACAGTTATATATTCCCCGGCATTGCAGACTATTTCCATAGTCAAAACTAGCAAAGTCAAGTTATTAAACTGTATCATTAAATAGGTTTAAGAAAAAGTAAAACATTACAAATATGTTTGTCCATTTCATTTTGGGTTCATGTAGGTTTTTACAAAATTCTTTTTTGTATGATTTTGTTTGTCAGCTAAGTAACACTGCATAAAATGGACATGTTAAAAAATAATTTAAAAAACTGGCAAAATCATGGCCCTATTCAGAACAAACCAATAAGATAAAAACATGCTTTCTGTTTCCCGCTTAGTATTTCTACCAACCTTTCTGCATGTGTCTATTAAAATTTTCATTTTCGGTTTAACGTGGTAGATTCTTAAACAAGAGACCTTGGTTTCTGAAAGGTCGAATTGTTATATTCTTGGTATATATTCATCCTCTTTGACTTCCTGTATTTCCCCATAATAAATAGGACTAAGTAAATGTTGATTATACCAGGAGGAGAAATGGATTGTGTCATGCCATTCAAAATTTAAGTGGCTTTATTAACATTATCTTTTGGGGTAAATGAGGAGAAGTACAGGAATGGGGAAGAGGGTGGACATACATAAAGGGAATTACTGTATTTTTTAACCTTTTTCCAGTGTTTGTTGCTCCCCCCCTTATTATAGTGTTCGCGGCCAAATTTAGCCGGTCTGTTTTAACTGCTGTTATATTAACACAAAAACCATAAATCATCACCAAATTTTGTTTAACAGTGGGGGGCGAGGGGGGGGGGGGGTGGATGAAAGGGTGGGGGGCAGATGGGTGGGGGGTGAGGGGGTTGTGGTGGTGGATGTGTGGGTGAGTGGGTGTGTGTATGGGGATGTTTTCCATCTGCTCGATGAACATAACATACAGTAGTCTTACCCATTCATTTCCTATGGCGGTCATTTTAGACCCGGAACACCACAAGTGTGACAAAGTTAACTAAACCACTCAAAATTCAATGAAAGTGGTGATCAGCAATGTTATATGTTCAAATGCCTAGTGTGGAGGAAAACATAAGGTATTGAGGCTATCAGATGAAAAACACTATATTTTTGATTTAGGAAAGTTGTAAATCGGTCAGATTTGACCCGAACACTGGAGGAAGGTTAAGATAATTTTCAATTGCCAATAATAACAGCAGACAGAGGAAGAAAATGCAGGCTCCGCCCACATACTTGACTGTGTAGTCCTCCCAGTTTCTGCTTAACATTGGCACCAGATGTAATCCACTGCCACATCATGCAGATCTACTCTCTGTGGCCAGGCCCACTCTTCTGTAATGGGATGATTGAGTACAGGTTGATCCAATTTAACGGGGGAGCAAACACACAGGCTCATTAGCTCATTTTAGCTCTCTTGTTTGCTTATAGGTCTAATTAGGATTATTGCTTGAGTCTCTGGTGGCGGAGCAGAGAAAAAGAAACATTTACCCACAGTTTCCAAATACCAACCCCCCTGGGCAGCGTAAAAAGGATCATTTTCCGTAAACGATGAAAAAAAGAGGTGAAGGAGCTGGAGAGCTTGCGGCATTCTCCGCACTCAGTTTGTGATTTGTAATGATCGCTTTCTTTGTGGATCATTGTTTCCTTGTGGCTTCACAATGTCTTCATTATTATTACTATGTGTGACCATGTACCACTGCATGAATCTAATTTTGGGACTATAATGGTCAAATTTTCTCTCTCTCTCTCTCTCTCTCTCTCTGCATTTGCGTGTGTATATCTCTTCTCTTTGTATTAACATGTTTATACAGTATAGATGGATATATATATATATATATATATATATATATATATATATATCCAATTTTTGTTTTGATTATCCATATTTGTTTAGAGTCAACTGCAAAACCTTGTGTTCTTGTCTACACTCATTCACATACTCAAATCAGCCTCCTTTGCATATATAAGAACTTATTCATGTTGCTTTATTATTATTCAGATTCCCCTGTGGTCACTGAGGCCACCAAATGGCCACCCCTTTCCTCTCAGTTTGCCAAACTCCCGATGTGTTCCGGTGCTGCCGTAGACGTCTCCAGAGGTCCAGAAAGAGGTGGTTTGGTGAAACTCCTCTTGCACCCACTGTGTTTGTGTAATCTCTCTCAGCATTTTAAATATTTCATGGACCTGCATCTGCTTTATCATGAAAAGCGTCTGGTCCAGCTTCTACCGCTCAACCATGTGATTTATTATTTAATAATCTCGTCAGGAGAGAACTGCTGCTACGGGAGGACTCATAAAACCATCGCTTGTTAGAGAGAAGACCCCCACCCCCCCTCTACCCCCCATCCAAAATGTGTTTATCGATTCTTTTTTTCCCCTCCCCCAAATGAACTTGGCCATGTGCTCCCTCAGGCTCAAGCTCACCTCTTCTGCCAGTCCCCGTGCCGGGAGATTTATGCTAGCCGGGCAGCTCCTTGGTTTGCCACAGCCAAGCCATGAAGAGACTGGGGAAAAATAGCTGGGAGGCCCAGGTCAGGTCGACTGCAATTTAGAACCTGCACCATTAAAGGGTGCTTGCTGTAAACTGCATGCTGAAGCATGATCCTCATCATTTGGTCATCATCAGTCATAATGCAGCAATATTGCCTTTCATTGGTGAAAACTTAATGCATCACTCATTGGCAACTAGATAGCAGCAACAGGTTGTAGAGATTCAATGTGTCACTTTCTATGTTCGCCTTGGTGGTATTTACTCATACTGTAATTGCAAAGATGTTACAATATAGGGAATTGACAAAAGGACTGCAATGGTTTTGCACCTGGTTTTGTACATTTAGATGTTCCCATTCCTCCATGCAAATGTGTTCCAACTCTGCCAAGTTAGATAGAGAGCATTGGTGGACAGCAACTGTCAGGTCATGTGATCTAGATTTTGGGTGGGTCTTTCCAAAATACTTATTTTCTTGTTTTTAAGCCATCCTTTATAGTTTTTACCACGTGCTTTGGGTATTTTTCTTGCTGGAACATGAATCTTAGCCCTGAACACAGATCCATTGTGATGCAGGTTCTGCTCACAGATATGCCTGCATTCGATTCCCTCCATCTTGCCCTTGATAAGACCAAACTTTCCATTCCGAGCTGCTGCAAAGCAACCCTGTAGAATGATCCTGTCACCACCCAGCTGGATGGTAGAAATGATGTCACCTGGGTGACAATGGACTTAAAAGCAATCCTAGGAAGGTTCAAAGCTTTGCCTTTCTGATTACCTTTTCCAGCATTTTGCTTCCTTACAATTTCATCTCAGTGTTACACAGTCTGTTTCTTGGTCTTCATAACAGCATGATTGGTTTTTAAACGACAAATAAAAGTATCAGTACATTGAGTTATGAAATGTTTTTAAAGCTGAGTTTTGTTAATAGAACACAGGGCCACAGGCTGAAATTAACCAATAGAAAATTCTGTACAAAAACCAGGAAATGTTTCTTTCCTCAGAGAGTTATTAATGCTTGGAACAGTTTGATGGAACATGTGGTTGAAGAGTCTGATGGTATTCAAGACCAGGCTTGATGCGATAATGGATATGCTGTAGTTTTGTATTTTACTTGGCTATTTACTTGTTTGACTATTTATTAACCCTTACTTATTATTTATTTTGTTTGTTTTATTGATTCTATTGATTTTACTGTTATGACTTGTATTGTTTCATTTTATTGATTGATCATTTTTATTGATTGTTTGATATTTCTATTTATGGTTTGATTATTTTTTAGTGTTGATGGTTTTTTTTTAAAATATATTGCCACTTCTCTAAACGTTTATACATAAATAAATAAATGATGACGAGCCAAGTTGGGCTGAATGGCCTGTTTTCATTATCACTTTTCTTATGTTCTTATGCTCATAACTGCTGTTTCAGTTAAGAGATCTGACAAGTTGGTGGTATTTTTTCTGCATTCCTTCAGTTGAACACAGATGGATTTAAAAATCAACATAGATAGACCCTGGTAATGTGTATAGTGTAATCTCTAAATGAAATTGAATACACCTGTCCCTTTCTGAATACAAAGGGTCAATCAATTGAGTCCTATAATTCTTAAGACATCTACATACTTCATTTAATGTTGGAATTACAGTTACCTATATAGGGGTTGTAAAAAATGCATTTAATGTATTTTAATTTGACGATGCAAACAGAGATACAACAAGAAGTAATCAATGCAGTGCCTAACATTTCTGAAGGTACTGTTAGCCAGCTCAGTGACCCTCCGTTCTCTACCAGGAATGTCCTCTTGCATTTTGCATAGATGACACTGTTCATTATTAAAATGCTTCTTTCTTGGGATGTGGCTTGCACACTGTGAGATGACATGCACTCTAGCCAAATCAGGTACAACTTAATTATGCATACCGAGACACCAGGCATTTCATCTGCATGTGTGTGTGCCTGCTTTCCTGCATGCATGCCTGCATTTTGGTCTTACAATAACTACAGGGAAACTGGACTGAGTCAAAGGTAAAGCAATTTGTAAAGCATACTGACAATGCATTTATTTATTTTGGAGGAGGCACTGTGTTTGTTTGTTCCTTGTTTATGCACCTAACCTTGATTAATACAGAGGCAACATCATGTTGGGAAAAGTATTCAAACTAAAGCTCCCCATGTCTTATTCAGTTTACACTGTTTGCTTACAACGGATGCATTCGATTGTTGCTGTTTGCTTCGTCTATTTATTCTGCCTGCCAAAACTTTCACATTAAAAGGAGCTTCCTGAACAGAACAAAAACAGTTAAAAGCACTGTTTCTCAGTTCACACTGCACACAAGTCTACTCAAACAGTTTCATTTAGATTAGATCTGACTGAAATTTCCTTACATTTCCTAGAATAAATAATGTAGCCCAAGTGTTATTGTGTGTTATATTTTGTGTGTGTGTGTGTGTGTGTGTGACTGTGTAAAACAACATGAAACCCACAAAAGAATGTTTTAATTAATCAGGGACCCAATCATCTGTCCTCCATGAATTGCTGCCATTGGTTCTAAAACAGAAATAGTTCCTCTGATTATGACATCATCAAAGAGTAAATGTCAATACTACCTCCAGTCAGAAAATGCTTTAAACTGATTAATGAATGTGTTATGACTTCAAAACATAATGTTATCTTTCAGAGCCTCTTGGTGTTCTGAAAGTTCTGAAATGTTCATTTTAAATCCCCCTTTAAAGATTTAGTATTTGGTGTTTGTGCAAAAAAGGTCTGAGGTCAGAAAAAAATGGCAATCCCAAAAGAGAAATTCTAGCAATTATTCACGCGAGAGCCACTGCCTCTCAGGGTGACACTTCCGCACCCTGGAGCAGGCAGACGGGACTGAGAGCCCGTTATGGAATCGCTCGTGTGACAGATTAATATTTCAATGCGAATGAATAAAGGATGCACAGCGGTTCCCTCGGATTGGCTTTTTGCGGTTGAGCACCTGTGGCCTGGACGGGGAGCGTCCGACCCAAACAGGGGGACCGCTGTGCAGTCCTTGAATCCCTCCAACGAGGACGCCACACGTGTCGTATTCCATCTTCACCAAGGGTCATCGACACTGGTCCAGGAGCCAGAGAGTTTTAGTCAGCGCTCTGATGAATTAATTTAATAAAGACGTCCGTTAAACAGTTAAATGATCTCACCTGATTTCTTGTATATTCACTCGTTGCTGATCTTAAAGGGGAATTTCACATTATAACACTTCTGGGGTAATTTTCACACCTACCCAGGCTTTTGTGTGCAGCTCAGACAGTTTTTAGGTTGCTTGCTTCAAGATTTAGATATTCAGATATTTAGATATACCCATGTAAGCAACCCCCCCCCCCCATCTAATAGAAGCCCATTCAACATCAATCTCCACGTTAGACTCATTATAAACACACGTCTCTGCTTCTCATGACTGATATTGTCCTAATGAATGTGTTGAAAAATTTAAAATTGAAAAATGAAAGGCGACACATTCATTAGAGGGACAATATCACAGAAGCAAGTGTTTTATAATGAGTCTAACGTGATTTTGTGTTGAATGGGCTTCTATTGGATGGGGGGGGGGTTGCTTACAGGGATATATCTAAATATCTAAATATTGAAGCAAGCAACCTAAAAACTGTCTGGGGTGCACACAAAAGCCCGTGTTATAAATTGAAATTCCCTTTTAAGTAGAAAGCATAGGCTGGCAGGCTATTTGGCTCTCTGATACCAGGGTTGGGACCACTCTTGAAACTTGAGGCCCAAGGGCCTGTGATAGACTGGGATGACGATTAAAGCAAATGTTTTCTTTTTGTGTCCAGATTTACTCAACCAGACCTGTAGAGATGCACCAGCTTATTGTTAGATCGCCATTATAGCAATGAGTGGAATGTATGCCATGTTCAAAAGACTTCAACTGATTTACCTATTGGTGACTACAAGCTCTCTCTAGGGACCCATAAAAGGAATATGTTTCACTTCATACTATATTAAGTGCATTGAACGTTTGTGGCATTAATAGGCATCACTAAGTGTCCTTGTGCCCTTCCCTATATTTTTTATGGATTACCCCCACCGAGTTTAGCAGGATGCCTCCTATCCCAAAGGAGCACAGTGTGATAATTCAATTAGCAAGGCAATTACAGGCTCTTCCTGTGGCTGCCATCTTAAAGAGGCCAGATGTGATTCCAACCACTTTTCCTGGCTTGTCTCCTTGAGCAGCACAGGGAATGGGAAACCGTGACCTCAGTTGTCAACGGTAACAGTGCAGCCAATCTCTACTTTCGCACCGCCCACTTACCTGCCGGAAGATAACATGTAGCTGTATACTTTTAATCTAAACTCCTTGTTTGGTTTGGCTTCACAAAACTCATCTTACTGAAAACGTGAAGCACAGTCGATGAGGAACTAAACCTGTGGTGGTTTTGAACCATGATAATTTCACATCAATTTGATAGAAAACATTCAGCTGGCTACAAGACAAGTGGACGAACAGGCATATATACACTCACCGGCCACTTCATTAGGTCCACCTGTTCAACTGCAAACTGCATCCGTTAATCCGTAATATCTAATCAGTCAATTGCGTGGCAGCAACTAAATGCATTTAGGCACGTAGACATGGTCAAGACGATCTGCTGAAGTTCAAACCAAGCATCAGAATGAGGAAGAAAGGTGATTTAAGTGACTTTGAACGTGGCGTGGTTGTTGGTGCCAGACCGACTGGTTTGAGTATTTCAGAAACTGCTGATCTACTGGGATTTTCACGCACAACCATCTCTAGGGTTTACAGAGAATGGTCCGAAAAAGAGAAAATATCCAGTGAGCAGAAGTTCACTGGGCGAAAATGCCTTGTTGATGGCAGAGGTTAGAGGAGAATGGCCAGACTGGTTTGAGCTGATAGAAAGGCAACAGTAACTCAAATAATCACTCGTTACAACCGAGGTATGCAGAAGAGCATCTCTGAATGCACACCACGTCAAACCTTGAAGCAGATGGGCTACAGCAGCAGAAGATCACACCGGGTGCCACTCCTGTCACCTAATGAAGTGGCCAGTGAGTGTATATATATATATATATATATATATGTACACCTGGGCATATACATGTGTATGCAAATACTTACACAGGAACATACAAATTCAGTTTTCCCCCTGGATTGGGCAAATTACAAACCAACACCATTAATGTTGTCTGCAACAAAGACAGACAAGAGGGGAGAGATTACCAGCGATATAATGTCCAGCCCATATGACCTCATGCTGATGAGCTCAGCGTTGAGCACTGGAACAGCTGCAGATGGGAGATGTGGTCTTTCATCACAGGCTCCTTGGCAACACAGAGACTTCCTCAGAGCTCTGAAACTAATAGACAGACAAGAAGGGGAAAAAAAACCAAACACAAGATCCAGAGTTTGAAAGCACCCCTCGCCTCCCTTACAAAAAAAAAAAACATGTTGAGCGGTGTTAGCATTGAGATAAAAAAGAACAATAAAATATTAATCGAAATGCGCTTTGTTCTGAGAGCAGGGAGACAGGCCGAGCCTGGGTTGCAGCAGCCAGGTCTGATTAATTAGGAGGGCCTCTGTGAGAACGGAAGGCTCCGGAGAGACCGACTGATTTCCACCGAGAGCGCGGGGCCCTCGTTCTCTCGCTCGCTCCCTCTCTCCCTCCCCCACTGGAGCTCGCTCTCTGTTCACCATTCCCAAGTTGGCCCGCACCACCATCCCCTCCCCACCCCACCCCACCCCACCCCACCCCTCCCTTAAAACACGGCGCTTTCACTTCCAATCACGCTTCCGTGTCTCCGGTCCCCACCCTCTCCCTCTGTTCGGCAACAAACAAAACCAGGGTGGTGCTCGCCTTTTTTACCCAGGGCGACCGTTTTTGTGGTGGGAAAGCTGTGCGTATTTAGACAAACGCTCGAGTCTCGCCTTGGAGGACTCAACACCGGGAGCAGGGCGGTCCCAGTGCCTCTCTCTTGCTTTCTCTTGTCATAAAAGCAGATCAAATGGAGCTGAGGAGGAAGGGGAGACCAGGCTCAGGCGTGTAGAAAGAGCAAAGGCCTCTCCCAAAAGCCTTTCATTATGCTGGCAAGAGCCACCAGGCCCTTTCTCACAAGCAGCCGAAAGAGAAATAACTGAAATCTCAAAACTGAAACTTCTCCCGGAGATAACCACAATGTTTTAAAAGTTATAATATGATTGCTTCGCGCAATGGTATGACAATGTTATTTTATACTTCTGTTTGGAGTTTGCATGATGGCATCTATGGTGAGTTCCATAATGTTTGGGACAAAAACTTGATTTGGCTCTGTACTCCACAACTTTCGATTTGTAATCAAACAATTCACATGTGGTTAACGTGCAGATTTTCTGATTTTATTAAAGGGTATTGTGAGGGGGCAGTGTGGTTGTGGTGCCGGCTGCAAGTGGAGAGATGGGGGAGTGGTTTAGCCAGCCGGCAGTTGCAGGTGTGGGCAGTTACGTCATTAGTCCTTTATCTGTGCTGCCTGCAGCGAGACTGGGGAGTTCATGACGGATACATATGGTCACAGACAGCGACAGCAACCACAACCGCAACAACGACGGCGACGACTACAACAACAACTACAACAATGGTGATAGTGACAGTGTTGGTCAGTTGAATCAATTGACCGTGTGTATCATACAGCTCCGTGCCTGTGTGGTTCTGTGAGACTTGTTACAGTCCCTCGTACAGGCCACCACTGTAACAAGTCAGAGTCGTCAGTCAGAAACATAGGCAAAACATTAGGCTAACAAAAATTAACAGTTTGGAACATCATTAAAAGGAAAGTGAGGGCTCAGTAATCGCAAATGACCTTGTAGGCCAAGGATGACCTCTGCAGTTGATGGAAGTTGATGAATTCTCAGAATAATGAAGAAAACCACCAACACCACCAGTCCGACAAATCAGAAACTCTCTTCAGGAGGCAGGTATGGATATGTCAGTGACTACTGTCCGCAGAAGACTTCACAAACAGAGGCTACACTTCAACACTGCAGGTTACAATTTTCTAAGAAGAATTCCAAAAAGTTCTGGAAAAATGTCTTAGGGACAGATGAGGCCAAGATTCACTTGTCTCAGAGTGATGGCAACAGCAGAGTTTGGAGGCCAAAAGGAACTGCCCAACATCCGTCAGACGTGATGATGTAGGTGTTATGGTTTAGACATAATAATAATACTTACAATTATTATTATTATTATTATTATTATTATTATTATTATTATTATTATTAATATTATTATTGTTATTGTTGTAGCTGTTATTGTTTTTGTTATTATTAGTAGAATGGAAGCAAAATAAAAAGTAAATGAATAAATAACAATAATAGTTATTAGTGGTTCATAGGAAAAAATCTGAATTTTTGCTAATCAGAATTGATGTTTTTATGTGGGCTTATGAATCTGACGATAGTGAGTGGTTTCTTATCTATGTGGTTTTGTATGAGTGTGTGCGTGAATAGGTGCATCTGTGTGTGGTCAGGCGGGGTGGAGACATTCATTCACTGGAAAACTTAAATGGTTAATTACGGGTGACCAGGTTGTATACAAAGTTTTCATTTTGTGTTTTTCCAAGGATGTTTTCCAGTGATACGTGGTCTCTAATTAAATCTAGCCATTGTCTGCTATTTGGTTTGTGCTGGGTTTCCCAGTTCTTTAGTTTTTTTGTTTTTTTGTCTATGGGTCACAGACTTCAAGGAATCATTGCACGCAATGATACATGACAAAGTAATAAACACAACTACTTTTATTTACAAAACATTAACATGTCCCAAACATTATGGTGCCTTGAAAGGGGAAGGGGGGGTGGGTGGGTTAGAGAATGTGCACTTTAAGATGAGAATGTACACGTTAACCAAATCTGAATTGTTTGATTACAAATCCAATGGAGTACAGAGCCAAATCTAAAAAAATATGTCTTTTTGCCCAAAATTGTGTTGCTCACAATATGGGAGTGTTTTTTTTCAAACTACTCTTTAGTTTGTTCTGACAATATTGCTCAAATTTAGGCAAATATCTGATTCCATTTATGCATGCTCTCCTTTCTGTCAAAAAGAGAGGGTAATTTCTCAGGTCATATTTTTTTCTTTATCCAGAAATGGTAATAGACAGAGACAGGATAACAGCGTACAGCATGCCTCAGCAAGGTATCAAATTTGCATATGGCTTCAAAGACCCCTGCATCATGGACTACACCACACCTGAGCTGTATTCCTTCGAAATACTTTAAGAACTTGGTGACAGAACATTCCACACCATATTAATGGAAAAGGCCACATATATCCATTTATATACAGTACATGAATGGATAGCAGCAATGTGCTCTGCTCACTAACTCCAATAAAGACAGGGGTGCACTGGCTCTGTCTGTTACCACTGTCTCATCTTCAAAAGTTGAACTATCTCTAATAGCCGGTTGACAGAATATGTACTGACTATGACTCTGACTGGTCATAGTCTTGGTAGGGAGGCTTTCTGATGACGATGTTTTTTTAGGCACCAGCGATCTACCTACGTAGCAGCGGTATGAAGTCCTCCGGCAGAATAAGGGCAACAGTGGTGAGATGAGGCTAATGTTGCAACTGTGGCTAAAAGTGTAAACGTGAAAAAATATAATTATTGAAACTTTAAATGTTGGTTGATTTCATTTCTGTCTATTTAAAGTAGACCGTAGATCAGTTGGGTGCAGACTATTATCAATGACTAAATCTACTCTATGAGATTTTTAGATTAATTTTATTTTTTTAGTTTCAAGATTTAAGTTTCAATACATTAGACATTGTAATTTTTCATTTTTCGTCTGACACTGTGACCAAAACGCACATCCCTGTCCTCAGCTCTCATCAACGTGTCATTTTTTTCTCACTTTCTCTCTGGACCTGTTAAAAAGAACGCTCGGCACTTGAGTCGGGGTTCGACGGCATTAGATCTGACAAACAAACCGGCAGATGAGTCCGAACAAGGCGTAAATCCTTTTATTAACTCTCAATTGCGGCAGACCCCGGCCGCGGCCCCTCCCTGCCAAGACGTAAACCCATAAGCCCTTGTCAAAGACCCGCTCAAAGGCCACGGCAATCTGTTAGCGGTCCCGTTTCCGTCTGCGCCGGCTGACGTCTCCTCCTCTACTTTTGTCCCGCCGGTCTCCCAGGACCCCGTCGGCGTGCTCAGCCCTTGCTTCGGGCGTTTATTAAATATGCACCTTCCACTTGGTGCTACGAAAACACCCCGCTAATCTCGCCAGAGATGGAGGGGGGGGACCTCCAGATATGCAAATCTACATCTGTTCCCCTTCAAAGGAGAGATTCTCCTGGATTACCCGCCGAAGGAGCGCGCCGCGCCCTCCCCCGCCCTCCGAACGCTCGACCCCGCCCCCTTGCCTGCCCGCGGCCAATCGAAAAGGGCGCACCCGAACCTCCTTCGCGCACGACCTCGGTTGGCCTACTGACACCTGAAGCCGATGGGGCTGCCCTTTGTGTTGGCGCATTGTGCCTTCGCGTCGGGCGTGGTGGAGAGGGGCCGGCCGCTCGCCTCGGGCCAGAGAGCTGGAGAGAGGGGTCTTCTTTTGAGCGAGTCGCCCAGCCCACAGCGCGTGGCGGAGGGCAAGGAGAGCTGGCGCCCCCGCCGAGCCTGAAGCATCATTACTCTCGTTATTTAGAAAGGATCACTGCCTCCCCTCCTCACTGACGGCAGCTAGGGGCCGGGCTACTGAAATAGCTTCACTGGACCCGGCTTCAGATAGGCATGCCTAAAATGGAAGGAGTGAGGCGCACACTTATGTTCTGACCCTAGTTTCCACGGCTTCTCTATGAGACTGCTGTGTGCTCACTGTTACATGAGACACTATGATTTTTTACTCCATTTAGCACTCAAAGAAACTCTTGTTTGCCTTTACATGCCTGTCAGTCTTCTGAAGTCTGAAGTAAGTGACGTTATTTGGCTGTGACACAGCACCCTCGACACGATAAAGCATTATGTGAAATTGTAGCAGCCGATATATTGGTAGATGGTAACAATGCGCAAGAAACAAACACATTGCAACATGGGAAGGGATTTCCCTTTAAGAACCTGGGCTCCATTACGATGTGACGCCACACGTGCCAATTGACTGCTTCACATTACTAGACGCCCCTATCTGAGCCTGCCGATTTGTACGGCGCACCGTTCCCGGGAGGGGTGACCCTGCCGGGCTTGGCCCGCAATGTCAGCCCTGGAGGGAGAACCAGGGGGGCTCTGTGACACAGACCCAGCGAACGCTGTCCGACAGCATCAGAAACATCACTCCTCTGAGGGAGGGCCAACCCCATCTGTTACAGCTCCTCGCGCGTTTCCAGTGCCCAGCTTTCAGCTCCCACGCTGCCAAGTGCTGCCCCCTGTGTGTGACAGCGCAGACTGCGGCGTTGGTTGCGGAAGCTGACTCCTCAGCCGTGCTCCATGCAGGTGTTTCTGAAGTTCGATTCTGGGGGAGCACTCTATATTCTGGTTATCATGTGCTTTGTCTTTGAATTCATCATCTGCTAAATGGTTCTTTTTAGTGGTTGCTTGTCCACACCTTCCTCAGTTAGGAGCCTGTTGATTCTCCTCCGTTTTAAATTTTATCAGTTAAAATTGTATTTATTTCTCTTTGCGTAATCCTTTGCAAAATAGCACAATAAGCACAATTATAACATGGGACTTTATGTCTTTTTGGCATGCATAGCTATTTTGGACATAATGGCAAAAGTAGGTAAAAAAACCCCTCAAAACATAAAAGCACAATTAAGAGAAAATGACAGCTTGTAAAAATTATTGGATTGTAATTGTGGTTGGAATGAAAACTGGCATACACAGGGGTCCCCCAGGATCAAACTCAAGAACCATTGCTCTACTCCTTCACAGTCCACCCCTGATGTTTATCAGCAGAAGATAACCAGATGGGACGACACCCTCTGCAGAAAGCAAAGCTGAATCAACTGAGGCCACAGACTGAAGTTCAAGAATGGCCTGAAACCTCCTTTGAGTGAATTGTTTCCATTTTCTGGTGAATGAAAACAAGGGCTGTTGTATTGTTCCAATTCAAATTCAATTTTAATTTTCAGGTTTTTTCTAATGATAAAAATCATTGGATAGAATAGTGAGACATAAATGCACTGATATAAAAGCTGGGGAGTGCGAGGGAGCAGACATGGCAGAAGGTGTAAAACAGGCAGATGATTGGATTGGAGGGGGAAAGGCTGTGGCTCACAGGATGGAACCGAAAGTGGATTGGTTAAAGGAAGGAATGTGTACAAATAGGTCAGTGGGAGACAGGCAGATTATTGGATGGGGAGGAGGAATGGGTGTGGCAGAGCAGTGGGGGACAGGAAGATGATTGGATGGGGAGGAAGAGTGGGTAAGATGAGAAGAGTGGGATTGAAAGGGAGTGGATTTGTCACATAGTTGACAGCTTGCTGTCATAGTTAGAAAACACTGATCTCTGACAGCAGGGCCAGGGGCAAAATGGAAACCAGGAGAAATGCAGCATCATATTTCTCATTTCGATCCCAGCTACTGTGTCAGTGGCCACAGGGAAACCTTGCTCACACTGCACTGTTTGATCAATCATATCTACCGAGGAGTTTTTGTAATTGTTTGACAAATATTAGGAGATCCTTTCATGTTTGAATGTTGAATATTCTCATGGCAATTTATTGCTGAATGAACAGTTTTTTTTTTTCCAGTTTTTTTTTTGGAATGCCATTGGTTCAGCATAAGTGCCTTGGGGTATATTCAGACAGCAGGAACAGTGTTAATTAAGAATTGTATAGGATGAGTAAGGGGGAATGCGTTTAACAAAGAGTCTGAAAAATATGTCATGTCTATCAAATTCTATCAGGATGGTTCAGTGCTAAGCAGAAGCCATTAGTGGAGCAGGTGCTTAAAGTGGGGTAAAAAGGCAAGGAACACATGAAGAAAAATCAGTTATTCCCATATGAGTTTTTCAGCGTGGGTGGCTATGTAGTCCAGTGGGTAAAGAACTAGCCTCGTGACCTAATTGCTTCACTGTATATCTAGCTGTATAAATGGATGCATGCAATGTATGTGCTATATAAAAATGTATGTGCTATGGAAAAATATATTTTCTATGTAAAAATTTGTGCCAGTCACTCTGGATAAGAGAGTCTGCTAAATGCAATGTAATGTAATGTAGTAAAACCTACAGTGAATTTTCCCAATTAAACTTGACCACAGCTATATGAGGAAAACATTTTTAAAAAATAGTATAAGTGATCCAAGAAACAATTATATAAATTAATTTAATTCATGTTGACTTTGTAATGAAGTCATTTATAGATTTTTGGACTAGGGGGGTGGGCGGGGGGGTAAATGGGTTTATTACTGGCCACAGGATTTCTTGAGCGCAGGCAGAAATAGGCTCACCTATGGCGGTGCATGTGTGTGTGCGTGTTTGTGTGTGTGTTTTTTGTTTTTTGTTTACTGTAAAGACCATGACCACTTAACAAGCCAAATAATTGGTTACAACCTGATTGATAGTGACTTTACCTGATGTCTATTTGGATCCAGCTGTCTAATGAGCCACTGCCTTTAGCTGTCTCCTCCCACTCCTCCTCCAGTTTTTACCCCCGTTCTTCTCACGATTGCGCTACAGTGCAACAATTAGGAATCATGATTAATATCATGCATTATTGTCATTATACTATATTAATAATAAATCAAGCACAGATTAAGTCACGAGTGCTGTACTGTAAGATCACTGACCACATTATGTAGGTGTTCTTTATTTGGCAAGCTATTTGTATTCATTTATTACTGTTATAAATTGCAACAAATTAAATATGATGATCATTGATGGGTCCATCTCTGGGCTAGCGGAACTTCAGTTGGGCTAGGAATTCAAGGCTGTTAATCTAGCAGGCCAGTGGCAAACATCCTTTAATTTTGGACATGAATGATATATTTTATTTCACAAAATCATATGCTTTACTGTTTTATTGTTATAGTCAACAGATTTAAGTCAATCAGCACAATTATTTCAAATTTCGGTCAATCAGCACAAACCCCTACAGGGGTTCTGAGGCACCCAAAAAAGATTGATCCATCGATCCACTAATTATCTAATCTGTTTATTCCAGGTCAGGTTTGCAGAGCATATCCCAGCATGCATTTGGGTTAGAGGATGGCATACACCCTGGACAGGTGGCCAATACATCACAGGGCACACACCCCATTCACTCACACACTCATACCTATGGGAATGTTAGATAATCCAATTAGCCTAACCTCCATGTCTTTGGACTGTGGGAGGAAACCCAGAGGAAATGCACGTGGACAGAAGAAGAAATCCACACAGAAAGGCCCCAGCTGGTATTCAAACCCAGGACCTTCTTGCTGTGAGGTGATAGTGTTACACCCAAAAACAATTAATATAATTTTCCAAAGGTTATTTTTGCATAATAAAATTGCTCATCAAAGGTGAACATAAAGGAAATAAAACAGACAATATAGTTAATACATAGGTAGTTTTCCCTGTATCTTGATCCTTGATTACACATGTCTGCATTTTGTTAAAATGTTAATAAAACACATTTAGTTATTGAACATCAGTGCAATGCTCTTGCAATGGTATAATTATTCAATAACAATGATGTGTATGAACGGCTGTGAATTTATTTTCAGCCAAAGAGAAAATGGCTGAATCATAATTTTTTATCAACAAAATTGTACATTTTGTTAATTTAAGTAATTTAATTGTTAAAAGGAAGCCAATGATTTGTCTATGAAAACGCTTGAATATCTTTGAAAAAAGTAAACACTAACATGATCAACAGATTCAACCAGGCATGTTTAAAATTCATGCATGCAATGAACAAACATTAATGAGTGCTCCGTTGTGAGATATATTAATACAAAGTTCATTGGAAATAAAAAATCATTAAAATTCTCAATTTGTTATTAGAAAAGTTATTAGACTCTTTTCGGCATTTAATTTCAAAAACGTTTCACTATAATATCAGTCTGACTGCATGAAAATGAAAATGAACTTTTCAGAAACATTTAACCGTTAAAACTGAAAGCTGACCTCCTCACCTTTCCAAGTAATGAGAGTACATATATATATTTCGCTTATCATAGTCAAATATACTTTGGTACATGCAGGGGTAATTTTACCTGAACAACTTGTATGAAATATTAAATAGTTTCTTGCTTTATCATTTCCTTCTACTCACCTGGGTAAACAGTATTTTACTATGGAAGAGACCTAAAAGAATGTCCAGACATAACAGCCATACTTTGACAGAATTATTTATAATTAGAATTATCTCAGTAGAAAGCCTTTAGGTCAAAAGGGAAGAAATAAAATCCTCATTCAGTAAATTAGTATAAATCACTACTGTGGGAAATATTTAATAATCAGACAGTAAAGTTAAAAAAAAAATATGCTGCAAATAATGTACGGGTGGCAGATTTGCATGTTTAATTAAGATATCATCCTGTTCATGGTTTCTTAGAAAATAAAAGAAGGAACCCAAAGCTGTAGAGTCAACACTGGCTCTAATAACAGTTCTTTCTCCTCAGATTAAAATGTGAATCGGTGGATGAGAGAGTGGAGGATGAGACGGGGTTGCGGAGAACTAATGCGTTGAAAGAGCTGTAAATCTTTTAATTAACGCCCCGCGAAAAGCACATTCTTATTCCATCAGGCTAATAAAATCGAGGGCAGACTCTTTGTTGTCGATGGTATCAGGACTGCGCACAGAGAGAGATGGGGGGAGGGGGAGGGGGAGGGAGAGAGAACCCGGCTAATCAGCTTTCTTTTAAAGTCAGTCTCTTCTTGCCAGTCCGCTGGCCCTCGTTAACTCCTGCCTGCCTGCCATCGCCGTAGCATTTGAAATCCACCAAAGGAATGGGGATTTCCCTTAATCCTGCCCCCATCAAAGGTGCCACACTCACGGCAGTGGATCTTACGCATCTGGATTAGAGTTCACTGAGGGAGAGAGAGAGAGAGAGAGAAAGCCGAGGGGAGGGAGAATCCTCACTTGATTTTAACTGTTTCAGAGGTGACACGTCTCAACTCTGAGAGGCGGAATGGAGCTGGCAGGTTCGCCGTTCGCTTCAATAATCCGGCGGCGCGGGTTACGTAATGACGTCGTGACAGTTTCTACACGTATGTCGAGGGTTCCGGGAGTGTCTCGGGCCTTGGCGCGGCTTATTCGGGAAGGGATCAGCACAGCCGTTCGGCCTCCCTTCCGAAATAATTTAAAATTCAAATTTGCAATTTTAAACGTTTCATAAAAAAAAAAAAGAAAAAGAATGTTTGGTTCTCCTGAATATATGATATTATGAAATGGCAATTTTGGTTTTGCGAATGAAATGGGATTGGATGTGGTGGCATTTGTCTCCCTCTTCCTTCAGGATTCCATCCCCGCCCCAGTGCACTAGAAAATGTGCTGAGTGGCACCTTCTGCTGATCAGCCTGCTTATGATAATTAGTTAATAATGATAATTAATTACAGGTTACAGGCAATTATTTAGAGGTTTTTTTGTAACCACACTGCCACAGTTGGATCTGTTTTAACCCTTTGAAGAGGTTTTTGAGTTTTTTTTTTTTTCCAACTTCAGTCAGTGTTCTATAACTCAGTGGCTAAGTACCCTGACTCTGTAGTGATTGTAACCACCATTATCTTCTTAACTGAACATATATGGCAACACCAGAGATGTTCTTTCTACGCCCCACCCCCCCGATCTCTGCTTTTCTTCCCAGCTTTGCTAATTGGTTCCAGTGTGACAACCCTTCTCAGTTTCCATAGCTGTCAATATCCTTCAGCAGGGGAGGCAACAAACACATTGCAACTGCCAATAATTAGCAGCTGCACGGAGTCCATGCATAAAGGTATTTGAAGCACGGCCCACAGAGATCAGTGCGAGAGATCAGCTCTGGAGGGGGGATGGAGGGGTGCCGGGTGGCAGGGAGCCAGGTTAACACAATTAAGGGTGTCAGACTTCCGTTCCGATGAAAGGGAGCCTACACCGGATCAAAACGAGGTAAATCTCCGCAAAATCCCCGATACGAAAAGCCGTTCAGCTGGCACAGTCGTGTCGGGTCGGGGCAAGCAGGGGACCCGGGAGAAGGTCTCGCCTCGAAAGCCGAAGCGCATCGACCAGACGATTGGACCTGGGGAGAAAGTGCTAAAAGTGAGCGCGGGTAGCCCGTGCTGAAATGCTCCACCCACTGGCAGATCATCGCATGTCCCAAACCCCCCCACACCCCTTTTTTTTTTGTTCGGCACAGATGCAGGGGCGAGGTTGCTCCCCCGCAGCTACAAAGCAGAATAAATATGTGATTATCCGCATCTGCAGGCTCTTAGGCAATCTCGCCTTGTTTACGCTGCTTTTTTACCACTTTTCCAGGGCTGCGCGGTTTTTGAAGAGGGAAATAGCTTCCAGCTGCGTGGAGAGAAGTGTCTGTTTCACTGCGTCGCTTCGTCAGAAGAAACGGAGGAAGACTTCCGTCAGCCTCGTCTCTGACAAGCGACTCGTTCTCGCGTCGGAGCGCGGCGCTTTGCCAGCGCAGACGTTTCGTTTGCGACCGAAGGCGTGATGACAGGGGGAGGAACGAGCAGGCGAGGAGCGCAAAGACTCGCTTTTCCTGAGTCAAATCGCACCGCTAATGACTTTAATTGGGCCGGCATCAAATCCTTCACGCTTAGCACAATAAACACTAGTTATTTTACCTACACCATGTCCTCAGATGATAGAATCAAATCCCACCGATGATGGGCGAAAATTAACCATCGCCCCACGGGGTTAATTTGGGTTACTATCCAATTGTATAGAATGACCCGGCTTCCAACCTGTTTCAAATTATTTCAAGAAAAACAACACGCTCCTCTCTTTATTTGTGCTAGTTGCTGTTATTCTTCCCCTCAGGTAAAAGTTCAGCAAATTATAGCTTCAGTGTGTGTGAAAGGCACTGAAGTAGCTGTCAGACACCATTTCTGTCAGGGATTGCTGGGGAACGGAGTCCAATCAGGCTCCGAGTCAAAACAAAAAAGACCCGAGCAGCTTCGGCAATTATCAAAGGATGAAACAATAACGACAATCACGCTAAGCGGGAACGCAAAACAAAGAGCCATTCATTCCGCTGGAAACTGACGGCATTCATATAAGCCCTGCCGTTCAGCAGCTGAAAGACAAGGTAAAGAGAGCGGGAGATAACAACCTCGGGCTCTGGGAGGTTTTTCCGTCTCTCAGAAAGCCCCTGCGTGGTGTGTTTTCATGATGGATCTAGGAACAGCGAGAGGAGAGCTAGTTCCTGTAATAGACCTAGAGTTACCAGCAGAACTCTGGGATGACGTTTGACTGCCATACAAGCCCGTTCCGTGTAAGCTGAGAGCTTAAGGATTTTGTTATTATTTGTTAGTTCCGGAGCCCTGCAGATAAACACACAGGCGTCAGGTCGAACGAGCCCCGGGCCTGTCAGGGTGCTGCTGGGAAATGACTCGTTTGTCCGGTTCCACCATGAATAACACATCCGGCGGACTTGTGGCAACCCTGAGGTTATTATGGCAAACCGGAGGACTTGGGAGGAACATTTCAGTGCACCAACTCATAATCAGTCTCCAGTGTGCTACGTCCATCTCGTGGGGGGAGGTATGACTGCCATGTTCAACAGCCACTTCTGCCACCAAAGCCCACTGCAGACCACAGGGCTCTGACGGTGTCTGTGGAGAGAAAAGGCCGGGTTTGTCTGGCCGTCCGGAAAGGATCATCAGCATGTTCCATCCGCACCCCCCTGCTGGATATCAGCAGCTATCAAAAAGTGACAGGGGAAAGAGCACACATACCCACAGCCTCAAAGTAAGCACTTAAACCAATCACCTGCTGCAGGGACATATTTTATTACCATTCTGAGCAGTACCTCAAGCTCTTATTCTTTACTCTTTACTCGCACAACACGGTTCAACACATCATTATCCAACTATGACCAAGAATTCGGAGCAGCAAGACTCAACCCGCTTCGTCCAACCCAGAGCAGCTTTGAGTTGGCCAGAGCTCTTTGGGTTACAACTGCATTAGCTCCTTCTCTTAGACACCACACCCCAAGGCTATCAGTTGTCATCAGTGAGGGATACTGTACAGCTCTCCTCTGATCAGCCCAACTTCTCCTGTAGAGCAGTGTGGTGGGGAGACCAGTCACTGGCTTGTGACTGAGTTAATTCAAGGAGCTTAAACTTTCCTTGTACGGGTGACAAGGCAGCTACAGAAAAGACATGACCAATGGTTCCAAATTGGGAAGAGTTCAAGAGGTGTAAAATAAGTATTTCCATGTGTCTTCCACTGGAAAATTCCTCAAATCAACTTCACTAAATCCTCAAGGCGTGACAATCTTTTTCTTCTTCTGTAAGCGAGAATGAACATTACGGGAAAGAATAAATATGGCACCAGCCTCAAGTCAAACCCAAACCACTCGGGGTGGAGGGGGGGGGGGGATTCCAAGCATGCATAAGTAAGTCGGAGCACAGGCTAACATTAGACACCAACAAATACTGTACATTCTGAAGGTAAGTACCACTTACTGTCAAAATAACAGGAATCAAGGAGTGTGGGAGGGTGACTAATACTGTTCCCCTCTTTATTTTAAGTGGAGGGGCTGGCACCTTTTTTCAACTTGTTTGGATAACGTTGGTGGAGTGTTCTCGTCGAATGGTATACTTGGTTTTCTCCAAGCAGCTATTTACACCCCAGTCAGATGCCGTTTGCTCCTGCACTGAGTAGGGAAGCATCTTCATTATGGTTTGTTGTCCTGCTCGCTTCTAAACCCACCCATTTATTTTGGTTTGTGCCAGGCTATATTTATCTGCATCTGACAAGTTTAACTTGAAGAAAGAACACGTTTAAAGTTACATAGCAAATGCCACTTACAGTACAGGGCATATAAATCATACCATTCCAAAAGATGACATTCAGTACATTCCACACAACATCTGCTGTTTTTTTACTTTTTACTGTTGAGCTGTGTGCGTTCACTGATAAAAAGGCAATTCTCCTTTCCTCAGTAATGAATTGCAGAAACAGGAACAGAACAACAGGACAAAAATGTGTTACATTTTTCTGATTCAGATTTGAGGAAACTTCATATACATGCTGGCTTGTTGGTTTTTGGGGAAATATGAATGTTCTGCATGAAACCTGGAATGTCGATACAGGCTGCAAATTTTACGCTCATTCAGAGTGTCAACAACATCGATGCACAGCGCCCAAAGAAAGTCAATATTTGTGTTTTTCCCCCCCTCACATTACAGAGACACCCTTATGTTTAACCACCCGTGGCCGCTTTTGGTTTCTGTCACAATGGGGGCATTATTCCACACCTCTGATTTATAGCTGCGGTCAGCCCAGGGCACAAACATTGTGACAGATGTCATTATTTATGTGGCTGGAATTGGTTTCGGATTTCATCACCGTTTCCGAACGGGAGAGTTCACCTTATTAGCGTAAGAGCAGCCAATTAGTCAGGTGTGAAGTGCTGTGCGTGGCCAGCAGGGCAGGGGGGACAGATGGCTCTGTGGGCTGTAAGAGAGGTCTAGGTCCTCGAGTCCAACTCTGAACCACAGGATTGTATCCCGGCCCCTGCAATCTATTCGTTTATACAGCTTAGCTCTGCCGCTTAAACAGAGACTTGCCAACAGCAGCCACTGCCAGTGAGATTGCCACCCTTAAACACAGCAATTATGCTACATTTTCAACTTTTTTCTCTTTCTCTCTCTCTCACACACACACATTTACTTTTAAAAATGTCCAATGAAATGCTTAATTGTCATTTACATATTCTAAAAATACATTTCGCCAAAGCGAACTGTTTGTTCAACATTTCTGTCTCTTTCACTCTCTCTCATCAAGCCTCAAAATGTATTCTCTCTTAAAACCCCAGTGCTAACGACGGGAAACAATCGGCCTGACTGTATTCCCCGAACACTTAGCAGAGGACACACAAGTCAGAGGTCACATCGCAGTTGCCTTAACCTCCAGCTGCTGGTCTGGGGCTCAGAAAGAAGTGGTCATAAAGAGAAGCCTGTTCCAGGCTCCCACCCCTGCCGCTGTGCTGCATGCTCCTCCACAGTGAAATCCTCAGAATCAAAGGGAGAAGGGTCTACTCTAAAGGGCATAAGTGAGCCGTAACTAACCTGGAAGCCTTAATGATGTAAGATATGGGTTGCTATAAGGGGGATGAATCGGAATTTCTCAGCACTTGAGCATATACTCCAGGCATCTATTATTAAGTACCTATCATATCCCCATAGTATAAAAATAAATACATACTGAGAGGAGGGATGAAAAGAACTGAGATTCGGAGTGGAATGCTGATATTTGATATGGACCAGGGACCCATAGGGACTAGCAGATATTACAGGGCGATAATGAAATCCACATCAAAATGGGATACTGCCACTTAACCTCTGACAAACCCTAATGAATGAAAAGGATCGCTCAAGCAGATCCAAGTCAACGTATGAAACATTTTCATAGAGTATGTTATAAATTTGAGTTTCTAGCCACCTACCAACCCTTAGCTTTTGAGCATTGAATTTAGAAAAATGTTAAATTTTTTATTTCAGTTCTCACTGAAAGCTAACCTGTGCACTTCACTGGCCACTAAACTGAGTAAATGTGTATGTGTGAACAAATGTTCTCTGTTTCATAAAGGATAGTGTATAATCACTGTGGTTATATTTGATTAACTTAAAAGAAAGGTTTTGGATTCAAAAGCAATCTAAACCCCATTTTTAAAGTGATTTAGTAGTTTCTCATCAAATAAATCATGTCAGTTTGTTTAAACAGGCACTGGAATAATTCACTCAAGTGGATAGTTTCCACTATGACGCCTCCCTGTGATTTTTTACCTTCATGTGGATGGGCCACAAATCACGAGTGAAACACTCCGCATGATATACAGATCCCATCAGAATTTAATGTTTACGTACAAAGCTATGACAACATTTATGGGATGGCGTAGAAACTGACAACGTTCTGCCGTTGACAGATGTTAAACACTGACTCAGACCTGTGCTAATTCAGGAAGCTCAGCACACAAACATGCATAAACTCAATCAGATCCAAACGTTGCGCGTCTGTGTAGCTTTATGGTACGCGTATGAAAAGTCCTGCAGTTGGCCGTCAGCTCTGACCCATCCGCAGACGTGTGGGTCTGTTCTGCCTCAGTTGTCGCTCTCCACCTCTCCTTTAGCTCTGACCACTCTGTGCCGCTGATTTATAGGGTAGCAGCCGCTGCCCCCCCCCCCCCACTCTCCAGCCCCTTAGCTATTACAGACCTGGGCACAGACTTTGCTGAATGCAGCCTTTTCACAGCAAGGCAGACAGAGCCTGTAGACACATCCCATCTCACTCAGGCCAACAGGAAGTTGGTACTGGAGGTTTATAAAACAAACTTGTCCTGCATAGGCTGCCTTGGGGGGGGTGGACAGGGAGAACTTGGCAGGGGACTGGAACGTGATCTGGAGACATAGTGCCATAAAAAAGTATTTGTCCCCTTTCTGATATCCTTTATTATTACATGTTTGTCAACTGAATGTTTCAGATCTTCAGTTAACACTGCCCAAAGTACACTAACAATGCTCCTACAACTAGGCCCATTAGTTAGCCCTCAATACAAATATGCTGAGCATTATTAGCAAAGACTAATAATACCCCCACTTTCTTTTTGCGTGTTCATTTTTCAAACAGATAATTCAAGACAATAAATAATCACTGAATCTTGAAAGGGACATTTTTACGTATAAAACCGATGGCAAGATTGTAAATTAATTCCATATTTAATTGCAGACATTGATAGTAGAATGATGTGGTATAATTACACAAATATTCATCTTGTTTATTTCGCTATTCAGTGAGAAGTGGTTTTCACCATTTTATTGGCATACCTTCGGGTTATTATTGGCTTATCCTGTTGCTATGATGGAATACAAATGTTTTGTGGTGAAATAATACTTTTATGAATAGTCAGACAGATGCTATTGTCCAATGTATCATGCTAGCTACAGAAGAGACTGGGGTGGGGGGTACTTGTTAAATTAACAAACTACACGATGATGGTGGCACTTAGAAACTCTGTACTTGGCTTACTCGTCCTGTATCATCTACTAATAAATCTAGAACACAGAATTTGTTGTTTCCACTCATAGCTTGTTTGCAGAAGCACTGAATGTTTGAGTTGAGAAATCTCAGGATCCCTGCATCCTGGCCACTAGGGGGCTTGTGTGAAGGGGTTAAATAAATAAAATAATAATTTTAAAAATGCCTTTTGTGTTTACTCAGTTTCCCTTTGTCTAAGATTACATATTGTCTAAAGATCTTAAATCATTCAGTATGACAACTATGCAACAATACAAGAAATCAGAAAGGGGGCAATTACTTTTTGACGGCGCTGTACCACTTACTTAACTTGCCCACATAATTGAATTAAAAAGGAGACCTGCTAGAAAGGAACCCCCACCCATGCTTTTGGGTACGGATGGGTGTGGTTGCTGACTGGTACGTCCTTTGCAGGGTCAACCACATACAAACACTTGCTGCTGAAGCAGGAGGGATGGGGGTGCAATCCTACAGCCAAGGGCTACACCAGTTTGAGCTTGCCAATCGAGACAATGTTGTCATTCATTCCTGTTTTGTGACGGGGGATGAGCTTCGCAGTTAAGAAGTTTAGTTGCCAAAAATGTTTTAATAGCGCAATGAATGGATCTATTATCTGAAGGAGCCCTGCGACGCCAGTAACTGAACTTGCCACTAGCTACAATAAAACTTCAAGTGTCTGGGCTCAGAACACAGAGCTGCAATCAATCTTGTCGAGGTTTTCTTTCCAGCAAGAGGCTTCTAAAATATGAGCGCGTATTCAAACAAGTGTCAGTCTAAGGTGATAAAACGGTTTTGGTGATGAAACCTGGGGCCCTAAGGCCGGCAGCAGAGTGCCCCCTGTTGAATGAACTTACTGACCTGTATCAGAAATCTGTCCATTATGTGGGTGCTCATCTTCCATGTCTGCAGGAACTGCAGAACATACAGAGTAATAACAATGGAGAGTGTACGACCAGGATTATAGGATTATTTCTCTATTGTGGAAGAAGAAATAAAACAGATGCAGGAATAATTGGGACTACGGGGGGTGCATAAAAAGAGCTGTAATTCCTACACGGATCACCCAATATGGATGTAAATACCCTCAAATTAAGCGGACAGTCTGCACTTGTTTTGTTTCACATCCAGTGTGCTAGGGTGCATGGCCAAAAAACAAAACAGTATAGCAGCCCCTATACCTTTGCATTTAACTGTGTATCTTTATACCTGTAGAATCTGAACAACTGCAGTGACACCTACTCCCACAAGGGGGAAACCATCTGATTCCCACCTCAAAATCACATCAACCTGCAGTCTTGCTCTGCTCTCTTTGTGACAGCTTCCACGGGCTAAACCTTCATGGCAATGCGTCCTGCTGCTGACAATCTGGCAGGAAGTGCCGGAGTTTCAGTAAAGCTGCAGGATAAGACCGCATCGAATCAGCACATGGCAAGGATGGAGCCGTGCGGTAATGGTATTTCATGCATATACCAGAACTGAGCTCACGCCATAACGCAGCACGCATAAGCATATCCTCACAAACGTTCCCGCTGTCTTCTATTTCACAAAGGGAAAGAGTGCAACAAGTTGAACTTATTGGATCTTATTGGATGCAGTGTCATACTGAAAAGCATAAACCTACATGGAACATCAATTGGCTACTTGGAATGGGCAAGCTGGTTTTGTTCTAGGGGTTGGGGGGAGGGGGGGGGAGTTTGGGGAGCAGGTCTAAATATGTTTTCATTGCACAAACACCTTTTCTATGTTGATGCTGGAGATGTCTGCAAATGCTGCCTTTATTTAAAAAAACTTGAAAGACATAAAATTTATGATTGTCAGAGACAATTTTTTGCTTTCAGGTTACTGTTTGATTAGTTGCATAGCTCAGGTTCTCTAAGAACATACAAAAAATATACAGTTGTGTTAAAAACTTTGACAGATATTTTACCACTTGCCACCATTTCCTCTTCAGACATTCCACCGCAATTGCACTTCAGCCATTACACACTCAATATCATTGCTTAAACAGCTGTTTTTCAATAAGGATTTTTATTAACTGTTTGTGTGTGTGTGTGTGTGTGTGTGTGTGTGTTGACGCGTGTGCGAGCCTGCATGAGTGCATGTGTATGTGCGTGTTTTATTTGCAAAAAAAAAAAGTTTCCGGATACTTCTTGCCATGTTGACTTTTTGGAAATGTGTAATAATTTTGTTTTAATCTACCATCTGCACTTACCAAAAAGCAAAAGCTGAGCTAAGGGAGAAAAATAAAACTAGTCTTTTCACTTGTGTCATGGTTCATTGAACAGAATTGAGTTCATAAGGCATTTCTGCAGTTTTTCCACACAAAAACAGCAACTTCTTTGTAATCCTGTTGAGATGCTGACCAGCAAAAAGTTGTAGAGCAGGTCCCAGAGTTGTAATGCTGTATAACAAAGTGCATGTACCAGATCCAGCGCTGGGCCAGACAGCTTTCAGAGGTTTGTTCCTCCTTTTTTTCCTTTCTTCTGAGCACTACAAGGGCTGTGACAGGGAGGGAGCTCTATCCGTAAGGAAACTAAATTTACCTTTCATCCCGGAGATGTAAAGCAAAGGGTGGTGGAAGCGCAGGGCGGAGGGGGAGGGGTCCCAGCAGGGAGAAGTGGTGGAAGGTCAGGGTGAGCGAGAGGCGGGCTCCTAGAGTTTTCGCACCAGTCGAGCTGTGGGGAGCCCCACTACCGCGAGGGGGGAAATGTTCAAAAGTGCTTTCGTTGCTCAAAAGAAAGAAGAATAAAAAACTTCTTTTGTTATCTTTGTTGACTCACTGGCTCAAAGGTAATGTCAAGTCTGACTGTGAAGGAGAAGGCCGATGCATCATAAAGGAGACGCTCAGTCATCTCTTTCTTTAGCGGTAGAAGGAAAGCTACTATTCAGACTCAGCTTGGTGCCTTGCCAATGACTGGGTCCAATGCTATTATTGTCGACTATGCCAGTTACTAATATGTAAAATATCACCATAGAACCAGTTACTGAAGAGGAGAACATGGGTACCTGTCAAAACCCCTTTTGATATTAAAGTCAAATATGAGTGTACATGCACTTGCACAGAGGGGAGAAGGAAAAGTCTCAGAACAAGATTTCTCTTGTCATTGTATTGCACATGTTTCTGAATTATTCAATTGCACCATCAGCTTTAAATGCTTTCACAGCTATAAAATCCTCTGTGTGCTCACTTACCTTGCAATATTTGTCATTTATTTACCGCATAGTAACCCAAACAACAAACTAGGTTTATATTTACAAAATGAGAGAATGTTCTTTTTTTAAATAAAAAAAAAATCATTCTAATCAGTTTGCAATATCAGGGTATTTTCCTGTCACTTTTCTTGTGAAAACATTTTCAAACAATCTCCATTTCCAATGCATCATAGCCTGGAGCCTGAATAGAAAATTGTGAGTAAAGTCAACGTCTACTTGAAGTCAAACACTGCTACATTTCAGTAAACGAGACTAGCATCTCAGACAAGCTTCCTCAATGGAGGAACATGGGGGATTTGGACCACCTCAGGCATAGGTGTCAGTCCTGGAGGGCCACAGCGTCTGCTGGTTTTCAATTAATTTCAGCACCAGTGATTTGTTGTTGATCGGAAGTCGTTGGAATTAACACACCCTGTTCTCAAGGCTTTCATTAGCAGCTGATTGAAACGAAACCTCAAATACCTGCAGACACTGTGACCCTCCAGAACTGAGTTTGACACCCCAGACTAGGGGAGTCCCCACAATACTACATTTCCTCTCTCAACAAAAGTGAGCAGCCAAATCCTGCCCTGCCTTTGGCAGTTACCTTTTTATAAACGATCACTCCAGGGTCAGCCTGCCAAACAGAACTTGGTTGTTACTGAAATCCTGCCACGGTGGCTCTAGTATATTACCAGAATAATCTAAAAGCATCCCCATGGCTCTATTTGATTGTGAAGGAAAGTGCTGAGAGAGGCATTGTTGGGTTGCCCCTGGGGCTCTAAGCAGCCAGATGATGTAGAATATGGGCTAACATGCCCAAACTTCTCAGGGCAACGGGGCAACTGTCAATCTTGCCGTTGTTTAGTGACGCAAGGTGTCAGAAAAGCAATTTGCCATGTCAGAAGGGTACCTTGGAAATACAATCAAAACTTTTCATTTCACAGACTACATTTCTGACAAACAAACCATCACCCTTCCCAATACATTGTATAGGCACTCCATGTCCAACCTGTAGTGATTCCCACTTATTGCCTAATCCAAAGCAATTTTCTTTTGATTTATGTTCTTCTTAATTCAGATACTCCGAATTTGTCAGAAAACAGCATCACTGGAAATGTCGGTCTAGTTAATATTCATTCCAAATCGTTCCCACAGTTTCAGAACCATAATGCATCTGATGAGCTCTGATCCACACTTGACGTGTCTCCTTTAGAAATTCCATGCATGACTGTGTTGTGATAGATTTCCTCGTCAAAACCTGTTTTTTTTGTTTTTGTTTTTTTTGTTCCAATAGATATTTTATCCTATGACAAATGATCTAATCGTTGATACAGTATACACAGCATCATTATTTCAGTTTGATGTAAACAAAACTGTAAAAATGCAACAACTATAAATTTGTGTTCAGTGCAATGTGTTCAGATGGAACAAAAATGATCTTTATTCAACAAGAATGGTTATGATTGCCATAGCATATAATAACATGATGAAGGAAAAATCCTATAACTTCTGAATCATTTTAGTCTCACCTTAATAAAAAACATTGATCGTTCGTATTTGAACAATGTAGCAAACAAAAAAAAAAAATACTTTGAAACATCTATTTGCATCATAAAAACAGCTCCTTTAAAAAAAATCATCACATTTTACAATAACATCTTGAGGTTATGAATAAAACACTGCAATGACACTCCAACAGGGTCATAAAACATTAATATGCAATTTGGATAGTTAGATTTGTAGAGATGGCCAATTCTCAGCTGAACTCATTTTGCCTTTATTAAGAGTTTGCTTGTTTTGGGAAAAGAGAGTTCTCAAGTTGATAGGGAAACCGGGAATACGGTTTGCATTTTTTGGCAGTTAAAGTTATTTGCATTTGCTTCTGGGTATCTGTGTATAAGCCCTGTAATTTGCAGTTGCTTCAGTGGATTAAAAAATGATTTAGCTGTATTCATTTGTGAATTGAATATTCTGAAAACCCTAGCTGTAGAATATCTGCTACAATGTTTTTTTGTTTTTTGTTTTCATTAAATTAACGTTGCATTTGTCCTCATGCACCCTTATTCTCATTGGTTAAAATATTTTATTTCCAGAAGGGTTGAGCAAGATACTTCCCCACATGTAAAGGTTGGTTAAAAAAAAGGCTATGGCTTGCACCCTTCCTAAAATAAAGATAAATAAATAAACCCACTTTTGGTAATCTAGACCAGGGAATATGGATATGTTTTTTCTTTGGACTCCATTATCAGAAACGCTGCACAACTTTACTCACTTTAGGCTCTCTGGATGCTCTTGGTTTTCAAATGAAGCACTATCCGTAGTGTCTATACACTCATGAATTCTTAGACAGATGTGCGATTCCCTGACTTTACAGCCATTGTGCGTGGGGGTTGGGGAGGAGAGTGGATATAGCAGCCCGATGGCACTGCCCCAGGATACGTGCTAGACCCCCCCCTCTCTCTTCACTTCACTAAGCTCCAGCCTCTGCCCCTAGCGTCTCGCTAAGTGCCCTGTCCCACGTGTGCCACTAAATCCCTGGCGTGTCGGGGGCCACAGTAAACAGAGGTGCCGTTAATGGAAGCACGGCATCGCTTCGAGATGCCACCTGACCTCGCCTTTCAGAGCCTCCCAGTCTTAGAGTGCATCGCGGCGCGTCGTCTCTTCACCAGCCAGGAAACTGCTTCTGTTTGACGTCTATGGTGGGCCAGAGACACAACTGTCCTGTTGCCAACAGATGACCAAGCTCATAGCATCATGGGATGTAGGTTGTGAAAACCTCTGGGATAAACATGCAAAATACTAAACAAAATGGCATCCTAACATGTTCTGATTTGAACATTTTGCATTGGATTGTACACTGCCTGGCCAAAAAAATGTTGCCATTTGGATTTTTTTGGACAGTGCTCACTGAACAAACCTCTGGAGGCAGTGTTATGATCTGGGGTTGCTCCAATTGGTCAGGTTTAGGCTCAGCAACGTTATGTGGTAATAAAATGAAGTCAGCTGAGTACCTGAATGTACTGAATGATCAGGTTATCCCATCAATGGATTTTTTTCCCCCTGATGGTACGGGCATATTCCAGGACGACAATGCCAAGATTCATCGGGCTCAAATTCTGGTTCTGGGAGCATGAGGACTCATTTTCACACATGAATTGGCCACCGCAGAGTCCTGACCTTAACCCTCTTGAAAGTCTTTGGGATGTGCTGGATAAGACTTTACAGAGTGGTTCGACTCTTCCGTTGTCAATACAAGTTAATGCAGTTCTGGACGGAAATAAATGTTGTGACGTTGCATAAGGTTGTTGAAACAATGCCACGACGAATAATCAAAGCTAAAGGCGGTCCAACGAAATATTAAAGTGTGTGACTTTTTTTTTGCCAGGCAGTGTATGTGTTCAAACGAACAAATGAACCTGTGCTCCTTTCTACATAAGCTGGACACAGGCATCCCGATGACATCTGCACTGAGGTCTCCCGTGGAAGAACAATCAAGTCAATCATGTGTTTGCTTCAGGATTACAGTAACATCAGTATGTTGATTTGGAGCCATTTCCATTTGTCTGTGATTGTTATTACCATGGACTGGACATTCTAGTAACTGTAGAAAAATGACATTATGAATGTCCGTCTGGCTTGATGATGATACAGACCCCATTTGCTTTTCATTGTGCACAATACACTGATAAAATATGACTGGTAAAATGTTCACTGAAATTCGTATTATTTTATCCACAGTACCAAATCATGTTGATATCTTTAGTTGTTACTCTATTATATGTATATGTTTATTTGTCTGGTCTTTCCAATGATTTTTCCCTGTCTGACATTGTAGAAGGCCAAATAATTCCATCCACTCTTACTATAAAATATTATATTGTATTCTTTAATCATTTATTGTAAATGGGTAAAACATTCTTTTTAAAACCTTTTGATTTACCCATAACTTGACTTACAATTGTTGGATTTGAGTTGAACACAATGGACCTTGTAGTGATATCTAGCACAGCTCTGTTTACAGTACAATCAGTATGAAGTTATTCTATTCTGTATCTAGTTTATCATGCTTTTATAAGTCTGTAATTAGCATGTACCCTGATACTAAATTGCCATATGTTTCACAAATAAAGCAAAAGCAAATAGCAAATTTTGATTTCAGTCATATTGAGTGTGTACACGCGTGCCCTGAGTTAAGTTCAATTAACAGACGAAAGGAAACCTGTGACATCCAGATCTATGGGTTGGGAGAATGGCAGTGGCGGCACAATGGCAAAAATCTGAGACCGTTGTATTATCTTTACGCTTTCCTAAAGCCTCCATAAACTTTGAACCGTGGCAGACTGCAGCCATGCTAAATCTACGTATAACCATCTACGATTGCTTTTTATTTTCGGAACAGTACGCCTTAATGTGGTCGGCATGCAGAGATTGAAGCGAAATAAGATTATTTTCCACAGAGATCAAATGATAACTGCAAGCAACGTGTACTGTGTGCCGTATTGCGTGGTTGCGTACAAGTGTAAGAATGTGTCTGGAGTGAGTTTAGTACAAATCCAGTCTCCCTCTCTCGCCTTTGTTGACTTTGTGCAACTCTTTGATTAGTTTATGATACAAGGCCTTTTTCATATCGCGCTGTGTATTCTCGGCGCGGACGGGCATGCATAAAACATGAGGGGGGTCAAATTTAATTGCGAGGGAGAGAGGAGATGAGACAGGACTAATTATTTTCATGACTTGACAGTAATATTTTATTTAACTTCGGAACTGGGCATGGCCGGCTTGGCTGGCGGGCGTGAGCAAAAGAGATTTATTCCCACCAGAATTGGATGAGGTCAAAAGGCATCTTTGATTCCCCCAACAGCTGAAATGACTGAGGTAATTCGCCAGCTTGATTTATTCATACTGTTGTTATATCTCAAACACAGCGGCTCACCGCTCCTATACTTCAGGCTTTAGTTTAATATCCGTTGCCTATTTTTTTTTTTCTTCTCTCGAGCCATTCGGCTGGTTTAAGGGTTATCGCTGTGACAGCACTCACAGCACGCCAATAAATACAGGAAGGAGGCGGTCGGGTGGAAGGAGAGGCGTTTGCTGTAAAATTCGAATGAAATCCCATGAAAAACAAAAGAGTAAGCCGTGGTTGTGCCTGGGGACCCACGGGAGGGAAAGCTCTCCCTGATTGATCACAGAGCACTTGAAAGCACTTCTGAGGAGTGAAGCTGGTAGTTAGAGTTCTGTAACCCGACCTGAGCCGGACAGGACACGACAAAGTATTGGTTTCGGGCCGGGTTCGGGTCGTTTTTTTCACATACAACTTTGGGTTTGGTTCGGGTTTGGGTGCAGGAAATTAAATGAAAACTTATTTCAGCTTCTTAAAATTCCAAATGAGTCAAGAACGGCTTCGTTGTGGAAATATTATGACCTCATTATGACAACAGAACAAAAGCTCACTGGTCACGTACAATGTAGGAATTACAACTCTGTTTCGACCTATGATAGCAGGAAGATTGATTCCACTTTACTTTAAGAAACAGCAGAAACTTTGCTGGCTGCGAAGGCACTAGTGAGATGAGATGAAGTTAAAGCAAACAGGTCTGGCCAGCCAGCTGAAAAAAACTGGATGTGTACAGTGCTTGATCGCTAATACACACTTGTAAGACAAGTGATTAACTAGCCTATCACATTTATCTGCTGATGGGCCACTGTTCCTTGGTACACTGTGTAGCTACGGTTTACTATCCCATATGGAAATAAAATGTAGTCAATTGCAGTATGATAATTACTGCTATGACTCCAGCACATAGCAGCCGAGCAAATCATTGGGAAACCGTGTCGGTGAGCGATTTTGGTTTCGGGAAGGATTGGGTTTTCAAATTCGGCAGTACCAGGCTAGTGACGGGGCAGGATGCCCAGTACACATGCAGAGACCTGCCCTCTGTAAGCCTTCACTGTGCCCAGGATGCTCAACAGGTCAAGCAGGAGGGTTCCTAATTTATATAAAATCCGGGAAAATAAAAAATTATTATTATTATTATTATTATTATTATTATTATTATTAATTATTAAGGTACAGCATGAATATATGTATATGTATATTAAAATTTGATTGCATTCTTTTTCAGAAATAGATAACATATCAATAGCCTAAGAAATTAGAACATGACAACCATAAAAATTTAAAAAATTTGCATTTTAATGAAAGGACACCCAGGAATAACATTCTCTAACTTTTTGTATGACTTTAGGAAGTATTTGAGCACCAAGCACATGGCTGTGCATTTCTCTATTCGGCACAAGTATGCAAGTCTGCACCATGGGCTTTACTGATGTATTTCTCATGCTTGCAGCACATTGTGTATTGCTTCTAATAATATGACCACATCCCTGACTCTATTTCTTCTGAGAAAACATTATGTTTTCTCACAAGAAACATTGATTTTATTTTGTCTGAAATAGGGTGTGTTTCTGGCTGGGAAAACAGTTTTCTCGCGAGAAATAGAGTCAGGGGTGGGTGCGGTGGAGGGAGGTGCGGTGCTGCACAAGTTTTTGTTTTGTCTGAGTTCAAGCACAAGCCCAAACACTCTTTCTCACTCATCCGATTGACTGCCCTGGGTAGTCCTTCTATAGCGTGTGTATTTGTGTGTGAGTGAGAGACAATGAGTGAGATTAAAATACAAGAACGCCATTTGATTACATGCATGTACAGTATGTGTGTGTATGTGTGTTCGCATGTTTTTGTATGAAAGGAGAAGATGGAGAGACAAAGCTATGAAGAGAAAATAGTCTCACTAGTTACTTTAAATCACTTATTAACGCTTCAATTAGTCAGTAATTTATTTTGAAACAGCACGATCAAAAAAGACGTATAATATATATAATATATATGTATAATATTTTTTTTTTTACCCTGATGGTGTACTGTACCATTTTATAAAAAATATTTTTAAAAAGGCTATGTTTAATTTTTTGAAAATTATCAAATTTCATATTGAAAAAAAAATAATTTGGGGGGTTTTCACAGCTGTTAAACTCAGAAAGGGTGCTTTTTGATCCAAGGACATCAGGAAGGTTAAATATGAATTGTATTACTATTAAAACAACACATTTACACATACACATGTACTTGAGTTCACAGAAAGTTTATGTCACATTCTTATGAATTTTTGATTATAATCCCAGCTTTGATGTTCTGTCCCATGCTGCAAGCGTCTTTACCATCATTGCTTCAATGGGCCACAGAGTGTATGCGATTTAAAACTCTAAGCAATGTAAGTCATACTGGATTAGGACTTCCATTTAGCAAATAAATAATGTAATGTACTGAAAGTCACTATCTCTAAGTCACGTCACTAAATCTCCATTATTCTTGCTGTATTTGTACACATTGCATATTGGGACAACAGTAAGAGGATGTTTCCCCCCTTTCTTACACTGGTTTTCCTCTGAGCTGCATTTTATTAGTCTCTTTCACTCTCTTTTACTTTTGAAAAAAGTTCTATAATCTTGGGCTACAGAATGCTGTTACTTGAAAGTTGGGGGTGGAGGGGTGGGGGGCTTCTACAGATGAGTGGATGAGGAACCACCTTTCCTCACTATTCCTCTGGGAAATTTAACAGGAAATACTCTATTTGAATATTAAAAATCCCACCGGGTTTCAAAACACTGCTAATTATCATTCTACTCCGCAGAAAAATTGAATGTTTTGCTGACGGATATTTGTTTAAAATAAAATGGTGCATTTTAAGGCAGGGGTGCTGGTCCCGGTGAACCGCAGGATCTGCTGCTTTTTGCTGTTATTAAACGCACGTAATGCCCGGTACAGAATGAACACACATCACCTGGTTCTGAGGTGTAAATCGCTTGCTGGTTTTATGGTGAAAAACAAAAACAGGCAGCCCCTGTGGCTCTCCAGGTTCAGAGTTTTGGAGGCCCTGTTGCACTGTGTAATCTATTGAGTCACAGACTGGAGATACACAACAGTGACACTGTAACAGGTGAATATGTGAAAGCTGTTATATCAGTGACACCCCCATTCCATACAGATGTTTCTCTTCCTGTCCCTTTGTCATTGACACAGTCATTACAAATTGATTGCGAAATAGCTAACAATCATGATTAAATCATTCAATTCTGGTCTGCGCTTAAGAGAATGGGCGAGAAAATTAACTTCCCACCAACCTCTTCTTTTTTTTTCCTGAACACGAAATAATGATTTCCTGCCAGTCTAATTACAAAGCCAACATCTGATCAAGCCGGCATCCAGAGGGGATTATCACAGGCGCGAGTATTAGACCTCATTACCAGCCTGAGTGCAAAATTATTACATCTTGTAATTGGATGGCGAGATTTATATACAGATCGGGCCGGTTTCTGTAAGATTGTAATTACAAGCTTCATTGGTTAGCTACTTATCACGCAGCACTGGTGAGCGGGAAATAAGCAAAAGAGAGAGCATTTCATTAACCCCCTAACCCTATCTGGGGAAAGCTCTGTACCTTCCATGTCTGCATTAGAGAGAACAGCTAAACTCTCAGATGAAACAATTTATTACTCTTGAACAAATAAGGTTTTATTTCCTTTAACCCCAAATGGACTATATTTGTAAATTGCATAAATAGCCCATCCGTTTTATTGCTGGCTAGGCTCAGCTTTCTAATTATCAGGACTAACTGTCTGGAATAAACACTCATCTGCTTAGAGCTGGCTTATTGTCTATGGCATTGCAGAGTGAAGCCTGGCTCGTTACAGAGTGGCTTAAACATATTTCTCTGATTACTCGCTAAAGACCCGATAAGTGCTCTCCTCCTGTTCCGCTAACCTCTTACAGCCAGGCTGCTTGCAGACTCCACTGACCCCCAACAGGCTGTCCTGACAAATCTACTAGAAATGATCCTTTTAAGGCAGCCTTTAGCCTGCTAAATTATTAAGCTCATCTTTGGAATTAATTAGCGGGCGCTACTTAAACACCCTGATTTCATGACATAAATCTATCAGCCACGATTAGAAAGGGATTCCACATTTTACAGCATTACTGGATTCATGAAAGAGGGCTTTCTGTGTCCTGGGGGATATTTTCAAAACACTAAAGTAATCCATCAAGGAAACACCTGTCTCCTGTTGCCTTTATTGGTCATAATCAAAGAGAAACACTATCAATATAAACAACAAATATAATGTTCAGTATATATATTACAACAGCCTTGTAAATGTATCTTGTAAATATATTAAATGAATTAAAACAAACTTCAAAAGTGAAATTTGTAAATAGAAGTCTGGAAAGTAAATGCAATTCCCATGGGAAATGCAAGGCAGATGCAGGAAATCACTGATGCAGTCAAGCAAAAGCAGGTGATAGGACCTAGAACTACAACCCTAATTTACTGTTTTTTGTGAAATTCAGCAGGAAGGCCTCGATTGGATTGTTACCTGTCAACATGCAGAAAAAGAATCCGCTGCACCGCAGATTAAACACCACTGCAGCTCTCGCTTCTGCATATAACCAAGCCAACAATCAATACAGACCTACGCTTTATAAGACAAGGAGTTAACTTGTTCAATTATGCTGCAGACAGCTCTATTCTTTTGTAACACGTAATCTGGGTAGTAGATCAATACTGACAGGCCCACTGCATGCTGGCTAATTTCATATTACCTCCAGCCAATGGCAGAGCCTTCAGTAATGGAGTTGTAGTCCTAGTTCATTAATGGGGAGGATCAATAGCAGAACAACAAGGGGCCTGGTGATGATGCTGTTACCAAGGTTCCTGGCAAGAGAGGGCAAGGAACCCGAACCAATCCCGCCATCAGTTGTAACACTGTAGAGGACCACAGCATTGTGACTGCATTCAAATTAAGGCTATAGGGTTAAATCCACTAGTGAAAACGTTTGGATAATCCAAAACAATGCTTGTCCTTACCCTTACAGAATCTCCTGAACACAACCCTAATCTCGTCTTGTTTTCTTAACCCTAACTCTAACTCTAACCCCAGCCTAACTATGAACCCTAAAACATAACATAATACTATATGTAATATACGGCGCGTCAGGTTGGTCAGTCTGAGGCTTTCAGCCTCTGGCTGTTAACTGCCCTGAAGTGCCATAAATTCACTGGAATATGCACTGGCATGGAGTGGTTCATCTCTTATACCATGGCTACAGCTAATATGAATTAAAAAAATTTAATTTATTTTAAAAGAAATCTGCGTTTTAAAAACTTTTAATCAAGTACAAAACTGAAATCACTAAGTAGGCCAAATATCCACCACTTAGCTAAATACAGTTTCTCTGGTAATGGTAGTTTGAATTCTACAATGTTGTCTATCAGCTATTAAAAACATGAAAACACATTTAACAATAAAAAACAAAGTATACATTAACTATTGGTAGGATGCTAATTGGGAAGGTGCCAATACTGCAGACTGTGATATCACAAACATATTGCATAATCTGGCTAGCCCTTCTGCGGTGAGCTAATTGCGCCACTGTCAACAAAACAAACGGACAAACTTTATACACCAGATAACACTTAGCTAGCCCCTCAGTCGCTAGCTAGTTCCACTAGCCACTGCTACAATATTGTCTTTGCTAACAGTTGCTAAACAATTAAACCTAGAGTAACTTTTGCTAGGATCCTCATGGCTAACTCTCATGTCTAGCGAGATAGATAACTGTGTAAATAATTTGATATGGCTAGCACTAAAACAATGAATGTTAATAAATTCCCTTTCACAATTTGTTTTGTGTCTTCATAGCTACAGTACCTAAGTAGTTTACATGAGCTATAGCGCAATATTAGCAATCCATAGCTATTGTAGCTAGATTAAGTTACATACACGTTAGCAACCTTGATTCAAGTACCTATAACATTACATTATTTTGTGACTGCACACTTTTGATGTCTTAGCTAAGCTACAGCATGCATATGTATATGCCCATCATGAGAAGTAGGCCTATGTGTTGACCAGCTTTCCAAAATAAACCAGCCAGTTTTGAATGTCGATATCTCTGCTGTTTCAAAAACATCCAATCCATGTAGATTAAATATCATATTGAACGAACAATAATGAAAAATTCATCAGTGAAAAAAAACAAAAAGGGCCTCTACTCACTTTACCATTCCTACACACAAATATAATGCATAGCTGTCAACCAATCTGAATGGAGTATTTATCCAAGAAATGGTGGTGGCCTTAGGCTATATATTTTGAAATTAAACTCATGCAAGTGTATGATAGGGCTTTTCTCCAGTTGAGAATTTTACCTTGTTGGAGATTACATGTACTCCTGCTCTCAAATTGGCTGAGCAGACTGTTAATTGATTCAATGCTCAATCTTTTTTTTTTTTTAAATATGGAAATTCTACCCAATGCATATGGCTGGACTGAATCATCTATAACTTTCTTAAAACTAATTTTTAGCAGTCACTTTTCACCATACATTGGCCTGACTGGATTAAAGACACTATACAGGTTATAAATACCTTTTGACAACAGATGTTTACATAAAATATTTTCTACTTCTTCCTTCAAGTGGCTTAAAGCAACTCTGAGCTGCTTCGGTTCAGTTATACCAGGAGGTGGGAACACGCTTCCAGTCACAGGCTTACTGTAATATGGAAGCCTCATTCCAATCTCACAAAGTTAATGCTTCATACATACTGCACATTGTAAAATTACTGTACTTTCACAAGATACTGGATTCCTTTCATTTCGATCCAGCAATGGCATCTGAAGAGTAAAGACTCTTCAACCTCAATAGCTGCGGTTACATGCACACTTTTTTTCATTCTGATTGAAATCATTCCGATTGAAGAATTCGGGTCAACTGTTTACATGGGATGTGATCTAATACAGTCTGGTGTTTACATGCGCCGACGCATTTAATCGGTACAGCTGTGTGACATGCGCAAAAGTGATGAATACATCACTTTAGGGGTGGGCGATATGGCAAAAATATCATATCACGATTTTTTCAGGCATGATCACGATCCACGATATGATCACAATTATTTTTTATGTTGGTATGTAAGACTATTTTGCAAGTGAATGAACAGTGCAATCAAACTAATATCCCTATTTAAGAAAATATTGCCTTTCAAGGGAACAAAACCTAAAAGAAAAAGAATAACCTAACAGAGACCATTGGGCCAAAGTACCAGATTTTAATCAAGTGCAATTCTGCAGAGTATTAACATTCAACAATACTTTCTCTTGAGGTGATTAAAAAGGTTTGTGTTGCCATCCGATGTGCGAACATTTTCTTTGCAAACTTTGCAAATAACGGTGTTTTGCGTCGTGTTGGTTTTGGAAAACCCAGACCCGTCAAATTTTTTTTAGGGACCAACTCTTCCGTAGTGTCAGCCATCCAGACCCATGGCGCATCTGTACTAACTATATAGCTAGAGTGAGAGCACCTATTATTGACCGGGGGGGCGTGCATCGACCACCTTAACCGGTAGTGTATTACTTCATATTTATTAGAGATATCTGGACATCGTTACCTATTAAAATGTAAGTCCTGTAAAAAAAAAGAAATATACACATAATAAACTTTCTAAATGTAAAAAACCAACTTCATACATATACATATAGTTATATTAATACAGTCTTAATTTACGGGATCAACTTAAAGACAAGCAAAACGCTCAGAATTATCTCATCGCAACCCATTAAAAGCAATGGCGCAGACGTTGCTTAATAATTTCAAACTGCTTTCCTAACAGCTATTTTGCGTCCTGCGACTTGGCTTACAACTGTGTATATGAACGGATTTCTAGACGTGCTGATAGCGACCACCCTTTGTCATATTAATCTCAAATACGGAAGATAGGACACTTCTACAGTATGCTAGCAAATTTATATCAAGTTCCATTCATTTATGTTGTCAGTGCAACTGATAGAATGTGCAGTTTCACTGTAGCTCGATACTCCCGATCTCTCTGGAAAGGCAGATCGTGGAGACATTTTAATCGTTCATGATCTAATATCGTCATATCCATAGATATCCATATCGCCCACCCCTACATCACGTGTTTGATCAGTGGAGAGAAACGTACGTCAAGGCGTTGAGCATGCGTAGAAAGAACGCAGCCAGAAAATAATCAGTTTCATCGTTTACATGGTACAATTTTTCTTTCGATCGGTTTATGAAAAGGTTTAAACTACCCCTCTGCAACTTTCAATTGAAATTTCAATCGGTTTGGGCCTGTTTATTCTGATTGAGGTGTTTATATGGAGCATTTTCACTCTGCTTGTGCTTTTAAACCGATTTTAATCGGAATATTAGGCTCCATGTAAACCCAGCTAATGAGGTACCTGTAGGTAAGAGGAACAGTTGCCGGGTGTCTATATAACTGACGGTCCTCTTCACCTTCCAAGCAGAGCTTCTGCGTGAACGTGCGGAGAGAAAGGGGTTGCAGTGTAACACACACACACAGAGCCCTGCTGGCATGTGGAGAATCGGCATAAGGGCCGCAGGGGCTCACTGGAAAACATTTACACTGCAGGAAGATCTCTGGGAACAATCTCCGCGGAGATTGCGGCTTCAGCAGAGGCAGAGTTGCCGCACAACGGCTCACAAGCGTGGCAGCGAACGGCTTGAAAGGAGGCCCCTCGGATCGATGTGGGGTTTTGAACGAGCCGTTTCCGCACGCGCTTCCCTCGCAGGTCTGATTCCCCCGACGGTGCAGCAGAGTTGAAGGGAGCCTTGATCAAGAAACGGCCGAGCGTCCTTTGATGGTCAGATTTTTTTCCCCAGCACCCTGGAAATTGTTTTGAAATTCCCCCTGTGCCTCCCTCCGACGCTGGCTCAACCAAGCGCACCCCCCCCAGCAGGCATGGAGGGCTGTCATTGCACCTACATATCATCACAGAGCCCGAATAACTCTCGATGGACCGTACCGTGCCTATTCCCAATCAGTTGATCTATACTTTGTTAGAGGTCCAGTAACAAGCAGGTTTTCAAGCACCGGTTTACAGAGGAAATAGCCCTGAGGCAGCAACAACAACAACAACAGAAAAACACTGAAAGATGATCCAATCGAACCCCCGAGATGATGGAGGGATACACAAAAGGATACCAAATTTAAACACTGCGCACAAACAGAATATTTTAACAGAAAATTGCATTTTAAAAGTGTTATTGGGCGACTGCAATGGCAGTAAAATGTAGTCTTGGTCTCATTACTGCAGCTTAGCTTCACATGTAGCGCATAATCATTTTGGCATGAGATACCGTGCTGCACTGCATGCCTCGTCAAATAAGATAATCCAGGCTGCTACATTTCCAAACTAAGCACCATTTAGGCATTGGCATCACCAGTCACAACACTGAATTAGAGGCCTGCTTTATTTCAATACATGTGTTGACTGGGCTTGTTACACACAGTGGTACACCGCATGTGCGCCAGCTAGGGGCGAGCGGTTTTCCTCTTGGCAGAGAAGGGTTCTGACAAGTACGGCTTGATTACATAGGTAGCTTATGCATCACAGCGACTGACGCCCATGAACGACAGGCCAATCATGAACAGTGTGTAATTTACCCCACTTTGTGTAAACACAACCAGCCCCATCGTGGCCTGTAGTGCATATACCCGTCCGAGAATGACTGATGAAATAAAATTTGTAGCAATGCAGTTAGCTAGTAATTCATTTTAAATTAAATGAATAATACATCATTGTGTGACAGTACGGGTGCTGGGACCCAGGCGCAGAGTGGGGGAAGGAAAACACGAAACTCAAAAAGGGAAAATTAACAAAGATTTTACTAACACAAAAAGGCAAACACACACAGGGAACAGGCAAGGCCACAAAGGGCAAAACAACAAACTCAAAATATTCTTAGGAACAAAAAAATAAACAAGAACAGAACTACACTAGTACAGAAAACAAACGGCAGGAACGCACAGAAACACACAAGCGGAAACAAAGTAAGAAACACAAACCGGTCAAAAACATAGGTGGGAACAAAACAGATCTCAGGAACAAACAATCAGAACGAACCACAAGCAGGTAAAAAACGCAGGCAGGTACAAAGGGTCTGAAACATATGCAAGTAGGGAACAAACACAAGGAAACCAGAACATAGACCGGAACGCATGGAGCAGATTTGAGAAGGGGAGCACAGAACAAGCAGACATACCGCAAGAATCCAGCACCTGAGTCAAGGAAGAGGGCAACTTAAATAGACCACACTGACGAGACACAGGAGGGCACCATGAACAATCAGGCCACGGAAGGGGAAGGGAAAACGAGACAGCCAGAAAACAATGATTAGACAATTGGAAACAATCATACAATTAACACAGGGGGAGCAGGACACAAAACAGGAGTGCCGCCATCTGGCGGCCCAACAGGGAAAACGCAGACAGGAACGCAGGACCATGACAGTACCCCCCCCCCCAAGGGACGGCTCCTGACGTCCCAGGAGGCCGACCCGGGGAGGGAGTGAACAGAGGGTGGGGGCTGGAGACAGGACTCAGGACTGGACTTGACAAGAACAGGGACAGAACTGGACTCAGGACTGGACAGGACAAGACTCAGGGCTGGACTGGGCAGGACAGGAACAAGACAAGAACAAGACTCAGGGCTGGACTAGACAGGGCTGGACAGGACAAGAACTCGGGGCTGGACTAGACAGGGCTGGCCAGGAACGGACAGGAACTCAGGGCTGGCCAGGAACGGACAGGAACTCGGGGCTGGCCAGGAACGGACAGGAACTCGGGGCTGGCCAGGAACGGACAGGAACTCGGGGCTGGCCAGGAACGGACAGGAACTTGGGGAAACTCAGGGCCCGCACATCGGGCGACACGGGAAATTCAGGCCCGCACATCGGCGACACGGGGGAAACTCAGGGCCCGCACATCGGGCGACACGGGGAAACTCAGGGCCCGCACATCGGGCGACACGGGGGAAACTCAGGGCCCGCACATCGGGCGACACGGGGAAACTCAGGGCCCGCACATCGGGCGACACGGGGAGACTCAGGGCCCGCACATCGGGCGACACGGGGAGACTCAGGGCCCGCACATCGGGCGACACGGGGGAGACTCAGGGCCCGCACTCCGGGCGACACGGGGAAATTCAGGGCCCGCACTCCGGGCGACACGGGGAAATTCAGGAAACCAGGGGGACTCAGGAAACCAGGGGGACTCAGGAAACCAGGGGGACTAGGACAGGGGCAAGGCAGACATACAGGACAGGACTGAGACGGGGCACGACAACACTGGACTGGGTTGAACAAGACTGAGGGGGAAACAGACTGCCAGATACTGGCACAATCGGGAGACCTACAAGGACAGACACAGGGACAAGCAGGCGGGAGGCACACGGCGACACCGACGGACACACAAAGGGACAGGCAGACAGGGAAGGCGAGGGGGAGCCCAACAACTGACATAGGGACTGACACACAGGCAAACAAGACAAAACACACGCGGACTGGCACACTGACAGACAGGCAGACAGGCGGGCAAACACGTTGGCCGATGGGCTGACGGCTTGGGGGCAGACAAACAGGCCAACAAACTGGCTGACACACATACGGGTAGACCAACAGACAAACAGGCGGGCAGACAATTAGACAGGGGGCCGGGGAACACACGGACAAACGGTTGGGAGGACGAACACCAAAGGGAGAATGGACACCAGGGGAGCGACGAGACCGGGGGAGGGACGACCACTGGGGGGAGGACGGACTCCGGGGAAGAGACGATCACTGGGGGAAGGACCGACACCGGGGGAGAGACGACTACTGGGGGGAGCGACGAGACCGGGGGAGGGACGACCACTGGGGGGAGGACAGACTCCGGGGAAGAGGCGACCACTGGGGGAAGCGACGACACCGGGGGAGGGGCGACCACTGGGGGAAGCGACGACACCGGGGGAAGGGCGAACACTAGGGCGAGCGAGAACACTAGGGGAAGCACGAACGCCAAGGGAAGCACGAACGCCAAGGGAAGCACGAACGCCAGGGGGCAAGGTGTGGACACTAGGGGGAGCGAGAACACTAGGGAAAGAATGGACACTGGGGGCGCGAGAACACTAGGGGAGCACGAACGCCAGGGGAGCACGAACGCCAGGGGCAAGGCAGGCGTTAGCCTGCGGGCGGCCAGAGCAGTCTGCGGCGGCCCTGCGGGACAACAGATGGGACCATTGTCCTCTCCGGGGCTCTGGACGGCTCTGGAGGCCTCTCCGGAGCTCTGGCGGCTCCGGAGGCCCCCCGGGACTCGAGGCGGCTGCGGAGGCTCCCCTGGGACTTGAGGCGGCTCCGGAGGCCCCCCCGGGGCTCGAGGCACAAGTAAAGCCCGAAACTTGGGTGTAGCAGGTGGCCTCCGCGGAAGGGTCAGAGCAGGCGGGACCTCCGGGGCTCGAGGCGGCTCTGGGGGCCTCTCCGGGGCTCGAGGCGGCTCTGGGGGCCTCTCCGGGGCTCGAGGCGGCTCTGGGGGCCTCTCCGGGGCTCGAGGCGGCTCTGGGGGCCTCTCCGGGGCTCGAGGCGGCTCTGGGGGCCTCTCCGGAGCTCGAGGCGGCTCTGGGGGCCTCTCCGGGGCTCGAGGCGGATCTGGGAGCCTCTCCGGGGCTCGAGGCGGATCTGGGAGCCTCTCCGGGGCTCGAGGCGGATCTGGGAGCCTCTCCGGGCTCCAGGTGGCTCTGGGGGCCCCTCCGGGACTTGAGGCAGAGCAGGCCGTGAAGGCCGCTCCGGGACTTGAGGCAGAGCAGGCCGTGAAGGCCGCTCCGGGACTTGAGGCAGAGCAGGCCGTGAAGGCCGCTCCGGGACTTGAGGCAGAGCAGGCCGTGAAGGCCGCTCCGGGACTTGAGGCAGAGCAGGCCGTGAAGGCCGCTCCGGGACTTGAGGCAGAGCAGGCCGTGAAGGCCGCTCCGGGACTTGAGGCAGAGCAGGCCGTGAAGGCCGCTCCGGGACTTGGAGCAGAGCAGGCCGTGAAGGCCCTTCCTGGACTTGGGGTGGAGCAGGCCGAGGGCCCTGCCGACTGGGCTGGGCAGGGGACAGGAACACAGACCACAACCGTAGGGAACCAGGCTGGGCAGCTGGACGGGACCGGCGGGACCCCGCGGGCCGGGCCCTGGAAGATCGCCAGTCGAGTCCCTTCGAATGACGCAGGGCCGGGAACCGCTGGCTGGGCAGCTGGAGGTCTGGCCGACCGGGAGGCAGCCCGACCACGGCGCCTCCGTGACCGCCCACCCCGGGCACTGGGAAGCTCAAGGGCGAGGGACTCCCAGTCGCTGGGTGGCGAGTCCTCCGGGTCACTCCACCACCCCGGTGGCATGAAAACAAAAAAAAAAAAAAAAAAAAAAAAAACTCTGCTGGGTCCCAAACTGGCTGGATTCTTCTGTGACAGTACGGGTGCTGGGACCCAGGCGCAGAGTGGGGGAAGGAAAACACGAAACTCAAAAAGGGAAAATTAACAAAGATTTTACTAACACAAAAAGGCAAACACACACAGGGAACAGGCAAGGCCACAAAGGGCAAAACAACAAACTCAAAATATTCTTAGGAACAAAAAAATAAACAAGAACAGAACTACACTAGTACAGAAAACAAACGGCAGGAACGCACAGAAACACACAAGCGGAAACAAAGTAAGAAACACAAACCGGTCAAAAACATAGGTGGGAACAAAACAGATCTCAGGAACAAACAATCAGAACGAACCACAGGGCGGGAACAAAACAGATCTCATGAACAAACAATCAGAACGAACCACAAGCAGGTAAAAAACGCAGGCAGGTACAAAGGGTCTGAAACATATGCAAGTAGGGAACAAACACAAGGAAACCAGAACATAGACCGGAACGCATGGAGCAGATTTGAGAAGGGGAGCACAGAACAAGCAGACATACCGCAAGAATCCAGCACCTGAGTCAAGGAAGAGGGCAACTTAAATAGACCACACTGACGAGACACAGGAGGGCACCATGAACAATCAGGCCACGGAAGGGGAAGGGAAAACGAGACAGCCAGAAAACAATGATTAGACAATTGGAAACAATCATACAATTAACACAGGGGGAGCAGGACACAAAACAGGAGTGCCGCCATCTGGCGGCCCAACAGGGAAAACGCAGACAGGAACGCAGGACCATGACACATTGTATTAATATCAAATCAATGAATTAACGTGAGGCATATTTATGCATTTAAGTTTAAAAAAAAATACCTGTATGAGCACCAGTTTCCTGTCCTCCACTGATGTATGGAACTCAGCAAAAAATAGCTCTAGCTTCAAGGGGGAAAAAAATCATTAATTGCATGCATCCAATGAAAATCCATCTAGCGCTCCCAGGACCTCTGCTCAAGCCACAGGTAGATAAGTGACCGTAAGCGCAGAGGATAAATCAACCCCATTGGACCGTTCGGGGAGGGAAGGCGGGCAAAAAAAAGCAGGCAGGTTTCAGATTTCAGCTCACTTCTCATTCTCACCTCCCATTATCTAATTACCTCCCCATTTCAGCCCCATCAGCGGCGTGACCTGGATTTGCGGGGAGCGCGGCGGCAGGTCGGGGAGGGGGGGGGCGGGGCCTGGCGAGAGGGGCCAGTCTGCTGGCTGTAAATCAGACACTCCATTAGCAGGATAGGTGGTGGGGGGATGGGGGGGTGTTCCTCTTCACCGCTGTGGGGCAGCAGGGATTTATAAAGATGTCTCGGCCATATTGCACACTTGTGGACACTGTAATAAATTTGTGAGCGCACTGCCAAGGAAAACGACTTCATTATGTGAGGGTCCGCTGATCATTAATCCTGCCAGGGGCCTGGATTGCAGGGGAACATGCCAGTCCAGAGGATTCATCCAGGCCCGGAGGCTCCCAGCTTTACTCGCTCTTCAATATGTTCCCGATCTCTGTAGCCCCATTTATGGGAATGGGACCCACCTGCTGATTGAGAGGGTAACACGGACACAGCCGGAGTTTGTTCGGTGACATTTTAACTGTGGAGCCTTTGGCCCGGTCTGATGGCTCCTACTAACTGAGACCAGGCGAAGGGGCAACTCCTGTCATCAGTCCAGGTTCTCTGCCTGGTCTGTTTCTCAGCTAACTGCCCTCCTCTGTGGGCTTGGACCTTCTCATCTGTCACCACCAGGCCCTGAAATAGGAATGGAGGGCAGTCATTAAATATTTTGGCTTGTGATATTAATAATAAGTTAGCAAAAGTTACAGGAGCATAGTTTGTTCTAAATAGTTAGTTCACAGTTTTCTGAACCACTATTTTTCTCAGAAGATTGAAAGAAGATTTGTGGACATGTTTATCCTGAATATAAATAATGATCTCATGATTTATGATTGATTTCAATTAAAATAACAAATCATTACCAGTACAGATGGATGCATACCTTGGATATCATTTAAATCATGTTTAAGTCAATTCCCAGAAATGGACCGCCTGTGAATATTTCCCTCTTTTTTTACCCTCGTCAAAAAAAAAGAAGTCTAGCCTTTTATAGCTCCTTTCACATTGCATGAGATCTCTTTGCGTCTGTCCCTTTCCCTGGATATGCGCAGAATATTTTTATCAACTCGGCTTTATCCCAGTGGACCCCTCCATTTTAAACACTTTACAACTAAATAAATAATGACAGCGCCACACTCAATGTAGCAGTAGCCCGAGGTCCCAAAGCAGCAGGAGTCCTTAAACCGAATAATTTGCTTCCGCATGGGTCTCGGCAAAGCCATTCAGCGAAAGATTATGGGCCGTTAAGTACCATCCAGGCTTGAAATATGACTCCGAGGCTCAGGGGCTGTCAGAATCCAGAATGACTCCAAGCGAGCGGGGAGAGATGTAAAGAGAGAGAGTCCAGAGCTCTCCATCACACCCAGGCAGCCCGCTCCTTTGGTCTCTTCTCTCTCAACTCTCCCTCCCTCTCCACCTCCTCCTATTTTTCACCTGAGAGAAAGCCAGAGACTCAATCGCATCCATGGCCGGTTTCCTGCCGCTGTGCTACCAGGCTTTTCCTTTACTTTCATCCCCCCTTCCCTCCCTCCCTCCCTCGATTTCGCCCTCACCTTAGACATCCGAGTGAAGACCCTGCTGAGACCCCCGGTGCTCTCTCATCACTCAATCTCTCCATTCATTCCCTGTATCATCTACTCCCTTATCTTTCTCCACAGTGAGAGGAAACCACAAGCTCCCATAGTCCCAAGGCAAGAGTAAGAAATCTACTCTTACTCTCTGCAGTCCAGTTATCAATGGTAGGCTGTCCCTCACCTTTCTTCTGACAAGAGCTTATCTTGACCAGTTAACCATTTCAGTAGGTTCAATTTACAGTATTTTTAAAAAATTGATTTATTTCTTGCATTTGCTGAACAAATGTACTAGCTTGCTAACAAAATCCACTGAAATTTTTGGAATTATTTTAGTAAATTAAAAATCATTAATAAATTGGTGCCTTGGTGAAGCCATTCAAAGTCATATAAAAACTGGCAATAGATCTGTCTATCTGAGAAGTGTTGGCTGAACTGTGATTCCTCTTGGAAATAAGATTTGAAAATCAATACAAGCCGCATAGTGTCCAATGCGAGTCAAATCAGTGATGACTTTTATTATTATTTATGGTTTATGCTGTCTTTGCCCCAATTTGGAATGCCCAATCAAATTTTAGTCAGTGCTCATTCCTTCAACCTCTTCTATTGATTTGAGAAGAGTGTGGACACGTATATGCTCTCCTTCAAAGCATGCGATGTCGGCCACTACTCGCCATTGCATCACACTTCGCATGTTGCGCTTAGACATGAGTTGGAAAGACACTGTCACTGTCACATGCAGCTCAACAGCCAGATTTTCCTCATGTCCAATCAGCTGGCGAGGGTCACTGATTCATCATCCCGGCTGATTGGTACCCTCCCATCCCTGAGCAATGCTAGATCCAGCTGTGCATTACACTTCAGAGCTACAGGCTTTATAAGGCATTAAATATTTGGATTCAGTACTGGACAGTAGGGCCCACCCATGCACTAGTACAGTGTCTAAACAGAATGAGGCATTCAGGGAGATATATAAACTTACTGCTTGGATTGTCCTTAACCATGGTAACTGACACAATGCACATGAACATGGCCAGCATCCTGGACTCTTCTCATGACTTGGTAAGGTTTTGAATGGGAGACTGCTGGTTTTGAGAGTTGCTGCTGGAAGAGGAGGTGATTGGTCAGTGGCAGGTACTGTTCCCTATGGACAATATTCAATCCAATATCTAAATCCAATGTCTAATGCCCTAGTCCAGTGATGAGGACTCTTATGCATAAGGTACTGTCCATAAGATTAGATGTTAACCGAGGTCCTCAATAAGCAGGCCGATTAAATATCGTATGGTACTTCAAAACAGAATTGCTCTTGTTAAAATCCCCCCAAAAAAGCATCTCTGTACATCTAGCCACCAAATGACTCGATAGATCTGATTGGTTATAGCGCAGGTGTCAAACTCCAGTCCTGGAAGACCACAGTATCTGCTGGTTTTAGGGGTGTTCTCGGCACCAGTGATTCATTTAAGCCATTGATTGGCTAAAGACACACGCCTTGTTCCCAAGGCCTTAATTGGCAACTGAATGAAAGGAAACTTGCAGACACTGCAGCCCCCAGGGAATGTAGTTTGACACCCCTGGGCTATACAGTCCCTTGGTTTCTGTACCCACATCAACAGTTCTGTCACTCATCTGCCCTGTGCTACAATCATGAGAGAAAAGCCTTACTGGGAAGAGCTATTGTGATGGAAGCGGAGTAAGCTGTCTGTTATTGGGAGGTGTGGATGTGTGTTATGGTAGTGTGCAGTGGTGCCAGCTGTAATGAAATGGGGAATGCACATCAAGTGTTTCTCCACATTTTCAAATTGTAGCACCAAGAGAAAGCACCTGGCTCACAACAGCACATAAAATACACCCCCGTCCCCACATACACAGAGCAGGAAACTGATTCCTGATTCAGTTGGCTGATTCATGAACCAGAGGCGCACCAAATTGTATTCCAGTATTCCAGTTTCATTAATATGTAGAAATAAATCAAATGTCTGCGTTCCAACAAAGATTATTTGTTTCATACAAACACTTTTAGTCATTTAACATAAAGGAACAGCTTTTTGGTCTGTGTCGTTTTAACAAAGATTAAAGTCATACAAATTATTATTGAAATGCTAGTGAATTATTATAGAAAATATTGAAATTCTGTGAATGTATAAAGTTCACATTTTGAAATGTTTAATTGGACTTACTGTGATAACCGCATACCACATGTTGTTCTTGAATCTGTTGACATTTACAGTTTACTTTTGAAAGAGACATCCTCCAGCATCAATAGACGAGGAGTCGAGACGATACAGCCTGTCCTCTGGATAAAAAGTTAATATGACAGGTAACTGTAAAGGGTGTCAGAATTGCCTTGGGAGAAAGACATACATTCTCAAAATTACAATGCCGCTGTGTGTTTATCAAAAGAGGAATTTCTACAAACGAACCACAATGCAAATTCAGAAAAACAGTGTGAAGGATTCGATTCCCATGTGGGTATTGGCACTGTACATGCGCAAGATAATACTTGCAGCTCAACCAGGAAAAATGAAGTACAAATAAAGTAGTTAAGAATTCAGAACAGAAATTGCATTCAAAATATGTACAAGCAAGAATTTGAGTGAAACCACAGTAGAAAAGGTGAAATTGTAAGGTCCTGACAGTGCAATATTGTGTGTTTCTGCATAAGTGCAAGCACCCTTAGTGTTCAAGACAGAAACCATTTCCCTTTAGGTGCTGCATGAGCTGAGAATAACAGTAATTGCTTGCTTTGGCAGGCTATTGTTCAGTCCACTGATTGGCTCCTGCTACCATCTATTTTTCGAAGGTTGCATTTCAAATTTATGTAAATATGCTTGGCTTAAAAGTATCGGTTTGTGCAGTTATTCATAACCAGATGCAGTTTTTTAATTTGTAAGTTTAACTCGTTTTTTCTTTTTAAAATAATTTAGAAAAAAATAATTGGAAATACACAATTCAAAAGCTATGGCATTAACCAATGGACAATTTTACCCAAATCATTGAGTATCTAAGAAGGATAGCATAAGTAGGACTGAGATGTATGAGAGAGAAGGTTATACAAATTTAAGTTACAATGGCATGCTACTTCCAAGATTAAAGAACGTTAAGTTTATGTACAGTTTTCTGTCCTACCTTATATTAATACACCGCAAAATTGTTCTTTGAAAGCAAGAGAATATAAAGCAAGTCATGGCTTGTATTTGTAGGAGTATTTAGGATTAATATGATTTCTGTAACAGTTATTCAGAAATGTAATGTTTTTGTTTAAAAGGCTGATGGATGCCTTCCACTTGGACACCATAACTCCAGGACACCTTGGAACTGGTTAAAAATAATATGTGCCTGGGTTAAGTGTCCTGGTGTCCTTTACAAATACTGTTATTTGCTACAAACAAAGTCCAGTCATACAACAAACCTGCTTAACATCCAGATAAACTATATTGCTCTGTGATTTTAACTAATGCGAGATAATTTAGAAATGCAATTTTGTGCATGTTACATGACCATGATATTGATACTAGCTGTGCTATGCTAGCTGTCTTTTACTGTTCAAGCAGAAGACCTGATTTTTCTGTCCCCTCCTTAAGTTTCTACCACAGGCCAAAATTAGAACAAAACAGAATGTTCACCAGAGTTGCTGAACTCAAGTATGATTTAAACATGCCCTGAAAAGCTTAGTGTCTCTTCTGTCTTTCTTATGTCCAGCTGACAAAGCTTCCTGAGAGCACAGTCTACAGTGTGCATGAATTTCCTCGAGCATTAAAACTTTGGTGAACCTCAAACAGGCCATTGTAAAAAAAAAACGAGTGCGCATTAGAGTAAGATTGTATTTGAAGCCTTATAAACGTGGCCCGTGTCCTGACTATGGCCGCCCTTGTGTGGGGAAGCAAGGAACTGTGAGAGGGTATTGATTAATCTATTGAGCTCCTTTATCGAGCATCATGGGAAAGAGACTTGTGTGTAACTACCAGTGCCACACATTATGAAGACGATGACAGAAAAGTCCAGCTTGGTATCTGCTTGATGTCCTTGAACTGAATTTTCATTTCGCCAATGCGACAGCTCACAACAGGCCATGCGCCAGCTGGAAAATAGAGCCCAAGGAATCACATGCAGCAATTTGAATATGAAATGGAACAACACTGATAATGTTCTTAATATCCTACTCCAGCACAGGTACTGCAGAGTAATTTGAATGGTCATACTTTGCTTTTAATTAGACTTTAACAATACTAAACATTTGCCATATGAAAAACCTAAACAAAATTCCTTCAAGTACATAGTCATGGCAAATTTCAACCATAGATATTTGCCACAAAATCTAATGGTATTTGATATGTTGTTATTTTATAACGGAACTATTGAATTGTGTATAGTTCCGTTACAGGCAGCAGCTCTTCAGTGTTTCCATAGTATTGCTGCCTGGCCTCCCCCCACCCCCACCCCCACCCCAACACACACGCACAGGGGCATGGAAACTGAGTTCATTAAGAGAGACTAAATAAAAGTGTGAAAGGCAGGCATGCTCCAGAAGATGGGACTCATATGATATTCAAATGAGCTGTGGAGAGAAGTCTCAGGTGATATCCCTCTCTGTGTACAAACATCACACATGCATCACTCTCTATTACAGCCTATCAATTTCCCCCATCACGCAAACAAATCAACAGAGCCGCTGCTAATGAAAAAGTGTCAATTTTCCACAGTCAAAATATGACAAATATTTATCATTGTCCTCTAATTGCTGGGATAGCGTGTGTAATTATTTTACAATATTCCAGCTATATGCACAGACTGCAGGCAGGAACGGATCAGTCTAAACTTTAAATAACCGAGGTTTATTGAGGTAATTTCTCTTAATTGTATACTCAGACAAAAAAATAATATATTGCCACTTCCCACAAGATTCAACTGCCCTGGAGGGAAGACATCTTGGAAATACAGGTCAAACAAACACACAACTTTCATATGATAATAAATATAGCCAGCAGCCATACCAGCCAGCACCCTTCTCATGTCAAACTTCTCATATTCATAGAAAACAGGAGACCTCCACCAATCACAGAGTACACTGGTGACAATGAATAGAACAATGCCAGTGGAGATTGGTGGATACTTCCTGGTATTAGAAAGTAAAAAAATGCACACAAGTTTAGTGAGGTGCTGACTAACTGTCCATACGTAAAAGTCACAAACTAGTCTAATTTTTAGTCTAATGAATATATTTTGAAAAGGTTTGGAAACATGAAATGCATAATTAGTCATTGTTTCCTTTTAAAATGGATGTCACTAATAATCACTGCTCACGTGTAAGCTACTGTGTGTTGTCAGTTATGACTGAGATAAAAGATGTAATTGGAACACTTAAGATTGAAATTCTCATGAAAATAAAGAGCACAGTTAGACAACAGTGTGTGCTGCTGAACTTTATTTTGTTTACTTCCTGGTAATTCTAACGGCAATCTGAGAAATATAGCCAGATATAGTCAATATTCATGAATTTAATAATTCCATGTTGTTTTACCTTACTTGGGTATCACCTGAGCCAATGAGAAGCATTGTGCCTGTATCAGAATCGGGCACCCTAATTGTCTGTATCCCCTCCAATACCAGGATGAACCATCAAGGAGAGGAATGAAATGAGGTGTGACATCATACTGACCAAACAATTCTTGGAGGAGGGGGCACAGTGTCCCACAATGCATGATGGGAATGAGCTCCATTCTTCTTCCTCTGCACCTGGCCCCAAGCTCATACATTCACATTTCACATTTTTGTGTTGTTTCTTATTTTTATCCTTGTTGAAAATCTGAAAATCTACACCACATTTGTTCTGTCTCCAGACATGTTTTGTGCCATAGACACATGCTAATGCGCAACAAGACCATGATGAAAAGAAACGTATCCCTGCATAACATTGTATTGGGTGTACGAGCATGTCACTGCCCATTTTTTCATAAGTCCAAACTGTACAAGCAAACACATGCTGTAGCATGATCAAAGAGATGGCTATACCCACACCCAGCTATTAGCATGAACTTGAACTGGGCTGAATGCAACTTTTCAGCATTACCACATTTGGGGGAAATAGCCACTGACATGCTGCAGGAATCAGAATGCATCTCAATGAAGTGCAAAGCATATTTAAAAAAAAAAAAACTGTTCATTTGTTTGGAGGAGGCTTAGCGCCTGTCCCAAGGCGCCATCAAGAAACGTAAAGAGGTAGGTAGACGCGACTAAATGATAGACAGGCCCTTGACGAGAAGATGACCTGTTTTAATTTCATAAGGTGTTGTGGGGAGTCCAGGCCGGGGCTGAGGCGTATTGGCTTTCTGAAAGCATCCTGACACTTTAAACTTACTGCAGTTCCTAGGTTGTAAATACAGAGAGAGAAATCAATAGCAGTCAGCGATGAAGACATAAAAACAGATACATATGAAATACGGCCGAACAAAATGCTATGGATTTCCAATGCCATCACGTGACCGCCGCGGCTTTGAAATGCAAATATTAATTTATGCACGCCGTCTTTCTTTAAGCACGGGCCTCCTATCGATCAGCTAAAACCAACCCTATTGATCATTGAATATTTAATGGCAATAATGAATTCATCCCAGCGCTCAGGAGACCCCTGCCACTCAAAGACACGTCAAGTCAAAGACGTCTTGCTCGGGACTTACTTCTCATGCCTGTGGACTGGAAGCAAAATGGCACCTCTCACTCATGTCCGACCTACTGAACATGCACGTCAAAGCCCATCCAGATTATCCAAAAAAAGGCAGAAAGATGCGGATCCAAACATTCGGTCTGCAGTCTTCAGAAAGTGTTGATGTCAGGGGTACTCTGACAAAAGATTGATGCAGTCTTTCAGTGCACTGACGCTATGGATATAGAAGCTGGAGCATGAGTTGTTTAAGGCCTTGGTGGTCATACCAGGACAGACAGTGTTCTATGGTTTTTTATTTTATTTTCACGTGTGTGAGCTAAATACTAATGCACTCACACAGCAATAGTGTTGCACAGCAACAGAATGCATACCGTTAGTTCATATATAATTAGTTCATATGCCAAAAACATTCCAGTTTCCATATCACTGCAGTGTCATGTTCAATAAATCTGAAGGTTTTTAATTGACTTTTTAGGATGTATTAGGGCCCAAATGCTTATTAATGTATCATTTGGATGAACTGTTAAATTTCCTTGGGTTTGTAATGTAACATAATGCATACCAGAATAAAATCCATGACGTGATATTTTGCTTGGTTAATTCAAGTGATCATGTCCTACCTTTTTATCATGTTAAACGTACTATCCTGCATAGCATCATAATCTTTATTTCTCAATACCAAAATCATTTTCTATCATGCGATTTTATTGTGTAATAACACAATGTTTTAGAAGGTTTTTGTATGGCATTAACAGTCTTGTGTACTCTGCAATGCTATTTATTACATGTAAGTATTATTTACATGAGATTACATCAAAAATCAGTCTAAAAGCATGCCATATTAGTCATAAACATGCTGCCTCCATCAGCCATTCAAACAATAATGATCTCCTATCCTTGAATTCTAAGCAGTTACATTTGGATATGGTGCGATACTTGAATATGACACTTGAATCAGAATAAACCTTTACAAACCAGAAGATGCATTCCTGAATAATGAACATAGTAATGAGTTGTGGCATCACCACCTTGGCTTGTATTTGGAGATTAGATCTCTGTCGCACAATGGCCGTTCTGCATTCTGAATGCATGCTTGAAATGGTACCGGGCTGTCACTGCAGCAGAACAGCAGGGCCTGACCCCTCTCTGGTCACATCTAGTTCAGTATGCTCCCGTAGCCTGCAGATGTAATCACTCCGCTGAACTGCATTTGCATGGTTCTTTATATCGATTCCGCAAATGGAGCGGGGGGGAAAAAAAATCTCCCTAATCGAGTGACATAATTTATGACATTAAAAAGCCTGGAAACAGGAAAAGGTTGCTGTAGAAATAACATTAGAGGGCACTGCGCCTGACGCGGGCCACTGTTAAACAAAGTGCCAATCGATAGCGTATTTATTAGCGGACGCAATCAATGCGCCGTTGACAGAGCAGGCCAATTAACGCTATCAACCTGCCGGGCAGGAACAGGAAGTCTTCCTTCCTTTCCTTTTGTTTCTTTCCTCTGGGTGAGAACAACTCCCCCCCCCCCCACTTTCTTTATCATCAAATTCTCACAAACACGACCCCTCGGAGCCCCGCAGCAGTGGACACCTCGACAGAAAGCAGGACGCCGCTATCGCTACGCGGGAAGTCCGGGTCACGGATCTTTCCACACGTCCCTACGGCAACCTCCGCCTGCATTGGGAACTCTGCGCACCTCAGATTCTCACCACCAGACTGGAACAGCAAAGCGGGAACAACAAGGGTCCTCTGGCTACACTCGCTGCTCAAGGGTTATAAGGATTCCCAGGAAAAGTAAAACACTCAAGTTGAATTTTTTTTTGTGTAGCGCTTTTTGCAGAAAACTGTCAGAAAGACGCTTTACAGAGAAGCAGAAAAAGAGCAAAAACCAGGCCTGAACCCTCGAATAGCAAGCACACGAGGTCCAAAACTCCCCAGCGGGGAGGAAAACCTTAAATTGTGGCGAGGGAAGACTCCCCGATGGGAAGAAATCCCGGGAGGAACCTGGATATAGAGGGGGAGCCCGTCCTGGTATAAAGCAACAGTAGAATTGATGTAACAGAAATGTAATAAGGGATCTACCACTGCAAATAAAATGGGCGTAGCAGGATACAGTTGAGGTAATACGCTAGCTGGAATTGTAGAAGTTAAAATTAAGAGTTTAGAGGGGCAGGGTGATACATCTGGAGCTCCAGGCTGCATCAAGGGGTGAGCATAAACCAGGGGAGGAACAGGGCTACAGCGGTCCACAACCTCAAAGCGAGGGACAGGGCTGGAGCGATCCCTACAGCAGTCCGTGACCTGAGGGTGAGGGAGGGGCAAGAGTCCCAGGGAAAAAACTGTTAGATACTGTTATTGTTAGATTCCCATTTGGTTACGAAATAACATTATGATGAGAAGATCCCCTATTTGTTGAACAAAATTATCGTTCCAAAAACATTCTGTCAGATGTTGCTGCAAAATAAAGAACATTCCAGACATGCTGCATACAAGCCTCCATCATCTCATGGTCATACTTTAGTCATAAGAAACATTAAAGTGAATATGTGCTAACATCATTAAGCAAGAATCTTCTAAATTAGGGACACATTGATATTAGGGTCATAAGGGTATCTGTTGATTATGGCTTCAAATGAACTCATCATTATCGGCCTAATGCAAAGATTATGACAGATATGATGGACTGAAGCACAGTAAAAATGTCAATTGCTAAATTAACTCTTACAGAGTGCCCATGTACTCTTTTAGAGTTCAATTGACACTGGAAATGCTACTGTGTGTAATGACACAGCACACATATGTTAGAGAGAGGATGCATTTGATGTGCTGCTGATGCTGTATATGTCACACTCAAACACAATCATAGTCATCTGAACTCTTATTTATTTTTATTACTTCTACCAACCAAATTCACAAAGTAAAGCTATTGACTCTGCAGCTCTATGGACTCATGCTTGCTGCTTAATAATAAGGTAAGACATTGAAATATTTAGTTATATTAAATTTGGTACATTTTTTTCTTCATAACAAGTTGACGTCTTTGCTCATATACTTTTCCCATGAATGTGGAAACTAGGTTGTAGTAATCAGGGAGGTATCCACATTAGCAAGCATGGTCAGACAATGGTGTGTTGTCGAAACTGGCCCTAGAATTTCCATATCATGCATCCCTATTCTGAAGTATTGTACAGTAAGTACTGCAAATATTGCAATAGCATTATTCACCAAACATTTCTATATTGGGTGAAAAAATTTAAACAAATGAATATGAGCAATGCCAATATTTTTTGACTGGAATAAAAAAGATGAATAATGTTCAATATCTCCCTTTGTTCGGGGGGGGGGGTGACTGTTGGAGGGGAAGAATAGACAGATGTTTCCTTCTATGACATAGACTTACACCTCTTTGGCCATCTTTATCTCACTGACCTCCTCTCTTTTCCTCGAGACATCTGCCTTGGGTCAGCTCACAGGAATGCATTTATCAGAGGTTTTGAAAGGTTCTCCAGGGTCTGACCTGACTTTACCATCGATCTTGCCATCCCAGACAGAGCCAGTTTGCAAACAAGAAGAGGAAGTGCGATGGGAGATTCCTGGGAGCGATGGCAGCGTGTGCCGGGGCGAGTGAAGACCCCTGAGCTCTCAGGGGCAATGGAGCAGTCTGTGGCTTCTCTCTCTCTCTCTCTCTTTCGTTCCAATCGCAGGTTGACGGTAGACTGACCCCCAAACACAGTTAAATCTAAAAGGTTAAAAATGGATGGAAAGCTTATAAATCACTGCTACCAATCCCTGCTATACATCATGAACTCAATTTTGCTGAATTTAAAAAAGATGACGTTGCATTCAGCTGTTGAAAGTTGTGTCCTTCATGCCCCAATGGGGGATTCAGTAACTCACAGTCCAAGCCCCAGATGTGCACAAATGTTGCTTGAGCTACACAATTCCCAGGAGTAGATCTCGGAGGAGGGGTGTAAGAGTCAGAAAATTCTGGAATACCCATAGAAATGCAAATTACCTCCAGCACATGGTCACCTGCATTCCTTAAAAATAATAATTTATGCAAAAGTGTAGCTAGGAATATGAATGGAGCGAAATCTCAGACACTCTGAAGGTAGGATATAAATCTCCCTGAACCTGAATAATGCAGTCAATGGCTTGTTGCCTTTGCTTACTTTTATGCTGCACTTGTAGATTTACAGCCAGAAATGAGGCTTGTTGTTTTTATTTTTTTCAACTTCACAATTGACTATTTTGAAGCAAACCCTCCTCTTTGGCTTTTCCAAACACAAAGATTCTTAGATGGTTCGACTTTAAAGTTTTTCAAAGATTTGTCTTGGCCGCAATTTGATGAATGGCTGGCTCATTCCCCATGAAAGTTTAACTCAGCCTTTCATTTCGGAGGCTCACTTTGATGAATTAAAGACGATCAGAGTTTACTCTCAGATTTCTGAAGATTGGAAGACCGTCTTCCCTTTCCAAAGCAATGAAACTTTAATGGACGGGATCCACTCCATTGTGTAGCGCTTCACCAGGGGCTTTGGACTGTCTTCACAAAGAGCTCCTCCATAATCAGAGACTGGATAGGTAGTCCGCCAAGAAAGTTTTTACATCCTTTGTAACAGCATTGGTGTTTACTTATTAATCTCAAGTCTGTCTTTTGGGTATCTGTAGAATGTTATTCAACTGTAAAATAGTTATATGTATTATGCAGAGATAATACAATTCCTGATTGATTGCCTCTTTTGATTGAAATTCCATAACTCACTAGCCTGGTCAGCTGAGTATTCAAATATATTGCTTTGATAGTTTCTCCATTGCACATTCAGTTTCAGTATTACCTATAACCGGAGGTGGAAAATACAGAACATAAAAATTCTCCTCAGAATTTTGTTCCAATCACCTGGATTTGATAATTAGCACAATTCTTCAGCTAGTGGGTAGAACTAATTAGTGAAATCACTAATTTGATTCCAGCAGTCACATTATGGCCAGTATTGATAAGTGTGCAACCACATACTGTATATAGGAATGAAACTTCCAGAAACAAGGGAGAAAATCCTTGACAGAGAGAACGTTCTTAATCAGTATTCTTAAACATAGATCCTGAATCACTGCTCTCCTTAGGGTGTGGGTTAGGTGTGGAGCAAACTGATTCCAGATCAGCGGTTGGGGGCTTCACTGAGCTCACAGCAGTGGCTGACTCAAGGCTTCGCTAGGGGCCTTGTAAAGAGAAGCATCAGTGGAGCAAGACCCCGAAGGCCAGCATAGGAGCTCAAATCAGAACACAATGTGGTGCAGATATCCCTAGGAATCACAACTAGCTACACAATTATTCTACAGTCAAGCCGGGAAATTAAATAAGCTACAGAGGCTTGCTCCAAGGAGCACAACAGACATTTAAAGGGATAGTTCACTTCCTGGGATTTTTTTGATAATATTTCAAAGTTGTGAGAACAGAATTGGTATATGCTTTTGATTGGTCCAGACTGTTTTTTTGTGCAACGAAGGCTATTTCAGATATTAAGAGATGGTTCTGCTGGGCCTGCTAAATTTAGAATGGCTAGTATAGGGACATTCAGGGCTTTGTGGGCTAAGCCTGTGGTTCCCTACTTCGGCAGACACTGTGGCCCTCCAGGACTGGATTTTGTCACTTGTGAAACTGCAGGTAAAACTTTATTCATTAAATGAGTAGGATCATTCAATTAATCAATCAGTTCTTATTAGTTGAGGAATTAGCCTTGGTAGAGAAACTTTCTCAAGTCTTTATTTTCCAACACTTTATCACTTCATCTTTATCAATAACAAGCAGGTAAAACAGAACCTCCCATCGGATGCTACTTGCCATGAATGCTTAGCTTATGCAGATCTACAAATCAATATATGTCATTCACAACAAGAACTCAGCAATATTTACAAGCGGTGAATAAGTGTACCCTCTAAAACACTTCATGGTAACAGTAATGTTTTTGACTCTGGTACTTCAGGTCCAGGCTCTTCTGGGAAGGTGCTAACCATCATGGGCCAACACAGGTTCTGTCAGCCTGTCTTCCAGGGTAAACACAACACTTGTTGAAGGACCCCTTCATGAAATATTTTGAAACGAAATGTGTCAGCCCCACAGCAGCCTCCCTTGTCAATTATGGCAAAAACCGCAGATGCTCAAAAGATAAATAGCTGGCCCCTCTATTACCGGCAGCCCCGCTTGTAGCCGACCTAACGCGTGACTAACAGCTCAAACAGTAAAACCGGGTGTTGCATTTCAAAGAAAATATGTAGTATTTTGATGTAGCCTTTCAAAAAAAAAAAAACCCTGGAGATCTGATACAGCCCTGCTCAGAAAGTTATCCGTACAGTCCACAACTCCGAAATCAGCATTAACGATGAATAGCCTAAACTTGGCCTGAAATCTGATGATATAATTGGAAACAAGAACAAGGTCAAAGGTTGAGCCGCAGAAATGGTCGAAAGCAGTTTACAATAGCTGGCAACTACAGCAGTCAAAGGTATATGATTACACCTTTAATATATTTAACAAGACCTTTGATGTTGCTGGCTTTATAACATCTGCTTTTAAGTTCCTTGAGTTGGAAAGGGCCATATTTCAGATTCTATGGCAGGGTGAAGTATAACACTGGATATGTCCTGCTGCAGACAGCGTATGTGATCAGAATTGAAAATAACAATGAAACGGTATATTCATGTCAGTGCAACATTTTGACGGTTGTTGCTTATACTCCAGGCTGAAAAGCTAAGCATCACTCAGAAAAGTCTGATATATCTGCCACCTTGTTGTTCTGCATAAAGGCTCTTTTGCATGTAACAATGCTTATGTGTGGGTGAGCCCAGAGCAAGGCTTTGAATGAAGTGTAGTGCAGTTAAAATAAAAATCCAGTCGATAGCAGAACGTGCGGTTTGCCAAATACCAAATACCTGACATGAGCACCAAAAAAACAATGCCATATCGGCATTGGTCCATTATCTTAATGCAAAGTCAGGAACTTCAGGTTATCGGTAAATGAGTGTCACAATAAAACACTGTCAATTGCTTTACATGGTGGCTGAAAAGCAGGGAGCAAGGAGAGGGCATGCGAAGAAAGGCAAGCCGACAGACAATATATATAGACTCATCTGGGTCGCATTTGTAGACACCCATCACAAGAGCCCTTAGTGTCTGTACAGCAAAATGAGCAACAGAAGTCTCCTCAATTTAACTGTCAACAGAATAAATGCTTTGCCTAGCAGAAAAGGGCAAGGCCAGGGAACACTCCGAAAATACACAGAAGGTTGCGTCTGTTCCACATTATGTTCCGCTGGGCCAAAAATGGGCCAGAGATGAAAGCAGCCAGGTTGGCTTTCATAAAAGTGCAGAATAACCACAGCTGAACGGCAACAACTCCCAATTAGTCACTGTAATACCCCGTGTTTGAAATCCATAGGATGAATTCAAATGTGTGCACCGATAGTGGAAGGTGAGTCGCAGTTCCCTCATCCTCTGGAATGCAATGCCAGTCTAGCATAGCACAATTCTAGGTCATTCTGCTGCTGTGGGAAGGGGGAGGAAGGGATAGGGGGCGGTATGTCTGGGTATCACTTTTAATTTGTGGCTATCCATAGGTATTTTACGATGGATGCTTTCATTTGACGCGAAACAAATTTCAGGTAAATCTTTAATTATAAAACACATCAATTCAGGTACTGTGCTACAGCAAAAGGAGAGATGGTACATAGTTACGCCGCGATACGTATCCTGTATTCTAGATACATAAACAGCTTCTGTCATTCCCTGTATATTGATGAGTTTGACACCCTCCACCAGGACCCTCAAATACAGCAGGGGAAAACTGAAACTTAAGAGAATGGAGCAGCATATAATTAGCTGGGTGCAACACTGCTGTTGACTCCATAAGGATTATTCTTCTGGCCAGAAGCTCCTGCTCTTGCCAATAATCCCCCTGAACTGAACTTTCAAAGGTATTTATGCAAACAAGCATCAAACCGAGCTCTTCGTATTGGCGACCATTCTCGGTTACCCACCCTCAACAAGGACCAGATGGAGCCTTTCTCTGAAGGAGTCCATAGACGTTCAAACACGCACCAGGCACTTACCAATTTAGAAGAGATTACAGGCACACTTGTTTTCTTGTTTCATTATACTCATTACACCCATTTTATGTCATGAGAAACTCCTCTCTGCCCGCATTTGATTTAGGGCAAGGATCTCAAACTCCAAGTCCAAAGGGGTGTAGCGTCTGCTCATTTTTTAAATGTGTTTTTCTCTTAAATTCATAATTTAAGACACTCGTTTGCTGCAGTTCACATACCTCGTTCCCCAGACCTAAATTGGCTGCTGATTGAAAGAAACCATAAAAAACCTGCAGACTGTGGTGGGTGAGGAATCCCTGGTTCGGGCATCTGCAGTAAGGTCGCGCTCTCGAGATTTATGCTGCCCTCCTTCTGCCGAACAGGAATCTGCCGACTTCACACTGACTGGGCTTCACAATTTCGTTATCTGCTATTGCTATGGGGCAGACGGAGAAGAGGGCAAATTTGCAAACTGAGATGTGCAGAGAAATCATCAAAAGGTTTCACACGGGACGATGATGGTGACCCTCGCAATTATGACGATTATGGTACTGATGATCATGATACTGATGATTGCTATTATGATGATAATGACAATGATTATGAGGGTGATGATAAGGATAACAATGGCAAAGAGGACAATAGTTACTGTGGCAGTATTAGCACTCAATGGCATTCTCCATACCTCTGTGTGCCAGCAGCTCTTCTGGAGAGGGGGGTTTCACCGAGCCTCCAGGGAGTTCAGCACACAGCCAGTGACCGTCAGGGTAAAGAAATTCGGTTCTCTCGCACAAGAGAGGCCCTCTTTATCGGCAGTAATTTCCCAGAATTCTTGCCAGCCTGTTTTCTCTCTGTGACAAGCTACAAAATCCCTGACACTGCTACTGATGAGAGCCGAACAGTCCAGTCTCCCAATGCCTTTGCCAGCTGCAAAAGTGCTCAGTTCTTGTCGTTTCCCAGAAAGGAACATTTCCATTCATGGCACTCAGATGTAACTTATTACAGAGTACTTCCCTACATGCATTCAGTATTTAAATATGCACAAAACCATGGCATGTGTCAATTAACCTTTTTTCCCAGTTAAACTAATGCTATCTTAAATAGTAATATTTAACACAACAATAATACTGTAAACCATTTAACACTATTGAGTCTAAGTAATGTGGCCCTTTCAACAGTGACATCTGCATCATGCATTATCAAAAAAGGTGTTATGATAGTCTACACCTTATGGTTAATGTACTGCAAATGTTTCGACATATAAAATCCTAGTTGTCACATTGTATTTTTTGGCATATATTATTGATGCTTCACACTGTTGTAGCTTGCCATCATTTTTGTTGTTAAATTATATTCAGAAATATATTTTATTAATCAACATTTTACCTCCGGTTCATGCACACTACTTTTTCTTATGGGGTATGGTATCCTGTCATCACCTAGGGGAAACAAGTCATGGGCCACACTGACCCAGGATCAGTATGATACGGTATGTCTTTTTCACCCAGGAATAATTTTTGCATAGTTGCACTAAGGTGGAAAACCAGATAAACACTTAAAAAGTAAAATTTAAATAAATGTAAAAAAAAAAACAATAAATCAAGAATTAAGTTCTGAATACTTAAATTACAACAAAAGTGCATTGCTAGCAGACTGAATGCTACTGGTACTCAAACAGACCAGAGGGAATATATCTCAAATTCCTGTTCCTAGTTAAAGCAGCTGTTGAGTACCTGTGTAACTAAAGGGACTGTAACAATCCATGTGGAAAATATATATATCAACTACTCTAATGCAACCTCAAAATTAATAAAAAGCGTTTTTCTTTTGCCCTTTGGAATATTATTGGAAAGATTTATTCATACAGGAATCAGGATGAAATAGCCCTGCCCTTAGTTTCATACTTTCTGCAGATTGCATATATTTCATGGTTCCCATGTCATGGCCAATTTATTCAGGAGCTCACGGAAGTTTGTTTAAGATTTAATTGGGCGTTCCCCATGATCATATTCATAACTCAGGCATTAAGGGTCTTCTCATTAGAATACTTATTACTTTCTTTCAATTTTGGATAATTTAACGCAGTGCTAAATCCTTGCCTCTAACGCATCTCCCAGAATGCAACCCTGTGTAATAACTTGCAGGTACGGCGGATTCATCTGAATATATCCATGTGCATTAATGAGATTGTTCACCTCTGGATTTCAACGCATTCCCCTCCCCATTTCCCTCTTCTCTTTCACACTGTCTTTATTATCATTTCACATAAGCCCCGATCTATTTTTATGAAAAACCAGTACAGCTTGTGAAATTCATTAAATCAGCATAAAATATGTATTATATAATTAAAGTCTGCTTGCCATCACTGCTCATTCTTGAGCAAAACAGGGCTCTGAATTGACTTGAACTTCAATATCTAGATTTTGGTTTTCCTTGCGATGTGACAGTGAAGAGTCAAATGTTAACACACACACACACACACGTGCATGCACACACATGCGCGCATGCACATACATGTGCACAGAAACACACCCACATACACAAACACACACACACAGAAGTAAAAAACCAGTCAAAATTTGTGACAGAAGAAACTGCCAAGAGACCTTGCTCATTCAGCCACTGAGTGGAAACCCCACCTGTAAAAATATCATATTTAGGACTTCTTTTTTTTTTTTTTTACTTGAACTCAGTGAGATTCAGATTGTGGGAAAATTGTTCATGGGATAGGGATTTTTTCTGCAATGCTAAAACCATGAGTCTGAATCAACATGTTGGCTCTAATGGACCTTTCATTGGTGACCACCAGAGTGTGTCCAGCTGCATGGCAAAAAGTGCTGCTACAGTGAGCTCCATAATGTTTGGGACAAAAACAAATTTATCATCTTGATTTGACTCTGTACTCCACAATTTTGGATTTGTAATCAAACAATTTACATGTGGTTAAATTGCACATTCTCTGCTTTTATTTAAGATTATTGCATTTGCAAATTACCCTGTTGCTCAGTATTTTAAGATAACAATTTTATCAATGCAAAATACAAGCTTGCCTAAACGTCAAATATAGTCTAATCAATAGAGATAGAGATAGATTTCTGCTTTGGGGTTTGTGCTTCACTGTGTGGAGTTCGAGTTTCCATTTTAACTGAATACAAACCCCATGCTTACAGGCAAAAGAGGTCAGCTTGACAGTTCACTCTGTTAACTGTTGACAGACCAGAAGGAAGTGAAATTGACCATACTTGGTTCAACTAAAGTGATATATATATTTATAAATAAATAAAAAAAATAGTGGTTGGTTTTAAATCTTTCAGAACTGCCACCGGTCATGTAGTTATAGTACACAGGCTGGGAAATACAGTGAGCTCCATAATGTTTGGGACAAATAAATATTTTTATTTGATTTGGCTCTGTACTCTACAACTTAAGATATACAATCAAAAGATTCACATGTGGTTAAAGCACACATTCTCATGTTTTATTGAATGGTATTACAGCACTTTTTATGTGATTTCAGGGCATCATAATGTTGAGGAAAGTGGCGTCATGGGTGTTTCTGATTATTCAGGTGTGTTCATTTCCTTCCTTAGTGCAGGTATAAGACAGCTTTCAGTATCTAGTTTTGATTCTAGCCTTTTGATTGCCTTTGGAGTCTGTTGTTGACATTTTTCAACATGAGGACCAGAGTTGTGCAATGAAAGTCAAGGAAGCCATTATGAGGCTGAGTAATAAGAAAAAAAAAAAAACAGTCAGAAACATAGGCCAAACCTTAGGCTAACTAAAAGCAACATCATTTTGGAACATCATTAAGAAGAAATAGAGCACTGGTGAGCTCAGAAATCACAAAGAGCCAGGTAAGCATGTACAACATGTAAGGTTGCCATAAATTTAATTTTCATTTCTGATGTGTAATATGAGCTACAGACAGATCACACAGTTCACTTCAGAACCATGCTCACTTCTCCATTTTGTTGTCCGTGAAACCAGATGAATGGCAATGAGTTTTACATCTATTTTATATTTTAAGTGAAACCTTTTTTCAAATGTCTAAAATGCTGCTTTGTTTCAAGATCATTTTTCCTATCTACGTTATACTGTGGTTTCTATGGTGAGACATGAATGTCACATTGCACATGACGCCCCCTACCAAGCTTTAGTCAGACTTCCCTCAACATTCTGTCTGCGTTAAATCCCCAAACCCTAGGGGTCACATGCAGCTCAGTCAGCAAAGGTGCTTGCCATGAGTACAGGCTTGGCACTGAGCCCTTGACATCACAGGCTCAAACTTAGACTACTTGATTAGTGTACAATGGCTGAGTGACTGCAATATCAGCACACGTTTTTCGTCATCCTGCAAGGGGTGGCATGGGTCTAAGTTAAAGTTACCATTACATATGCCAGACATTGGCAGAATCTGAGAAATACACCTCTCCTTTACAGGGGTAATAGGTACTGTGTGTTGTGTATTGTGGAAAGTGGTCATCAGAGGAACAGGAGCACAGTTCAGAAATTGGTGGTTTTATGCTTTTTCTCACCACTCTGAATAAATCTGAAATTTAAAAATCCTCAATATATGGTGTATGTTCATGCTGCATTGAATTAATAATTTCACCTGCAAGAGTTGACATGTACACAGTTCTATTACATTTGCATTCAACTTTACATGAATATTCCTTGGTACTCCTGAATGACTGGTCAGTTTGTTAAGTCATTCACAACATAAAATATATTATTAATGAGATATGACCCTTTGTTGATTGACACCTGCTTTTTATGATAACCTAGTTTTGATATTATTTTCAGCGTTATGCTAAATGTGAGCGCAACACTTTTCAAAGATCATGAAAACAGGTCAGTTTGAGTTGTCATTGCAATTACTGTTAATCTGAGGCTCATTCAGAGAGATCTATGTTGACTGCTGAAAATAAATAATGCATGAATCTGTCCAAAGGCACTTGGGCATTCAAGCATGATATTTTGGAGAGAAAAAATGCCATACAGTGATATCATATTTGAAATATGGCATTGTAATCTTTTTATTGCGCTTAAGCATTTTGCTTGTGTTGTATATTGATTATTCTTTTTAAACGCCTGCATGAAATAACATTTACTTCAAAACCAGTTCAGTCCTAAATCAAAATATATGAACAGGTAATGAACAGTAAGCAATACATTTTTCAGCTTGTTTGAAATCATCATCTGATCATGCTAATGACATCAATAGTATTCCTTTAATTATCATTGTCATTGTAAGAAGGTTCAAGTTATTTTCTCCTCTGAAATATTTATAGCCTCCTAAAAAGCAATTCATTTTTGTCCCTTGTAGGGGACATGGGTTTCTGGTCTTTGGCTCATGAACCATATATTTTACTCTGCTGAAACCTACACTACAAGGGACATTTAATAAAAATAATAGCAATAAATAATAAATATAGCCTAATAATTATTATGAAACTCTCTTAAATTCCAAAATAATATATAATCACATTTAATGGGAACTAACAAGAAGCAGTTTCATACAATTTAAATGAATACAGTTTCATTTCTTGTCCTATTCAATACGGTAGGCCATTGTTCCCCATTGAAATCGCTATTTAGTTAAGATCAGAAAACATGACGTAGGCTACTTAATGTAATCTGGTCCACTCTCGAATAAACCTAAATTATATTGAAGCTTCATCATCCCTATCTTGGAATTCACTTGGGTCCCTGAGTTTAGTGATATGCACAATGAATTATCGTGACAGAGGTGCATGTTGTATGCATCTGAAACAGTGCAGTTAAAAACGCTATTTGGTTGACTTTCCACCAGTATCCATGGAGTGTTCATCTTTGCTCAAAAAGTATGACGTTCCACCGAGATCACAACCCGTGCTGTTCTATGATGACCGACTGAGTATCCACCAACTTCCAAACGTCAAACTCGTGTCAACCAGCAGCAGGAACTGAGAAACCCTCGACTGGAGAGCTGTGGACATGACTGACATTTCCATTAAGATTTAATGAGTAACAAGGTGCCAGTCGAACGATATACGTTTTTAATCTCCATAGTTTATCTTGAAATAGGATTTTGTATTTGGTTTTCTCACAGCTCTCTGGCGCCACTCAAAGAGAAAGGCTGTAATTGCGTATGTCTCGGAGGGCTTATCAGGAATATCATCAAGGGTGAGAGGTAATGAAATATTGGTTTCATGTTATCCTTGGTAATGCCAAAATCCAGTCGGCATGAGGTGAGGCCGTTCCAGATACCGTGCGTGAACAGCTGAATCACGTCGTGGCTGCAAATTCTCTTATTACACAACATGTTAGTCTTTGAATTGTTAAAGGCTGTCCCCACTGTGTTGTCAAATTTGCTGTCTGGTATTGTTTTTGAATATTGGGCAACTGTGCGTATAAATGCTTGGATACGCTGCGCAGTGATTGTTTCGTGCGTGACTGAGTGTACGAGAAAGATTTGAAAATGTAAATAGTACGACAGAATATTTAATAAAGTTGAAGACTAATTTATCAATGTTTTGACTCGGTGTAAGAGAGCGAGTTATATCTTCTTTCAACTGTGCATCATTTAATTAAAACGCAATTCTCGTCGCCTCTTTCGACTGATAAGTAATTAGAATTAAGGAGACTGCTTCTAGCAATATTTCCCCCCCCACTCGTTTCTTCCCATTTCACCTCAAAGGCAAATTCACAATGTGTAACTCTCTGGTTAAACAAGGGCATATCCATTTGCTAATTGATACATTTACGCATTGCTTGTCACGGCCACGCTGGTCTCCAGGCAGACATCAATCACGCGTCTATTGGCCTGCCAAAGCCTTTTCACCCTTTCCTGCTGGGGCTATTTCTGACTCTAACAGAGAAAAATTGGAACATCATCATCACTAATATGGGGCTGAACCTCTGCCCGGGACGGACAGCCCCGAAAAGACAGAAAACGTGACAGACTCCACCAAATACGCTTAGGGAGTCCGTGTGGTGCTTAATCAACTGTGTTCTCTTCGCTTTCGTGAGTCTTGACTGAAAACAAAACAGCGGTTTGGCGTTCCCATCCCCTTGTAACTTACCATCGCACGGGTCAGGTCAATTCATGCTCCGATAATCTATTTAATTCCAAGATGTTTGTTTATAGAGTGCGTTTCGCACAGCATATGAAATGGATAGAGGTAAAAATATGGATCAGAATAGTGACCGGTAAAAACGCATTCAAATTACATAAAGCAGGCCACTACATCTCTAATATGCAACTGCAGCCCAGGGGGTGTCTGATGGCCACATGCAAATAAAATAGTACTTAGTAATAGAAAGCAAAGAATAAGTAGTTATAAATCATACATATGACGTAGGCCTACTTTAAATAATTATATATAAGATGATAAGACTGTCATTTTTAATGCATCTGTGTCAAATTACACGCGCGAGCGCGCGCGCACCTACACACGCACATACACACACTGTTCAATAATTGTTAATGGCCTGCTGAAACAATTTCCCATCCTTGCTTTTCAGTTCTGGAGAGAGAATAAACGTCACGGATGTGTGGAATTCACACCTTAAGGAAACGCAATGCTTGCTGTGATTGGCAAAGACATTATTCTACCAAGGCTGTCCTGCTGTTACGGGATTACAATGACGTCACACTGATAACCTTGCATGGATGAATGCTAAAGAACTATAGAGGCACAAATAATAGCACAAGCAGAGTCCATATCTTGTAAGTCTTACTTTATTCTTTAAGCCCTCTTCAGCTATAGAGCAATAATATTTTTATTTTTTATTTTTTTGATGAAGATTTATTTTATTTTTGTTATCGTTTTCTTTTAAGGATTATAAAAAATGTTACTAGCTGCTGTAAACAGCTCAAAGTCTCTTCTAAGTGCAGTCATTTATTATTGAGCAAAAGGCCGTACGTAGAAATGTGTGTAAGAAGATGCATTTGATGTAGCTTTAGTTACAATCGGCCAGGGGAATATTTCTGATGGTAAGAAAAGAAGCAGCTACAGCATGTCTTTCTCACAGTTTGGATGTCCTTATAACGGAACTTCACAGGTAAGGAAAATAATTACATCAGGTTTTTTTTCACCATTTACGACAGATTTCTAAGAAAATAGAACACTTTATTCCATATGCTTTAGACAGCACAAAATGTTGTTTTGCACAACTGGGCTAATATAATGGTTGTTTTTGTTGTAGCACATTTTAAACTCAGTCCAATTGTTTATTTAAAAACTGAAAATGTCGATGTGATGTGTGTGTTTTTATCCATGGGTCAAAAATTCGGAAGAATTGTAAATAAACTAATCTGCCACGGACATAATACTAAACAACACGCATACAGTATGTAGCCTATAAATTAGCACTGCAATGTAAGCTTATTGCTGGTCACCCACCATACTTCTTTAAAGTTTCCGTGCGCATATTGTGCTTATTAATTTGAATTGCTTCCAAATTATATGAACTTATGTTTTAATTTAACCTGTAGACTAATTTGTAAAAAAAAAAAAAAAAAATGCCGAGGAACAAGAGCATGATTTCATCTTTGTGTGGACATGCCTAATAGCCTAATCAATACATTTATGCAATCTACCAATTAACACCTTAAAAAATTAGGTAAATCTGATGTTGTCAAATTAGGTAAATATGATTACCTTTTTTTTTCAAAGTTTACAGTAAGTCGTCAGTCCTGTAGCCCAGTCTATTTCACAAGGTAGCATTTATACTTACACTGTAGGCTATTGAACTATGGTTAACATCTCAAAAAGTAGTCCAATTTTTAAAGAATGAATGCTTTCTTTAATGACTGTTTATCCGTCAGGTGTTCACAACATAACACTGGCTAGCCAAAAATAAAAAATAAAATAAACAATTTAAATGACACCCGCTGACATTCGGGTGTACAACAGGCCGTCATTCTGCAGTAGGTTACACGTGCATGTGCCATTAAACATTCCGTATTCTGCTTACCGTCATGTCCTGTCTCAAAATGGTCCTTTAAAGACAGTATATGAATATAATAATTGTTAGTCTACAGGAGTGACGTGTCTATTCAAAATTCTCTTCATGCAGTTATTCGTGTCGGCAAACCCCAGTACGACTTGCTGCGATTCGATTTCCAGGTCGGTGTCTGAGTCCAGCGGTTCCCAGGCTCCTGCATCATTCTACCGCCCTTCTTACGAGAACCGTCTGCTGGCGAGTACGCGCACGGAGTTGAATGCGGCTTCTCTCGGGATGTACGGTTCTCCATACGCAGCAGCGGCCGCCGCCAGCCAGAATTACGCCAACTACTTCTCTTACAGCACCGAAGCCTCATCTCTCTATTCCACGCTGGTGCGTGTGTGGTTTAATTTGATAAAGACTCGGTTCAATCTATACCACCTCCGAGCTAACCGAATCTCGTAACTTTTCTTGGACTCCATTGTAAGATAGTAGACATGAAATAACACAGTTGAAAGTTAATCCAAAACAATCTAAATTAGACTTCGTACTGCTTTGCAGTTAAGGAGTGCCATTTACCAGGAACTACCTCTAGACACGCCGACAATTAGAGTGCGATATTAGCGTACTTAGCCTATGTATTTTGTTTATCAAGATGTGAATATGAGTGTAAGACAACTTTTTTGTCAACTTTTGTGCCATTCACTAGTAACGTTTATTTCCAACCTTGTTTTGAATAGAAGCATGTGACACAAAAATTTAAATGCTCGTCCACTTCAGACAAGATGCTTTTCATACGTAAGGTACCTTTTCTTATTCTCTTGTTTGATGTTATTCTTTTTTAGAACCCACAGTACGATATCAAGGATGGCGCAGGCGGATTGCATTCTGGAATCACACAAACAGCAGCCTATTATCCCTACGAGCATTCTCTGGGGCAATATCAATACGACAGGTGTGCACATCCGGAAATCTTTCACCTGCATTTTTAGTGCAGTCCATTTAGTGGCGATGTTATAATAAGCCTTTGACGAACGAAGTAAATTAGAACTAGTCAAAATATTTTTGCGGCATTCCACATATTTCTTAAACATAATGTTCCGTAAAATTAAATTGTGCTATAATTTCCTCTTCTTATCCATTTGACTGACCGCAGCAACGTTTTTCAAAAAAATCGGTACACCTCCTTTATCTTTGGAAGCCGCCCCTACATTACTTACTAACTGATTGGTCCAATAGTGCTTCATTGTATACTTAATGATAGGCATGGAATAAGAAATGTTTCCTAGTTGATAATTTGTAATTTTTTACACTAATGGACAATTTATTTGATATCACACACAAATTCCAGGTATGGGACTATGGATTTTAATGGGTCAACCAGGCGAAAAAATGCCACCCGGGAGACTACCAGCACTCTAAAGACATGGCTTTATGAGCACAGGAAAAATCCGTACCCGACAAAGGGGGAGAAAATCATGCTGGCCATCATCACCAAAATGACCCTCACCCAGGTGTCCACCTGGTTTGCAAATGCGCGGAGAAGGCTAAAGAAGGAGAACAAGATGACCTGGACCCCAAAAAACAAAGCAGGGGATGAAAGGAAAGATAAGAATGAGAAAAGTGACCCGGATTACATCAACAAAGGTAACGATCATCCTTACCTCTACTACCATGTATGTTTCTGAGGGAATCATACAAGCGCACATGGACAACAGTAGCGTACAGAATGTTCACTCTTACTTAATTTAAACTCTAACATGTTTATATGAAGATACGCAGCCAGAGAACACTTACGTTTATTTAACATTGAACAATTTGCAGTGCATTATATTAATAATGCAGATACTCTTACTTCAGCTTCAAATTTATTACAGCTATGGCACATATAATAATACCGCAAGTTAACTAAAACTACAGTAAATACATTCATAGGTTGCTTAAAACTAAATTGATTGATGGAAGCTCACTCATTGCACGTGCAGGATATTTAGTAATTGATCATATTTTTAATCATATTACAAAAAACATGGGGAAAGACACAAGAATCTGGATTAGTTCTGCATCTTTTTGGCAGTGAACTGCATTTCTTCTCATGTGTTTTTTTCCAAAACAGATACCAAAGACTACAAGGAGGAGAAGGACCTTCAGCTGAGTGACCTGGACGATATGGATGATGAGGACTGCGACAAGGCGAACAGCGACTGCGAGAATGTCTCTCGGGAGGAGCTGGGCCTCCAGCAAGCCATGGCAGCGGAGCTCCTGAAGAGAGACTGCATTGGTGCCTTGTCCCTCCCCAGCAGCTTTCACGCATTCGCATGCAGCAACAAGAACACGTCGACGCTGCCGTCCGAGTTCTCGGACCCTGCCGCGTCCAAGTCTCCGCCGCCGCCCGCGCCGACGGGCACCGCGGCTCTGTCGCACTTCGACGTGCCAGGAAAGCCCAGAATCTGGTCGCTGGCACACACGGCAGTACTAGACCCCCGCCCCGGCAGCCAGTTAAGTGCCGGGAACGTCGGCCTGGACTGCCAGTTGTCAACTGTGAAAGTTAACATGACTGGGCGTGGACAGTGCGGCGGGTTGGGGAGCCCTGGAACAACAAGCCTGTCCAGTGTGGAAGCCTCTTTCCAAACGGGCATGCACGCTCAAAACAAAGTCTACGGCGCTTCCGGCTTTACCCACAAGCCTCTGCATCTGCACTGCTCGTCTTACCCCGTGATTTCCGACGCATGCCGGTATTCGTCCGTTGAAGGTACGGCAAGTGCTCGGCCATATTGATGCACATGCACGCCACAGTGAACAAAGTCATAAAAACCCTGTTGCACTTCCTTTTTGTTAGTCATGTGATTTTATTGAAACCAATAAAAAGACAAGTAGTACGTGCACATCGGATGAAGTCAGAACCGGCTGCTGGCATAAACACTGCATAAACATGTGGTTGTTTAGGGCTAAGACTGTCCCTGGGGCACACAATTCAAGTTAATTGGTTGGTGTGATTTAAGCTGGGGCACTTTGTGGCCACAACATCAGTCTGTTTAGGGTCGCCAAAACCCTAGGGCCAGCTCTGGACCAAGTTCACAGGTGCCACGGAGTATAAAGCATGATAGGTAAAAAAGGAATACCCAAACAATGTATTTCATGCTTGCAAAACAAATATAGTGCTGTTAACGGTTTATGCATCATGGTGACACATAGTATTCTAGATAGCTGCCTGTTCCTTTGCAACTGTTCCTGTACAAATGTAATAATGAATTAGACATAATTAGCATTCTAAAACAAAGTGAAACCAAATCATAATGTAGATGCGTGTTCTTTTTCTTAATCGGACGTGCTCATGCACAGTGTATGTCCAGGTCAATCCATTAAAAATGTTGACTTTTAGGATTTTCAGATGGTAGAAAGTCTGAGGCGGAATCCTCAGCGCTCAGTGACACGTGTCTTGCGCTGCAAGAAGACAAGCTCTCGGCCTTCAGACCAGGGATGAAGAGGTGAAGCAGGTGAGACAGTGTCCTTTAGTTCTTCCACAAGACTGGGTTCTACACTAACATTTTTGTTCTATGGTGAAAATTTTAGGAGCCCACTAATGCATCCCAATTAGAAGATGCGCTCCTAAATTATTTTTTCCAGTTAGCACACATCCATTTTCATGGATGTGCAAATGCTCCTAAAATGGGAGCACTGTAGAATCCGACAAGACATACTGCATTCATACACACACGCACACACGCATGCACACACTCACACACGCACACACACACACATGCGCCTGCTTGCACATACGCACTAAAACAAACACACTTTTCATCTGATTGACTTGTTTTTCCATCGACATAACATTGTTCCATCAGAGAAATGTTCTGACAAATGTATGTTCCAAATCCTTTTGATCCACTATATTATTTTTACTGCACTGTCACCACACAGGAAATTCAGAAAAACTTCACACACACATTGTATGTAAATACTAACATAAATTGCAATACTAACATAAACGTGCACAAATCTGTAGATATGATTGAATGGTATTAAAAATGTAAACTTTACAATGTAAACTGGCTCTTGGTTAAAGGATGTATGTAAGTGTCCAATTGTACAATTCGAACTGACGTTCACTGAACTGTACATGAATTTTAGGGTACTCGTTCAAACACGTATTATATATTTTTTTTTAAATTACTCAACTGAAAGGCAAATACAGCAGGCTTCATAAGCGGCGAAATCATTCGAACCTATAAAACCATAAATTATGCATTAGTGGCTTCCGATATAATAGATCTGTATACCTTTCACAACTTTCTCGATATATTTTTATACGTACAGTGATCTCTAACGCTGTTTTAGAGGTTCGTGATATTAGCCTACAGTACGTGTCGTTTCAGTTGCTTCTGTGTAACAGTCGTGAAAGTCGTGCGATCATGTCAAGATGTACGGCTATGATTTTAGTTAGAACACTTTGCGAAATTGCCTTGTACCTTGTAAGAAACTTTTATGTATCTCTTGGTCTGTACTTTGTCGACATTCTCACTGAATAATGATAATCATTTTCTTTTTATTAGGTTGACCGGAGCGCAGCCAATAAACACTGAGCCATTTATATAACTTTAATTATGCACTGAGGGCCTGATATAAAGACAAGCGATCCAAACCACCATCTATGAACCGGCCAGTGTTTAAACGACAGGCTAAAACAGACGTTTGCCGGAAACTGTGGATACAGCCATCGTTTTGCACTATATTGTTTTAATGATAATGGTGACTGTATGCAATGCCACGTTAGGCGAACTGGAATGAACTTCGTATGTATGCACTGGGCAATCGTTGTATAGCAAATTTATTTATTGTTGTTTATTTATTGCTTGTTGTATTATCAGTTTATTTGTTTAACATATCGCGAACCGTATGACCTAATACTTTGCTTTGTTTTACGTCTGTGTCCGTTTGCAAAACAGAACATGTTAGTTCCATTGTGGGGAGCTTGTTATAGGGCCATTTGTTTGCAGCATATGGAGAACAGATCACACGCAATATATTGTGTAACTTCAGAGACACTGTTCAGAAAAAAAAAAAAAATCATTTTTTCATGATTGTTATATTTTCTAAGAATGCATTTCCAAGAGTCACGTTTCTGCGTCTTGATTTTGCGTTTAATAGGCTAGCCTATTCAAACGTTCCACAATATATTAGAACATCAGCCGCATTGCACTTGATCAAAGTTTCTCTTGACTCGATGCAGAAAAGTGGAACGTTGTTAGTAGGTCATAATTCAGTCAAGGGCATTAATGAACTTTACAAGAGGATAAGAAAGGGGATAGCGTCTCCCTTTTGTCTTTATTTAATCGAAAGTGGCATCAAACACTTTGTTACTGCTCAGACTAACGACGAGGCAAGAATAAGAAATGAAAGTGTCTTTGTACCAAGAGCGGGAGAACAGCTGCAATAATTGAATAATTGTGGTAACAATGAGAGGTCACTCGGAGATCAAACCAATAAGAGCTATTTCTCATGGTTCATCTGGGTCAGCGTTCGCTTCAACTGTTCTGTGGTCCACGGACTTTGTAAAATCCGCACAGTTATTATGCTTTGTATTAAATCCCCCCCCCCCCCCCCCCTTTTTTTTTAAAATTTTAAAAATATTGAATAATGTTTTGTTTAATACGAATTTCCCCCAAAATTCTAATAACTACTATAAATGGCTTATTAGCATGTCTACAACTATACTGTCATTGAGAATTCCAGATGGCAACGTGCTGCTGAGGTTATAGTAGGCACGCATCCGGATTCAAAATCAAATACATACATGTTTCCAAATCAGGCTTTAGGGTAGTATGGGGAAGCTCTCTTTCTACAGTGGGAAAATAAGAAAAGGGTGTTCTGGTGACAGGTTCTGTACAGAATCAATCTGTATAATGAAAGTCTTCTTTTCAAGAGGAGTAAACTATTAAAAAGCATGTTTTTGAGTTGAGAGGGGAGTAGAAGATTAGCAACACCAGTGCCAACCCCCCACCAAAAAAAACTAAAAGAACAACTGCATAACATTTTCAGACACTCTGGGCCTCATTCACAAAACCTCTCTTAAATTATTCTTACTTTTGTTCTGAAAAATGTTCCTATGAAAAAACATTTTGGGATTCATGACATGTGCAGACCTTTCTTTTTGTGGATATTCCAGGGGCATGAGGCAACGAATGCTGACTGTTTGTAAATGTTATGCAAAATCCTGTCCATGTGATTAGCATAAGGAAACATCCATGAATAAATACAGATATGAAAAAAAATGATGGATGCTGAAATGTTCATAGAAACATCCTTACACACGGTTTACGATCAAATATGATCAAACAAATTTTTTGTGAATGAGGCCCAATGTTTCCTGTTTAACATAGGCCTACTTTTTCACATCAACATTTACTTCCTAAAGATGAGAGAGACATACTTTGTACAATAAATTGAAATCAGATGGTTGCTGGTGAGTTTGTGGTAATTAACATTTGCATAGGCATGCTTTGGGCGGCACGGTGGTGCAGTGGGTAGCACTGTCGCCTCACAGCAAGAAGGCCGTGGGTTCGGATCTCGGCTTGGGGCCTTTCAGTGCAGAGTTTGCATGTTCTCCCCATGTCCGCGTGGGTTTCCTCCGGGTACACAGTCCTCCGGGTTTCCTCCCACAGTCCAAAGACATTCAGGTAGGCCGATTGGAGACCCTAAATTGCCCATAGGTATGAGTGAGTGAGTGAATGGTGTGTGTGCCCTGCGATAGTTTGGCGGCCTGTCCAGGGTGTATTCCTGCCTCTCGCCCAATGCATGTTGGGATAGGTTCCAGCAACCCCCGTGACCCTGCTCAGGATAAGCGGATATAGATAATGGATGGATGGATGGATAGACATACTTTAGTTAGAATTCAAGCAAAAGTCACACATGGTCAAAAGTTTGTACTTTGTTTCAGTAGCCTATTAGATGCATATTTGAATTGAAAAACAAAGTAGACTTGTCAAGTGCGGATTTAGACGTCTGCTTTGTATAATTGATCTGAAGAAAAACAAAAATGCCAAGTTACTCACGCATACAAAGCACTCTCTATAAGTCATTAATTAAAACTGGCAAAATCTAGATATATGATTAAAAGTACTGATATCAAAATTAGGGTTAATTTTATTGCATATTTACTCTTTTTTAACTCGAATGATTCTAAGGCCTGTTGACATAATTAGTGATTACTGTTGTCTTTATAAACAGCATTTGTTTAGAGTATAGAAGTTTGGAGTGGAATCAATAACTACACAGCATGAGGCCTGGACCAATAAGCTCAGAGTATTTCTGAGAGCACAATTAATGTCACTTATTTGCAATCTTTTTTCTAGATGCCCTCAACTTTCTGTTCAAAAGGAATTTCCTCATTTATATAAGTATAAAGAGCATTTACTAGGATCCTAGTAATTTATTTATCCTGTTTAGGCTATATATTAAGCAGGAAGTAATATAACATAGTAAAACATAATAACATTGTCAGTGTTTGGATTTCATTTGCAATTGATTATCAAGTTACCTAACCTGATCTAATACACATACACCAATGACATTAATGCATTACTCTATTACTCTTGTGCATTATGTTACTTTGTTTTATTAGCAACTCTTACAAAAAGTCTGATCGTTTTTTTTTTTTTTTTCAAGTGGGTTCACACATATTTGAGAAAAGGAAGGTGTCATAGCATAGACCATTGTGATGCCATTGGTGAGACCACATCTCTCTTAAGTTTAGCTAACTCTGGAGGCTGTACTCCAGCACATTGGACTTGAAATGAAACAATGAATATGAAGTGGAAGTGCAGACAGTCAGCTTTAAGTTAAGGGATATCTAAATCCATCTCCAGTGTTACACGTAGGAAATACAGTCCTTGTTGTACTTAAACCCCTCATTTTAGGACCAACAATAATTGGACAAATTAACATAGTAAAAACAGTCAGATTTAACACTTTGTTGCAAATCCTGTCTATTCAATGACTTCCTGAAGCCTGTGACTCATAGTCATCATAACATAACATAACATAATGATGAGAACACGCCATTCAGCCCAACAATGCTTGCCATTTTCCTGGCTAAATTAGTGCTCTGATTACCTACAGACTAAATCGTATCTAACACCACATCAAGCCTAGTCTGGGTCACCAGACGTTGGGGTTCTTCCCTGGTGATGCTCCACCAGGCCTGTACTGAAGCCATATTCAGTTTCTGTTTGTTTGCCTTCAGTCTTGCCTTCGGCAAGTGAAACATATGTCCAGCTGGATTCAGGTCAGGTGATTGACTTCAAGTGAAGTCAAGAACACTCTGTGTTGGCCCTGAAAAACACTCCTGGCCCTGAAAAACTCCTTGGTTGCTTTAGCAGTGTGTTTGGGGTCATTTTCCAGCTGCAAGGTAAAACACCATCCAATAAATTTTGATGTATTTTGTTGGATCTCAGTAGATAAGATGTTTCCATACACTTCTGAATTCATCTCACTGCTACTACAGTGAAATTTAATGTACATGAATTAATGATGCAAAAACACACACCTAGCCAAGAAACAGCTGTGCAGCCAATTGTCCAATTACTTTTGCTCACCAAAAATGGGGGATTGCATAAAAAGGGCTGCAGTCCCTACATGGTTCATTGTCACTGTCCAAAGACTTACGGACTGCATTGTATGTCTCTTTGGTGAGTCTTGTGACACACACACACTTGAAGATGTTCAGTGTGTCCATTAAATATTTAGAGGAAGGTTAATTAAAATGGATGCTGTAAAGAAAAGCTGCCAGACATTATTGAAAGTAATGATGCATACGGAATAGGATTACCGTGGCAACAGGATACCTGGGGGGACCTGGAATAATGGCATGGAGTAGAGGTTAGCATCCCGACCCAAACCCGATTGGGATGGTGGTATGCTGTGATCGGGCCAGGTATCAGGCCTATTTTTAGCTCTATGACCGAGATCGGGCATGGGTCCATTGCCAACCCGGAAGCGTACTAATACATGTGTGGTTACTGTTCTGCTAGCTGTTAACAACAATTATCAACAGTGGCACAAATCTTCCAGTTTTTGTAGTGCATGATTATGCTTAACAAGCTAATTTAAACAGCTGTATTCTACTGCAGGTAAGCAATAAACTTATAAATGTAATGTTTAACAGAAGGATGGATTCAGTTGAGTGCAGTCCTCCGCCAAGGCACAGAAAACCTCCCCTTGCATGAATGTACACAGCAATTGTCCTGGAAATTCAATCATTGCTTTTCAAGATATGTCTGGTCTGATAGTAGAGGAAAGGTCACGGGGTCACTAAAATCAGTAGGTTTCTTCCTCTTGGGAACATGAATATGCATAGCAAATTTCATGGCAATCCGGCCATTACTTTTTTATGTTGATCAGAAATGGAAAGTTTGATCTGATGGTGGCGCTAGAGGAAAGGTCATGGGTTCACCAAAATCAATAGGTTTCTTCCAATTGGCAACAACGAATGTGCACAACAAATGTCATGGCAATACGGCCATTACTTTTCCAGATATGCCTGTCACGGACGGACAGACAGACAAATGTTAGAGAAACTTGGTACCCTTCTTTGCCACAGGGCATAAGGGGTACAAAGCAAGTTGCATGAAATTTGACCACTTGGGGGCAAAAATTGTATATGCTTATTATTCGGCAAAGAAAACAGATATTTCAACCAAACTTTTTGTGGTTGTATCGTATGCCCTTGGTGTCATTTGACCACAATATACTGAAAATTTGGTGGCAAAGGTGCCATAAAGGAAGAGTAGCCATATATATCTGCAACCATTTTGTCTATTGGCATAAAATTTGGTACACGTGCTTACCATGAATCTTGGGGGGCACACGCCAATTTTACATTAAAAAACAGGTTTAAATACTAATTACTCCAAAACTAAAGCATATATTTCAACCCATGACAGTAATGAGCCTGAATTGAGCAACTGACAGAGGCACTGTAGTGCTTGGCTCCTTCATTGCTGCTTGCAGCTATATTTATTTGTATTGTGTAAGTTTGAATTACTGAAGCTAACATTTTCTATTAAAATAGTGGGTTTTCATACTGTAAATATTAATTGTTCAAACTAATCATTGTCAAACTAGGGTATAAGTGGCAGAATACTATGAAGAGGTCGCTATTTCAGTTGGGACATCTAAAGGTCACCAGTGGAATGAAAACTAGAACTGTAGATGTGAGCACCCAAACGTATACAGTATGCCCATACATACTGAGAAACAGTGCTTGTTATCTAAAGCACAGTATATTGCACTGAAAGTGAGGCAATAAGCAGTTAATAATAGCACAAACTGGATGTGTTTGAAGCCTAATAAACGAGCCAAAATGAGATGCCATTTTATGTGTCGCACAATAAGCAAGGACATTAAGGAAACAAAATCCCCATGCCGATGCCTAAAAGTTCAGATGTTGCTGAGGGGGACAAGGTACACACTTCATTAGATTTTGTCAAAGGGCGCAATGAGATGTGTGTAGGACATTGTTCTTGGGCATGTCTCCTTTCGTGGAATCTCTGGTCGCCCTTGTATCTACATGGCCTCCGCTAATGAATTTTGTCAGAGATAATTATGGGTCTCGAAATAGTGGTCAGGGTGCGGATGAAAAGCCGCCTTTGTGCACCCAGGGCTGGATGCCGCGTCGCGACCCCCGAGTACTTCCTCTGCCCTTTCCGTGACCCGCCCTGCTTCTAGTCAGGGTGTTCCATCGCGGCAGGACCCGGAGGTCCATTGTCGCCTAACTTCACCTGTCCTGCCTGGTTCGCTGGGCACGGGCACCGCGCTGCCCTCGTACACGGTGGTCACAGAGCATTTCCTGTGCTTTGTGTGCTGTGGGAAAATGAGGCCGCCACTCTCACTCCTGTTTGTGTGTCATTAACTTCTATTTGTGTGTCGAACCCCAATCCGCTGTCCTTAATTTGTCTGAGTGACACCCCCCCCCCATCTCTGGCACATGTGATGCTGTGGGGGTGAAGGTCACCCTGTAATGGCTCCTAATAAGTTTGTGTTCCTCATTTATTGAGCAAGCTCATAGAAACTCTGAATTCAGGATGCCTGATAACTGGTCTGGAGTTTTTGTAGATAATAATAATAATAATAATAATAATAATAATAATAATAATTAAATGAATATTGCAGTTTCAGACTTACAGAAAAAATAATAAAGTTGAATATTAGTATTAAATTAAGCCAGATGACAGCATGAACATAGTAAATTACCCGTACCAGCAATGTCTTCACATTACACTGAAGTGAACAAAATGAATTGAGTCTTTTCCTTTCCCTTTATTGTACAAACATTACTATAGCAGTATAAAAGCTTGTTTTCATACTTTAAATGTGACATATTTAGTAGTCTATTGATACATTTCAATTAAATTATAAACCATGTGATTCTCACTGCAACAGTTAAGCATATTGCATCCATAAAAGGCTCCTTTGGCCATCCTCACTTAACTGGTTGATGGGGTAAAATGCATTGAGTTACTTTTAGGAAGGTGGTGTTATTGGTCATATTTCCACCCACAGAGCAAATAAAATATGCAAATGTGCAAAAACTGCACTGAAACCTTATCAATTTTTTTCTTTTTTGTAAATATTTAAAATGACCCAGGATCAATTATTATGCAAATCAGAGCTTTTATTGTGCTCTGTAGTGCTCTTTTTGTTTTTAAAGTGACATGATCTGTTTTGGTCTACGACCTTTCTCAGACATGGCCAATGGCATTGAAATATCCTGTATCGATACAGTATAATCGCTGCTCGTGACCCCCCAAAATCTCACCCTTCCTTCTGCTATTCTTCCACTTTCATTGAGCCATCTGCTCATTTTTATGCCTGCTGCTATGTCTTACATTGCACCTTTACACAGAGGCATGTTATGCCACCAGCAAAATGCACTCGGTAAGGTACAGACCTTTTTCCCTGCTTTCGTCTTTCAGGGTATCACCCTCTGACCCTTCAAATGAGTGATCCAGAAACTAATGTTTGGCACTTTTCTATCAGTGAGAAATGGCATGGTTAATATTGCAGCTGCCCTCTGCTCATTATGCTCTGCATTTAAATAATGTGTCTTTCTCAATAGAGGGAGATCCACATTAATCAGCAGCAATATTGGTGACTTCATTTGAGATTAGTTCACTTTCCAAAGGTAAAACACATTAAAGCCAACCACAAACCACCATGCATTACACTGCATTTCCATAGGAGAACTTAAACAAGAAAAACACAAAAACAAAACCATAGAGTGAATGCAAGATCTAGATCATTGCATCCTGAAACGTATGTCACTACATATTGAGCTTTGGTAATAGGTGAATATAAAGTTGCCGGGAAACATAACATTCATGCATATTATAGTGACTGTGGCTCCCCTCTTAATTTAATTGCAGAGATTGAGATTGAGTTCCAGATTGTCAGATTTTTATCGCTGACGACTGCGATAGCAATTGACCAGCAAAAAGATCAGTGTTAAATCAACACTCTTGGAGTACATTACACTCTTGGGGTATATTGAACCTGTTTTCATAATAAATCATTTTACTGTTGAATTAACACTGTATTATAATGACCTCATACTCCAGTACAGAGGAGCATATCTACATTGCCCAGGGACTCATTAACATGTGCTATATATGGGATAAATTACAAAAAACCATAGTAAAAAAGGTCTTATAAATGTTAACATTAAGAAAACCAATATCTCAGCAAGTTTATTGAGAAATGGGGTTTATTAGCAGTATGCCGGTGAAACAGAATGTCTTTGGGATTTTCATATCCAGATCCCTCTGCTTTGAGGGTCCAGCACTCAGTGGGAATATTTTGTTGGATTAAAGGCTAGTGTACAAATGGAACAATGAGGCTTCTTGAAGTTATCTATCCTGAGAATGCTTAATCTTCATATCGATAGCGAATTAAAAACTATCCAGAAAATACTGAGTCAGTCGGTAAAGATGGATACAGTATTGTAATGCTCCACTGTTATTTTTTATGCATCTTAATATTAACATGGCTGGAAAATACACAGGTGTGTGCTCAAAATACACTATGGCCATTTGCCATTTTTGACATATGTACAATATGACTGGAGTTGGGGAGTAGTTTAACTAGAGGTAGTTAAACTAGTAGTTTAATTACATTTTGCAGCAGTTTGCTGGTAGTTCAACTACATTCAAATTAGTGCAGTGTTTGTAGAAGTTAATTTCTCTTTTGTCATTTTGAAGTGTTAATTACAACAACGACCAATTACTTTAGGCCCTAGAACATTTTGTTCCAAAGCCCTTTGACCAAATACCACCTCTTTCCTCTTTTTGTAGTTTTCAAGTTACATTTCTCTTTTGGGTAACTTGGCCGTTGTTCAACCACTTTCAGGGTGAAGTAATTGGTAGGTTGTACAACTATGCTTTCAGAGTAGTTTCTGAAAAAACATTGAATATGACACTAGAACATGCGCCAATTATAATGACATGAATAATATTTTCCTTGGAGTTACCTTCAAGCAACATTTGGACTTTTATTTAATCGACAAATCTGCATCATTTTTGTAATTACTCATGTATGGAGTTGTTTGGGCAAGCACTTTGCCACGTTGGTTGTGGTTTTCAAATCAAAAACTGTGTACTTAATAGTTTTTAAAAAAAAAAACAAAATCCAAAATTGCTAACAAGGCTAGTCCTGCGCTATTTCACTGTCGCTCTGGGGCGGTTGATTATGACACAGCCTTTAAATCATCTACTTCAGCGCAAGAGCCATCAAAGGGCGGCGGTCTCAACACGCTCACATTCTTAAGGAGCAAGGTAAACGGCTAGGGCCAGAGCTTCGGGGCGACACAGAGACCACACATTATCAGAGTTCACTCCCCAAACACCGCGTTGTAAAGATCCTATTATGCGCGTGTGGGATTTTGTCAGTAGTGCAAACAACTCCGACTACGGCGCAGCCCAATAACAGGGATCATAATTGCGCCTCGAACTAGCCCTCTTATTTTGGGCCATGATTAATTCAGTTTCCAACCCATAGCACTTTGACTGACTGCTTTCATGTGGAAAATCTGCCAAAAACCCAAACCTTTCCAGTATCAAAGGGGGGCAGACACATATTTACGTGCTGGCCGTAAACTCCATTTTGAATCTGTTCTCATGACATTCTCCTAAGGAATGTGTACTTGAAAGACATTTTTCTCCAGTAATGAAAGAGTTTCAAAGTGCTACACTGCTGTCAGACTGGTATTGAATAAATAAAGAATCACAAAAAAAGGGACAGTAATTGATCAGAATAGCATCAAAAGAAAGGGAAATGAAATTTCTCAGAAATAGTCCCAAATCACTATGCTGTGAATGGTTGAAAAATTAGTACCCTCTCTAATGGCCAAAATAAGAATTACAACCTTCAGGACCCTGGTATACATAAGACAATTTTGTGAAATTCTAGACTCTAACAGATACAGGCTCTGAAATTAGATAGTAACATTGTGTAGAAATATCAGAAACATAAGCCTTGCCTAAATTATTCAGTCAAATGCAAAAAAAAATATTTTAAATCTTAGCAACAAAGATTTTCAGTGTAAAAATCAACATTGATGGAATACTGTCAACTCTAATAGAGTAAACTACAGTGTTGTACATATATAAAATTGGTTAGTTGATTTAACACTGGATTTTATAAGAGATTTAAGGGTGGATATGTGAAATGTGGCCTTCCACAACACTCCAAAACTACAATTTGACACCACCTCCATGCCAACAGGTTATTGGTAAGGCTTGCCAGGAGAAACATCCAATCAGTAATGTAAGCACTTGGAGTTTCCATCCATCTATCCATTATCTATACCTGCTTATCCTGGGCAGGGGAGGGGGTGGGGGGTGCTGGAGCCTATCCCTGTGTGCATTGGGCGAGAGGCTGGAATACACCCTGGACAGGCCAACAATCTATCGCAGGGCACACACACCATTTACTCACCATTCACTCACACACTCATAGGAGAGAACATGCAAACTCCACGAGAAAGGCCGTGGCCGGATTCAAACCCAGAACCTTCTTGATGTGAAGCACCACCGTGCTGCCCGCACTTGGAGTTTGCTAAACATAATCGGATTCTATGGTCAGATGAGGCAAAAATGTATTTTTATGCCGCAAACACCAGCAGTGGATATAAAATGACCATTACTATATAAAAATAGTAATGGTCATGCAGAAAATAACCATGACCACTGTAATATCCACTGTGAAGGGTGGTGGACATGTGATGATGTGGGGCTGTTTTGCTTGCAAAGGCACTGGGAACCTTGTTAGGGTACATGGCACCATGCCTCTTGGTTTTAGACCAAAATCTGGCTGCCTCTGCGAGGAGGCTAAAACTGGATTGTGGCTGTGTCTTCTAGCAATGATCCAACTCATTCCTTCAAATCCATAAAAAATGTTACATGACCATAGAATCAAGCTTTTTCAGTGGCCATCCCAGTCCCCTGACCCACAGCCAACGGAAAACACACAGCTACAGTAAGATATAAAGCAGTATGAAAAAAGAAATCAAATGGGATTAATACCACTTTACTATCATAGAGTTCTATCTATTCTCTCTCATTCATTTCAATCTTTCACAATTTGCCTTGCTCCAATCCCATAGTGTGTGTTATGCTGCCTGGTTAGCAATGTAGATTTATGACACCAATATGTTCTTCTCAATGCTTTAACAGACTATAATACATAATGGGAAGAGTACATTATTGCAAACACACATTTACCCCTGTATTAGGAGTTATGGGTATAGCCATCCTGAAAATGAAAGCTATAAATCTTATTTACAAAGGTGATGTCATTAGGAAGAGCGTGCGTCTGTCATTTAGGTCATTCTAATAGTTTGCGCAGGACCAGTGGCTATTAAAAGAAAACCTGGGGCAAAAAAAGAGTGAGTTGCTCAGGCTCTTGCAGCAAAGTGCCCCTCTGAAAGCCACCCTCGTGTTTTCGGTCCTCTGGAACCCCCCTCTCTCTTTCGGAGCTCGCCGGCATCTGCTCCACATTTCGCCCCACTTGTATTCCCGTCTTTCAATTTAGCATCTGAATTCTTCCCCCGTTGCGGTCTTCCAAAGAGACCCCATGACAAACTAGCACTGTATTTCTGCAATCTTTGCGGCGACGGATGGCAGAGCAGAACATATTAAATTTGTTACTAATTTTGAACTTGGCAGCGCCATTCGTGCATTTGCAACCAGCTTACTGAAGTTAAACTGGCTCGACTCGGTCTGCGCCACGACCACAACACAAACAAAACGCAAGGAACAGTAGCTCCAATCTTTCGGTTGCCTATAGTTTCAGTTAAGTGTTTCAAAAAGCCCGGTTTAATGGAATTAGTGCGAACATGGGTACACGAAGAGGCACGTCTCCTCAACTCTTTGCGAACTTCCTGAAAAAAATCTATGGGCGTATACGGATGAGATGCCTGATGCAGTAATTTATATACACTTCAGAAATAGCCGTCCACAGATCATTGTGAACCACACGCGATGGCAAACATTTCACACGTGTTACTTTAAACACAGTAAAACTTCCAGTGTTAACTGAACACTAGCAGCACTAACAGTGTTAATTCAGCTCTTAGCCAATAACATTTGGTCCCCATTGGTCCCCAAATGTCATCTGCTAGAGTTGAATTAACAATGGACATTTTACTGTGTATGGACTCAATGTGTAAAAATACAAATACAAATGCAGAAATGCAGGCCTAGTTATTGTAAGGCAGTTTTCCCTTTTTAAGGAAAATAAAAGTGGCTTGCAAAGTCAGGAAGTTTTACTATGCAGCCTAAATAGGGACTTTATGAATCTCCCAATATACTTCATGTATGTTATTATATCATTTAATTCTCATTCGGCACAGTTTATCTCCTCTCCTTTAGCTTTTATCCCTGGAGTTTGGATGTGTAGCGGAGCAGGGGACCTGCACGTCGCACGACAGGCACAGTTTACAGCGCAGGTTAATACATGCGCTCGCCCGTCCTCCGTGAGTCGTTTTCTCCGGGATTCCGGTGACAAGGTCGTGGGGTTTCTTCCCCCCCCCCTCCTGTCAGCACACCGTGGAGAAACATTTGCTCTTTCTTTCTTTGCCTCTCCCCATTGTCTCAACGGTTTGGGTTTTGAGCGCGGAATCCTGGAGCCAGCTGAATCTGTCACACGTGGAACAGCAGTGACCTCTAGAGACCGTTCTCTCCACCTGCGACGCGGGACCCGCGGTGACAGGTCCTGGCACGGTCGCGAGCGTGACGGCGGCGCGTAATTAGGGCCAGTCTGAGCCGGAAGCCCGGCGCGTCTGACTGTAACGGATGAACTCTAGTCTCAAAGGTGACCAGGACCCAAAGCCCCTTTGAGGCTGAGCTAAAATTCGCATCACTGCAAAGTAACTGAATACATTCTTGTGGGCTTTCAGTTCATCCTCTGAAGTTTGCCGGAGCCACAGAATGAATACATCCAGGTTTTTTTTATTCACATGACAGTACAGAATCCTTATGGAAAATATGCTGACATAATCATGGCTTTCTTATTCACATTGACACACTAGGACAGCTTTTAGGTGTCAAGCCAAAACATCGCATTCTCCGACCCTCTGGAAACCGTGAATGAAGTCTAACCATTTTTTTAAACTAAACACCATAATCCAGGGGAGCCCATTAAAATATGTCTCCTTCTGTTTTGTAAAGATTAATATGGTGCAATAAAGGTTAAGCTGAATGTGTTTTATAACAGTGGGCATGTTAAAAAACATTCACAAAATAGCAGCATTAACATCAAATCCATTATACATGCAAATGGAAGACTGAACATTGTTAACATGACCAAATTACAAAGCTTTGATAACATTCATTGCAAGTGTAAGTACATATAGAAACCAAGCATCTCACTGTTGTTCTATCAGTAAGAATTTAATTTGAAAAATATCACTTTGCCTATTTGATATATGCAGTACATTAGCAAATCCCATATATTATATATAAATTTAAACTCATTCTGGTCTTTGCATATTTGCAGGTGCTGTGTGGTAATTTTATTTGGCAAATTTTATTGTTATTTCTATCATTATTCTGTCTGCCGTGGTGTAGAAGATGATGGATGCTGTACTGGGACTTGAGGCTGTGAATAAAGGTATTGTCTGAGGCAGAAAAGCTATTTAATTCCCCAGCGGAAGACTTTAAAAAAAGGGGGAGGAAAAAGCTGTCTAACTTTTCCACCTTGCAAGTCAGTGGGGGGCACAGCACAATGTTTCAGCTGTTTTACACATTTCTTAGCAGGTGCGACTGATGCAGACTCAGACAGACCAAAGGAACCCATTTCAGCATGTCTCTGTCACAGCGTTAGTGCACACGTGAGCACTGAAACAAAGACCTTGGAACATGTCGAATGGCAATAGCAGAAGTGGACTGAAGTCTCCATGCTCTGCAATGATTCGGGTGGATTTTCTTCGACGAAATGTTAAAAATCACATGTATGCTCATGCGTAGATGCGTCTTCAGAGTGCAACGTTAATGATCCCACCGCCGTGGGCAAAATGGCTTGAGCAAAAAAAAGAAATGTGCGTTTATTTACCAAATATGTTTTCCCAGTTGCATGATGCAAAATTAAAACAGTATATCTGTGTTTTTGGCCTCAGTGGTTTGCTTAAGTCTGTCAGCAGTGTGTTTCAGAGGCAATGCCTTTTCCTCGCGATTCATGTATAAGTTTAGTGTGGGTACACATGAGCGTTTCTCTCTTAGTAAAACCGCTTCAAAGAGACAGAGAGCTCTTGCCATTGATCGGTTTTACTTAATGGAGTGACAGTCTCCAAAGGTCCCTTGTGAAGATCACTTATGCACTCAGCTCCCAGACATACACCAAAGGTATATCTGATCTGCGCTGAAACGGTTGTTGATTTAAACCACAGAGCCCGGTATGGCTGCTGACCCGGACTTGGAGGATGACATCAAGGCCAAGCGACCAATCAGGAATCAGAGCCACCCTGGCCTGCCAACGCACTTCTGAAATTGCTCAGTTGCATAGAAGTCCCTTTAGTGACTTATATAAAATTGATTTTCTGAGCACAGCCTTTTAGCAGCTATGTGCTTGAAATATGAACCCTTCATTGTTGAAAGTGTTTTTTTTTTTTGCCTCATGACTAATGATCAGAAGCAGGAGTGTGTTTGAAATTCTTCACAGAGGCCTTTTCCATAATTAAATACCGCTAATAATAGAGCTTTCTCTGACTTTACAAGCAAGCACAGTGGTTCGCTACTTTTCCTTTAGAAGCCCTTTAGAAAAACAGACCTTGATTAACAAGTTCACCGTGGAAAAACATTTCAAAACAATGCTCATTTTCAGGCAGACGAACACCATAATTTCATCTGAGCGATTATTATCTGCTGTAATCGACCACCACACAAATGTAGTATTATATAAACTCATATTGCAATATCTTGATAGGCATTGTGAGCAACCAAAGGCAATATACTAAACAAACTGGCATTGTCCTCTGTCCACAGTTCAATGCCAAATGAAACAGTCTGAACTAATTTATGATAGCCAATAGCCTAGTCTAGCAGATAATACCTGATAGAAATTGTGTAGGTCCAGTCAAACAGAAGCAAGTGGCTGGACTTCATCAGGAAACAATTTGCACATCTGCACATTAACTACGTGTGAATTGTGGAGTATAGAGCCAAATTAAGAAAAAACAAAACCAGATTAAAACCTAGTATATGGTTGGACCTAACACACGTGATCCGGCCGACCAATGGTGTAACTTCATAACTCAGCCGACCAATGGTGTAACTTCATCACTCAGTCAGTCAGTCAGTGGGTCACTCACAGACATTCGCGTTTGTAGGGCTGACCCCGCTGTTGTGGTCCAGCCAAAAAGTATTTGCCCCATACATTATGGAGCTCACTGTAGATAAGTATGATACGACCAGTGCCATCTATTGTAATTTCCTCGCAATGCTGTTGTGGTCCAACAATGCAAAGTATGTTCATAAGTGTGCAAGTACGAGTTATGTTGTTGAACCATTCTTTCTCAACAAAACCAAACCATACTGTTCTCAAAAGACAATGCAAAAACACGTGTTCCAGTACAGGTATGGTTCAGTTCAGATCAGTATCTAAGCAAAAAAAATCACATAGTTGTCCCTGATGGTATTAAAAATAAAGTAAAGTAACAGAAAAGTTCAAAATACTTTAGCATCTTTGGTGGAGCTTGTACTTTATTGCTGCATTGCCTGATAAGAAACATTGGGTCCACGAATGTCAACAGACATAAGCATCACTCTGTCATTCTTCTTCGCATCTGATTTAGAGGCAATTGAATGATTAACTGAGATGATTGCCACAATTACCTGAATGATTGTTTCACACATGGGTTGAAATAGAGGCTCCATTACCTTCTTGGCAATGGAGGACTGAAATATATGTGAAAGAACAACCAGAGATGTTATTCTGACCCTATTACTTAGAAATAAATACCCCATATATCAGGGCTGTCAAATCTGCAGGTATTTGTGGTTTCCTTTCAATTTGCAGCCAATTAATGGCTTGAGAACAAGGCGTGTGGACTCCTTAACCAATCAATGACTTAAACAAATCACTGTTGCTGAAATACCGTGGATTTGGACATTTGTGCCCTACACAATTTAATTTTCATTTTTTTAAAACAAGGAAATGAACAGACCACAGAAATGAATGCTTAACCATTTAAAATGTGCACATTAATAGTGCTGAAACAGACTGGGAATAGAAATCGACCTAATATTCTGGCCAATCTTTCCCACTTCAATAGCATGCCTGCGGTACCTGACACACAAAACTGATATCTGGTGTACAGTAAATAACATAATTGTATCATCACATATTTTACAGCAATAGAGATGATTGACTACAGAGTCGGAGCCACATATTGGTGGGGGGAAGGGAGGGGGTCAATTATAATTTGAATAATCGAGCTGCAGCACTAGGCGCACACCGACATGAAGTGTGCCTTTTTTATCTCTACGCATTTCAATGAACTCAGACACGAACACAAAAGGTTATCACCTAGGAAACATATTTTCCTAAGCACAAGTTAAACATGCAAGTGAGATCAGCATTGATATTCAATTTAGCCAGTCAACCAGAACCTATAAATATTGCAGCTCTCTCCACCTGAGAGGTGGTTCCACCCCCCAAATCCAATCCCATTTGAGCAGCTTGAGAGCAGAGGAAGAGGGTGCAGTAAAGTGGGGGGTGATCTGTATACTAAGTGGATTGTTATGTCTCTGCCATTTTCATTTTTCACCAAATGGATGGGTAGGTTTAATAATCAGGCTTGAGGCCGAGAGGATCCAATGTCCTGAACTATTACATCTGGCCTGACCCCACACTTCCCGCGCTCTGGAGATCTGCACGAACCTCAACCCTACGGCACTGCGAAGCCGAAGACAACCGAAGAGGCTCAGGGGCAAGAGAGAGGTCACGCGGATGAAGGGGTTAACGTACCACTCAATAATGCACCAAATTATTACCCAACGAAAAGAGAATGGGCTCGTGGATGAGGAGGGACTCAGCCATGTTAACGTCTTTCCTGTTCCCGCTCCCACTGCATGCTCACGTCTTACAAAAATCGAGGGAAACCATTTCCGCCTACACTCTTTAAATACACACACGTGTGAAACAATGGGACACCACAACCTGTGCTGTAATTACTGTTTTTGTGGACGTAATATTTTAGTAACGCCGGCTGGGCTGACTCACTGGTTTTTGGGGAAATTTATATAAGAGGTGCATGTCTGATCCCTGTAATTCAGCGAACAACTGAACAAAACAGACCCACACACTGAAGATAATATGTTTATGTTTCTTTAGCTTTTCTACCGAGTGAACCGCACGTGTGTTATTTCAAGAAAGGTCAGCTGAGTCACTAGGGTATGACTAATTGAGTAAATTGCAAACTAGTCTCAACAACAAAAGGAATGCATGCCGTCACATTCTGTGGATTCAACTATGGTTTTCCTTTAGCAAGTGTATTTTTATTTACTGTCGGTGGAAGGAAGGCAGTTCCTGTGTGATCCTAAAGACTCAAATTGACAGATTTGCTGGTTTATATGTAGTGGTGGAAAGTGGCCTCAACCATGACCTGCAGTTCAAGGGGGTCACATACTGCAACCGAACATCTGTAATAATCAAGGTCATAATACAGTTATGGCTATAACATGTTGCGACATGTTTATGGCTTTAATGTAGTGTATTATTGATAAGCATTGTGTTTTGTTTAATAATGAATTGAAGATGGTGCATGCATACAGTATGTGCAGTCCTATAACACATGTAGAACTGGAGTTGCTGAAGATATCATCACAGTAGTGGTAATGGAAAGCCAGCCATCCAATTTTGTCACACCCTAAGTCTCGTGATCAGGGCCGGCAATAGACAAAAAGATACAGATCACTACCTGATCTATTATTAATACATTAGTTTACATATTAAAACTAATGTTTTAATAGTATTAGTATTGACAAATGAAATACAACACAGGCACTTCCAGAAAAAAAGTAGCTTGCCAAAAATGTTCCAAATTTCTGTACCCGTTTTCTGTCTTTTTAACTCAAGAATTAATTTCAAGAATTAATAATGAAAATTCTAAATTCAATGATGAAGCACACAGCACTCAAAGGAGCAAAATTGGCCCATGCAGTTTTCTCCTCAGTAAAGTGTATAACTGCATCTGACGTTTTGTGATGACTTTTTGTGTGACAATGTTTGTGATGAATTAATGAATGAAATGCCCTTATCGTTTTCAGTAGCTGGGATGTATTGACAGGTCATATCACTGATGGAAACGACAAAAGTTTCAAGATTGTCATCGGCGCATTGTTGACGCCGTTTCTTTAATCACGGGTAGCCTACGAAAGTCTGGCCAGTTTAACCAATTTGTTTAGCGTTTCGGTGAATACCCCGGGGAGGGGCTCCCTGAGCACCAGCGAGCGCTCAGACGGCCAACGCCGGCGCGCGAGTCCGTCTGCGAGCGTCAACACGGTAATTAGTCCTGGGAATATCCTGAGCTCTTGTTTTGAAGGAGAGCAAAGGTAACAGATGGACGCTGGGGAAGGAGGAGGAGGGGGGGGGGGGGGGCTGAAATAAAACAAAGAAACAAAACAGACGAAAAGGATAAAGAAAACAACGACCGCGAAATGACGAGACGGTCGGATCCCTGGTAATCCTACATAACTCCGTTAGCGGCGTCAGACGAGGTCGGCTGCTATCGGACGGGCGGCACTCTAAAACGCGTGCTCTTTTTCTGGGGGGAGGCGGTAATCTTCCGCGCGGCCATTTAGTTAGCGTGACCCATAAAGGCACAAGCCCCAGCCAGTAAACGCCGAAAGGAGATTAAAGAAGAGAGATGAAAGAAATGGATTGCTTTGTTTCCCGCCAATGCGTTTAATGTTGTTTTCGTTCGCGTACGCCTTTTTGATTTGATTTACTGCTTTTGTTATTATTTGCGCTCAGTCATTTTGGCTCATTTAAATTCTGGCTTAACTGAAATCTCTCCTGATAAATAGGCTTTTTACGGAGGCAATTTGACAAAGCAGTTGTTTTGAATTTACTGCACACAAACACATCATTTTTGTATTATTTATGGCCATTTACAGTTTTGCAAAGATGGCTTAGACGGGTGGGAACCCAAGGTTACGGTGTACCAAGCCATATTCCACAAATTATACATTTAAAAATTCTTCGCAAAAAGTTGTATTGATTTGTACCACGCCTGGCCTTACCATGCAATAAGCTATGAATACTTTGCGTGGGACTTGAATACAAACAAAATGGAAATAACAAGAAACACATTTTTTTTTTAAAGAGCGACTGAAAATCAAAGAAATTGAGAGTTTCACAGAACATCACTTCTTCTCATCCATGCCACAGATTGAATGCTTGAGCTCTAAAATACATATTTCAAAAACAACAGCATGTTATTTGCAAATTTAGCTGAGTGGCCCTTCATGTAATAGACAACAGATCTGTGTAACTGCATTTTATATTGGCAGTATGACTACATGTAGAGTGACATATTTAGCAAGAAAGCAGCAAGTAATCTTGTGGCCAGCTCATGAATGGCTATAACGACATGGGTGTCCACTAACCCTAAGCACGATGGCCTGTGCATTAATATTTCATTTTAAATGGCAAAATTTTTTAGCTTTAAATTCAATCTGAGAGGAGAGGATAGAGGAGAGGCACTTCCCAGCTCAAAAGACAAGGCCATCTTTTCGGATCCACCTATGGCCCGTCCCAGGCCCTGACATTCTGATATTCTGACGCAGCCAGCTGGCCAACAAATGGCGGGATCTTTCAGAACTCCCCACCCCGGGGCATCCCTGACTGCACAGTCTCTGCAATTTCCGAAAACCCTTCGGAATCATGTTTGTCTGGGTAGCTTTAGTCAACAGACCAAAATGACAAATCAGCCTCAGTGGATGGCCATAAAGTGGGCTGTGGCTGGCTCTCTCTTTACTGTAACCAAGGAACAGTCTTTGTGGTCCCTTACTTTTTGGAGAGAGAAAGCTTTTGTTGGGATAGGGAGCTTCAGACCAGCAGCCAGGTGCACGCGTAACCACATTCCTTGTTTATCGTTATTCTGTTTCACAGATCGGGCCTGTAGGGTGAGGCGTATTCCCCATGTCCCCTCCCCTTCTCTTCCACCCTTCCGAAGCACCCTCGTGGTGCTAGCTCGCGGAAAAACGGTTTCGAGCAAAGCCGTCGCCTTCTCCCCTGTCGCCCTCTGCAGGAAGAAGCAGCGCGGCCTTTTCTGTCTTCCTTTCCCTTCAATCCTTTCTTCCTTTCTTGCCTTTATCCCCTCAGAAATGCGAAACCCGGGCATCAATCATTCAGGAGCTAATGACAAAAAACAGCCCCATAAATCTTTCAGGGCCTTGTCGATAAGGCGAGCGCGGCAGTTCCTGTCCTACAGCTGGTTGAGTCGCGCACGGGGGCCCAGACGGGCTCGCCTAGCGCCAGCGCTTTGATCTCTGCTTGTGAAACAGATCAGCTCGGGCCCGGTCCTGGCAGCAAACCCGTCCGAGCGGCTTCGGAGGGGAACCGGGAGGCCCTCCCGGATCCCTGACACGGGAACGGCCTGAAATATTCATAGGGGCAGGAGGAGCGGCCACGATGACACACATTCCTCCTTAATGAGGACGCCGACTGGGAACCCGCTCTGTCCCCACTGGGGCGTGTAAAAAGGAAACGGGGGGTTTGGGCGGAGGCGGACCAATGGGCGGGCATTTGTGACTGTTATAAAAGGGAGCATGCTTTTATTCCCCCTGTGTATGCGCACTCCACGTTCACCTAGCTGGGTGATGCCAGAGAGGGAGTGCATGGATGCTTCTGTTGAGAACCATCTGACTATCATACCTGAGAAAGCACCATCGCCAGTCCCTTTGCTTAAAAAGCAATACTGCACTGTCAGTCAATACTAGCTGCACATTTCTGTTTCCTGTCAGACACAATTTCAAGTGATACATGACAGAAATACTTATTTCATTAACATTACTTTTACAAAAACATCACATGAAATTAGCTTTTTCACATGTGAAAATCACAAATTCACATGTGAAATTAAAGTATTCACATGTGAAAAGAAAATGTGACATTTTCACATATGTTTGGCTTTTTTCAAATGTGAAAAATTTTTATAGTGAAAACAAAACATGTTTTCTCTCATCTTGGGGGTGAGTTTTTAAATAGGTCACATGAGTACTCTTCACACGTTGGGTGTTTACATGTTTTTGGATGTGTGGTTTTTGAACACGTGAATTTGAAGGGTACCTCTGCACCTCTGTTACAATGATTAATGGAAAAGTGCAACCCACAATGTTCATATTTTATTAAAATGATATATTAAATTATATCAGTATCAAAGACTTTTACACAAATTCTCTAATCATGGATGCTGATTGGCTGAGACCGTGTTCTACGGTGATTAGAAATCTAATAGTTGCAGTTAATCACTCCATGCACAACTGTTTTATAAAAGCAAAATTGTATCGGCTGTATTCATGATACAGCATAACTTCTTGCACTGTATTGCTTAAATAAATCGCAAAACACTCAATATGAATGATTTATTCCAATAAAACATGGAAACAGCACTCAGGGTCATTTTAATATACATAAAATTGCTTTTTTTTTCCTCCCATTTCGTCTTCCCAAGTATAGATTTTCCAGCTGTGCCTCTTGTGTCTCTTTGTGATATCCATACTCCACGCAGGCACCGTGGCTCCTCTGATGTATTTACCCATGAGCCCATCATCCACACTTACCACACAGGCTGCACAGTGAAATGACTATTCCAAAGGGCCTGTGTTTAAATGGGTAATTACCAAAACAAAGCGACTCTCTTGGACACCATAGGCAGAACGGAGGCATTAAATTAGGAGGGGAAAACAATCTCGGAGCATCAGGAGCCCAGGGTGTCATTTTCCTTAAACACCCTCCTCAGCAGTTAAAGAGAGAGCTGTTAAGGTAAAAGACACAGTAATCCTATGACAGATGCCCCAGCTCGTGAGACGGTGAAATTTATGGGTTCTCTGCATCCATTACACTGGGGAATAATGAGCCTCAGCACAAACCTATCATTTCTCAGGCTCTGAAGACGACGGGGAAAGCTATTCATACTGCTTAGCTCCAGCCCTCTGACAGCCCCAAACACCCACACGAGTGCCACTAGCCGACCTCGCGGCACAATAATAAGGTACTTATCTCTCCGGAGCAGATTTATAAAGACAAGATACTCAGTTGGGTCTGGCTGGGGGAGGGGCGCCGCTGCGGGCGGGGAATGACCGACTACTGGGGGCGGGGCAGATGGTGAGGGGAGGGGGCGAGCGGTGCTGGGGCCTGCTCAGCTGGTTCATTACATCAACCACTGTCCCAATCTGCAGAGTGCCTTGCTCACCAGCAGGCCTGGCCGTCACCACCCGTCTGGTTTTTTCAAGTGCACCGCCACCCCCTCCTCCCCATGCAGGTGTCAGAAGCTATTTCTCAGCCCCCTCCCCCCCCCTCCCCCCAAAAAAAAGAAAGAGTGGTAACATTTGGAGGAACAGCTGGGCGCACTCATGACAGTAGATGTCTGCTGTCCATCTTCCCTAATCCGCTCCTTTCTCCACCTCCAGGAATGTGCTTTCTGGAACGTTCTGCATATCACAGAAGACCAGAAGACAGACAGGCGCAAAAAATTGTGCATACCTGTAAAGTAGCAATAACAAATCTGTACAAAACAGTAAAGCTCAATGACATACTACACTGACGTTAGGGAGGCTACAAGTAGTTGGTATCCCTGTATTTGACTATTTAACGTGAACTTTTCATTATATGTCTGTTTATGTATCACAATGCATTATTCCATCCATATACCTGATACTGTTCTATTTTCACATTGATGACCAAATGATTCAGTGCCTATACTGCATGAATGCAGTTAGCGTTTGAATGTATTCTCACATACATACATACATACATACATGAAAGCATGTGGTTTATGAACATGTGCTTTATTCATAAGGCTATAAACACACACTGAAAGAACGAACGGTACATAGATGCCCATATCACAGGAGACTTGCATGGGGGGGGGGGCGCTTTGGATGGGGGGAGTCCTCTTACTGACAGGGCTTGACCCAGAAGAGAGATCAAATGTAGTTACTGACTTCTCACTGTCACCAAATTTCTATACCCTGTCCATAGCTGGCCCCAAAAAGGCAGGTACAGAAGTAATTCCATGGGGCTTCTCAGTTATTCAACAACATTGATGCAGTTAACAGTCAGCTGAGAACAAGTGCACAAGGAGCATATGTTCGAATGAGACAGGAAACAGTGTAGCCCTATGCTTTTTTAAACAGGAAAGATAATTACTGAATTATTTCATAGGGTAGAATGGCTTCCGTCACTTTTCAAGGTTTGAGGTAATGAAATAGCACACATCATAAATAGCTGTTATATCCAATATATTCCTGATTTCCGTAGGTGAAATTACAAAGTGAAGCGTATATGAGGTGTAAACAGCCTGGGTTCAGTTAACACCTTCCAATTTTAGTGTCTGATGAACTTGTTTTTGGACTGTAAGCTACAACTTCAAGTGCATTTAATTGCGAGTCAAAATTAAAGGGCAAGTGTTGACAGAAACCAGGCCAATGTTCAAGTTGAAGTAAAATCTGAAATTGGATGGAGGGGTATGACTTGATGTAGTTTTGGGGTGAAATACTTGTAGGTGCACAAAGCAAAGCTTTTGGCAATGACTACTAACACAATTTAAATCACCCTCCCCTTGGGGAAAGAAACACTAGCACAAATTACCTCCCAAATTGAGAATGTACTTATTAAATTATCCATCATTTTCCATGCTAAAGGTTGCCAATTCATTTGTGGGATGCCAAGACAAATCCTATTAGCATTTTAGTGAAGAACGTTGATCCTTTTGGCTACCTTTCTGCCCGATAGTGCCAGAAAACATTGTTAGGGAGATAAAACGCTTCAAGGGAACCTTGCCTCTCTGGTAATGATAAGTTCCTACAAGAAGCGCCCATCATGGGTGGTCTGTACAGGAGAAGGTGATGACAGGATGGCAACCGACTATTTTCAATGCAAGATACGCTTGAGAGGCCACTTCAAGTAACTTCTGTTATGGAATAAATGTCACTAACCAAGTGTACGCAGGACTATCAAGTGTGCAGACAATTAATCAATAGCTACAGAGGCGAAATACGAGAAGAAGGAAAGTGAACGGATGAGAAAGATTTAATTGGCATCAAAAATAAAAGGCGGGTTTTCCTTTGTGTTCTCCGCCCTTCTACACTGCACTTTGACCACAGGGAATGCTGGTGTGTGACAGTGGCCACCAAGACGAATTAATATAAATGAATGTTCAGTGCATTTTGTTTGCAGGAGTAACAGGGGAGGAGTGTGGAGGAGACCAGCTGGCAGTGTGGAGCAGTCCGTGTTTGGGGAGCCTGCCTTTTCTCACTGGCTGTCCTGGGACAGATCTGGGGATAAGCACCTATGTCCACTTGCACGCGCTGTGCTTTTAATTTCGCCATTTGATTTGAGCTGCTGATTTGAGGAGGCAGGTAAGCTCTGTGAGTTGAATGTCAGCCCCACTGACTCCCCAATGTGTTAGCCTGAGGACTCCGGTATATATGCTACAGCCAATCCCTTGATCAAAATGTGTTTAAAAGTTGTTCCACAACTTTTTATTTAAACTTACATCACAATGCTGGCTTGTACAAAAAATCAAAAAAAAAAAAAACACAAAAGAAGGGTAGACTGTCTGCTCTCCTTAAAAAAGTGCAAGTGCATGGTTCAATGGTAAAATCCATTGAACCAGAAGAAGCAAACTGACACTAAAAATGGTTTACATGTTAAATTGTTTACATTGTTGAAATGCTTTAAACTATTTAAAAGCACATTTGATATGTGCCATATAAACAATTAATAAAACAATTCCAAGAGTTACAAAGTGAAACCATTTTAGGTTACCTTGCATGGCACACATGCACCTCGATTTTGAACAGGGAAACAACACATTACCGGCTTTTATGTTCAGTCATCTTTTTAAACGAACAGCTTCTGAAAGCTAAGAGCCATGATGGCGTCCGTGTTCGGGTGCCTTTCAGAAACCTCAACATTCGGCTGCCTCACAAAACAAGAGGAGGAGACGGCAGGGGGAGGCTTAACTTCCTCTCCCTCCACTTCTTAAAGACCCTTCATTCACCGACTCATTCATTCATGGCTCGGAATTTGCCGGCACTTCGGAATCAATTAAGAGATTAACAAAATCACTTTCTTTCATCCGGCGTGCAACTCGGTGAGTAAGGGCACACCTTCCCCCAGCAGGGAGGGCGAAGCAATTAGCCCCCTTTCAGAAATGCCATTAATCTTCCTCCTTTATCTGCTTGCGCGTGAACCGTGTGCAACTGGGCCTTGAACCTGTGCACCTCGATAAGATCTGAGCCCGAAGCCCGACTACTCACAGCATGCCGCCACCACAGATATCAGTGCTCTCTGCCCGCTAAAACGCGACTATTTCGACTGACTGTACTTGTCTGGATGGCGTCCCCGACTGCAGTCGAATGCCGAAAAGGAGAGGAGTTTGGGGAAATCCGCTATTCCTTCCCCCAGGCAAGGAAAAACAAAGGTTTATTCACCAGATTACTGTGGAGTCAAGTCAACAAAAAAAAAACGCATAACCATTTTCTGTATTAGTTTCGCAGATACAGTGCTGTGAAAAAGTATTTGCCCACTTCCTGATTTCCTCCATTAATGCATATTTGTCACACTGAATGGTTTCAGATATTTTGGCAAAATATATTTGACAAAGGGAACCTGGGTAACAACAAAAAACATTTTTTAAATTATAATTTATTTAATAAAAAGGTTTATCAAACACCCACATATCTCATGTGAAAAAGTAATTGCCTCCTTAAAGTTAGTAACTGGTTGCATCACCTACAGCAGCTATTAACTGCAACCAAAAGCCTCCTAAAAATTGATATCAGTCTTTCACATCGCTGTGGATGAATTGTTGCCCACTCATCTTTGCAGAACTGCTTCAATTCAGACAAATTGGAAGGTTTTCTAGCCTGAATTGCTTGTTTCAGGTCCTGTCACAGTATCTCTTTTGGCTTCAAATCAGGTCTTTGATTATGCTACTCCAAAACTTCTATTTTGTTTCTTTTCAGACATTCAAATGTGGACCTGCTTTTGTGTTTTGTGTTCAGCTTCAGCTTACAGACAGATGACTGGACATTCTCCTGAAAAAAAAATTTCTGGTACTGAGCAGAAATCATGGTTCCTTCAATAATGGCAAGTCGTCAAAGTCCGAGCAAAGCATCCCCACACCTTCACACTACCACCACCATCTTTGACTGTGGTAGGATGTTCTTCCTATGAAATTCTGTATTTGCTTCATGCCAGACATAATTGGACCCATGTCATCCAAAAAGTTCCAGTTTTGATTAATCTGTCCATAGAGCATTATCCCAAAAGGCTTGTGGATCATCCAGGTGCTTTTCCTGCAAATGTGAGAAGATCATTGATGTTTCTTTTGGTTAGCAGAGGTTTCTGCCTTGCTACTCTCCTATGAATTCCATTTATGAATCCTATGAATCCTATTTTTGCCCAGTCTCTCATATGGGTGATATGGGTATTTGAGAGCTTTTTTTCATTGAATAAATGAAATAATAATTTTAAAAAATGTTTTGTTTTGTGTTTACCCTGTTTCCCTTTGTCACATATTACATTACATATATTTCATCTAAAGAACTGAAACCATTCAGTGTGACAAACATGCAATAATAGAGGACATCAGGAAGGGGGCAAATTCTTTTTATGGCACTGTAAAAGAGCATTTCTTCCTCATTGAAACCACTAATGTTAATGTTTCATACAGTAGAACTACTGTTGGGACTCTATGGACTAAATGTGGCATTTCTTACTATGACAGCTGATTGCATTAATCTTAGAATAAACCTCCTGACAGAGATTTGTTGTCCATTTTGAAGCATTACATTCTTAGTCAGACAGCTTATCTTAGAGACACACTTGTGGTTAACCACAAAAGCTGCAAATATTACAAACAGACATGGTGCCTGAATAGGTCTCTGTCACTTATTTTAGCCGTTTTCATTCAGGGTGCATCTGGAAAGAAATCATAATCTTGTAATATGGTGAAACAGATTAAAATGCTTGACTATTGTTTTGTAATTTTATTCTCAAGGAAATCTCATCACTACTCAAGATATACCTGCGTGAGCCATCATCAAACCATTGGTTTTCTGTAGCAATGGGATAGTGAGGCTTTGTGAAGCTGATTATGGGTGGAGCTACCACGCTGATCCTGATGTATATAAACCAATCATGAGATCTTCGATCTCCACAGTAAAAATTCACAGTTGATTGAAACCATTTACTGATAGCGTCTGGCAGCTGTCTATCGTGGGGCATCGCTCTCCCCTCACTAGTTCCACACACAGCTAAACATCAGCTAAACATCAAACCCTTTCCTCAAGATGGTGATGAATGACAAGATACTGGGAATTCCAAATATTGGGACTAAGGAGAGAAAGGAAGTAACTTCTGGGATGAGCAGCGTATGACAGAGCTTGACCCTCAATCATTCTCTGGAAACCATAAACCATTCTGAGTAGACGACAGAGGCAGTGGGAGTTAAGAGGGTTTAGTATCTTTCACCGGAACAAAGGCAACTTGTGTCCCCAATGTGTGCTCATTATGCCATTGTGAGAAATTTTGAATGCATAATATATTTTGTAAACACTGTTGATATAGCTCCGTCCTCTCGGGGTAGTATAGACCCTCGTCCATAGTCTCAGATCAGGCCTACCCGGCCATATTAGTGAAGATCTGTTTATTACCCAGCAGGGAGGGTCAGCAGCAGCAAAGCCGAGATCACATGTAGGCGACCTAGGAGTGCCAGTCATGTTCTTGGTTTTTCGCTACATCCGTGCTCCATTACAAGAGTTTGATAGAGTCAGGAGCCCAAATATTTAGTGCCTGAACAGTGAAACATTGGGTACTAATTAATCTAGTTATGTAGTCACAGGCTTCCCTGTGATAGATTGGCGGCTTGTCCAGGGTGTGATCCTGCCTGTCACCCAATGCACGCTGGGATGGGCTCCAGCACCCCCTGCGACCCTGCCCAGGATAAGCGGCTATAGATATTGGATGGATGGATAGTTACAGGTTTGGATGGATCAAAAACCAGCAACATCTCTGCCTACCCCTGACCTCGATTACCATACCACTCTTTAACCATCTACCATCTCATCAGAACTTGTGGTTTACCACAGAAGACTTCCATACAGGACTAATCCAGTGTAAACAAGCAGGAGCGCTCTGCATAAATGGAATGCCAAAAATAACTTTCATACAGCATGGGGTTGTGTAAATGTTCAGGTAACAGAGACAGGAAGAACCTTTACTTGACAAAATGCACAACTTTCTGTAGAACAGAGACCTGCCCTTAATCCAACTCATCAGGCTTTCTAAAACAGAGTGAGTGTCAGACATGTGTATAGTAGGTAGGCATAGCTAAGGCATTGTAAAGAATGTGGAGCTCTTCTATGGTTTAGCTGCCTGAACTGCGAAAATTTAAGGAAACCTGCAATTTGCCTGATCTCTCACCTTAAAGCAGCAGAGCACTGAGGTAGACATCAAAGCTGAAAGCCAGACGGCTGGAAATTTACCAAAGGACCATGAACTGCCCCAAGACTCTCGCTTCCACTTCTGAGTGTTGCTCCTTAAAAGGTCCAGGTTTATTTTGACACGGATTCACAGGGGCGAATGAAAATCTACCAACCATAATAGATCCTTGAGAATAGACTCCTTGAGTCAGACTCCTTCAAGCCCCCTCTCTGCCATCCCTGCGCCGCTCTTGCAAAAAAAAACAAACAAACAAGAGAATTCAATAAGGCCTCTGAGAGGCAAGATTACCTGAGAAGACGTCAGCGCTATGTGAAATCTCAAGTGCCCCTTCCCAGCAAGGCTAAAGACAGTTCTCCAAACATGTATCAAACCTCACCTTTGAAGAAACGGCAGACAATTAACCCCTTGAGTCCAAAATTATGGATTGCCAGGGCTGTGACACTTTTGGCAGTGGGGTGGGGGCGGGGGGGGTTGAAGGTTGTTTTGTATGTGTTTGTTTTTCAGGATGGACTACTTTAATGAAGCGAAGCTGTGTGTATGTGAGACAACCTATTTCTGTCAGTCTGAGAATAAAGTAGGGTAAACCTCTTGAGAAAGTGCGCACTCCGCTGTAGGAAATGTTCGCTCTCTCTCATTTGTTCTTCTCCTCACTTCTGAAGAATGTGCTAACAATGCAGGGGGAACAGAGAAGCTCGGCTCCTCGTGAATTTTAATTACGCCAGGCGCGGAGCGAAACAATGATGGGGTTTATCCAAATTTTCCCACTGTGTTTGCGTGTCACTTCCTTGTTTTGCATAAAAATAATTAGACAAGAGAAAGGCAGCATTGAGGCTCGCGATAAAGCCGGATTGTCCCTGGATTGATGTCGGTAATAAAGTGCGATGTATGTTTGTGGACATTAACAATGACTGAACACGGTGTACGGAAATCCTGTAGACACTGAAAGATGATTAACAAAGTATTTACAATTAGAGACACCCCGCATTCTTCTCCGTAGAGTGGGACTGAGTCCCTCTGCAATACCACACAAACTGGGAACACCTTCCATTGCCGTGTAAGCGCTTGTGTTCCGACAAGTGAGAGTATGGAGATGAAGACCCCTGAGACAAGTGTGTTTGTTGGCGGTCCATCTACCTTGGCTGAGCGTTGCCCACGTGATGTTGCCGGGCAGGGCCTCCTCCCGCCGATGCCAGCGGCGCTGTCAAATACCGGCCTGCTCTGTGTGTCTACTGGAAGCGGCCCACCAATCCAGCCTCTGTTCTTAGCGAGCACCCGCCTCCGCAGCGTGCGCAGTTAGAGGAGAAAACGGCGTTCCGCGGCAATTTCATATCTTTTGCTGAAAAACCAATGATCCATTTCACCGAAGATTTATCGTCCCTTTAATCCGGGCAGGATACAGCAAAGATTCTGATCTTTTGGAGATATTGTTTTATCGGGGGGTTGGGGGGGATTTTCAACCTGGTCTCCTGTGGCAGACACTAAGATTACAGAGTGATTATAAGCAACTCAATACAGTATGACAGCCCTATCATGAGAGGGACTTACAATCATGTTTCATTAATTCAGCTTGAATGAAGCCTCATTTCAGGCCTCAAGGAGCTTAAGACTTATGTGAAATTAATAACATAACAGATGTCTTCACAATTTCTCTCCTTTGGATAAAAAACTGATGATTTCAAAAAACTACAATGTGTTAAAACGCAGACAGTGGAGGTCTATACTCCTGGGCAAAATGTTACTCATTTTAATCATTCATGCCCCGGGATGAGAAGAAATTCAAGTGTCAGATTTAAATTAAGCAGCGATATTCAACACTGTTATGTCGTTAGGATCGGAGGCGCTCTGCTCTTTCATGTTAATAAGCCGGGGCATTGGATATTTAAGCTAAAAGTGCAGAAAGATGAGATCTATCTCTGTTAATCACTGTGAGGAGGCAAAGGGCTTCGGGGAGTGGAAAGGGTGGGGGTAGGGGGCGGTGAGGGGTGTGTGCAGGAAGCTTTGTTTCTAATAATTTATCACTCTTTTTCAACCCCCCCCCCCCCCCACCACCCCCAAAGGAAAACAAGATGCGTCTACACTTGTGCAAATTTCAACACTTTCGAAAAGATGCGAGGATCTCTCCTTTGCGCTGAAACGCCTCAGGCCGAAAAAGCTCCCCTCTCTCTGTACGCTGAGCGAGGAGCTGTAAGCAGCCCGTTATTTCAAAATGCAATTCCATTATTTTGGCTGCCGCACGACGAGGCGGCTTACAAGATGAATTTGAACGCATGCATGCGCAGGGCTTTGTCTACCTGCCACTGCTTTTCAAAGCAGGAAACGCTCTCTGAATGAAAAAAAAAAAAACGAAAAAAAACAATCTTTTAGCTTGTCTTTTGATCCACTGGGCTAAGGGAGCTGAGAAGCGACGCATACTTATTTTCTTTCGTTATTTTCTTATTTGAGGCTTCATGGAGTGGGCTGTGTGTCAGTTTGTTGATGCAGATTATTCATGCCAATATTGTAAAACTGGAATGACATCACTGGGAAATTCCACCTTACAAGGAGTGGATTATTTAACACCGGGCTGCCTGTGTGGCAAGTGTGGAGAGCACAAGGAAGTTTCATTTTGAGATGCGGCTTTACAGTGCATTTCTGTGCGCATCTTACCACAGACGATGGGAATGCCTGATCAGGGAAAATTGTTTGTTTAGATAACAAAATTGCCCAGGATAGCTTTCAAATGTTGAATTTTTTTATTATTGGGTGCTGCAAAAGAAATCTCAAATAACAGGAGATGGCTTTCCTTTTCTGGCCAGCAGTTTCTCTGAGACATACCCAGCTAACAATATTAGGTTGTCACAGCATTTTCAGAACATCCTGTTAGTTATGCAAACCTGAAATTTTAGCAACAAAAAACATGGTGCAGACTTCATAATTACTTACATATAAAAATTAAAGTTCAATGCATTATCTAATCAATGTCTGTCATCAGCTATTACAGGCATTTCATTTCCTATTCATTGCAAGAGAGTCATGCAGGTGGTCAGCCAAGCCAACTGAATGTGGCAGAGCTAAAAGAGTATGCATGAGATGGCCGGATGGTGGCGCTAGACGAGTCAAAAAGATCAAGTGGTTTCTTCCTCTTGGGACCATGCCTGTGCATAACAAATTTCACAGCGATTCGGCCTTTACTTTTCGAGATGCGTTGATCGCAAATTGAAAGTCAAAAACAGCTTTTTATTTGACTTTAGTTCCTGTACGTGTTATGGCCTTTATCACCATACTCACCCTAAGCTATGGCTCTTTGACTAAAGACAGCTGATATCCAATGAGTTTTCCCACTAAAGGCAGAGTTTTAGATGTGACATGGGGAGTGGGAGGCTACTACTAACTAGGTGTTCAATTACTAATAAATGGAGGGTTAGGGAAAGTCTCCCTGAGGATGTATCTCTGGGTAAGGGCAGGGGTGGGCGGGGGGAAGGGGGTTGGGGGGACGGGTGATCCGTGGCGATTGGAGCTTAGCACTTGGCTGCCCGCCAGCGCTAACTGTACTTATTACACTCATCCCGTGAAGAGAGCATCCATCTCCCGCTCCCCTCTGACACTTCATTTATTCCCACATTCATTTGTCATGTCCCCAATCACTAAAATGAATAGAAACTTTCGGCCATGATGGATGGCGCCTCTAATTAAGACCAAAGAAAAGATCCTTGCTCAAGTCCAGATGCTTTTTTTCTTTTTTTGCATTTTTTTTTGTTCTTCTAATAAGAAAGTCTGCTCTTGTTAAGCTCTTTGGGTAATGACCTTTGTAGCCATTATCTTCTTTCTGTAGGTCATTCATGGGTTGAGAGGGGGAAAAAATAACCTTTTTTTCCAGACAAGATGCTTTTTTATTGTTTGTTTGTTTGTTTGCCGTGCTTAATACAAAAAGGGAATGGTGTTGAGAATTTTATCTAAAGGAAATCCCCTCAGAGATTATCTATTCAAAGGCATGCAAATGACATTGCCATGTGAGTAAAAAAAAAAAGCGGGTTGTATTCATTTTGAAACTGCTTAATTACTACAGTTCCAAAATAACTTCCCTGTTGTTTACTGCTACGGTACATACAAAGAAATCTCTGGCATGCAGTGACTGTGGAGCAGTTGATTATGTGGAATTTTAACTTCTTTCAGACCGTATTTGAACAAAGACAGAACAGGGCTCCTTTCAAGGTGAACAGAAGTGCACTGAACAGGTGATTCACCATATACATCTTATAAACATTTTAAGAAACCTTGACCACTGCTGGACCATAACTACAATTTTTACAACCAGGAATTGTTGTAGTCTGTAGTTCCGGTCACTTGTCTCCCCAGTACTGTCTCTGTGTCTGTGTTCCCTGAGCTGCTTCACTCCCCTGTACTTGCGTGATTTCACTATTCGGGTGGTTCCGGGTTTTCGTGGTTTCCCCCCTTCTTTCCAGTCTCGCTTTACTTTCTTCCTGCTGATTTCTAGTTTTACTAATTTCTACTAATCCCTACTAACTTATAGATTGTAAAGTACTAACCTCGCTAATATACTAACATGTGAATATTACTAATGGACTAACACACACTAGTTTTGGGTTTTTGATAGTTTAGATCACTATACTAATACATTAACCAGTCTCCCCTTTTCCATGCTGCGCTGTAGCTCCGCCCCTTTTCTTTCTAGCCTGCTCTAACGCTGAGTTCTGCAATTGCCTGCACCTGTCTCTTGCTCTAACTGCACCTCTCTCTCTCTGCACGTGTTTTACCTGCTAAACCCAGGCCGTCTGTTATCATTGTTGTCTATGTGATTCCAGTCCGCGTTTTGTCAGTCCCCTGTCATTTAATTAGTTATCCTAATGTTCTTCACCTGGATGTTGTTTGTTACTCCGCCCTCACTCACGTAACCCCTCCTTGATTGTTACCTTCCCAGTGTATAAATGTCAGTCTTTTCCACCATGTCCCTGTCAGAACGTTGATCAAATTCATTGTGCCGATTATTTGTAAGCCTTTGTATTTTGAGATTCCTGCGACACCCCTTTGCCTGACTTCTCTTTGCCTGCCCTTTGTACCTTCGCTATTTCTGATCTCCTGGTTTTTGACTTTTTGCCTGTCTTTTTACTTTTCTTCTGGAAACTCGATTCTGTACCGCACTCTCTCTGATCACCTGGCTTCGAACTTCGCACGGAATAAAGACAACGTTTTCTTGGATTTCCCTGGTCTGCGCGTGGGTCCTTACTCTGAACGTAACAGTACGTTCTGACCAGGATGGACCCAGCGGACCCTGCCCAGGTACAATTTGTACTTGGGCAGCAGGGAGCCATGTTGGGACGCCACCAGTCCCACTTGGAGTCGGTCTCTCACCAGCTGCAGACTCTAACCTCCTGCGTGGCAGAGCTGACATCTGCACTCCGGGCCTCCTCGCCTGGCTTCGCTCCCCAGCAACCTGCGGCTCCCGCTACGCCTGACATCCCACCTGCACGTGCTCGTGAACCCCACCTTCCTCCTCCGGAGAAGTACGACGGAGAACCTGGTGGCTGCCGCCCATTCCTTATCCAGTGCCGGCTGATCTTCCAGCTACAGCCAGCTACCTTCCCCACTGAGCAGGCCCGAGTTGCCTACATAATCACGCAGCTCACCGGGCGAGCTAGGAAGTGGGGAACGGCCGCCTGGGAGGAGGGGCTTCCCTGCGTGCAGACCTCCACGCTGCTCGCAGAAGAGATGAAACGGGTCTTTGACCGCTCCAAGCACGGCCACGATGCGGCGCAAGAACTCCTGCACATGCGCCAAGGTGGTATGACGGTGTCGGACTTCGCCATCGATTTTCGTACTCTGGCTACCGCCAGTGGCTGGGAGAAGAAGGCTCAATACGACACCTTCCTCAATGGCCTGTCTGAGCGCGTGAAGGACGAGCTGCTGACCCGGGACCTACCCGAGGACTTCAACGATCTCATTGCCCTGGCTATCCGCGTGGATTCACGCATCCAGGAGCGCCAACGGGCTCGCAGTCAAGGTGTCTACAACCGAGCAGTCACTGAGAGGTCCAGGACCACTGCTGCATCCCCTACCAACCCCAAACCTCCTCCAGTCATGATGCCGGACCCGGAACCCATGCAAGTCAACCGTGCTCGCCTGACCCAGGAGGAGAGGGATAGAAGGATGCACACCAGGTCCTGCCTCTACTGTGGGAAACCAGGTCACTATGTCGCAGCCTGCCCGTTAAAAGACAACGCCCGCTAGTGTATCGAGGAGCACTAGTGGGCATGATTCCGACTGAATCCTCCTCAAAGCACCGGACTTGCCTGCCTGTCACCATTGAGTGGGGGGGACGAACCAAAGGGACCACCGCTCTCATCGACTCCGGGGCCGAGGAGAACTTCCTGGACGCTGGGGCCGCCGAGAGATGGGAATCCCCTTGGAGAAGGTATCATGCCCCCTAGTGGCCAACTCGCTCAATGGTCAGAAGTTGGCGAACATCACCCACACCAGCGTTCCACTCAAGGTTCGGCTCTCCGGTAACCATCAAGAAGAGCTTCGGCTCCACATCATTGAATCTCCCCACTCACCCATCATTCTCGGGCACCCCTGGCTTGAGAAGCACAACCCCACCTTGGAATGGAACTCGCACAAGATTTTGGGCTGGAGCCCATTCTGTTTAGCATCTTGTCTGCGAGAGGCCCATTCTTCTGTTCCCGAGTCACCTCATCCCGAGAAGCCGACGGATCTGTCGGCGGTTCCTCCGAGTACCTGGACCTTAAAGAGGTCTTCAGCAAATCCCGAGCCACCTCTCTGCCTCCTCACCGCCCCTACGACTGCGCCATTGACCTGAAGCCCGGCACCACTCCCACCAGAGGTCGATTGTTCTCCCTGTCTCGGCCGGAGACGGAAGCTATGAACAAATACCTCCAGGAGTCCGTGACTGCCGGCATCATCCGTCCTTCATCCTCACCAGCGGGGGCCGGATTCTTCTTCGTGGGGAAGAAGGATGGCTCACTCCGGCCGTGCGTCGACTACCGTGCCCTCAATGACATTACGGTCAAGAACCGTTACCCACTTCCCCTCATGGCTTCCGCCTTCGAACTCCTGCAAGGAGCCACGATATTCACCAAGCTGGACCTGCGCAACGCCTATCACCTGGTGCGCATTCGAGAGGGCGACGAATGGAAGACAGCCTTCAACACCCCTACCGGACACTGGGAGTATCTGGTGATGCCCTTCGGGCTCACAAACGCACCAGCTGTTTTCCAGACACTGGTCAATGATGTTCTGAGGGATTGGATAAATAAGTTTGTTTTCGTATACCTGGATGATATCCTGATCTTTTCCAAAACTAAGGAGGAACATATCATCCAGGTCCGCAAGGTGCTCCAGAGACTTTTGGAGAACCGCTTATTCGTCAAGGCGGAGAAATGTGAGTTTAGCTGTAACACCACCTCTTTCCTGGGGTACATCATCTCCGCCGGCAGCATTCAGATGGACCCCCAGAAGATCCGGGCGGTTGTGGAATGGCCTCAGCCAGACTGTCGTCGGGAACTGCAACGTTTCCTGGGCTTCGCCAATTTCTACCGTCGTTTCATCCGTAATTACAGTTCTCTGGCAGCCCCACTCCACCGCCCTCACATCCATTAAGACCCGATTCCAGTGGAACGCCCAGGCTGAAACAGCCTTCCGAGCCCTCAAGAACCACTTCACCTCTGCACCCATCCTTGTTCATCCTGACTCTGCTGCCCAGTTCATCGTAGAGGTTGATGCCTCCAACATTGGGGTGGGAGCCGTTCTCTCTCAGCGTTCACCCAGAGACAATAAGATCCATCCCTGTGCCTACTTTTCTCACCGCCTGACACCCACGGAACAGAACTACGACATTGGGAACCGTGAGCTGTTGGCGGTGAGGATGGCTTTGGGAGAGTGGCGCCACTGGCTGGAGGGCTCTCAAACACCTTTTCTGGTGTGGACTGATCACAAGAACCTGGAGTACCTTCACACAGCCAAACGCCTCAACTCTCGCCAGGCCCGATGGGCACTCTTCTTCTCCAGATTTGACTTTACCCTTGCTTACCGCCCTGGGTCGAAGAATACCAAACCTGACGCCCTCTCCCGCCGGTTTGAACCACCCACCAAGGATCCCTCACCTGACACCATCCTCCCGCGGAGCTGTTTCATCAATGCCATCCACTTGGACATCGAGGAGAGGGTTCGTAAGGCCCAGGAGGATGAGGCTGGTCCAAGTAATTGCCCAGCGGATCGTCTCTACGTTCCTGCCCAAGTCCGCTCTCAAGTTCTCCTTTGGGGCCACGCTTCGCAACTTTCATGCCACCCGGGGGCCACCAGAACCAGAACCTTTATTCAGAGACGCTTTTGGTGGCCCTCCATGAAACAAGAGATCTTGGACTTTGTGGCTGCCTGCTTGGTCTGTGCCCAGAACAAACCCTCTCACCACCCACCCTCAGGTCTGTTACAACCCCTCCCCATCCCACACCGCCCCTGGTCTCACATAGCGTTAGATTTCATCACAGGCCTACCCCCATCCAACACTTTCACCACTATCCTCACCATAGTTGATAGGTTCTCTAAAGCTGTTCACTTCGTCCCCCTCACCAAGCTTCCCTCTGCTAAAGAAACCGCCAACTTACTCATTCATCACGTTATTAGACTACACGGCATCCCCACTAACATAGTTTCCGATAGAGGCCCCCAGTTCACTGCACGTTTCTGGAAAGCTTTCTGCTCACTGTTGGGTTCATCCATTAGTCTATCCTCAGGATTTCACCCCCAGACCAATGGCCAGACCGAGCGGGCCAATCAAGTTATTGAAACCGTCCTTAGATGCCTCTGCTCCAAGAATCCCTCCTCATGGTTTTATCAGCTACCCTGGGCAGAGTATGCCATAAACTCTCACACCTCCTCTTCCAAACTTTCTCCATTCGAGTGCTGCCTAGGGTACCAGCCGCCTCTGTTCCCTAGTCAGGAGGAGGAGGTGGGGGTCCCCTCAGCTGAAGCCTTCATCCGGCGCTGCAGAAGGACATGGAAGACCGCTCGCTTCAACTTGCTTCGCGCCAGCGCCAGGATGAAGGTGACGGCCGATCGCCGCCGCTCTAAAGCCCCCTCCTACAGAGTTGGACAGCGTGTTTGGCTCACCACCAGAGACATTCCCCTACGTGTTGAGTCCCAGAAATTAGCTCCTCGTTTTATTGGCCCCTTTCCTATTGTTAAAATCCTCAGCCCCACTGCGGTTATATTAAAGTTACCCTCCACCATGCGCAGAATTCACCCCACTTTTCATGTTTCCCGCTTAAAACCCGTTGTTACCCATCCCCTCTGCCCTGCCCCTGAGCCCCCCCCTCCCCCCCGACTCATTGATGGTGGTGATGCCTACACCGTGAACAAACTGCTGGATGTTCGTCGTCGGGGTCGCGGCCTTCAGTACCTGGTGGACTGGGAAGGCTACGGCCCGAGGAAAGAAGCTGGATCCCCTCTCGCTTCATTTTGGATAAGCAGATGGTTAAGGACTTTCATGTTAAACACCCTGTGCCACCGGTGAAAACGCCAAGAGGCGTTTCCTAGGGGGGGGGTACTGTTGTAGTCTGTAGTTCCGGTCACTTGTCTCCCCAGTACTGTCTCTGTGTCTGTGTTCCCTGAGCTGCTTCACTCCCCTGTACTTGCGTGATTTCACTATTCGGGTGTTCCGGGTTTTCGTGGTTTCCCCCCTTCTTTCCAGTCTCGCTTTACTTTCCTTCCTGCTGATTTCTAGTTTTACTAATTTCTACTAATCCCTACTAACTTATAGATTGTAAGTACTAACCTCGCTAATATACTAACATGTGAATTTACTAATGGACTAACACACACTAGTTTTGGGTTTTTGATAGTTTAGATCACTATACTAATACATTAACCAGTCTCCCCTTTTCCATGCTGCGCTGTAGCTCCGCCCCTTTTCTTTCTAGCCTGCTCTAACGCTGAGTTTCTGCAATTGCCTGCACCTGTCTCTTGCTCTAACTGCACCTCTCTCTCTCTGCACGTGTTTTACCTGCTAAACCCAGGCCGTCTGTTATCATTGTTGTCTATGTGATTCCAGTCCGCGTTTTGTCAGTCCCCTGTCATTTAATTAGTTATCCTAATGTTCTTCACCTGGATGTTGTTTTGTTACTCCGCCCTCACTCACGTAACCCCTCCTTGATTGTTACCTTCCCAGTGTATAAATGTCAGTCTTTTCCACCATGTCCCTGTCAGAACGTTGATCAATTCATTGTGCCGATTATTTGTAAGCCTTTGTATTTTGAGATTCCTGCGACACCCCTTTGCCTGACTTCTCTTTTGCCTGCCCCTTTGTACCTTCGCTATTTCTGATCTCCTGGTTTTTGACTTTTTGCCTGTCTTTACTTTTCTTCTGGAAACTCGATTCTGTACCGCACTCTCTCTGATCACCTGGCTTCGAACTTCGCACGGAATAAAGACAACGTTTTCTTGGATTTCCTGGTCTGCGCGTGGGTCCTTACTCTGAACGTAACAGGAATTACATTTTTTTTTTCAAAGTTTTCAGATCAAGCAATTACATTAATAATTGCTAAATAAATATTGGAACTGGATATAATTTAGCAATTCAAACAGTTTGTTTTGTACATAGGTGCAAAGATATGCAAACTGTGAAACTTTTAGCCAATCACACATATTGAAAAACAGAGGGGGCCTTCCTGCCTGTAAACAATGACGCCATGACATGCCAAAGCCAATATAAAATTCTAACATTCACTCTGTATTCATGGTTCACACTCACCACGCTACACTTACAGTAAGTACACTTAAGAAGTACACTCCAGAAAAAGTTTCTTGCTTGACACCACAATCCAGGCTTCGCCAGATAAACACCAGAATCCGACAAGCATCCATTGATAAACAGACATTCCTTTTGAACAAACTATTCACAATGAGTTCGTTAGAAATATTATTTTTTTCAATGTCTGTAGAAATTATCAATAAAATTTCCCAGTTGACTGTAAATAACATACAGTCATGGATGGAAAAAATATACAAACTTGTATTTTGTTACAAAATAAATTTGTCCATGAACTGCAACCAAAATGGCTGACATAGATTGTACTATATACAGTGGCTGGCAATATTTCAAATACTCGTATTTTTAGTATATATTGGCATGTTTGTATTTCATATGTAAGTAATTTTGATTGTTTCCCTGTTTGTATGGTTTATACATCTAAAATTACATATGAAAAACAAACATGCAAATATATACTAAAAATACAAGTATTGGAAATATTGCCAACCACTGTATATATTACAATTACAGTAACAGAAGGAAATGGGTACATAGTCCTGCCCTTGATCATTTCACAGTTTACATCACTTTAGTACATGTAGTTGTTTGCTAATTTATGTCATTAAAATAACTTATTGCAACCCAGTTGATACAATGTTTATGATTTAACTTGTTAAAACAGTTAATTCAAAGGAACTGATGATGGAGGATTCCATTGAACCTCTGCTTCTTACGGGTTCAATGGAATGAGTCTGGCCAACAAGCACTGATGGATTTCTACCCTTAATGAGATCAGTAAGCAATAAAAAGGGGCATAAATCATGGGGAAAAGGCTGGGAGGTCACTTAGCACGAAGAAGGTTATGTGTTGGCAGTGGAGGTAGTGTGGGAGACATTATGTCAGAAGGTTTTTTTCTTTGCAAAGCCCAAAAGAGACAGAAGCCAGCCTGTATTGTAAGAGGCACCCAAACCAAGGTCATCCACTCACACAATACAGCTGTCCCACTAACATCACTCACCCCTGACCCCATATAGGCCCAAAGTCATGATAAGAGATGCCATGAGCATCATATTTTTGGTCTCCACATGGGAGCACAACACAATACAAATCCAAGCGAGGGAAGTTACTGAGCCGAGCAAACAGTTGATTAACGTGCAATGTGGAGGAATATGTAGGGATCCGCTTTTGGAAAGTGGGGCATCATCCGTCCCTTCATCCTCACCAGCGGGGGCGGAATTCGTCTTCAGTGGGTGAAGAAGGACTGGCTCACTCAGCTGGCCGTTGCGTCGGACTACGTGCCCTCAATGACATTACAGGTCAAGAACCGTTACCCACTTCCCCTCATGGCTTCCGCCTTCGAACTATGCAAGGAAGCCCCGATATTCACCAAGCTGGAACTGCGCAAACGCCATCCACACCATTTGGTGCCATCTCGAGAGGGACGACGAATGGAAGACAGCCTTCAAACAACCTACCGGAACGGGGAATGTATTCTGGTGATGCCCTTCGCGGCTCACAACGACCAGCTGTTTTCCAGCACTGGGTCAATGATGTTCTGAGGGATGGGATAAATAAGTTTGTTTCGTACCTGGAGATATCACTGATCTTTTCCAAAATAAGGCGGAACAATATAATCAGAGTCCGCAAGGTGCTCCCCAGAGAATTTTGGCGAACCGCTTATTCGTCAAGGCGGAGAAAAGAGAAAATGTTGAGTTTAGCGTGGACACCACCTCTTAATGGGTAAATCATCTCAGCCACCGGATAGCCTTCAGATGTGACCCCCAGAAGATCGGTGCGGTTGGTGGAATGGCCTCAGCCAGATGTCGTCGGGAACTGACACAACGTTTGGGCTTCGCCAATTTCTACCGTCGTTTCATCCGTAATTACAGTTCTCTGGCAGCCCCATCACCGCCTCCCCATCCATTAAGACTCGATTCCAGTGGAACGCCACAGGCTGAAACAGCCTTCCGAGCCCTCAAGAATCACTTCACCTCTGCACCCATCCTTGTTCATCTGACTCTGCTGCCCAGTTAGTAGAGGTATGCTCTCAACATTGGGGTGTGGGAGCCGTTCTCTCTCAGCGTTCACCAGCAAAATAAGATCCATCCCTGTGCCTACTTTTCTTCACCGCCTTGCCACCAGGAACAGAACTACAAATTGGGAACCGTGAGCGTGTCGAGTGAGGCTGGATTGGGGAAAGAGTGGCGCACAATGGTGGAGGGCTTCAAACACCTTTTCTGGTGTGGACTGATCACAAGAACATGGGTACCTCCACACAGCAAACGCCTCAACTCTCCGCCAGGCCCGACGGGCACTCTTCTTCTCCGATTTTGACTTTACCCTTGCTTACCGCCCTGGTCGAAAGAATACCAACCCTGCACCAACGACCTCTCCCGGCAGCGGTTTGAACCATCCCACCAAGGATCCCTCACCTGACCACCATCTCCCGAGGAGCTGTTGCATTCAATGCCATCCACTGGACATCTGAGGAGATGTTCTAAGGCCTAAAGGAGGAAGGCTGGTCCAAGTAATTGCCCAGCGGATCGTCTTACGTTCATGCCCAAGTCCGCTCCAAGTTCTGCCTTGGGGCCACGCTTCGCAACTTTACATGCCACCCGGGGGCCACAGAACCAGAACCTTATTCCGGAGGTACGTTTGGTTGGCACCTTCCATGAAACAAGAAGATCTTGGACTTTGTGGCTTGCCTGCTTGGTCTGTGCCCAGAACACAACCTCTCCACCACCCACCCTCAGGTCTGTTACAACAACCCCTACCATCCCACACCGCCATGGTATCACATAGCGTTAGATGTCATCAAGGCCTACCATCACCACTTTCACACTATCCCTAACATAGTGATACGGTTCTCGAAAGCTGTTATTAGTCCCCACCAAGCTTCCCTCTGCCTAAAGAAACCGCAACTTACTCATGCATCACGTTATTCCGACTTACACGGCATCCCCATACATAGTTTACGATAGAGGCCCCCAGTTCAATGCACGTTTCTGGAAAGCTTCTGCACTGCTTGGGTTCATCCATTAGTCTATACATCAGGATCACCCCAGACAATGGCCAGACCGAGCGGGCCAATCAAGTTATTGAAACCGCCCTTAGATTGCCTTGCTCCAAGAATCCCTCTCATGGTTTTATCAGCTACACTGGGGCAGAGTGTGCCAGAATAACTAGAACACCTCATCTCCAAACTTTCTCCATTCGAGTGATGAAGACCTAGTGGTACCAGCCGCCTCTGTTCCCTAGTCAGGAGGAGGAGGTGGGTCGGTCACTCAGCTTAAGCCTTCCATCCAGGCGCTTGCCAGAAGGACATGGAAGCCGCTCGCTTCAACTTGCTTCGCGCCAGGCCCAGGATGAAGGTTGACGGCCATCGCGACGCTCTAAAGCCCCCTCCTACAGAGTTGGGACAGCGTGTTTTGGCTCACCACCAGAGACATTCCCCTACGTGTGAGTCCCAGAAATTAGCTCCTCGTTTTATTGGCCCCTTTCTATTGTTGTAAAATCCCAGCACCACGCGGTATATTAACAGTTACCCTCCACCATGGCGAATTCACCCCACTTTTCATGTTCCCGCTTAAACACCCGTGTTACCCTACCTCTGCCCTGCCCCTGAGACCACCCCCTCCCCCCACGACTCATGATGGTGTGATTGCCTACACCCGTGAAAAAAATGCTGGTGTTCCGTCGGCGGCGGCGCGGCCTTCAGTACCTGGGAGACTGGGAAGGCTACGGCCCCGAGGAAAGAAGAGGATCCCCTCTCGCTTATTTGGATAAGCAGATGGTTAAGGACTTTCATGTTAAAACATGTGCCAACGGTGGGACAAAAACGCAAGAGGCGTTTCCTAGGGGGGGGGTACTGTGTGTCGGTAGTTCCGGTCAATTGTCTCCCCAGTTACTTCTCTGTGTCTGTGTTCCTGAGGCTGCTTCACTCCCTGTACTTGGTGATTCACTATATCGGGTGGTTCGGGTTTTCGTGGTTTCCCCAATTCTTTCCAGTCTGCTTACTTTCTTCCGGCTGATTAGTTTACTAATTTCTATAATCCCTACTAAACTTATAGATTGTAAAGTACTAACCTCGCTAATATAAATAACATGTGACTTTTACTAATTGGAACTAACACACAATAGTTTGGGTGTTTGATAGTTTAGGATCACATACTATACATACCCAGTCCCTTTCCATGCTGCGTGTCGCGTCCGCCCTTTCTTTCTAGAGCTGCTCTAAACGCTGAGTTCTGCAATTGCCTGACCTGTCTCTTCTCTCTAACGCACCTCTCTCTCTTGCAAGGGTTTTACCTGCTAAACCCAGGCCTTATGTATTCATTTTGTCTATGTGATTCAGTCGCGTTGGCAGTCCTGTCATTTAATAGTTATCCTAAGTTCTTCACCTGGATGATTGTGTGTTACTCCGCCCTCCTCACGTAAACCCTCCTCTGATTGTACATTCACCAGTGTATAAATTGTCAGTCTTTTCCACCATGTCCTGTCGAAAGGTTGATCAAATTCATGGTGCGATTATTTGTAGCCTTTGTATTTTTGAGATTCATGCGACACCCCTTGCCTGACTTCTCTGTTTGCTGCCCCTTTGTAACACCTTCGCTATTTATGATTCCTTGTTTTGACGTTTTGCCTGTCTTTTCTACTTTCTTCTGGAAACTCTGATTCTGTACCGCACTCTCTCTGCCCCTGGCTTCGACTTCGCACGGGAAATAAAGACAACGTTTGCTGGAAGTTCCGGGTCTGCGAGGGGTCCTATTGAACGTACCAGGAAATTACATTTTTTTGTTTCTAAAGTTTTCGATCAAGCCAATTACATTAATTGCTAACATAAATATTGGAACTGGATATCATTTAGCAATTCAAACCGGTTTGTTTTTTTACATAGGTGCAAAGAATGCAAAATGTGAACCCTTTCGCCCATCCAACATATTGAAAACAGAGGGGGCCTTCCTGCCCCCAGAGTAAAACTAATTGATGCCATGAACATGCAAAGCCAATAAACAATTTATAAATCACTCTGTATTCCTGGTTTCACAAACACGGCTACAAGTACAGAAGTACACTCTTAAGAAGTACCACTCCAGAAAAATGGTCATCTCGCCTTGGACACCACAATACAGGCTTGCCAGCTATAAACACCCAGAATCCGACAAGCATCATTGAAAACAGACATTCCTTTGAACACAAATTTTCACAATGAGTTTGTTGTGTTCGAAATATTATTTTTCATGTCATGTAGGAAATAGAAATTATCAATAAACTTTTCCATTGAACGTAAATGCACCATCAGCATGGATGGGAAAAAATACTAACTGTATTTTGTTACCACAAAATAAATTTATCCATGAAAACTGCAACCAAAATGGCTGCATGAGATGGTAGATATACAGTGGCTGGCATATTTCAAAATACTCATTTTTAGTAGATAGTTGCCTGTTGTATTTCATATGTAATTTTGATGTTCCCTTTTTGTCGGTGTATACATCTAAAATTACATATGAAAAACAAACATGCAAAATATCCTAACAATACAAGTATTGGAAATATTGCCAAAAACCACTGTTATACATTACAATACAGTAACAGAAAGAATTGGTACATAGTCCTGCCCTGATCATTTCATTTACATCAACTTTAGTCATGTAGTGTTGCAAATTTATGTCATTAAAATAATTATTGTAACCAGTTGGTACCAATGTTGATGATTTAACTTGTTAAAAAAGTTATCAAAGGAACTGGGATGGAGGATCCATTGAACCTCGGCTTCTTACGGTTCAATGGTGAGTCTCGCCACCAAGTACGGATGGATTTCACCCTTAATGGATCCGTAAGCAATTAAAAAGGGGCATAAAATCATGGGGAAAAGGCTGGGAGGTCATGGGAAAGAAGGTTATGTGTTGGCAGTGGAGGTAGTGGGAGCCGTTATGTCAGAAGGGTTTTTCTTTGCAAAAGCCCCCAAAGAGACAGAACAGCCTGTATGTAAGAGGCACCCAAACCAAGGTCATCCACTTGCGGACACATACAGCGTCCCACTAACATCACTCCCTCTGACCCCATATAGGCCAAAGTCCCATGATAAGTAGAGCCATACTGAGCTCATATCTTGTCTCCAATGGGAGCACAACACAATACAAAATCCAAGCGAGGAAGTTAATTGAGGACGAGCAACAGTTGATTCACGTGCAGTGGAGGAATATGTAGGGATAGCTTTTGGGAAAGTGGGGAAGTGTTTGTTACGGATAATAGAGATCAGGCAGGAGAGGTAGCTGGGCTCGGAAGCAAATAACGAGAAGGGGCAGGCCATAAAGGCAAGCCACAGTAATCATTCAGGAAGTGAAAGGGAAGGATCAAATTACAGAGGAGGGGTATGTATGGAATAAGGGAGAGAGCTGGTGAAAGCCCAGTTTTCATACATGCCCAAGAGAAAAAGCAAAGAGCCCGGAGGGCAGGTATATGAAAGGTCGGAAAAAGAATAATTTACTGTAACTGCTTTCAGGATGCTCCTGGCTGTAACCCCACCATTAATGTGTCATTTCAGGATGCACTGATTCACGCTATGGGTGGAAATCTAACTTGATGCAGCGTTCACGCACAAGACCAGCAAGACAATAAGATCCACTCCTAGTCCTACTTTCATCACCGCCTGACACCACGGACAGAACTACACATTGAGGAAACCCGTGAGCTGTTGGCGGTGGAGATGTTTGGGCGAGTGGCGCCACTTGGCTGTAGGGCTCTCAAACACTTTTCTGGTGTGGACTGATCACAAGAAAACTGGATTACCTTCACACAGCCAACGCCTTCAACTCTCCCACCAGATGGCATCTTCTTCTCCAGATTTACTTTACCCTTCTTACCGCCCTGGGTCGAAGAATAAAACAACAACGATACCAACCTGAGCCCTCTGCCCTCCGGTTTTAAACCACCCACCCAGATTCCCCTCACCTGAACCATCCCTCCCCGCGGAACTGTTTCCATCAATGCCATCCACTGGACATCGAGGAAGGGGGTCGTAAGCCCAGGAGGATGAGGTCATGGTCCAAGTAATTGCCCACGATCGACTCTACGGTCCTGCCCAAGTCCGCTCTCACGTTCTCCTTTGGGCACGCTTCGCAACTTTCATGCCACCCCCCGCGGGGCCACCAATCACCAGAAACTTTATTCAGAGACGCTTTTGGTGGCCCTCCATGAACAAGAGCTCTGGACCTTGTGGCTGCCTGCTTGGGTCGTGCCCAGAACAAACCCTCTCACCACCCACCCTCAGGTCCGGTTACAACCCCTCCCATCCCACACCCCCCTGGCTCACATAGCGTTAGTTTCATCACAGGCCTCCCGCCCACCAACACTTTTACACCAACTACCTCCCCAAGTTTGATAGGGTTCATCTAAGCTAGTTCCTTCGTTCCCCCTCACCAAGCTCCTCTGCTAAAGAAACCGCCAACTTATCCATTCATCACTTATTATACTACACGTCATCCCCACAGAATAGTTTCCGGGGATAGAGGCCCCCCCCGTTCCTGCACGTTTCTGGAAAAGCCTTTCTGCTCACTGTGGGTTCATCCATTATTCTAATCCTCAGATTTCACCCCCAGCCCAATGCCAGACCGAGCGGGCCACTCAAGTTATTGAAGAACCGTCCTTAATGCTCTGCCCCAAGAATCCCTCCTCATGGTTTTATCACTACCCTGGGCAAGTATGCAAAACTCTCCACCTCCTCTATCCAAACTGTCTCCATTCAGTGGCTCCTAGGTCCCAGCCGACTCGTTCCCTAGTCAGGAGGTTTAGGTGGGTCCCTCAGCTGAACCTTCATTCCCGCGCCTGCTAAGGACATGGACCGACCGAATCGCTTCACCCTACTGCTTCGCGCACAGCGCCAGGATGAAGGGACGGCCGTCGCCGCCCGCGCTAAAAAGCCCCCCTCCGCTCAAGAGTTGGACCACGCGTGTTTGGCGCACCCCCGAGACATTCCCCCTACGTGTTGAGATCCCAAAAATTAGCCCGGTTGTATTGTCCCCTTTCCTATTGTTAAAAATCCTCAGCCCCACTGCGTTTATATTAAAGTTCACCCTCCACCATCGCGCAGAATTCACCCACCCACTTTTTCCATGTTTCCCGCTTAAAACCCGTTATGTTACACCCCATCCCCTCTAGGCCCTGCCCCCTGACTCCCCCCCCGTCCCCACCCCGACTCATTGATGTTGGTGATGCCTAAACGGACAAACAACCTGCTCGGATGTCGCGTCGGGGGTCGCGGCCTCCAGTACCTGGTGACTGGGACAGGCCTAAACGGCCCCGAGGAAAAGAATGCTGGATCCCCTCTCGCTCGCTTCATTTTGGATAAGCAGATTGTTGGACTTTCCGATGTTAAACACCCTGTGCCACCGTGAAACTCCAAGAGGCGTTCCCAGGGGGGGGGGGTACGATTTTTTTTTTCGTTGGTTCTGTAATGGTTGTGGTGTTTTTCTTTAAATGCCCGATTTTGGGTGAGTTCTGTTGCGGCCAGCCTTTGAGACTTTGTGACTTGTATGAAACAATAAACGCTTTAATGAATTTTGTAGTTGTAGTTCCGGGTTCAGCTTGTCGTCCCCAGTACTGTCCCTGTGTCTGTGTTGTCCCTGAGCCATCTTCACTCCCCCTGTACTTGCGTGATTTCACTAATTCGGTTGTTCTCGGGTTTTCGTGGGTTCCTCCCCCCTTCTTGTCCAGTCTTCGCTTTACTTTCTTCTGCTGATTTTAGTTTTACTAATTTCTACTAATCCCTAACTAACTTAGATTGGAAAGTACTACTCTCTAATATACTAACATGTGAATATTATACTGGACTCACACCTAGTTTTTGGGTTTTGTTGATAGGTTAGATCACTATACTAATACATTAACCAGTCCTCCCCTTTTCCATGCGGCGCTGTAGCTCCGCCCCTTTCTTTTCTGCCTGCTCTAACGCTGAGTTTCTGCAATTGCCTGCGCTGTCGCTTGCTATAACTGCACCTCTCTCTCTCTGCACGTGTTTTACCTGCTAACCCCAGGCCGTCTGTTATCATTGTTGTCTATGTGATTCAGAATCCGGTTTTGTCAGTCCCCTGTTCAGTTAGTTCGTTTACCAATGTTCTTCACCTGGGATTTTGTTTTGGGTTACCTCCGCCCTCACTCCGTAACCCCTCCTTGATTGTTCCTTCCCCCAGTGTAAAATGTCAGTATCCTTTTCCACCAGGATCCCTGTCAGAACGTATGATCAATTCCTGTCGGCCGATTATTTGTAGCCTTTGTATTTTGAATCCTGCGACAGCCCCTTTGCCTGACTTTCTTTTTGCCTGCCCCTTTGTACTTCGCTTCTATCTGATCTCCTTGGGTTTTTGACTTTGTGCCGGTCTTTTACTTTTCTTCTGGAAACTCGTTCTGTACCCACTCTCTATGATCACCTGGCTTTCGAACTTCGCACGGAATAAAGACACCTTTTCTCTTGATTTCCCTGTCCTGCGCCTGGGTCCTTAACTCTGCGAACGTAACAGGAAAATTACATTTTTTTGTTCAAATTTCAGATCAAGCAATTACATTAATTGCTAAAAATAAATATTGAATGGATTCATTAGCATTTCAAACAGTTTTGTTTTGACAAGGGGTGCAAACGATATGCAACTGTGAAACCTTTAGCCCATCACACTATTGAACAACAGAGGGGGGCCTTCCGGCCCCTAGATTAAACAATGACGCCATGACAATTCCAAGGCCATATAAACTTCCTATCTGTGAAATTACAAAAAAATTTCCCCAAATTTGACTGTAAAACATCCCGTCATGGAGGGGAAAAAAAATATACTAATTGTATTTGTTAAAAAATAAATTTATCCAGGAACTGAAAACCAAAAATGGCTGACAAAAGATTGAAACCTTACAGTGGCGGGCCCAATTTTTCAATCTCGTATTTTTATATATTTCCCGGGTTTGATTTATATGAAATTTTTGAATTTTTTTCCCTTTTATGGGTTTAAAAATTTAAAAAATTAAAATGAAAAAAAAAACCCAGGGGCCAAAAAATACTAAAAAAAAAAATATTGGAAATATTGCCCCCCACTGGAAAAATTAAAATTTAAGTAACAAAAGGAATGGTAATAGTCCCCCCTTTGGTTTCATTTCTTTTAAATCATTTAGTATTGTTGTTTGCTAATTTATGTCATTAAAATAATTTATTGAAAACCCAGTTGGTAAAATTTTTATAAATTTTAAATTTTTAAAAACCATTTAATTTAAAAAGGAACGGGTTTAGGGAGGTTTCCCATTAACCCCCTTTTTCTTAGGGGTTTTCAAGGGAATGAGTCCGGGCCAAACAAGTACTAAATGGTTTTCCCCGGGGGAATGAAAATCATAAGCAATAAAAAGGGGAAAAAAATCAGGGGGAAAAAAGGCTGGAGGTCACGGGAAAAAGGTTATGGTTGGCAGTGGGGTATTGGGGGGAGCCCGTTATTTCAAAGGGTTTTTTTTTTTGCAAAGCCCAAAAGAGACAGAAGCCAGCCTGTATTGTAAAGGCCCCCCCAAAACCCAAATCCCACTCACACATACAGCGGCCCAACTAACATCACTCCCCCTGACCCCATAAAAGGCCCCAAAGTCATGAAAAGGGGGGATGCCAATGAGCTCTTTATTTTGGTCTCCACAGGGGACCCCAAAACAATAAAAACCCAAAGCGGGGGAATTTAAATGGGGCCGAGCAAAAATTTGGTTTAACGGCAATGTGGAGGAATATGTAGGGAATCCGCGGGGGGAAAAGGGGGAAGGTTTTGGAGGGATTAATAGAGTTTCAGGAAAGGAGGGGGAGCGGGGGGCCTGGGCAGACAAACGAGAAGGTCGGGCCCCCACAAAAACCCAAAACCACAGTAATCTTTTCGGGAAGTGGGAAAGGGAAGGAAAAATTACAGGGAGGGCGATTAGGGAAATTTAAAGGGGAGAGGCTGTTTGAAAGCCCATTTCCCAAAACCTGCCAAGGAAAGAAAAAGGCCCCCGGGGGGGCCCCGGTTAATGAAATTTATTAAAAAGAATCAATTCCCGGTAAAGTTTCCCGGCCCCTGCCCCGGCTGAAACCACACCACCATAATGTTCTTTTCAGGCTCCCCTGTTTTAAAGTACGGGGGGAACTACTTGTGCATCATCCGTCCTTCATCCTCACCAGCGGGGGCCGGATTCTTCTTCGTGGGGAAGAAGGATGGCTCACTCCGGCCGTGCGTCGACTACCGTGCCCTCAATGACATTACGGTCAAGAACCGTTACCCACTTCCCCTCATGGCTTCCGCCTTCGAACTCCTGCAAGGAGCCACGATATTCACCAAGCTGGACCTGCGCAACGCCTATCACCTGGTGCGCATTCGAGAGGCGACGAATGGAAGACAGCCTTCAACACCCCTACCGGACACTGGGAGTATCTGGTGATGCCCTTCGGGCTCACAAACGCACCAGCTGTTTTCCAGACACTGGTCAATGATGTTCTGAGGGATTGGATAAATAAGTTTGTTTTCGTATACCTGGATGATATCCTGATCTTTTCCAAAACTAAGGAGGAACATATCATCCAGGTCCGCAAGGTGCTCAGAGACTTTTGGAGAACCGCTTATTCGTCAAGGCGGAGAAATGTGAGTTTAGCTGTAACACCACCTCTTTCCTGGGTACATCATCTCCGCCGGCAGCATTCAGATGGACCCCCAGAAGATCCGGGCGGTTGTGGAATGGCCTCAGCCAGACTGTCGTCGGGAACTGCAACGTTTCCTGGGCTTCGCCAATTTCTACCGTCGTTTCATCCGTAATTACAGTTCTCTGGCAGCCCCACTCACCGCCCTCACATCCATTAAGACCCGATTCCAGTGGAACGCCCAGGCTGAAACAGCCTTCCGAGCCCTCAAGAACCACTTCACCTCTGCACCCATCCTTGTTCATCCTGACTCTGCTGCCCAGTTCATCGTAGAGGTTGATGCCTCCAACATTGGGGTGGGAGCCGTTCTCTCCTCAGCGTTCACCCAGAGACAATAAGATCCATCCCTGTGCCTACTTTTCTCACCGCCTGACACCCACGGAACAGAACTACGACATTGGGAACCGTGAGCTGTTGGCGGTGAGGATGGCTTTGGGAGAGTGGCGCCACTGGCTGGAGGGCTCTCAAACACCTTTTCTGGTGTGGACTGATCACAAGAACCTGGAGTACCTTCACACAGCCAAACGCCTCAACTCTCGCCAGGCCCGATGGGCACTCTTCTTCTCCAGATTTGACTTTACCCTTGCTTACCGCCCTGGGTCGAAGAATACCAAACCTGACGCCCTCTCCCGCCGGTTTGAACCACCCACCAAGGATCCCTCACCTGACACCATCCTCCCGCGGAGCTGTTTCATCAATGCCATCCCTTGGACATCGAGGAGAGGGTTCGTAAGGCCCAGGAGGATGAGGCTGGTCCAAGTAATTGCCCAGCGGATCGTCTCTACGTTCCTGCCCAAGTCCGCTCTCAAGTTCTCCTTTGGGGCCACGCTTCGCAACTTTCATGCCACCCGGGGCCACCAGAACCAGAACCTTTATTCAGAGACGCTTTTGGTGGCCCTCCATGAAACAAGAGATCTTGGACTTTGTGGCTGCCTGCTTGGTCTGTGCCCAGAACAAACCCTCTCACCACCCACCCTCAGGTCTGTTACAACCCCTCCCCATCCCACACCGCCCCTGGTCTCACATAGCGTTAGATTTCATCACAGGCCTACCCCCATCCAACACTTTCACCACTATCCTCACCATAGTTGATAGGTTCTCTAAAGCTGTTCACTTCGTCCCCCTCACCAAGCTTCCCTCTGCTAAAGAAACCGCCAACTTACTCATTCATCACGTTATTAGACTACACGGCATCCCCACTAACATAGTTTCCGATAGAGGCCCCCAGTTCACTGCACGTTTCTGGAAAGCTTTCTGCTCACTGTTGGGTTCATCCATTAGTCTATCCTCAGGATTTCACCCCCAGACCAATGGCCAGACCGAGCGGGCCAATCAAGTTATTGAAACCGTCCTTAGATGCCTCTGCTCCAAGAATCCCTCCTCATGGTTTTATCAGCTACCCTGGGCAGAGTATGCCATAAACTCTCACACCTCCTCTTCCAAACTTTCTCCATTCGAGTGCTGCCTAGGGTACCAGCCGCCTCTGTTCCCTAGTCAGGAGGAGGAGGTGGGGGTCCCCTCAGCTGAAGCCTTCATCCGGCGCTGCAGAAGGACATGGAAGACCGCTCGCTTCAACTTGCTTCGCGCCAGCGCCAGGATGAAGGTGACGGCCGATCGCCGCCGCTCTAAAGCCCCCTCCTACAGAGTTGGACAGCGTGTTTGGCTCACCACCAGAGACATTCCCCTACGTGTTGAGTCCCAGAAATTAGCTCCTCGTTTTATTGGCCCCTTTCCTATTGTTAAAATCCTCAGCCCCACTGCGGTTATATTAAAGTTACCCTCCACCATGCGCAGAATTCACCCCACTTTTCATGTTTCCCGCTTAAAACCCGTTGTTACCCATCCCCTCTGCCCTGCCCCTGAGCCCCCCTCCCCCCGACTCATTGATGGTGGTGATGCCTACACCGTGAACAAACTGCTGGATGTTCGTCGTCGGGGTCGCGGCCTTCAGTACCTGGTGGACTGGGAAGGCTACGGCCCGAGGAAAGAAGCTGGATCCCCTCTCGCTTCATTTTGGATAAGCAGATGGTTAAGGACTTTCATGTTAAACACCCTGTGCCACCGGTGAAAACGCCAAGAGGCGTTTCCTAGGGGGGGGGGTACTGTTGTAGTCTGTAGTTCCGGTCACTTGTCTCCCCAGTACTGTCTCTGTGTCTGTGTTCCCTGAGCTGCTTCACTCCCCTGTACTTGCGTGATTTCACTATTCGGGTGGTTCCGGGTTTTCGTGGTTTCCCCCCTTCTTTCCAGTCTCGCTTTACTTTCTTCCTGCTGATTTCTAGTTTTACTAATTTCTACTAATCCCTACTAACTTATAGATTGTAAAGTACTAACCTCGCTAATATACTAACATGTGAATATTACTAATGGACTAACACACACTAGTTTTGGGTTTTTGATAGTTTAGATCACTATACTAATACATTAACCAGTCTCCCCTTTTCCATGCTGCGCTGTAGCTCCCCCTTTTCTTTCTAGCCTGCTCTAACGCTGAGTTCTGCAATTGCCTGCACCTGTCTCTTGCTCTAACTGCACCTCTCTCTCTCTGCACGTGTTTTACCTGCTAAACCCAGGCCGTCTGTTATCATTGTTGTCTATGTGATTCCAGTCCGCGTTTTGTCAGTCCCCTGTCATTTAATTAGTTATCCTAATGTTCTTCACCTGGATGTTGTTTGTTACTCGCCCTCACTCACGTAACCCCTCCTTGATTGTTACCTTCCCCAGTGTATAAATGTCAGTCTTTTCCACCATGTCCCTGTCAGAACGTTGATCAAATTCATTGTGCCGATTATTTGTAAGCCTTTGTATTTTGAGATTCCTGCGACACCCCTTTGCCTGACTTCTCTTTTGCCTGCCCCTTTGTACCTTCGCTATTTCTGATCTCCTGGTTTTTGACTTTTTGCCTGTCTTTTTACTTTTCTTCTGGAAACTCGATTCTGTACCGCACTCTCTCTGATCACCTGGCTTCGAACTTCGCACGGAATAAAGACAACGTTTTCTTGGATTTCCCTGGTCTGCGCGTGGGTCCTTACTCTGAACGTAACAGGAATTACATTTTTTTTTTCAAAGTTTTCAGATCAAGCAATTACATTAATTGCTAAATAAATATTGGAACTGGATATAATTTAGCAATTCAAACAGTTTGTTTTGTACATAGGTGCAAAGATATGCAAACTGTGAAACCTTTAGCCAATCACACATATTGAAAAACAGAGGGGGCCTTCCTGCCCCCAGATGTAAACAATGACGCCATGACATGCCAAAGCCAATATAAAATTCTAACATTCACTCTGTATTCATGGTTCACACTCACCACGCTACACTTACAGTAAGTACACTTAAGAAGTACACTCCAGAAAAAGTGTATCTCGCTTGACACCACAATCCAGGCTTCGCCAGATAAACACCAGAATCCGACAAGCATCCATTGATAAACAGACATTCCTTTTGAACAAACTATTCACAATGAGTTTGTTAGAAATATTATTTTTTTCAATGTCTGTAGAAATTATCAATAAACTTTCCCAATTGACTGTAAATAACATACAGTCATGGATGGGAAAAATATACTAACTTGTATTTTGTTACAAAATAAATTTATCCATGAACTGCAACCAAAATGGCTGACATAGATTGTACTATATACAGTGGCTGGCAATATTTCAAATACTCGTATTTTTAGTATATATTTGCATGTTTGTATTTCATATGTAATTTTGATTGTTTCCCTTTTTGTATGGTTTATACATCTAAAATTACATATGAAAAACAAACATGCAAATATATACTAAAAATACAAGTATTGGAAATATTGCCAACCACTGTATACATTACAATTACAGTAACAGAAGGAAATTGGTACATAGTCCTGCCCTTGATCATTTCAGTTTACATCACTTTAGTACATGTAGTTGTTTGCTAATTTATGTCATTAAAATAACTTATTGTAACCCAGTTGGTACAATGTTTATGATTTAACTTGTTAAAACAGTTAATTCAAAGGAACTGGTGATGGAGGATTCCATTGAACCTCTGCTTCTTACGGGTTCAATGGAATGAGTCTGGCCAACAAGTACTGATGGATTTCTACCCTTAATGAGATCAGTAAGCAATAAAAAGGGGCATAAATCATGGGGAAAAGGCTGGGAGGTCACTGGGAAGAAGGTTATGTGTTGGCAGTGGAGGTAGTGTGGGAGACGTTATGTCAGAAGGTTTTTTTCTTTGCAAAGCCCAAAAGAGACAGAAGCCAGCCTGTATTGTAAGAGGCACCCAAACCAAGGTCATCCACTCACACAATACAGCTGTCCCACTAACATCACTCACCCCTGACCCCATATAGGCCCAAAGTCATGATAAGAGATGCCAATGAGCATCATATCTTGGTCTCCACATGGGAGCACAACACAATACAAATCCAAGCGAGGGAAGTTACTGAGGCCGAGCAAACAGTTGATTAACGTGCAACGTGGAGGAATATGTAGGGATCCGCTTTTGGGAAAGTGGGGAAGTGTTTGTACGGATTAATAGAGATCAGGCAGGAGAGGGAGCATGGGCCTGGGCAACACAAACGAGAATGGGCAGGCCCACAACAGGCAAAGCCACAGTAATCATTTCAGGAAGTGTGAAAGGGAAGGATCAAATTACAGAGGAGGGCTGTATGTATGGAATTAAGGGAGAGAGCTGTGTGAAAGCCCAGTTTCATACATGCCAAGGAAAGCAAAAGAGCCCGGAGGGGCCAGGATATGAAAGGTATTGAAAAGAATCAATTACTGTAAATGCTTCAGGACTGCTCATGGCTGTAACACACCACCATAATGTGTCATTTCAGGCTGCCCTGATTTCACGCTACTGGTGGAACTACTTGATGCACCGTTGGTAGCATAAGCCGCGTTTCCACCGCAGGAACTATACCCCGGAACTAGGAACCTTTTGAGGAACTCAGTGCGTTTCCACCGCAGGAACTAGGGTCTAAATTTAGTTCTGGGGGCTTTGTTTTACCCCCCAAAACGTTCCTGCTCGGGGGGTAGTACTTTCCGAAAGTACAGGAACCTTTTGGGTGGAGCTTGCAGCGCTGAACATTTCTGATTGGTCGTATATTCGTAGCATTTGTGTTGTATTTATTTTCCGCCATTACCCGCCATGTTTGAAAATATGCAGCGGCAAACCAATTTATTTTCATAATAACTTCAAATCAAACGTGTATGTTATGCGGCGCAGTAGCCTACTTTTGGTTATAACCTGTCAACGTCTTGGAATTATAACGTGTGCTCTTCTGTTCTTTTCTTGCTTTAGTATTCGTTTTATAAAATGCTAAGCATTCGTGCTGGGACAGCATATTAGGTAGGCTACCAAAACATTCAAACGGATTAATTCGGTTGCTGAATATTTTCTTCTGGATTTTCTTTGTTAGCCCGTTGTAATTGACTCAAAACGTTTGATACAGTTATGTGAGGTATGCGGTAGTTCTGCATAATTAACATTGGTGATACAGTACAAGCAAACTGTAAATCACCTTCCGCACTTTTTATCCGGGTAAAATAACAGGTTAATTCTAGTAATCTTCGCTTTATCTTTTTCAGACTGCCGTAATTTTACTCAATTTTACTGCCATTTTTCAATTCCACGAAAAGACCAGGAAGACTATGGACTCATTTATGGTGCATGGTTCGCATCTGGAGGGCACACTTCGCTGCTCGGCTAGCAGTAACTTCGAAGGAAAGCAAACGGTGGCTGTACCACTACTAATTTACATTTTCACGCAAGTCCGAGTTTTCGTTCTATTCTTGTCATTTTGCGATTAGCCTATATGGAATTGACAACGAGAAAGTAATACAGCAAATTGTTTACAACGTGTGCATGTTTTCTGCTGTTAATGAATGTGTTTGAGAGGATATATGAAAATCAATAAATACAAAAGTAACCATATATAGTCATTGTTGGTAACCCGTTGTATATAAGTGGAATAAACCCCTCCGGGCTGTCCCGGTTATTAGAAAATAATGTAGGCTACTTCGGTGGTAGTATGGGGTTACAGAAGAAATCATATGACAGATGGACCGACGACAACGTCAGTGGGCTAATTTGCCTAATCTTCGCGGTACTTTAGACCCCGGTGGAAACGCAGACAACCATTGGCTGAAGGGACCTTTTAGTTCCTGGTAAAGTAGTTCCTGGGACTGAAAGTTCCGGGTAATTTTGGTGGAAACGCGGCTATAGTTGCCCAGGAGGTAGCAATGTTGTGCACCAAAAGATAGATGTACAAACAAAACAAAAAACTACTAACAGTCATAATAACTGTTTCTTACAGTCCTACATACTTCTGTTATTGTTTAAAACACACAGCACCTGTCTAGTGTGCTGTGAGTATTACAAAAAAGAGTGATCTCCATTTCTGTATAGCTGATAAAATGATGCTAATTTAAACAGGGGTTCTAGGGTAACACGATTGTGCTCAGATACTTCAGGTTTATCATATTCATCTCATCAAGGCTTTTTTGATACCATATCTTGCTTACAACATTTGTGTACCAATGCCTTACAGTATGTGACAGAGAAGGAAATAAAACACTGAAAATGCTGCAAAATTTTGACGTGAGGTCATGCATTTCTGTGAAACAAACTTTCCTATTATTTTTTAGTGTTTTTGTTCATAATCATACATTTTTACCAAATAGTATGTCAAAATCATCTAAGCTATCTCAGGAGTTTTTACAGTTGTTTAAAATAGCAACCAAATACAGCACAGTGCCTATTTTGACCCAAATCATGGGAAAAAAACCCTTCAAAAAATAATATGAATATTCAAAAAAAGAGCAACCTCCATAAACCAATGTCCATGGAAATAACACATAGAACATTATTATCTGCAGATAATTGACTAAATCTTTGTGTGTGTGTGTGTGTGTGTGTGTGTGTGTGTGTGTGAGTGTGTGTCTTTTCCGGGCGGACATCCTATGCTTATTGCATCAAAACAAGACTATGCAAAGGTTGTGTGCCCATCTCTCGGCAGGTTCTGAAGTGGGAAACGATTGCTTTCAAAACATTTCCGAATGTCATACAGGCTGTAAACGAGGCTGTGCGTGGCCTTTTCCCTTTGTTAGAGCTTGTTTGTTGTTTGTAACTTGGCCAGACATAACACAAACGCTGCCCACAACACGTCTCCTAATGCTCACAGACTACATTGTCTCTGACACGTACGTCAACCTCGCTAAAATGGGAGACGGGCTGGACTCCCTTGTGAAGCAGAATAGACGCTCTCCCTGAACGCAGGCCGGAATCCAATAGCCTCTGGGGTGCTGAGAAGAAGTCCTGCACAGGTAGAATAACCCTTTTCCAGGAGCATTATTTGATCATTTATTATTTGCTCACTGTTGTCATATGAAACAATGAAGAGACTGCTCAGAATTGATGGCTTAACAGAAGTGTATACGAGCAAAAATGGTTTCATTTAGTGCCCAGGTTTTCATGTTAGAGGTGCCAGCAATGATGGATATGACACTATGCGCTGAATTTATCTTGAAAATGGGGTAATTATACCCTCAATAAAAGGATGGTGGTCTGCATTTATACTGATAGCTACTTTGACATGAAACAGGAGCTTGATTTACATACCTCCCTATGCAAGTCAACTTTAACAAGGAAAACCAGACTGGAACAGCAAAGTCCCATAGGTATTCTGTAGCACACTGCCACTTTTCTCTTATAGTTATAAAGCAGGTTATTCGAATGAAGGTCATGACTAAGCCATGTGTCTTCAACACAGGAATATTAGCAGGGCCAGAGAAAATACAACAGCTCCCCCTCTGGATCGGAGGTCTATTGATCACTCAACTCTGCATCTATCCAACAATTCCACTGTCACAAACTGGGATCATGAAACCATAAAAAATGAAAAAACAATACCAGCACAGCACACTAATAGTATGATATGTACAAAGCAGCTGAACGCGAAACACTGTCATTTTTTGTTTCTTTGTGAATGTTTCATTTCCTGCTGAAGTCAAGATGCAAGCAAAGCTTAAAAAAATATTAAATATATTTTGTTTTGCTTATTGGCCATTTGAATTTGCATAGAGAGAATAACAAAAAAGATCAAAGTCTAACATTTCTACACAAGTCTACACAATGCCAAAAAAAAAACAAAAAAAAAAAATGATCACGCAACATACACATGCACTTATTTTCTCCAACATTGCAAGTTGCTCTGGAAAAAATCTGATCAAAGTAATACGGTGGTACAAAATCCCACATTTTTAGATTTCACCATCTCTTAGAATAAAATAATCCAGCCAGTCATTCACCACTCATCCATGCTAAACTAGTTTTTTTTTGTTTGTTTGTTTGTTTTTTTGGGATGTTGGATTTGGCCCTTAAAAAACTAATTCCCTCACACTCGACAAGCAGTTCATGTTCATCATCAATAGGATTGTACATGTTCTTTTAAAACTAAGGGACTGAGATTTTGAGCTGTTCTGAGAACCCACTTCAGCACCTGCCAGCATAGTTGAGCTTATGAGCTGCATGAACATCAGACAATCTAAGAATGACATTTATTGGGGGAGGGGGTTTGGGGGGGGGGGGTGTAATTGATTAGAACACATTCATTATATTTTTCTGAGCTTATTCTCAGCCAGCTCTTGCACCTGTCCTTCATTCCCCCTGTCACGTCCGCCGACAGATTTCACAGTTCAGTGATGCCTGCACACCTTTACCATTTCTCTCCCTGATTGCATCTACCCACAACTGCACCGTAGACTGCATCCAATTCCAGAAACATCTCCAATATCTCATGCAAGTACATGCAAAGCCCATCAAACGGGGGAAGGCAAAACAATTATTCATAAACAAAGGAAGCCGCCAACGTCATGTTCAGCCTTTGCAGTCACTGTTCTCTGTTCCGTATACATCTCATTGGCTAACACTCAGTAAAGGACAGTTCTGACTCACATATTAAATACGTTTCGCCCGTACAAATTTTCGCAATTTTTCTGGAGCCGCATAATGCAGAAGTGGCGTGATGAACGTAAATGATCCATATCAGGCCGTACTTTTGGATCAATGTGTTGAAAATCTGGTGCGATTTTTTATTTTTTTATTTCCTTTTTTATAATTTATTGTATGTTTTGTTACGACGATTGCGCACCATCTGCAGAAAAAACACATCACCTTTCTCTGGCTGATTTAGGCCTGCAGTGCATGCTGGGAGGCGTAATCGGGGACACAGTGACTTAAAACCGCTTTAACCTTCATCTACCTTGAAGAGTCTGACATGACTTCTTACAGGGTGGGGATTTTGCCCCCCTCCCCCCTTCCAATCCCCTCTACGGCTACAAAGATCACACATCCTCGGTTTTCCTCGTGTTCGTTGTTTATGAAAACAGAGACAGGGTGTTACGAGCGCGAGCACTTCTTAAAGCGCTGATATGACCTTGTGACAGACTGATCTCAGAGTGGGAGAAATCTAGCTCTCGATGAATCCCTTGTAGTACATCTAATTCCCCGCGGAACACGCAGCGAGAAGGAGCCTCATCTTGGGAATAGAAAGGAACTGAAGAGCAGATTAATATTATAAACATTAATATTTCCCCGGCGACATCTGCATGCTCAAAGGATTACCGGGCTCCCGGGTGATTACTGACAGGGAAGAGGGGTTGCTAGTCCAAAAAAACCAATACAAAAAAAAGGTGTCATCTTCCCCTGGGAGAGGAAACGCAAACGTCCTCATCACACATCGCACATACCCAACCCAGATCTGTGTTTTCACCGCACCACTTCCTGGTTTGCCCATCACACTACCATATCAATCAGTGATGCAGCATAAAAAAAATCATGTACATTATTCATATATAACACAAGGAAGTCTCTAGTGGCAGCCATTATTCCACTATGGGCTTTATTCAGTCAGGTGCCCAAATATCCCATCTTAGAAGGTGCAAATCCCTGCCAAAAGGACTACATGCTACATGAAGAGCCAATTTAAATGTATTCCTTGCTCAAAGCTTTCTTTGAATATATTAAAATGATGCACCAGGTACTCTACCTCAGCAGCCATCACAGGAGTGGCACCGTGCCATGTTTCTCATGTAAAGACGGGTTAAAGTGCAAGCTCTTTCTGGCACCGAAGGCGACAGAGGCGATCCCTGCCTTTTCGGGGCTCCTGAACAAAATGACAAAATGGCAGCGACGCAGGGATGACACGCGGCCCTCTGAAAAGCCTGCTCCCGACCTCCGCCCGCTCCCGAGGGTGACCTCTCCTGTCTGTCTGCGGCCCCGCTTTTGGTGCAGGGCCGGCGGGAAGCGGCTCTCGGCCGACGGTCGGCTTTCCAGAAGCGCCATCATTCCCGCTCCCGCCGGGCGGAGGCCGGGGCCACGCGCGCGCGTGTCGCGAGCGGCGGAGGCCAACCGGCTAGCGCCGCCGCCTGCCGGCGGAGCTCGCGGATTTCCGGCGCCGACGTTAGCGTGAGGGAGAACACGGCGCCAGCTCCGGTGGCACCTGATTCCAATAAGTGGGCTTAATTAAAGGCAGGCTGCTGCCATGGCGATGGGGGGAACGAGAGGGGCGCCTTATCGCGGAGACGGCGGCCGGGTCCCTCTCACAATTATCCAGAGGAAGACGCCCAGACCCTGCGCCGCTACTTTTTTCGCGACCCGAAAAAAAAAATCAAACGCGATTTCCATTTTTAGCCGACCCTAAATGAGGGAGACATCGAAAGGCTGAACGCTTCGCACGCGCAGAGAAAACGGGGCGTTTCCCTCCTCTGAGCGTGACTGTTGACTCTGCGCCTGCGATGATCGAACCGGACAGGGAAAGGAAGGTGCCCTGGCCAGAAGATTGTTTCCACGAGTTAAAACTGCTGCCGCGCCTCCAGATCCAGGGAGTCAAAGGAGGGGAGGGGGGGGGGGGCAGGGGGTCCAAAATCCCCCTATCAAATTTCCTGCTTTTTGGCTTTTCTGATACACGTCCACTAATCATCAATTAAGACACCGAAGGGTGCCGTCCGCACACAGACAAGGGCTCTGTTCTGCAAGGGCAAGCGTCAAAGGGGCCTTTACTCAGCAGACCGACGCCATGCTTCCGTTTTAAAAACAGGATGCAGGATGTTGTTTTCTGTAAGCTGGACCAGTCATCTTGAAGCAATATCCATATTTGTTGTGCAGGCATGCTAAGCGACATGTCAAGTCGGTGTGCAGTTTTGACACTAAAGAATGATGTTAATTATAGAAAAAAGACTATATATTTATAGCAACGACAACAAAGCTGTATTTATTTATGGCTGAATATGCGAATCTCAAACATATCCTTTCAAAAATACTGAACTGTTTTGGCAGAACAAGTTGCAGGTACTGAAAAAGTGGAGAACCTAATCCAAGGAGGAAAAACAGTACAACACCAGTTTTTTGAAAACACAGTAAATACTCAAAATACCAATGTTGTTTTTTGTTTGTTTGTGCGTTTACCCCTCCTCACCGCCAGTAAATGGAAAGAGCACTAGGATTTCATATAAGAATATTGGAGTATCAAATTATTTTTTCAAATATTCTTTGCATAAAACGCGTTCCATTTCATCTGCTGCCAAAGCAATGACCCGCTCCGCTGCGCGTCGGGGGAACGCGATTGGGCGGGCCGCCGCTTTCTCTGCGCGACGGCCCTCTCGGTGATTACACATCACAAAAGCGCTCTTTCGCGATTAGAAGAATTTCGCGCAGGTGGCGGCGCCCCTCCCCGTCTTTAGGATTAAAGGGCAAAGAGATCCGGATCGCTTTTCTAAATAACATTTAAAGCGGCGGTCTGAGGAAACATCCCAATTTATAATCCCCGAAATATATCATTATTGGGATAATGGCGCAGATGAATTGCTTTGCATACACTAGCTGCCAAGAGCCTGACCCGCGACAATCTGAAATGACACCCCTGCCGAGGCCTGAGGAATTCATTTTCGTTTTCCCGCTCGGCTGCCCTAATCAACGCGCGCCGCGGTGACAAAGAGTTCATTGTCGCCGCTCGAATTGCCGCCGCCGCCGCCATTTCGCCCGGGCGGCGACGGAAACCGGGGCCCGCAGTCACAATCGATGCGATGTTTAGCGGACAAGAACAAAAACGTGTAGCGAGCAACATAAATTAAATATGTCCTCGTATCAGAACGCATAACTTTGACTGAACACTGAACTGAATTCCAGTTTTGCGCCCGTTAAGGAAAGAAGGTGGATATTGCGGTTTAAGATTGTTTTGTTGAGCTGATCATTGTACGAGCTGGTTTAAATAAATTTTTGGTTTAACCTTTTACACACCAGTGAAATGATTTTGTTTATAAGATACCATTAATGTTTAACATTATTCAGGACATGAATTCATATTATTTCAGTCATTTTTAGTGAAGTGTTTCAAATAAGTATTTGACCAGGTCTGATTGCGATTTTGCATCACATGAATGAGAGCACAAATAAGGCCTAGTAAAAATATGGTCAGGCAGACATTTTGATGAAAACTCTTTTGTTTTGTTTCATTTGATGAAAATATTACGTAACTGTTTCTCCATGTGTCTGCAGATGTAAATGGGATACATCACATCTTACATCCAACACAGATAGGTTAAGCAGGCTGTGCCAGTCTAATATCAGACAAAATGTTATCGGCGAGTTAAAATCCAGATTAAAAATCTCAAACAAATTCTACGCATATTTGTCTTCGACTTTTAATATTTGTTCATAATACTTTGCCGAAGATCAATGCAAGCTTTGTGCTGGCACTGCTGGCACTCCTAAGCAGCAGTACAAGGCTTAGGCTGGATGATTACCACCATACTGATACCTGTCACTGCACCTAGCGTCCGGCCGGAGCATTAGCACGACAGGGTCATCTCCCTGGTCGTAATCTGCGTAACCCCCTTGGTCTTCTCCACAGCACCGTCCCTGTCCGGCAGAGCAGCGGCGAAGGGGGGATCAAAAAGAATCGTTTCCCGGAAAAGTAATCATCGGATCCTTGTCACCGGGGCCTCGACGTGGGTCAACGGCGGCGTTTAGAGTCGCGGCCACTCCCTAAGCGGTTCCCCGCTCGCAATCCGAGGACGCGCGAAGCAATTTCATACGTCGGCGACGTTCGCAATGCAGCACCTGTGTGATTTAATGGCTGTTCCCTCCACGTCCCCCCCCCCTCCCCCCCCCCCAGCCAGCCCTGCACGCACGAGTATTACCATAATCACACCAGTCAAGCCAGGCATTATTGCTCGGTGGGGAAATCAATGTCCCTCATATATCACAGAGATGTAAAAAAAAATTATCCACAGGATTATATCTTGATATGAGCTTTTATTTACTCGTACTTGTCTAACAGAAAACACCTGCCGCGGTCCAATAAGATCACGGGATTAATCTTAGTAAGACTTAATACACAAAGATGGTCAGACAGGAAATATTAGAAAAATATGAAATATGAATATATTCGTCTTGTGGAATATGAAACATGATTCATCTACCGCAGAGATTACGGCTTGATGTATTGCTGTACTTAGGAATGAGACAAAGTTAATTTCTTAGTAGGCCAAATGTTGCCAGCATATCCGAGGAATAATAATAATTCTTCTGGGAAGCGCATAAATTAAACTTAAGCCTTCTATTCTGTTTGCATATTAATGGTGCAGGTTAACTGGTCCGTGTGCCATCACATCCCTCTGCTCGAGACACAATGGGCTTACTGCACCGTGTGATTTAAATACATAATTTGTTTATTTCCCCCCGTCCCCCCCCCACCCCCCCCACCCCTGCCCCAAAAAAAGAAAAATTCTCTCATTGCAAAACGTACTCACCCTGCAAAATAAGCTTTGCAGTCCATTGCATGTCACTTGCACAAATGATGTCTGTCACTGCTACTTCCCGTATTGCTTTCATTATAATGCCACGGACCGGCTGCCAATCAGAAATAATTCCTGTTCTTGAACTGTACTTAATATTACCTGAAAAGCGAGGGGTGAGAGTGTGATTTATCGTGACAATCCTGCCGTCCCCGGAGGCCTTTGGACCTCCTGCTTCCTGACTTAGGCCTTTTTCAATATCCTGAAAATTTGGAGAAAACGGGCATAGCGTCCGGTGCTCAGGAGGCACGGGGCCGACGGGGTCCCCCACCGCGCTACGGTCTCGGGTCACGCGACACAGGAACGCGAGCGACCCCGCGGCTAAACGTCGGCTTGCGCGTCTCGTCCTGTGGGCGCCGCGCTTCTCCGACGCTCAGCACGCTGCGGCCCTCGTTAAACAGGGCTCCCGCTAGGCTAACCCGAAACAAGGCCACTTCTGTCGGCTGGTGCCACTCTGGGATTAATCTGGACTTCAGCTTCTGCAAAGCCGTGGCGTGTTCTTAGCCGACTGAGACTGGAAACTTGATTCTTATGGGCAAATCTACAGCGGTTGTTGTGGGACAGTGTCCATTGTCGGGTAATGAGACGGCAGGCACAGGTCACAAGATGGATGGTGCAAAAGGAAAAATTGCAATGTACATTATTAAGCAACCGTGATGTGGGCACTCTCACCAGTCAAATGAAACACTGTGCACATTTCATGCATTTTACAAGTCACAGCCGCCTCCAAACTATTGGAGGCCCAAGGCAAAATTACGGACCAGGGGGGCCTTTCCAGACAGGAGTCCTAGGCGATTGTTTATGGCACCCATGCCCAGAATCAGCTCGGTTACTTTACTTTACTTTTTAAGAGTTTATGCATTTCATATTTGAAAATTCTAGGCCACATTTCAAATAAGAGTGGGTTACAGAAAATTAATTTGCTTATTAAACAGATTTAGGAAAGTTGGGGAAAACCACTGATGAATTGAACATCAGGGCTACACTCCTTATTTGAATGCTTAACAGTTGTCAAGAAAGAACAGCAACTGTATTGGATTATCCCTCCAGCATGTCAGTGGAGTGGTATACAGTTTGTTCCTTACTGAGAATGGGAAATAGGCCTTTGTATGGAAAAATATGCTGCCGTGTTTGCTGTGATTTTTTTTTTTTAAGTGCCACATTGAGGATTAAGCATGTTATTTTTCCAAGGTGACTAAGGCGATTTGTTTGAACCACTTCGGATGTGAAGAGATTTTAGTTATAAAAGAAAAAAAAAATTTGCAAAACTCATACTGAGACCAGCTGTTGAAACTTTCCGTTTGATGTGCCATGGACACCTGTGAAATCAAATCAAATTTGGGCCGCATTGTGCACGTGTCCAAAGCACATTAATGCGCTTACCTGAGCGCATTAGCCTACAATATTCCTCAATCAAGGACAGTGACGCTCAGCTCCCTGGTTCTTAAAGACAGCGAAAACCTTTCTTGAAGGACAGTCGAGCAGGGGCATTAAAAACGGATTACCTTCCGATGGCAAATCTGTTTTGCGGCTAAGGACGGACAACATTTAGCGTGTTCCAGTTTGACAGGTAACTTACTGTAGGAATTGAAGAAGCGGCGATTTCTGGCCTCCTGGAGTGCGCCTTCACATCACGCGACTCTTCAGATCTGAGCTCACGACGGCTGGATGAAAAAATCCCTCCTTCAGCAGATCTAGGCTAAGTCACAGAAGCTAGCCGCTCCCTTATGACTGACATAAAATATAAACAAATACATTGGCCTATATAAGAAATAGTAAGTTCTAATACCTAGATTAAATCTAACCAGAAAACATTCCCAATCATATTTTACATTATTATTTTCAGCTTTAGGTGTGCTTTCACATCAACTAAATATAAATTAGACAAAAATGATGTGTAATCCCCAAAAAATAACTTCTTCGAAATAGGCCTACTCATATTAACAGACAATTAATTGACTCATGGCTTCATAAAAACGTTGCTGTTCAGCCTTCTGTATTAAACAAAGATAGCCCTGTTCTCCAATGATTACTTGCAACATGCCAGCATTTAACTTTAAAGAGCATTTTTCAGCATCTATATCTGGTTTTATCTCATTCAGCACTGGGTGTCTTTGCATCCTGGATTATTATTATTATTATTATTATTATACCGTTGTAATTAGATAGATATATCTCTTTCTGGATTGGTATTGTGATATGAGCAACATTTTAATCCTCAAATTACTGTCCTTGTAACATTAGTAAGATTTAACAGTTTGTGGTGCTCGTACTTAAATATAATTAATTTACAGTGCCACGGAATTTCAACATGTTCTTTTAATAAGCACTTATTCAAATAGGTCAGATCATTGGTGCTAACAATGGATTATCTAACGTCAGCCAGCATTCAGTCTAAATTTATTTAAATAAACAAAAATTATACTATGCACAAAAAGGCTATATCAATATTTTTAAAAATAAAGTATCTGCAATATGCCTAATTTGCTTTAAATATATATATATATTAAAATGAGAGAAACTGTAAACATGGAACGTCGACAGGCAGCACACCAATGTTGATTTCGGAGAAAAGCGTTAGCTTCAAGCAGGAGTTGAGGCATTATGTCTGCGGTCAGGGCACGTTTCTACTCTCTGCATCGAACTGCCCCGTCATATTGTAGATCTCCGCTTTAACATAATGAAGTACCCATAATCCTTAATCTAAATAATCGTGTTTTGTATTTTTCACTGTCATTCTGTCCAAGAAAGCAGTCTGAACAACACGTTAGGAGAGAGGCCTCCGAGGAAAACTAAATAACAGCGTCGGCCATTTACGTACCTGCATTTCTTCAGTGCTGCCACTGAGTGGTGTACGCTGGAGCTGAGCAGGCTGTCCCGAATTGATATTCAAATCATTTGCATGCTGTTCTCGTCAAAAGCGTTTCTTTTCATTCCTGCAGAGGCTTTTTGGCTGATTACAATATCCAATTGCGTTTTCGAAGAGCTAAAGCCAACCTTCGCGATTGCCAAAAATGTGATTAATTTTAAAAAAAAGAAAAGAAAGAAAAACAGCTGTAGAACACAATTGAGACGGAAGACGGCCCCTAGAGACATAGCTTCATCTATTCATCCCAAATAATGAAACTGGTTATTTCACCTGTTTACTGTACAAGCACTGTTAAAAGAACAGCAATAATAATAATAATAATAATAATAATAAGCAGGAGAAACATCATAAAATGAAATTAAAAATTTTCATAGACATAGCCAATACTTCCAATAAATTAAGTACTTTTTCTCTTGTTGTTTCAGCAGTCACTTTTTTAGCGAAGCCAAGTCAAAATGCAGATATCTGACACTGACAGTAATTACACCATATTGTAAAAGACACTCTGGCTCTAATTCTTAATGTACCCATAAATACAACATGTATACAATAATGGACTTATGTTCAGTAATTCATCTTTATGTTTATGAAAGGTTATATATCGTGCAATGTGCCAGGTTGTAAAGTACTTAACAAAATTAACTTGTTTCATTTAATAACATCTCAGCCAAGATTCTGTTGACTTCATTTGCTTAATTTGCTTAATAATAGTTTGATTATGTGGGTAACTGGGATTCTTTTCAAAACACGTATTAATTATCAATACAATGTCTCTGCTTGTCCTGTTCTAATGTTAGTCCAATACTAATATCTTGTATCTAGCATTCCATTATTTGATTACATGAAGCATGTATGCACATCTTCACTGGGTTGTTAAAAGGTAGGCCAACTGTTAATGGGAGCCCTATGATTTGCATGCTACTGCTCCATGTTTCTTTGTGCCTTGTTAGCCTTGTGGGAGATTTTACAATTTGTCATTATTTTAATTCACTTTTTTATATATATCACACACCTCGATAGACAGCAATATATACACACGCATGAACACACACACACACAAACAGAGGAGGAGACAAGACTGAGGGAGAGAAATAAAGGGAGTAGAGTAATGCTAGTGCTGTATGCAAGTCACTCTTGTCTAAAGGAAGCTTGGCAGTCAGCAAAAACAGAATAAAAGAAACAATTTGCATGCAAATCAAAGTTTACCAGTTCAATCTCCTTATGTCTGACATCCATATGCACGTAGACGGTTTACTTAGCGCGAATCAACTCCACACATTATCACATTTTGTATTCCAATTGAAAGTGGATGCACATTTAATCACCAACTTAGCTACTCTACAAGAAGATGAGAGATTGTTGTGTGTCGGAGCTGGAAATGGCACCATGCATCAGGTTATGAAGTATAGCTCATCTCCAAAGTGACAAGGCCAGGATGTTTTTGGTAAATTGATTTTACATTTGTTTAAAAGTAACAGCTTGCTATACTGAATATATCACCACTATCACTATGAATATGAATATATCACTATGTGCATACAGGGTACTATATACATAGAATGACATCAAAATATTTCAATGACATGAAATACCGCAAAATTCCATTTGAAAGCTATTTGTCTGTGAGATCTTTCTACTACATTACCTGGTTAGTTTCATAAGGACTCTACATTCATATATTGTTGACAGTAATCTTACTTTAGACAAACAGGGGAGTTCAAACAGGGATCTCAACCTGAAGTCCTGGATTAAAGCTATGCCTGCTGGTTTTTGGTGTGTTTCAGCACTTAAGTGATTTATCTTTATAAGTCTTGGCTCGGCTAGAGTTCACACATCACACCTACTGGGTCTAAATTGACTGCTGATTGAAAGGAAACCCCATAGACCAGAAGAAAATTTGGCACTCCAGGACTGGTACTGGACATCACTTAGAGTGACTAAGTGTGGCACAGTCCATGGGGCAGCCAACTCTCATGCCATATATGAGTCCCCTCTGCAGTTGGGTTTTGATCTCTCGCCCCATAGCAGCTGCTGAGCTGTGGCCCCTCTCGATCTCTTACTCTCTCTGCTCTCTCCCTGTCTGAATAGAAAATTAAAAGGGACAAGAACTGCAGGCCACCATGATTGCCATCTCCTCCAAACATCATCTTTCAAAGGTTACGTAATATGCTGCACCACTAGAGGGCAGAAATGATAGAATTTTCATCTCACAAAATCTAATCTGTAGTGCTGAGAAAAAGTATTTGCCCCTTTTCTGATTTTTGCCATTTTTGCCTATTTTTACATTTAATTACATTAAAACATTTTGTGGGTTCAAGTAGTATTTAAATTGAATCTGAAATATAAAAAACACATCAGATTGTTGCTTCTTTTATTTGTTGAATGTGTCAGCTAATCAAACATGCAATCTTCTGCTGTGAAAAAGTTATTGCAATAATGCAATCAAAGGGATAATTAGAGTCAGCTGACTGAACACAGCCTGGCTTGATTATGGCCAGAAATAATGTTTATTGATGATTAGCTAATCATCAATTACATTAAATTATTATTAGGAAAAATGATGATTAGTTGTTTGATGATTAAGCTTTGATTGCACTGAAATATGTCATACTGTTTAATATAACTATAGATATATTATACACTTACAAGGAGCACAGTTGGGTCATGCAGCAAGACCATGCTTGACACATAAGCGAGTTTCCATCAGAATGGCTGGAAAAAAAAAACACAAAAAAACAACAAATTTAATGTTTTGGAAAGACCTAGTCAAAGCCCAGAACTAAATCTATTTGAGATGCTGTGGCAGGTAGGTCCTGAAACTAGTAGTTTGTGTTTGAAAATCCACACATGTTAAATTAAAGCAGGTATGCATGGTAAACTAAGCTATAATTTCTCCACAGTGATGTGAAAGATTGATCATGAACTACAGGAAGCATTTGGCTGCAGTCATTGCAACCAGCTATTGTAAAGAAGCAATTATTTTTTCACACAGGGGCAATGGGTGCTGGATAACTTTGATTAAATAAATTAAACAAGTATATTATTTTGTGTCCAGACGTCTAGGTTGAGACGCTTTGACATAAAATGACTAGATTAACCCCTATATAGCTCTCATTTTAACCGAATATGTCCTAGTCAGCTAGAAAACCTTCACGTTTCAAACAAATGTTGCCATGTTTTCATCTGAAAGCCTGAATGGCATTTCACCAACTTTCCACTCGGTATGTATGAGAATAACCCATAGAATGGATAAATAGTTGAAAGATTGAAACCATGGAGACTATTAATACTAGACTCAATTGTAGTTTATATTATTTCATAGTGTGCAACGTGCAGGCAAGCTCTGAGATTGACTATGATTTACACTGGCCATGGCACCGGGAAGCAGCACTTCTATCAGCACTTCTATTTGTGATGCCATGTCATAAAGGACTCAACTGTTCATTTGGACTGGTGTTCTAGGCCTAGCACTGTACTTCTAGTCTTGTTGTTTGCACTTGCTTGTAAGCCACTCTGTATAAAAGTGTCTGCCACAAACATGCCAGTTTGTCTTTAAACAACATTTAAATGGCAAAGCCATTTCATGCCAGCCGTTCTACTACCACAGTTTCATGGCCACCTTCCCCGACCACCACTATCACCCCTTTTTAAATGACACTTGTACTAATGAATAATACCTCATTGGCATTATGTCCTTTACCAATAGGTATATGTAACTGGGGAATATATACTTGTCAAGTGCAAAATGGTATCCTATTGACCACTCTCATTCTGAAAAGATGAATCTCTAGATAATGAGATTAAAAGTGAAAAGTGTCCACTTGAATGCTAAATTATAATAGGATATATGACCAGTGACCTCTTATTTTCAGTATTATTAAATCTGATAAAGTAGAAACAGAAAACACAATAATTGTATGAACTATCATTCATTTTTAAATATTTTGCATGGCTCAACATAAATACAGACTACACATTTGCTATATTCATCCTTCCATATATTTTTTTATTTCGTTTTGCAATATTCCATTATATTTCCATAAGACTACCACAAGATGGAGACATTTCACTTCATAAAAACGCTTTTATTTTACCAGTGTCAAAGGATGGCACGTCGTAACTGGTTGCTTTCTAGTGCAAACGCTTCGTCTTTACATCATTACGAGTGGTTATAGATCCAAAGGCTTCTATGCTTTAGTTAAGCGATTTGTAGTGATAGATTATATGGCCTATGCACCCCTGTTTTTAAATCATTAGAACATACGCCAGTGAGCATAGCTTGGAAGTTATTAGCAAACAATTGCAATATAAAATAAATTGGGAGGTATCATCAGTCCATGAAAGTTGTAGTTCCGATTAATCTTTTTTTTTTTTTTTTTTAACAGAATTAAAAAAGTTTTCCTACACCTAGTAATCGTAATTCAACGAGTAACTGAAACTACACCTTGTTGATACTATTGTAAGTTAATGAGCAGCTCGCAGGATACAGTGGTGGGCGCACACGTTTGCGCGTCAGTGGAAGCTGCGTCTCCAATTTCATTCCCCCAAAATGTCTAGAATTTGGAGACTGCGCAGTCTGGACACACTTTCAGTGAGCAGTATCAAAAAACTGCAAGAGCAAGCAAATCTTAGACTATCGCAGAAAGGGAGGATGTGCACATAGGAAAATAAAACTTGTAATTGCTGCCTGAAGCGCACGAACCAGCAACCCTGCCGCCTGCTTAGACATTCGGACAAAAATGACGAACGACAGTTTTTTCACGTATAGGCACTTTCTTCTAAAAGTGTTTTTGTTGCAGTTTGTTTGTTTTCAGCTAACGTTAGCGGCACCATCTCCAATAATAAAGTTTCCTGGCGATACTACCCCAAAAACAGACAAAGAAGTCGCGCTGGTAAGTTTCTCCGTTCCAAAACAGGTCACTCTTCTTTGATGACTTTCGAAGAATTTAATGTCTGAGGGTGTATTATGTATTCTGTGTATTAAACTGAGAAGCCTTTGTTTAAAAAGTTAATATAATGTTGTATTTATCGGATGGGGATTGTTCTGTCTAGAATTTGATCGTATTCTAGCCTAATTATGTTGCCTCTAGACAGCATATCGCAGAAATTATAGCCTCACACACTTTGCTCGTACAAAGAAAAATACATATTAGCAAGGAAAAACAACTGAGCTATGTCCAAGATACTAGAGACTCTGCCCCAAAACGGAGGCACGCGCGCGCGCACGCACACACACACACACTGCATTACATTAATTTATCAGGCGCTCTTACCTAAAGCAGCTTACATTACAGAACAAGAAATAGCTGTCCAAACCCGAATACCGTATTAAAAAATGCACAGATGATGTGTTCTATATATACTGACTTTTTTTATTCAAGAATTTTACTATGATAGATATTCGGAGAATATGAGACTGAATGAGGCATTGAATGGAAAATGATACAACGACAATTTGTCGTGCGCAACAAAACTCTCGTTTTAATTATTTTCTCGACATATCGATGAACATATTGAATACCATTGCAACCTCAACAGATAACCCCTCCATCCACCCAACCCGTCCCCCGTTATTTTATTTTTTAGCCGGGCCGCTTGCCAATATTCGCGGAGAATTCCAGCTTTGTGAATTTGCATGGTTAGCACTTCAGATAACTCATGATGGAACTGCGTGTGTATATATTGTCTTGATTTTCTTCATAATTTTAAATTCGTAATCAAACAATATATATGTGGTTAAAGTGCAGATTCTCAGCTTTTATTAAAGGGTATTTTTATACATTTACACCGTAATGATTGGGACAAATGGCTTCGTTGGTGTTTCTGATTAGTCAGGTGTGTTCAGTTTCTTCTTTAGTGCAGGTATAAGAGAGCTTTCAGTATCTAGTCTTGATTCTAGGCTTTTGATTGCTTTTGGAGTCTATTATTGGCATTTCTCAACATTAGAACCAGAGGTGTGTCAGTGAAAGCCAAGAAAGCCATTATAAGGCTGAGATATTAAAAAACAGTGACATAGGCCAAACCTTAGGGTTATCAAAATCAACTGTTTGGAACATCATTACGAAGAAGTGGAGCACTGGTGAGCTCAGGAGTTGCAAAGGCCATAGTTGGCTAAGGAAGATCTCTACTGTGGATGACTGCTAAATTCTCACCATAATTAAAAAAAACATTTGTCAGAAAAGTCAGAAACACTCTTCAGGCAGTAGGCATTAGGCATGGATGTGTCAGTGGCTGCTGTCTCCAGAAGACTTCACAGAACAGAACTACAGAGGCTACACTGCAAGATGCAAACCCTGAGTTAGCTACAAAAACAGGATGGCCTGGTTATAGTTTGCTAAGAGTTCTGGAAAAAGTCTTGTGGGCAGATGAGATCAAGATTCACATGTTTTACATTGATGGCAAGAGTAAAGTCTGGAGGCTAAAGGAAATTGCCCAAGATCCAAAGCCTACCACCTCATCTGAAACATGATGGTGGGGGTGTCATCCCATATAAATCCAACTAAACATGTGTTTCTTATGGTAAAATTTATATAATCTGAAATAAAATAGTAATATTTTGTATTTGGTTGCGAGTCCTTTACATTTGATGACTACCTGAAGTCTTCAACCCATAGACATCACCAGACGCTGGATGTCTTCCCTGGTGATTCTCTGCCAGTTCTGTACTGCAGTCATCTTCAGTTTCTGTTTGTTTCTGGGACATTTTGTTTTCAGTCTTGTCTTCAGCAAGTCAAGGACATCACACTTTATTTGCCCTGACAACCTTATTGGTCACTTTAAAAGTTTGTTTCAAGTCATTGCCCTGCCATCCAATGATTTTTGAGGCATTTGGTGGGATCTGAGCAGATCACATGTTTCTGTACACTTCAGAATTCATTCTGTTGCTGCAGTCTGCAGACAGTTACACTATCATTGAAGATAAGTGGGCTAATTCAAGTGGTAGCCATACATGTCCAAGCCATAGCACTACCTCCACCATGTTTCACAGATGAAGGGGAATGCTTTCTCCACACTCTCCTCTTTGCATCACTTTGGTACAGGTTAATATTCAACTGTCCATAAGACTTTGTTCAAGAACTATACAGTCTTTTTAAATGTACTTTTTTTTTTAGCTAACTCTACCCTGGCCATTCTGTTCTTGTGAGTTCCAGTGGTTTGTATCTTGCGGTTAACCCTCTGAGATTATGCTGGTGAAGTCTTCTGTATGTGGTAGATCTATGCCTACATCCTGTAGAGTGTTTTTAATCTGTTTGACAATTGAAAACGGTTTTTTTCCCACACAATTGAAAGCATTCTTTTTTGGTTCATCCGCTACAGTGGTCTTCTAACCAGGTCGTTTGCTATTGCTGAGGTCAGCAATGCATTTTTGCTTACTCACACTGTATCAGTGTACTGTATCAAGAAGTTGGTTTTGACACACCCAATGTTTTGGCTATGTCTCCGATTCATTCAAATTTTTAAGCCTAATAATGGCATGCTTTATGGGCATTGGCACTTACTTCATCCTCATGTTGAGAGAGAACAGCAAGGTCCAAATGCAAATTCCATACCTTAAATCAACTCTGGACCTTTTGTTCGGTTCCTTGTGCAAGTACTAAAGACACACTGCTGGCCAAGAAACAGCAGAGTTGCCAATTGTCCAAGTACTTTTCCTCTCCTTAAGTGGAGGTATTATGTATAAAATCAGGTAGATGGCAGTCTAGGAAAATTGTTGCACCAACAAATTCATCCATTTACTATTTAATATGATGCTACACTGCCAGCACCTGATTGTTTTCAGCCAAACACTTTTCAAACCGGAGAAACATGGCCTGTTCATAAACTCTCTTGTATTCAACCTAAACGCTCCACTAAAGTATGTTTCTGAAAACATTTGAGGTGAGAAATAGGCTATGTAATTGCAGAATCTTGGTTCGCATTTGATTTTGCCTTGTTTGACAGTTTGATGCGAGTTTCATGAGCCTATGTGTAAATAATTTGCATATAGAATACTTTATTCAAATGAGATGGACACACCTACTCCACTCTTAGAAATTTCCAGGTGCAGTGTTCAGTACACACAGAAGGTTCCAGCCGATGGACACTAATGTTAACAGGAGAAGACTGTTGTGTTGTTTAGCGAAACTGTTGTTAAACTGCACCGCACCTACTAGCACTTGAAGAATGCAACTATAAAGGAACCCGTTCCCCTCACTACAGTGAAATGGCAACTACGAAAAAGCCCTTGCTATGTGATGTTAACAAAAAGAAACAACTCCTGTGGGCCAAGCATTATCAATATTGGACCCAAAAGACTGGGAAAAGGCAGATGCACATAAAAATAGTCTCACCGCATGTTTGTTATCACAAATAGCTAGCTAGCCAACTATTTCATTATAAGCAGTGGCTGAACTATAAATGTAATCATTATCAGAGATATGGAACAAAAAGTGTCCCTATAAGTTCAATACGGAAGACCCCTTTTACTTTCAAATTATGGGACGATTAAACAGAGCACATACATAGGAACTGGAGAGGGTAGGAGGGGCCAGGTGGTGAAGCCTAGGAAGTAAAGGGAAACAGCCTCTACTGCGCATGCTTGAGGGCAAAAACGCTTGCTGCCCATTGTATTCATTGTAGAAATCCAAGGTGATTGAACTACCAACGAAAATATCATCGGTCAATTGTTTGTGATCATAAATGTCATTATTTGTGGAAGTTTTGGTCACTATTTGGTCAAAATGCATATTTTATTCCATATCTACATCTGATTTTTATATGAAATGTAATGATTATTAATCAAGTTTCAAAATACTGTCAGGGACATTTTATTTTGCCTTCAAAGGTCTGATATTCCCCAGTCATTTTAATGAAAGCTCCAATGTTTTCCCCCAGCATGAGCAGTACAGCCTTACTTCCAGGACTTTACAAGCTTAGGTTAGCTGAAGGCATGCTTGCTGGTCTAGTTAAGTATGTCTACACAATTAATGCCTTGTTCACAATTGACATATGCTTGCTCTGTTTACTTCGCTGGAAGTTATTTAAGTCAATGGAGGACCTCCGTAACGGAGTGGAAATACAACACCCCCTAGGAGACGACAGCTCTGTTGACTACAAAATGGCTGATGCGATGAAAAGATTTTATCTTTGCGCTGGCAATGAACCAGGGTGTGTCCCCACCGCTTTATTATTCTCCTTTCCTTGTCTCTTTTCCTAGTATGGAAGGCCAAATGGGTCACAAATATGTGGAATTTGCATCTGGAATCATTGGCTCATTCCAATTCTTTATTTTATGTCCTTGCTTCCTTTCCTTGCTCCTAGTGCCAGAGAACGCAAGGAAAGGACGCTGGGATGGAGGAATCAAGGAAATATGTATAAGCCAATTGGAACATCCTTGCTCTTTCAAGCGTCAGTTTGAAGCCACATCAATTACAGACTAACTAGCTAGCTATGAAGGTAGATAACAAGGCTGTAGCTGCATTTAACATCTAGCAGCTAGCTGCTAACTTGCTAGATGATAAAGCCAGCTACAGAGCCTTGTTAGCTACCTTCATACCTAAGAAAGCTACATACGATGCTGCCAGTTAACTAACATACCAGTAAGTTGTACATACGCATGCGCAAAACAATGTGCCGAAGTACACAATCATGTGATAGCATTTTATCCAATGACGGGTCGATACATGCAAATGACACCTGAACTGGAAACAGTGATGCCATTTTTGCAATTTCACCATCCTGGTAATTACACTGGTCAGAATCCATCATTTTCACAGGAAGTAATCAAACCATGAAGAAGAAGAAGATGAAAATATACAATGGTTTGCTTTCCATGAATGAATCAGCAACTTAGGAAATGTTTTTACCTTATTTTCCACAGTTGGTTGGCAACCTTAAATCAAGCTATAACTATAGTAGTTAGTAGGCAGTGGCTGGACATATCCCTTAACACTGCAAGTATGATACTGTAACAGTTGCTTTGCTAGCAGTTTACAATAAAAATGATCATTTTCCATGTTTGTTTTATTGAGCCAGACTGTTGATGCACATTAATTTAGAACAATGATTTGAAAATGAAAATAATGCACACCTCCCAGCAAATTCTCAAAATTCAGTATTTAAGCAAGAGACAAACCAGGTGGAATGCACTTTTGAGCCATTGCACTAATTTATTAACATAAAAAGAAAGAAGCTTTGATTCAAGCACAGGAAAAACAAAACGCTCTTTTTGTACCCAATTTGCGGCCCCTGATGCAAATCTAATACACCGGAAACCAACGGAATCTAACTATTTCCTGGCTATTTCCCTGTCCAATGCTGACTAACTGCCTCAACACCAGGAAGTCATTTATGACCATTAACTTGACCATTAACACAATAAGCGGCTAGCCTCTGAGTCAGCTATATATATATGTGTGTTTTTTCCCTCGGTGTACTAAAAGTAAAATACGTGGTTTTTATAAATATGGTAAATGTCATGCACATTTGAGAGATTCTGCACAGTAAAATGTCCAGTGTTAATTCAACTTTAACAGTGTACATATGAGGGTCCATATGTACTCTGTGAGAGTTGATTTAACACTGAAAATGATTTAACACACTGAGAGGAGTGTGATATGTCTGTTATCACATGCCTTTGTCAGCTCCACTACCACCATGTCACATCCAAGTTACACTACTGATGAGGAGTGATGAGACAGCTCTGAGACTTTTTTCATCCAGCCTCACTGCTCTCTGATTATATTGTAATTTACTCAGACAGAAGTGAAGTTAAGATTTCAGCACTTGACTTACAGAAGGAAGACATATTTACTTCCCGGTATGATTTAATCGAAGTACTTATGATCTTTGACCTTGCATACGGTGTCCACAGTTCTCTAATACCCTCCTGTCTCTCTTCAAAGCATTACCTGAACAAGTTCTATGGATGCCCAAAAGACAGATGCAATCTCATGGTGCTTAAAGACACGTTGAAGAAGATGCAGAAGTTTTTTCAACTTAAAGAGACCGGGGAGATTGATCAGAAAACTGTGGAGATCATGAAGAAACCTCGTTGTGGTGTACCGGATGTGGCCAACTACAACTTTTTCCCAAGGAAGCCCAAGTGGGGGCAGGATGCAATAACATACAGGTATGAAACGTCAGCTTTCATTGTGTTGTGTTGAGTTGTATTGAGATTAACATAAACATAGACACAACATTGGTTCTTTGTCCTTTGTCCTTGTGTTGTATGGAGATACGCATGCAGCAGGTAGATATAACATTGGCTTTGTCCTGCATGGAATGTAGAGGCAGACAGCCAGAAATAATTTTTGTTTTATTTTGTTTTTTAATGCACTTGTTTGTGAATTGGTAAGAACTCTACTTGCCTGAACTAAATTTATTCTGTCCCTATGTTATGATGTGCCTAAAATTAAAGAATGAAAAAATAAAACATTTAACTTATTTCATATTTAGTATAATTAATATTATTCTACATATTATTAATATTAGAATAATTAGATTAATTTGATTAGATTCGATTTTGGAAAAGAAATAACCACTTCATTAAATAGTTGTTTCACATAGATAGCCATGAGAGTGCCTATGTCACTGTGATTGCTTCACACACACCGCAAATGTTAAAATGGCTACCTGCTTTGTCATCACTATGAACTATGTATGAATGTAATTTATTTTTTTCATTATTTTGTGATCTGTCACTTTGTTTACTTTATGATGTTTTGACAGGGACAGTAGCATTGAACCACATTCATAAACATACACATAAACATACTAAAGATAGTTATTGAGCTCAATTTAATCTTTCTGCAGGTTATATGTGTTTTCAAGTGATGTTTTAAGGGATGTAGAATGCAAGACGTATGTATTGAATGATTTATTTTGGCCGCAAAGGCAGAAATAGTGAGAAACTGAAGACTTGTTTGGCCATGTCCCTTTCAAAATGGGTGTCTTGGACATCTTGGCCAGTGACATAGCATAAGGGACTCTTCTGTGAAACTAGCCAAGTAATATAACATAAGTTAGTCAATCTGTGAGTTGTTGTAGAGGTTTAGGCAGCTAAGAAGTTATATCAGTTTAGTGAAACATAGGGAACATAGCAGAGTCTGCACTAAAAAGAAAATAAATATAATCTCTCTTTTTTATGCTTTATGGTTTTAACTAGCTACAGTATATGGATAGCTAGCAATATGACTCCATGAGGTATTTTATTATTATTATTATTATTGTTGTTGTGGCACTAACTTACATTTAGGGCTTTAATGATGATTCACATTAAATGATGACGCCCATACAGTCAATTGTGTGTCACTTGCATTGTAGCTAATGATCATTAGCTATCATAATGTTCTGCATAAGACTCGACTTCTATGTTATTTTGGCAGCGCCTAACAGAGATGTGAACAAAATTAATAGTAAATTAGCCATGCATCTTCACGTTCCCAATTGGGCACATGGCTAACCTGTCTTACATTTGCTTTTCCTTGCCCCAGGAAAGCGTTGCTGTTAAACTGTGCTTGTGTCTGCTTTGTTTCCTTTGGCGATTAAGGTACCGCTAGCAAGACCAGTGACTGTTCTTTGTATTTTGAAAGGGACTTTGGTGGTGCAGATTTTTAAACATGGCGGTTGAAATAAAACACTGCAAGTAGTCCACCAATCTGAAATTTTCAGCGCTTGCGCCCCACCCCAAAGGTTCTGGTACTTTTGGAAAGTACTACCCCCCGAGCAGGAATGTTTTTGGGGGTAAAATAAAGCCCCCGGAACTAAATTTAGACCCTAGTTCCTGCGGTCGAAACGCACTGAGTTCCTCAAAAGGTTCCTAGTTCCGGGGTAAAGTTCCTGCGGTGGAAACACGGCTTTGGTAAAACTTTCTGCTAAACAAATAATATGTTCAATATATTAAAAGTTCACAGAAGTAATATTTATTTTACATTGCATTGTTATTTATGTACTAGTTCCTTTATTCAGGGTCATGTATGCCACACACGTTTGTTCCAGTTGAATTGCATTTAGTACACGTACAATTCAGCAAAGCAACATCTTATAGAATATGCAGTAGTCAGTATATACATTACTGTGCAACATGGTATAAGACAGGGATCTTGCTTGTTGCATCAATTCTGGTTGGTTGTGAGGGTGCTCATCAACCCTTTGAAGAGTAGATTTTTTAAAAAAAATCTAAATTCAAGTCTGTTCTAGAACGCCGTTGCTTTCAAATAACAGTAGTGATTGTTTTATCAGCATTAGAATGTTCAGTTAGAACAGCATTAGAATATTCTAATGATATATTTGTGATCTCATACCTAAAGGGTTAAATTTCAACAGTTATATGGCTAAAACATGATAGTGGAAAAGCTTTTGTAACCGGTCATTAAATTAAGTACTGGTGTGCTGCTTCGCAACATGACCTCTAGCTATGCAATGTTCTTTTTGCCTCGAAAAATAATGTGGTTCATTTAAAAAGTAGGAAAACTCACCTCATTTCATAGCAGCGATTCCTCTTGTTGATAAGGAAATTTCAGCCTACCTGCATCAGTTGTGCAGTCCTCCAGCACAGTAGCTGTAGCAGCTGAGCTGGTGTTTCAGATTTTAGAGCAGAAATAGGGCATTCAGTTGGCATTGGGTTCAGAGGACCGTCGTGATTGTTAGTCTCCGGCCCGCCTTCCCAAATGTACAATTCCTCCACTCATTTGACTTTTTCTTATATATTTAATTTATGTTAACTTGCAATTGGTGCTTTGTTAATGTAGCACTTTCATTTTCCGGTCTGGGAATGTTAGAGAGGTCTGGCGCTGTGATGATGAGATTGTGAGTGTCTACCATCATGTTTACTTTTAGTTAAGTGTTCAAGTTTCCTATGCACAACATTTAATGTATGTTCTTCTGATTTTCGTTAAAGTGTTTTCTTACATTTCATTTTGTGTACATGTTAATGTTGTCATCATCTCATTTATTATATGTTTTCTTTGCCTCTTTCAGTGCTGCATTTTTGGTCATAAAGTTGCAAATACCTCACCCTCATTTTTATTTTAAGTTATTTCCATACATTGCACATCATATATTTTATTCATATCAATGGTCTATGTTTGATAAATATTTATTAATTACTGGTGAAAGTGAGTAGGCATTCACTGCTGTCTCCTCACTTCCTGGTTTACAAAGTGGGGCTGGTGTGCACCCAAACCCCAGTGTTCATGGAGACTAGGAAAGAGGCTAGGTATATGAGAGCGGTTCTCAGGTAATACACCTAAGTGTATGGTTGTTAGTGTTATGCTCAGTTTAGTGGGTTTCATTTAATAAGGGTACTGTTACAGTGAGCTCCATAATGTCTGGGACAAAGACTTTTTTCTTGAATGTGGTCTGTACTCCATAGTTTTAGATTTGTAATTTAAAAAATTCACAAGTGGTTAAAGTGCAGATCCTTAGTTTTTATTAACGGGTATATATTTTGGTTTTACCATGTAGAAATTACAGCACTTTTATGCACAGTCCCCCCATTTCAGTGCACTGTAATATTTGGTGCTCTGAAACATAATGAGAAACACCTGTGAGGCCATTTGTCTCAAACATTATGGTGCCCTGATATGGGGGACTATGTATAAAAAGTTCTGTAATGTCAACATGGTAAAACCAAAGTGTATATAAAAATACATAAGAAAAGCTGAGAATGTTTGCTTTACATCTGAATCATTTGTTTATGATGGTTGTTCTAAAATTGTGGAGTACAGAGTCAAATCAATAAATAATATCTCTTTTTCCCAAATATCATGGAGTTCACTGTATATAACTGAATTTAATTTAGTGTTGTTTTTACAAATATTACTTATGTTATTGCTTTTGATAGATATTGAGATGGAATTTTCATGAAGTAGGAATACCTGTGGTTAAGAGGGCTTGGTGTTGCCCAGAGTTGATTCAGCACCACTTCTCGGCATATAGGCAATCTGGCTTGGGCTCTCGACGAGTGAGCATTCAAAAATAGCTGAGTATAGCTTTAGTGTGTTCTATCAAGTAACGGAAGAGACCAATGACTGGTCAATAGTAACACTGACTTAAAGTGCATTTTTTATTGTCTTACATTTTTGTCCCCCCCACATTTGATTACCTAATTGTTATTTACTCACTCTTCTTCAGGTAAAAAATAAAATTGCTGATTCAAATTCTCACTGGAATACTTAAGCAGCATCTAGGTTTACTATTTGGAAAATTGTCTTACATCTTTCTTCCAAACGTATAGTTTGTGATGGTCTTAATGCTTTGAAATACTGACAGAAATGAATTAATAGACAAAGGTTTTGGCAGACTGGTGTTTACATTTTCTGCTGTTTTTAATGCTTCCCTTACACTTGTCTATCCTCTAATGATCAGTAAATATATTCAATCAATCAATCAATCAATCAATCTTTAGCCCAATGTGCTGCACATGACCGAAAGACAATGCTACAAAAACAAAAGTAAACAAACAGAGGTGAGAAAAGGCACAAAAAAGCAAAACAACAAATAAAAGAATTGCCATTTGATTGGATAACTGTATGCTTTAAGTTTTAAAAAAATATGTTAAATAAAAATGACCTATTTAAAAGAATCGGGATGTATTAGGAGCACCATTTAACGTAAACTTATTTGAAGCTCTGTAATGTTTTGCTTCAGAACCTTTTGGAACAACCTTTGCTTCATTCCCCTTCCCAGGATTCTCGGGTACACTCCCGATCTGGACGAGGAAACCGTGAACGACGCCTTTTTCCGGGCTTTCAAAGTGTGGAGCGACGTCACCCCACTCAAGTTCACTCGCTTAATGGATGGGGAAGCTGACATCATGATCAATTTTGGACGCAACGGTACGCTCTTGTCTCGCCGACCCCTTCCTAGCTAAACCATCACACTCAAGCAGAGGTCAAGAGTCTACTTGTTGGTTCACAGTTGAGTTTATGAGTTTGGCTAACATATAAAACAGTTCGAAATGACAGCAGTCTGGCAACCCTGATGCTGTGAGACAGTGCGGTGAGAGAAAGGTGACTGTTAACCCGATTGGTGGTCGGAGATAGCCAAGAATTACGTGCACGGGTGGCGGTTATTTCACGTCTCGTACGGCAAAGCTGTGATTAAGCTATAATTAGTCTGCAGATTTATGTGGATTGCGGTCTGTGTAGACAAGCTTTTGCGCCACTCAAGATCTGCTGTCAGACAGTTACCATTAATGTGGGGCCTCTGTCTCTGGCTTGCCTCATCTTGGTGATTGCAGTTTTAGCCAAGTTCATTTTAGTCAGCGGAGGCTGACATAGAAATGGAAGACAAACAACCTGGGTTCAGTCAATGTTTATGCTTTGCTTTAACCTATGCATGAATTCATGTGTTACTTTTTTCAATGTAGACACAGTTTGTTTAACTTATATTTGTGCATACTGAATTTGCAAGAATGTCGTTTTAAAGAAATAACCTACACATATGCAAAATTGTGATTCAAAGTTAAGGACAAAGTTGTTGCCAGAACCCTGGTAGAACACATATTGCTGTTTATACTCAAAAACAGATGTGCGAGTCTTGTATTGATGAAAACCTATTACACGTCTATGATCTAATGTCTGTCTGGCACATCGACATGCATATTTAACTAGACAGGAAAGCACACCGTCAGCTACCCTAAGCTTGTGAAACCCCGGAAGTAAGCCTGAACTTTGCATGCATTGGAGCTCCCTTTAAAGTGAGTGGGAAACATAACACTTTTAAGGGAAAAATAAAACTTCTCTAATGGTATTTTGAAATTCGATTAACAATCATTATGTTTCAGATGAAAAGCAGATTGTGAAAATTATACTTTAATAAATATTTAATTATTTTTAATAAAAACAACCATTGTTTCACAAACTGCAACAAATAATGAAATTTATGATAACAAAAAAATTGACCTATGAGGTTTTGTTTGGTTGTTATATCACATTGGTTTTCTACATTGAATTCAATGGGGAAGCAAGTTCTTTTGAACTCTCAACATGCGCAGTAGAGGCTGTTTCCCATTACTTCATTGGCTTCACCACCCGGCCCCTCCCACCCTCTTCAGTTCCTGTGTACACTCTATGGTCTGGTAGCATTTTAAGCCTTCCTGGAGGGTATTTCATGAAACAGGAGTTAGTTGGCTGAGTAAAACTCGGAACAGCTCTTTACTTCACTCCATGTTCCAGATTTGGTAAAGTTCCGGGTTTTACTCAGTGCAGTTATTCAGCTAACTCTGTAATTCTGCTTTGTGAAATACCCCCCTGTTCACTAATTAGCAATAGATGTATTGTTCTCCGGGTCATATTGATTATAAAACAGTATAATCCTTTTTTTTGTTTTTAAATAGCCAATATATCTTATCTTCATCTCAATTATTAGCAATATACCTCTGAATGACCATATTTAGCTATGAAAGTGTCATTTGGTTTTGGTAAAAAGTCCACTATGATGAAGGCATGTGAATTGAATGTGAAGCAAAGACTTTGTGGATCAAGAAATGGCTCTTCCTGTCTCAGCATGCCACAGAAAATTATTTTTGAAATGGCCAAACCTGAGTAGAGCTGTGTTTTGGGGGAGCAATAGAAAGGGAAACCCCTGTATGAAACCCCATTCACATGCTTGGGGATCTTCTTGATGGCAGGTGTGTGTGCGCATACTAGCGGGTGCAAATAAGAGATGGAGGCAATGTGACAGTTAGTAAAATTACCTTTTGTTTCATATTTACACCAGCCAGTCAGTTTCAATTGATATTTCACAATTTTTAACACTTTCATTTCACCGTGTTACTCTCACGGTATAGCATATGCACTAAATGTAAATATGTTATTTTTAATGTTCATTAGAGAAATTACCAACTTCATTAGAGAAGTTGGTAAAATATTTTTCAGTATTGTTTGACCTGTAGTAAAAATTTAAAACAGGTCATGTTTACCGAAGCCGAACATATGGGTTAAATGCAGACATCCAATCAATTTCCTCTTTATTAACGATGTGGTTGCAATTGTGGCCTTTAATTGGATGACTTGGGTTGCCATCTCTGTGTGTCAATCACTACACAACTTCCTGGTTTGGTTGCGAGCCTGGTGGGAAAATGGTGACTATACTGAGGACGCTGGTGGTCTTGTCCACAGAGCATGGTGACGGCTACCCCTTTGACGGGAAAGACGGCCTTCTGGCCCACGCCTTCGCCCCCGGCCCAGGAATTGGGGGCGACTCCCACTTTGATGATGATGAGCAGTGGACTCTTGGAGAAGGACAAGGTACAGTGAGTGGCCATTGATTAGACCATCAATATTCATCTTGAGCAAGTAAATGTATATTCATCCTGAGCTGAATTATTAACTGAGCTAGCATATTTGAAACACAGATTGTCTTGATAGCAGAAGGATATTATAATATCCTGATTTTTTCTGGACATTGCCCTTTGTTCAGTTTCAGGACACAATTGTTTATACCCGTCAAGAATGTGAAGTTTTCAGTCATTTACAGTCATTATTTTTTTGTTGTAATCTGAAGCCACCGATATGAAGCAGCCTGTTCATGTACCTGTTATTGTTGAATAGGTCACACACTCTCTGTGATTAAAATATCTGTTATTAATTAATTATTGTATGAATGACATAATATAAAATGTATAAGTACTCTCTCTCACTATCTCTGTCTCTCTCTGTCTCTCTCAGTGGTCAAGGTTAAGTTTGGGAATGCGGAGGGGGAGTTTTGTAAGTTCCCTTTCCTCTTTATGGGGAAGGAGTACAGCACCTGCACGTCCGAGGGCCGTGATGACGGCTTCCTTTGGTGCTCAACCACCTACAACTTTGACGATGATGGGAAGTACGGCTTCTGCCCCCACGAATGTGAGTATATGCTCCCTCAGGTGTGACTTAACTTGAACAAGATCGTTAGTACTGTCTTCATTACCCATTTTCTTGGCAAGTATCCTTCTCCATGGGGAAAACTTTTGAGTAATATCCCTGTATAAACACAAGTCTGCAATGGTGGTTCTTCATCTGGCAACTCTGATTATGAGCCCAGTTCAAAATTGTTGAGCACCTTCAGAAATGTTCAGAATGAAGAAAAAATTGTTTTATGTGGAAGAATATTTTTGTCAGATATTTGTGGATTTTTGCATAGGGTATAAGTATTTTTCAAGGTATACATAGGTTCTAGTCTGTGGCTCTACTCTTCTTGTGGCACTACTGTTTCTCACAATTTTCCTACAAACTGTTCATTTGTAGAAATGTGTTGCAAGTCTCCATGCAGATTATAAGGATGAGACATCAGAGTCCTCATTTATCACTTCTATTTAATGGTTTATATTCCTTTTTCAGGAAGTAGATTATTACAGTTCATACTTTCATGGATAGAAGATGAATATCCCAGATTAGTCTAGGTATGTTTGACAGCTATAACTATATAAGATAGGATTCATGGATTCAATGAAAATGTATCCTTGATGTATAAATAAGATAAAATAAATGCAACCTTTAGTTTTTTTTTTTCATAAATACAGTTTGCATGTTTATTTTGGTGATTGTGGAACCTACCAAGCTATGCTTTTTTATATGCAAATGAACACTTGCTTTGTGGGTCCGGTGAGTTAAGAAGACTTTGGCTTGAATCCTGGTTTGCACGTGGCACATAATGGAAAGAAGAAGAAAAACACTTACAAGACGTCTAATTGAATAAATCATCCTAAGCTCTACGGAGCTCCTGACTGTGCTAAGTGGGGAGTGCTCACACCGAAAGCTTCAGTACAGGAGGCTGTCGAAGCAGCAATTGTACTTCAGGCTTGGCATAGCAGGACAAAGGGTGGAAGGGGTATGGAGTATCAGTGAGCCTGGCTGTGCACTGTTAAAACAAACCCACTGATCAGAGTGTGCAGTCAGGGCTGCCACACTGTGGGATTTTTTCACAAATACTGTGGATTTTGCTGTGTCAGAATGAGATTTGTAAGCCTGTCAGTTGATGAATGGGGCATGTGGGGTGGGGGTGGGGGGGCATATTGAAGTATGTTTTGAAGTCAGAAAAACAAATTGCATTCCTGGGTCAAAAACATATATAAGATATGTTTGGAGACACTTCTGCAGACCCATGAAGAATATGATACCTAGTTTTGGACCGGAATGTCAATTTTTCAAATTATTTGGTCCAGTCTGTGGTCCCGACCAGACCACAAAAAATATCCGGTGTGAATAATGAATTGAAATTTTACCACTGGTTTTCAATGAACTTCGTCTTGTATTTCCTAAGTTGCACTTTCTTTTTCTCCTTATTTGCCCCCACCACACTCTGGTCCACGATGAGTTCCGACAGCCCACCCCCCCCCCCCCTGTTCACAATCAATTAATCAATGTCAGAAGTGTGTGTATGGTGTCCGGTTTTCACAAATTCTAAATCTGGCAACCTTATGTTCTTACTCAGCATGTAGACTGCATGTGCCTGATCATCAAAGGACTTACTGCTAAATGGCGGAAAGTGGGGAATAACCTGCTGACTGTAGGCCTTCCTGTCTGGTTGACTTAAGGCTAATTGTGCATCACTCCACCAGACTGGAGAACTGGTTCTGACATGGTCAGGATTAGATTCCTGACTACAGCCCAGGTCACTGCTGTGAGAACCATTGCTTTAGCTGAAGCTCCTTGCAGGCAACATAAAAAAATGACCCATACAGTGAGAAGAAGAGGAGGGGTTTCCTCTAGTGCACACTTATGTGTTCAAAACAAGAGAGACCAAACACTTAAGCTGCTAAGTGTTGTGAATCAGTTTGAGAATACTTTCAGTGATTAACATATGATTCTATGCAAGATGACAGAAAGCTAATCCATAGCTTTCTGTCATCTTGCTTGTTTACAGTAGTAAAAGTGCCTCTCTAAAGTGCAACTTTAAATATTTACCAGCAAAGCACTTTGTGGTTAGATTTAATTTAGCCAAGAGACCTTTTTTCTCTAGTTGTCATCAAAGATATATATTTGTTTTCAAGTTGGGAAACAAAGTTAGAACAGTGTGTCATTCTTTTTCTGAACAGATCAAAAGGTAAGAAGGTTGCAGTTTGTTTTATCTTTGGTATACAGCTAAATCTGTCATCTTCACATCTAGCTCAAAATGTGGTTTACAAGAGAACAGAGCCATGGTTTTTCTTGGTAAACAAGCAGTCTTTGTAGCGTTCCATTAGCAAAAGAAAGAAAACCATGTTATCACATTTGAAAAGTGTCTCACAGATACCTCTCTGTAGTGTGACAGAAATAATATTGTTGATTAGAACCTCCCCAGGCTTGAAAAAACAATATTGTTTGAAAGAAAATATTTTTCTTTTGAAAACACAGAATTACTACTGTCAGAAATACAGATATACAAACATTCACTAATGAGGACAGAAACTTTGGGGAAATCACACACATGCAGTGCATACAAACTCTTAATGGAACATCGGGCCATATTGAAGTATTTCCTTAACTTTTAATGACATTGAGAAGTAATGTAAGCACAGTTTTTTCTCTTTTTTAATGGCTACCATGCATAGTCTTGCGTAAGGCGAAGATGCTCTCTGTGTATGCTCTGTTATCCACCTTACACACTGTATTGTGCCAAGATAACCAGACGCTGCTGGACAGTTGCTTTTCAACTCTTGTCCTCTTTATGTCTTCTATAACTGAGTGCCAGATAGATTCCAGTCAGTCAATGTACTTTTCAAAACACTATTTTTGTTTGTGGAAAAACTGTGAAAGCATAGTGCTCTTATGATTGTGTTGGGATGCACAGTCCTTAAAAAGTCTTGCTTTCTTATAGAATTTAGTATGGCGCAATGTGAATTTACAATGTGGGTAAAAAGTTCTGTCTTGGGGGGATTATTGCAGTGTTATTATTCGCCACAGCCTGACAGACCATTTATTGCAACACTGTAAAATGTTGCAATGGGGGTTTGTGCTTGCTGAGAACTGAGCTGTGAACTTAGATCCCTTTAAGCTTCAACAATGGCAAAACAGACCTATTAAACAGAACTGAATATTTATTGAGTAAATAAGACATTTAGAGTATATCTCTGTCATGCTGGAGACAATGAGACACTAAATTATTAATTTTATTGCTAATCCACTTTTTCTTAGTAGCCTTTAGCATGGAAAGATGACTATTCGCCACAAACTTAGGGGAAAGGGTGGGGGTGGGGAAGGGGGGTGAATTCCACAGAAAGCCACCAAATGGAATTTGATTTTTTTGAGGGTACAACTGCTTGCTTACATTACCAGCCTTTTGTTTCATTTTTACAGACTGTATTGGGATGTATTGGTAAAACACCTATGCTAAACCGTCCATGTTGCCAGTTTCATTGGTGCTGGAAGTGAACGAAAGTGCGGTGTGTCTGCGTGCTTGTGTTTCAGTGCTGTTCACGATTGGCGGAAATGGCGACGGGGCTGCCTGCAAGTTCCCCTTCACCTTCCTCGGCGACAAGTACGACGGCTGCACCACCTCCGGCCGGGACGACGGGTACCGCTGGTGCGCCACAACCGAGGACTACGACCGCGATAAGAGCTTCGGTTTCTGCCCCGAAACTGGTGGGTCTGCGGTAGGACGCACTAAAACAACCGATCTGTTTTCTACGCAGCATTGCTGTTCGCGAAGCGCAATGAAACGCCGGGCACCAGCATAGCGAACATGCCGAGAGATAGCCAGGCAGCGGTTGGGCCCCGTAAGACTGCTCCTGTGGATGACTGTAAAACGTTTGCTGCTCGCTAGCCTGGGTTATTTTCCACTTGCGCGCGTCCGGTCGCTTTACGGCCGGGCGGGGCTCGGGTTTACGGGGGCAGGCGGGCCGGGGCCCTCATCTGTTTCGAATCGGCAGGGAATGCGCTCTCTCGCTGCGCGGGAGCCTGCACGTGACGCGCGGATCGGTGATTAATGCGCTCAGAATGCGGCTCATTTCAGTGAGAGGCAGCCCGTCTCCCGCTCAGCCAATCCTGAGCCAGGCTTCCTCTGAGGCTTTCCCGCCTTTAGGCTGGAAATTAAACAGCTTTCTGCCATAGACCACTCCAAATAAAAACTATGTGCTAAAGAAAGCCATCCCTCTACTGTGAAAAGACTGATCAGTTTTACTGTACTTACACAGACTGCTAGCTTTTAGCATATTATTTGAAAGTCGCATATTGGCTAAGCACATTTTTTATAAATGTTTGTTAGAAGGAAAAGTAGGAATTCTGTTTTAACCACTTCTCAAATTGTGTATGGAGAAGTAAAATTGTTGATCGTTCCTTAGAGATATTAGCCTAGCTACAGTCAGAATTTGTCCTAAACTTTTCCTGAGAAGTGAACACTGTACATTGTTAATGCAGTGCGGCCAATCCTTTTTAGTCATTGCTGAACTTGCCCGGGTTTTTGAAGAGAAAATTTGCCAATCCTAAAATTTATTTGTGAGTCACAGTTAAGAAAAAATCTGTTGACTCAAGCCATGCCAAATTCATACCCCCGTCACCCGTACTCGAAGCCATTTCACTCTCACTCAGACACCGCCCAGATCTACACTAAATCTTGCTCTCAAGTTATTCCCCGAATATTTCTCCGTTGCTTTTGTGGGCCCAGTGAAACTCTCCTGACCACCCTGTCTGCTGTCTCGACATATATGCAGGGCACATTGCTTTGCTGCGGTTTCGCAGTGCTGACCATTTTCCTGTTGTTGAAGCTTTTCTCCCAGCGTGCACCACCACCACAGCTGGGCAGCGGAGACGCCCACAGGGCTCAAATCACGCTGAAACAAAAACAATAAAGAGAGCAGAAAGCCCCCCTTACACATAACCCCCCCCCCCAACCTCACCCCCACATACGCTCACACACACACACACACACACACACTGAGTAAGAGCTCAAGTATGCTGTCTGAAAACCGCAGCGCCAGGACTCTAACCTTCCCAGCTCTGGGCTGAGCAGTTATGGGTCTGTTCGCCTGATGTTACTTTTATGTCCCTGAGTCACTGCACAGAGGTGGAACATTCCCTTTTTCTGCACTGATAACAAAGTCTGGAAGTCGTGAAGAAACTAGGAAACAAATGTTCCCATGCTCTTTGTTAAGTATCCTTGCTGAAAATTTAGCTTGTCGACCAACAGACAGCTAGTCCATAAGTTTGGCCACCAGCTTACTCTACCAGCTTAACTGGCTTTGACCAGCTTTGTCCAACTACAGGCCAGCTTTCATCAGCCACAGACCATCTTTGACCAGTTAGAATATGTAATAAACACGACTTAAATCATCTTAGAATGCCTGCTGGTTTTAGCTGGAATTTTCAACAGGGATGGGATCAGTTTTTTATGAGCACCTTTTGTCACAAACTATTCACAGGTGTGCAAAGAATGAATACCATAGATGTTGTGAATTTGGGTTCAACCACATTTGCAAAGCCCAAACTAGAAAACCCAAATTTGCTAATTTGCCACTTTCCTCATTTGACTGTTATGCAGTTTATAGGCAAATTACTGAATTTTCCCCGTCCAAATAAATGTCAAAATCTTTGGGTCATGTTCTTTGAAATCAGTTGGGTGATAGGAAGTGGGAACATTTAAGACAAAGAATTTTTGTGGGTAAGGACAACCATTTTTCTTTTTCTAGATTGATTTTCTACCCTGAGTCCAATGTAAATACGGGTACTTGACTGAATAATTCTCAATATGTTTGTAAAAACAGTTGACTATGCTGACAGTATAGTAAATCCTAGCACTTTTCACTGTACTAAGCATGAAATTAGCCTTTTTCTAGTAACCACTGCTCTGTTGAATGTACTGATGTACTTGAGGGGAATTCCACCACAAAACAACATTCAGCTCATTTAACAGATCAAGGTGTAACTGATTAATTATCTCTGTGTGGCTGGCCGAAGTAATCTCTGTACAAGGCTATCGGCAGTAAAAGGTGCAAATTTTGGTACACCTTTTTACTTACACCTCTACCCTAGCTAATTTTTAAAGAATTACAATGGGTGGGTAATTTGAATTTTAAGATACGTACCTTCAATTTAGGCAAAGGGGGTGTTGACCAAACTCAAGTATTACTAGACGTGAAGTGGCTAAAAAACCTACATTGAAAACATTTAGTTTTTAACTGGCAGAACTGGTAATACTGCAAATCCATATCTCAGACTACTTGTGTCTTTATTCCACTAAAATGACGAGTCAAGCAGTTTGTGTCACTGCTGATGCTTTGTTCCGCATTACCTCTCATGAGGGAATGTTAACGATGTCAACCATACATTTCTCCTTGGCTGGCTTAACTCCTTCGTCTCTCACCACCGGTATTCTTTAAAAATGTCTGTTCTTGCCTGATTTATTATGACCACCAAATATTGCAGAAGTCTTACCGTGTTTGAAATTGCTTGCTATGAGTCCACTGCATAAATCACAGTTATTCAAATCGTAGTTATGTTAAACTCATGCAAGTTGCCCCACTGAAGCAGCATTGTCTTTTTAGTAGGACATAATCAGTGAAGTAAACTGATCACGTAAACCGACAGTGTCTTTCTTTAGTGGCTAACTTGTTGGCTAGAAACGTTAATCTCTCTAGGCTAACGCCCAGCCGCTACGTTTGCATTCATTAGGAGTGGCAACCTGTGACTGACGCTCGCCCATAGACAGTTAGTAGCTTCCCATTGTAGTCTTTAGTAAAGCTGATACCCGTATATCTGTCATTGCAACTAGAGAGCTGGCTGAGTGCTTATTTTAAGCAGGAGGGCAGCTACTCGTCTACAAGTAAAAGTTCATTCTACGGTGGAATTCCCCTGTAGTTTAAGCACTCCTGGTAAATTAAGGTAATGAAACAAACTTCTTGCTTTTTCTGTGCTTGTTTTGTGGGTTGCTCTGCATAGCCTTGACAACGATGGGGGGCAACTCGGAAGGAGCACCCTGTGTTTTCCCCTTCACTTTCCTGGGCGACAGCTACGACGGCTGCACGGCCTCCGGGCGCAGCGACGGGAAAATGTGGTGCGCCTCCACTAAAAGCTACGACGACGACCGCAAATGGGGTTTCTGTCCTGACCAAGGTAGATACAACCTGCTAAAGTATAACTCACCATTTGAACAACATTCGTCCTCAGTAGAAAATGCACTGACACACACACGCACACCTACACACAACATCTTCATTCACCGTATGTGTATTAAACAGTACTAATTTGAACATACTATGTAAATACACAATGCACATGACATATCTGGTGGCTGTCCGTGAGGTGTGACAGGTCTCATAGCTCGGGTGTGTCTTTTCTGTGTGTGTGTGTGTGTGTGTGTGTGGCTCCAGGCTACAGTCTGTTCCTGGTGGCTGCCCATGAGTTTGGCCACGCCTTGGGGCTGGAGCACTCTGAGGACCCCGGGGCCCTGATGGCCCCCATGTACACTTACACCAAGCACTTCCGTCTGTCTAACGATGACATCAGAGGCATCCAGGAGCTCTACGGTAGGCGGGAGGGCGGCCGCGAAGCACGCTGGGCTTTTTCTCCTCCGTCTTGCACACAGCCATACACACTTACTTTCATGGGCATACACAAAAAAACCATACACACACTTCCTGTTTACAATAGTTTATGTTCAAAAGGGATATTGAGTATTACTGTATTGATTGTATTTTAATGTTCTAATTTTATAGTATTATCTGAAATTCATGTTTAACGCTAAATGCTGTAATGTAATTAGCTATGTGTACTGTGAATCTTTTTTTTAACATAGTGCTACTTTTGCTTCTTGCTTGGGAAGTTTTGCTGTCTTTAATTTACATCTTAGAGCACAGCACCAGCAGAAGTTCAGTCATTTCTGCTTTTGGGAAGTACACCAAATCTCTTCTTTGTTGGTATCCCACTGTTTTTTAATTAGTACGCCTCTTCTCAGCCATATGTGAAGTAAAAAGTTTCCGGAGACCAGCGAGTGAAACCCTCTGTAAAATCTGTGGCCCTGTTCACACCTGCCATTAAAATGCGTCTTGGGTGATCCGATCACAAGTGGACAGCACTAACTACAGGTGTGAACGCACCCAAGACGCATTCAGGACGCATTGAGATCCGATCACTCAGACCACATTCCTAGGTGGTCTGGGTCACATATGGCTACCTTCTTTTAGCAGCGTGAACACGAATGTGTCCTGGGCCACATTGAAGAAGTGCCTAGTCAACTGACGTCCTCTGCCTAAGCGGAAGTACGTACTCAATCGCGCGCCAACGCCGTCATATTAAAGTGCGAAACAACAAGAAGCCAGTACTGAATAACGAAATAAACGAGACAAAGTTTTAAAAAATGATACCATGTCATTCTACAGTCAATATCTGGGACTAAATATCGAATAAATACAAACTTACCATTGGTTTTAGGCATAGAGATGTCCCTTTAGAGACTGAGCGGTCATATATGGTCTTGGACAATCTGTTTGTGAAATATACAGGTATTTGTGATGCCTGGGTACCTTCCAAAATAGCTGTGTGTAATACCACACGTGTTGTTGTTGGTGTTGTTGCCCTTTTTAGTACAGTCTGGCTTGATTGACAATTCATTTATTCAGTGGGTGAGAGTATTAGCATTCTAGCGATGTATAACATGTCTAATTTTGCTTTTGGAATAGCGTTTTATAGGTCAGCGTAACCGAAAATGTTCTTATCATCGCATTCACTTACGCATTCACTCTGTGGTACTAGCAATAATACACGCTGCAATCGTTGTCAACGTTTTTTTGTAATTTCTTGTAAAATACTATTATTATTGAGGACTTCTGGGCATAGCTGAGCCATATGTTTGCTGATAGACCTATTGACATTGTTTTCTGGAGCAAAATAGAAGTGGATAGATGTATAATTTTGGCTGGTTCTCAAATCGCGTAAGCTGGCTTTGTCCATGACGTTTGAAAATTTTGAAAATCGCATAGAGACACATTAGGAGTGCGTCAAACATCTTGGGCGATTTGGTTTGCCTGGAACACGCCAAGGAATAGACCCAGTCTGTTTTTGTTTTAATTTTGCCCGCGCACTAAGGTCTTCGCAAACTACTTATTCTTTTAATTTCTGGCAGACTACATCTTCTTTTAATTTCCGGCAGACTTTTTATTGCTGCCATAGACTGTATAAAAAATATACCTGTTAAAAACATATATGTATACCGGTTGTTTTTAACCTCCCGCTGGTTAAAAACACAACACATTTGGTCTTTGCAAACGGAAATGATGTACGTGTTTATTTGCATATTGAGCGGGGAAGTGAGATCCGATCACAAGTGGTCACTCGAGATGCATGTGGAGATGCATTCTAATGCCAGGTGTGAACTGACATCCGTCTCGACTGAATCTGGACACAATCTGGATATATCCGGATATAAAGTACAGGTGTGAACAGGGCCTGTTTCTCTCTCTCAGGGGTCCCGACAGATAAGCCGCTGCCGCCCACTCAGGGTCCCGTCACTCCCATTGACGTTTGCAGCGAGGACGTACTCTTTGATGCCGTCGCCCAGATCAGAGGAGAGACGTTCTTCTTCAAGGACAGGTGAAAAAAAACTCTTAATGTTTCCGTTTGATTTCCTACACTGTGAGTGGAAGGCTGTTGGCTGTGTGACTGCTACTGGAGATGTGGTCATTTTCAGGGGGAAAATAATGATTCTGAAAGAGGTCAACATGCACACTACTCATGCTGGGAATGGCAGATCCTTTTTGGCAAATCATTTGTGAAAGAAAGGTGTGTGCGGGAATGAGCTTGTTTTTCTTTCTCAAGTGAAAAGAATGAATCACAAGAACAGTGTGTCTCATTTATGGGAATCTCTGGACGTTTTCCAGACTGCTCAGCTGAACTTTTCTTTTCAATCTGTAGCTCGTCCGAATGTGAAATCATAGACCCTCCTGTGTCATTTTGCCAATCATATTTCAGCAGAAATTAAAAATTTCTGAAATCACAGGGAAAATAAACAGCATGACAGACTGACCTAAGTACTTTTTGATTTCAGACATAGTTCCTGAAAATACTGAATAGTCTGCAAATTGTGTGCTCCAAATTTCAAAAACAGATGTCTTTCAACATAAGCAGTGGTCTGTTTATGGGACTCTTTACTTGCTGTAAAGCCTGCGTTAAGTTCTCTGACTGTTTTGTTCTGTATGTTTAATTTCATGCTGTAGCCACACCCTTATAGCTAATCACCATCACCCTGTAATGATTAAGAAACTTGGCAGCCATTTAGGCTCTAAGCCTCTACTAATGAGAATTAGCCAAAACGACTGTTGCTTTCAGTATTTCCCTTCACAGTTTCCAGATGGCCTTAATTTCATTGCAGGGATGAATACATTGAGTTCTGCCAGTACATTTCTAGAATCTACCGAGTGAAAGGTGGAAAGATTTTGGCTCTTTTACTGAAATATTTCCCATTAACAATTCAGTATCTGCTTTGTTTGGCTCACTTATTTCCCATGGCTCAGTGTTGCTGGGCGCATTTAAACTTGTGTAGTACCACAGCTGAAAGGAATCTAGGAAGCTGTTTTTGGAAAATCCAAATGACCGTCAGCAAATTCAAAGCACACCCACACCCATAAACACATATACTTGTGGACACCCACACAAACCCTTAGAAGATGGCTTCTCATTTGGCTTATTGCATACTAGTATTCATATTATATACGAATTGTACAATATTTCATATTAAGTACAATAGTCAAAGTATATTAATCATAATAATTGCAGAGTTAATGTTAAATTCTGAGATGCAACAGGTCTCACTTTCAGTTGGATTGCCACTTTTACCTCCTCCATATTCGTCCCAAATTTACAGTTGAAGCAGAGCACCCACATAAAAGTTGAAATGTTTCTCTTGTTCTTAAGCTCATATAATTTTTTTTTTTTTGTAAATGTTATTTTGGTTCTTTACTTTCTGCTTCCTTGTGACCCTTCGCTCTCGGTGCCAAGCGGAGCGTCTCTCAGCGGCGGCCACGCCGCTCCGCGTCCAAAGCAAACAGCTGAGCAATCAAAAGGCGGCACTCATACTGCTAGCTAGCCCGCTCTCTCTCCCGCACTGCCCCCGGCCTCAATGCTGGAGGCCCACGACGCATCCCATAAGCGCTACTTGCGAAAACAAAACGTGTTTTCTTTCTGGGTTACGTGAATGAAGTTGACTGTATTTTTCGGGGGCCGAGCACGTCATTGGACGAAACCCTGCCGTCTTACACGGCGCTGAGCGGCGGAGAACTGCAGGCTTTTCGGATTTTGGGAGCCGAGTTTGTGTTGGAGGGAGTTTCAATCCGGCAGCTGTGCCTTGTCCTCAACTTTGGGTTGTGAATTTTAAGTATTCCATTTTATTTAGTTTACAACATTTCAAATAATTGTAGTATTCACCAACCCCATAATCATTAATAATAAAAATGTAATCCACTCCTGAATTCATTACTTAGTTTATCAGAACTGTTATGGTGAAGGCCTGTCCTCAGTACAGTGTGAACACTTTCTGTTGGGGTAGAAGTTGGGGTAGGCACAGTTATTGAAGTCATCATGCATCATACAGTAATAGCTGGATTTAAAATTTATTCAGTTAATGTGGACTTTTTGGAGTGGACTGTGCTGTTGTCTGTGAAAGTATTAGCTAACAAAAATTAATTCCACATATAATGATGGGATAACACATATCTGCATTAAATATTGTCCAGAGCAGGCTGTTATTCAGATATTTAGTTTCAGACAGCAGATGGCTTGAGGGATCAGTTGTTCAAAGCCACACCCATGTCTGCAGTTGGTCCAAACAGATGTTTTCACTATGAGGCCTCAGGTCAGTGTGACAGAAGTGAAGGAGAGGGAGCTGTGAATCAAGGCCGGCCCCAAAAGTATCAGGACCGAGACGAGAACGAACGCGGTTCCGTGTTGGTTTTGTGTGATTTCGGGTGAATGGTGTCCCAAAGACTTTTGGATGATTTCAGCCGACAAAGCACGGTTTGCGGTCACCTCAGTCATCAGGCTCGTCTGTGTTTCCTGGTCACTGCAGCCAGTCGTTTTAGGTTCATATTCCAGGCTTGGTGGAGTTGAACGCCAAGAAGCCATTTTTGTCTGTATTCCTGGGAGGGTTTTCACTAGACCGTTTTGCAACAATCTTACTCATGCTTTTTGGAGACCCATATTAACCTTCCCAGTGTTCCTTATCTGGAAACTCTGTGTGCAGCAGCTTCCCAAAGGATGTAGAATAACAATTAATATTTTTTTAAAATATATGATAATAATAAAAAATGTAATAATAAAAAATATTATTAATAATAATAAGCATTATATTTTAGTTATTATTAGAAACCATTATGTTGTTGTTGTTGTTATTATTATTATTATTATAATAGGGGCAGGTATATATTTCGTTTTGTGGCCCCATTCTCTTTTTTGCCCTAAAGGTTTCATGGCATGGTCTATTTTCTAACTCTGCTGTGCATTGACAGTGAGGGGAGATTTTAGATTTATTTTCAAATATGCCATTCCCCCTAAAGCAAAGCCCTTTTCACTGTCCATAACTCCGTTCTTCTGTGGGTAGTTTCGGGGATTTATTGGGGGATGACTTTTTCACTTTTCTCTTTGAATCTCTGTCTGCCATTGTTGGTTAGGAGTCCCTTTTTGCTTTTTCTATTTTTGAACTTTTTTAACGTTTGAAAATAGGTCAGTGGAAAAGAGCAGGGACAACGTCTCCTATCCCTTTTGAAAAAACCTGGGGCGAGTTCAAGCTCGCTCAGCTGCCGTCTGGAACCTCCCCAGCCTTAACGAGAACCAGATGTTGTTGCCGTGGCGCCAGGCCCATCATGACTTCCCTTTTGCTCTCTCTCCCTCTCCCTCTCCCTCTCTCACTCTCTCTTTTTCTCTCTCTCACACAGATTCATCTTCAGGTCTTCCAACTTCAGACAGAAGCCCAACGGACCTATGCTGGTGGCCACCTTCTGGAGCGAGGTGCCAGAGAAGATCGACGCCGTCTACGAAAACCCCCTGGAGGAGAAGACCGTTTTCTTCGCAGGTATCGGGGCGGGGTCAGCCTAAAAAACTCCCACTGCAAGTGCCACACTCAAGCTAGTCAACAAGCCCCTCTTCTGACCGCAAAGCAGACAATATAAAATCCCCACAACTGGTTCACCATACAGAACATTCTGATTCTCAGACATGGTTTTGATGTGGTTTGTCAGATTCAATTTTTTTTATGTGGCTTATATGTTTTGACGCATATTTAATATATTTTTGTCATTATTTAGAATGTCGGTATGGAAAAATATTTTTGTTCCAGACATTCAGAAAATATTGTTGAGAAATAACCTTGACAGCATTGGTCTTATTATTTTAGGTAGTGTCAACACTTCATTGCTTCTTATATGTTTATAATTTAAATGTTATGTTATAACTTATGTTATCATGTGATTTTATAACATGTTAAAATTTTGAACTTTTTATTTTAAAGTTTGTCTCCCCTTGTTTTCTCACATGGTACTTCTGCCAGCTAGAGGTCACGATAGTCAAGCTGCTTCTCAAACAATTATCCCATTTGCACCACCTCAATAATCTAAGTTCATAAAGTAAATAATTGGCACTAATTAAACACAGACAATAATTAACAGTGATGTTTATGTACTACTGTAGACATTCTGCAATGTTTTGAAATGCTGAACAGGGGCATGATAGGTTTTGTTAGAAGATGTGGGAAATTCCCACATTAAAAATTAGAGCAGTTATATAACTTTTAACTTTTTTTAACTTAAAGTTTAATAAAAAATAATAATTCATGATTCAACTAATTAAGTAATCATAGTCTTCGATCAAGACCTTAAGTAGAGTCAAGTGTCTTAGTACTGTGTTAAAACAAAAACCTGCTGCCAACTAGCCCTTTTCATATAAGATTGGACACCCCTGTATTATATACATTAAAGTTTACTACAGTGATACTCAGTCCTGGTTCTGGAGAGCTACTGGGGAGTCTACTGTTTTTCATTTTTTTCCTTAAAATCTGTGACCAGTTCAACACCAAGAAACCAGGTGAACTGAGTTAACTGAGTAATCAACTACTTTAATTTAATTGATCAGTTGCTATGCTACTCAAGTGCTGGGTATCAACAAAAGCCAGTAGACCAGGGCTACTCAACCCTGTTCCTGGAGAACTACCATCCTGTATATTTTCAGTTCAACCCTAACAAAGCGAACCTCATTCAACATTTGTAGACTCAGGTGTGTCAAATTAGGGTTGAAATTAAAACGAACAGGCCGGTAGATCACCAGGAGCAGGGTTGGGCAGCCCTGCAGTAGACTGTGCGGTTCTCCAGGATCAGGAGTGAGGACCACTGGCTCAAAGACATGCTTTTCATTGCATCCATTAACTGTGCCATTGGAGTGCCAATGGGGACCCCTGGAGGATAACCATTGAAATACAGGTTTAGAACCCTGCTGGTCACATAGTGGAGACAAGCTGGTGGCCCTAGTTGTAATATAACATAACATTAAGGTGATACACACGGGGTTCATGAGCTGCTTGATGAATCATCCAGCTGAAATATGAGTGACCTCTATGTCTATATGGCCTTAACTAGGTTTTACAAAGTACATGTGCTAATATAAAAGGATCCTCTTCTCACATGCCCAATAAGGGTGGTATGGTGACACAGTGGTGTCACACTGATGCCTTGCAAAAAGGCGGCTCCAGGTTTCAGCCCCGGCTGGTCCGGGTCCTTGCCCCCTGCAGTCTGACATTTGTGGTTTCCTCCGACAGTCTAAAGACATGTAGCCCAAGGTCTACAGATGAAAATTAGCATCCCTGGCTAACTCTGTCACATTTACGGAAATTATATTAACGTGCAGTGACCTTGTCAAATAAATTAAATCAAGGGATTTGTTCAGTGAAGTAAGATGTAAGATCTGCAGTGGTGCAGGGTTGTACACTGCAGTGCCTTTTTGCATAAAACTAAGCTCACTGGTGGCCCCTATGTTTTCCCCAGGGAATCAGATGTGGATTTATTCAGCTAGCACTCTAGAGAAAGGCTATCCCAAGAGGCTCTCCTCCATTGGCCTGCCAGCAGACCTGCAGCGTGTCGATGCCGCTTTCTCCTTCCCCAAGAACAAGAAGACCTACATATTTGCCGGAGACAAATACTGGAGGTAAAGACGACTATGCTCAGTATTAGAGAGTGCGTATAGATAACCCCATCCAATTCCGGGTATTTGATGCCATTGGCTAGAGTTGTTTTCAGTGCTTGTGTTTCTGTTTTCTGTAGTCATTATTGTATAAGATGTATTAAATTTCAGTGGCCCTAGGTGTGAGAACGATTTGCCACATGCACGACTGGTATAGTCCTTACTTACCAGCCTTGCTTCAGGCCTAACAGCAGATGGGGTGACAGCCGGGCTGTAAATAAAGATAATGTACGCATAGAATATGAGCTGTCAGTTTCACCTGCTCAGTCAGCATCTGCCACACATTTCTTCTTACTTAAGGGACGAGTGTAACAAAAAGGGTTTTCCCTGTGTTCCACTCATACATATCTCAGTTGTGCTCACAATTGTACACCGAATGTGCACAAGGCTGGCCAGACAAGAAAAGTCTGACATAAGGCTGGCAAGCAAGGCTAGGACTGAAGAGTCAGCTGTTCAGCCAGATTGTATTTCCAGTGTAGCGCTTTTGGATTCTTGATTGATGGACGTGTGGATGTTCTCCAAACGACACCGACTTCTCCACATCCTCAGGTACAACGAGGGCAAGAAGAAGATGGACCCCGGCTTCCCCAAGCCAATTGGGGACTTCTGGAGCGACATCCCTGACAACGTGGACGCCGTCTTCAGCCTGAACGGCCACGGTGAGCGGAGATTTCCCCAACACCCGTAATTCCTCGGACCAAAGTTGTTTTCCCAAAGTCGCCTTCGCTAAAACATAGCACGACAGCATGGGGAAAAGAGAGAAAGCGGGGCTCGTTACGGCAGGGGTCGAGGCTTGCTGGAGTTCCCTTGCGGCCTTCCCTCCTCCTTTCCTTCCCCCTCCTCTCATACGTGCACATAATATGCAGCTTTCGACCAGTCTGAGAAAACGGCGTCTAATAGAGAGTGTTTGTGCTCCTTCACAAAGATCCCTCTGTCCGCTTGCTAATTAAGCAGCGAGCTCAGTAGGGGCTACTGCACCAGCGCAGCGTGATCGAGTCTCTTTGAGGAAGCCAAAGGCCTCGCTGAACCCTTCGTTCTCAGTCACTTCACCGGCCTTGATACTGCCGTGTTACTGGGAAATCACACCAAAGACAGGGAACAGAGGCTAGGGTAAACTGAACCATGATAATGGATCAGTAAAGCTGGCAGGATACCCGTTTATCATCGGCGCCAGCCTAGCTAGCGCAAAATGCTGTTGCAACACAACATTGCAGTAAGACTGCAGAATAACAAAGTTTTTGGAACTGGTGTGTTTTTTTTTACCACCTTAAAACCAGAAACTTTCCAGTAGCATTGTAAATAGAGTCGGATTACACTTAGCCTTGTCTTAGCAGCCCAACAATATCAGAACACAATGCCTTCACTACTTTCCAAAACCTTAAAGACATTTTATGAATGTTTTCTGCCAGCTGAACTCCAAAGACCTCTTTTTTTTTTTGCACGCATTGAAGGTTCTGATCCAGCTCCAGTTACTGTAATCTCATGGCTCAATAACTGACAAGACCAGGTTAAAACCTAGTATATGGCTGGACCTAACACATGTGATCCGGCCAACCAATGGTGTAACTTCATAATTCGGCCGAACAATGGTGTAACTTCACTCACTCAGTCACTCAGTGACAGACATTCGCTGTTGCGGCGCAGCCAATAAAGTTGATTCAGATTACACATGGCAAAACCATAATGTGTAATTTTCAAGATCGTTTTTTCTGGCCCTGAGCATGATATTTTATGGCTGTTCCTGTAAGAGGACTTTGTGTAAGAACTCAGATTACACTATCTCTTTTTTTTGCACCATTCAACGGTCTTTTGTCTTTCTGCTTGTAGGACACAGCTACTTCTTCAAAGAAGGTTACTATCTGAAATTAGACAACGAAAGCCTGAAGACTGTCAAAGTGGGAGACGTGAAGACCGACTGGCTCGGCTGCTGAACTGCCCCGCCAAGCGAAGGGGCCGGCTCCACGCCAACCGCCAACCGCCAGCTGCCCCCCCCCCCCCCGCCCCACACACACACACACACCCCTGACACCCTTCTCCCCCACAGTGACCCACCGTCGTCACAGCCATCGGGCCTGTAAAGACACAAGGCATATCCCCCTCTACCTGCTGAATCTCTCCAACAAAGGAGTTCATACCTACCCTTTGTTCCCCAGACTGGCCTGCTCCAAGGTTTACCTTTGGCCCCATTTTAAATCTGAACATGGGAAAGTGAATTGAAATGTACATATTGCTTACCTGTGTGGAAGTGATTTTAAAAATCTGTGTAAGATCAAAATGAAAATCATAACACTGACAGACACACTTACACACACACACATTTAATGGCATCGGGAATGTCCACGCTACAATCCAGACCCTACCTGGTGGCGTAGTGCAAAGTCTCTAATTATCAAATTTGATTCATAAGGACAGTTTTATTAGCACTTTGTGTTTTGTTTATAATTGTGTTCCATAGAAACCGTAGGAGCAAGTAACTGTCATAGCAGCTCCACTTTGTATCGCTGGTGCTCTTGTTTCACTAACAGTCGAGAAAGATTCATGGCACGGGTTGCCTGAAAGTTGTATGTACAGTAGTACGTTAACATGAAGGACAAACAGCATGAACGTATCACAAAAGTATTGTTTAATAATCGTTTGTATTACTGTTGTTATTGTTTGATACTTTTTTGTATATGATCATAAGTAGGTTTGATATTTGCTTTGTGCACTTTGTCACTATACTTTTTTTTTTTAAATAAAATGAGTCTTTGTTTTAACTTGGGATGTTTTCCCTTTTCTGACCAGTGTCTGTGATTCCATCAGTTGAAGTTCCTACATTTTAGTCAATTTAAAAAATGAAATGCAGTCAGATTAGTGTGTCATTTCAATGAACTCAGTTGGATCTATATCCCAAGCATGCTTTGAATCAAGAACTGTCTGAACTTGAAATGTTGAAAGCTTTCCTCAGAAAATTTTACCCAGCATAATTATACTGTATGCTTCTTACACATATTTCAGACGGATTTTGGTGACTTATTTTAATAACTCAAACACAGGTAGACATTTCGGAAAACAGGAATGTGTTTTTATGTCTTTTAATTTGTCTACAGTATTCCGTGCTGTGAGTAAAGGCATTTCAGTGGAGGCATGCCTCTATATGAAGACTCTGAGCTATTGCTGACATCTAGAGGCGTGAACTCACCATTACAATTACATATTCAAGTTAAAATTATTGCTTGCATGCAGGATAAAATAAATAAAGTTCACGCAGTAGACGACTATAATTAATGGTCTTGCCCTCGATTTCATTTGCAGAAACAATATGTTACTGTTGTTTTGTGTTACACTGTGGATTATATACTGCATTACCACGAATAACAAATAGGCTATATGGATCCTCAATTGGACCTGTTGAGGACAGTGCAAAACCAGATTGCTTTTTAGACGAGACGAATGAATCGGTGTCAATTTTTAAAAAAATACTTCCTCAAAAAATACGTTTTACTCTTGGGCAAGGCCCCTATAAAATCTACCAGTTGTGCAATTTCCTTCGTTCGTGCACGTTGCAGCTTACTTTTTGCTTGTCGCTTAGTTCTGGTAACCACCCTACAGTGTTAGCCATAACTTCAATGTGTCTTATTTCTGGTCCATCGTAATGGAATTAATTGAATTATGCGCTATAGTAATGCATTTCGGCTACAAAGTGCAGTGTTTATTGTTTAACAAACGTGATATTTTCCGCTCACAGAGAATGTGTTATATGTGTAACTGAACTGAAATACAAATAATGCTCTTATAGTGAATTTTGTTTTAAACGTTATTATTAGTATTATTTTTCTTGTTGTTGTTTTTGTTGTTGCTGCTGCTGTTGGAAATACATTTATATTGTGTGGTATTTATTAGATAGGATATAAATACTACGTTATGCTATACTCCGTTCCTTTTCAAAAATCTATTTTCTTTGCACAGTTGTCAATGATCTGCAGTAGCCTATTAGCTAGCTGTGTTGCTCTAGCCCTGTTGCCCTAAAGAAGATTGTGTGGATTATGCATCGGGGGTGGGGTCTGAGACGGATTGGAACATTTTCTCGCGCTGCTGCGTTGGTGTGAAAAAACCTGTAGTTTTCTATGCGCGGCGGATGTGTGTCGGGGAAGTCGGGCGTTTGCAAAAGTTTCGTTTGAGAAAGAATTAATTGGTTACAGTAGCTCATGTGTCAGGCAGTCAGAGGCAAGCCGCGAGGATGCCTGAAAGAGTGTTCGCTTTACCGAGGCAACAGTCTCTGCTTCTCCCGGCTGTGCTTAACCCGTTTGTGCACAATGTAAAATTGACAAAGGCTGAAAAAATCAAAGTAAGTGATGATTATGTGTGTTGTTTGATTTTTTATATGTTATTGTCGGATTATTAGAAAGCGTAGTGAATGTAGCCTACTCTGGTTTAATGACGCCGGGTCCATGATGTGATTTTAGCTAGCCTGTTAGGCCTACATTGTTTAATCTTCGTAAATCTCTGACAGCCAAATCGAAAGCACTCCAATTGCAAACAACAACAGCACAACAATAATGGTGAGGGTTGTTTAGCTAATAAATATTTTCATACACATTTGATTTCAGAGTCTATTATGTTTGTCGTTCGTCGATAGTTGCATTGATCTCGGAAGAAAATGCAAATAGTGTAATGCGCAAATACACAGTATTTAATTTGCGGCATGTTACAGTCGCTGTCTTGCATGACAGTAGTGTGCATGTGTCTCCAAAGTGTGTACTCTTGGGAGTCTTCCTTGTCCCTGTCCGCACCATCTGTCTGCTGATCGTCGTTATGGTGACATGGCCCGTAGCTGCTGTCACTACGTTCATGCACCCAGTCAAAGGAGCCATCAAACCCCTGGATGGCTGGAGAAGGTAAACCTGGCTAACCCAACCTATTTGTTCCGTTTTAACTTATGTTATTAATGTAGGAAGGTGACCTATTCATACATTCTAGTTTGAGGTTTGAACCTGGCTTTACAGATTCATACCCACCAGTGGAAACAGTGCACCTAATTTTAAACAGTGAATTTCTGCTCATTTGATATTCAGTAAACTCAACATCTGTGTGTTTTTAACTACTGTATGTTTCTTTCTGGATTATATTTCTGAAAAGGTACTGACTGGGCCAGATCTATTCTAGATCTGTGCACCTCTGTTTTTAATCCACAAGTCACAAGAAATAGTCATGCTAAAATCATAGTAGTAGTGTATGAAACAGCCAGCGTGTAATTTCCTGGTGTTGAAACTGCCCTAGTTAAACAAGGCCTTTTATCATCACAGTTTATCTCATTGCCTATAAATAGTAGCCCTTAGTTAAAGTGGAACGCTGCCAGAGATAAGGCTGTGATACACAAGATGATAAGGAAAAAACCGTCTGCTTGTGAAAAAACATTGTGCTTTCTTCACGCAACTGCATGAATAAAGTCATCTGAGCAAGGGCTTTTACAGGCAAATAGGCCTTTGACTCTGATGGCCTATGTGCACTGGGTTTAAAAGAGGACAATATATCTGTATTACATCATAGGCATCAGCATTTTGCACAGCACCTCCTCGGTGGTCTTATAGCTTTGTGATCTGGTATGATCTCCCAGCTTTGTTGATTTTCTGTCGTACTGCTCTGCGACTTGTTATCATATCAGGGTAACAATCCATCTGTGTTCTCAGAGACCAACACAAACTTAAGCACGCTATGCACTTCAGTTTGCCACGGACACATACCACAATCGCTATCGTGCGTGAACTGTTTCAGGAAACTTTGGTTTGGGAGATGTAATTATCCTGGGACAATGACATGGTACTGTGTGCGCACCCTGGGTGAAGAAGCAGTTTGCCGGTTTGTGGTTTGGTGTGGGCCACCAATATTCTGTTGCATTCTTGCCACAGGTTCCTGTGCCAAAACGTACTAGCCCGTTTGGGGCGCCTCTTCTTCTTCTGCTTCGGCTTCCGGGTGACGGTGAAGGGCGAGAGGGCGAGCAGCGAGGTTGCACCAGTTTTGGCTGTGGCGCCCCACTCTGGCTTCTTTGATGCCATCGTGTGCCTTGTGGCTGGATTACCCTCTACTGTGTCCCGTTTGGAAAACTTGGCCACGCCCATATTTGGAAGTGAGTTTTAGCCTTACCCCTGAGATCTATGTGGGCAGGCTGAGCCTTACTAATGTATTGGGTTACATTTAATGTAGCACTTGCTATCACATCATCTCTGAAAGGTTTACAATGAAAAGTAGGGTGGTGTCCACAAAAACACTTTTAGTGTTTTTGCAATTGCAAGTGACTGCAATTTCAAGAAGAGATTTCAGTGGTTCCTTCTCAAATTTCCTGTGTGTGAAAGTCAAGAACACCAATATTTATTGAAAAACAACACCCAGATTTGTCACATTATCATGGGTTCTGGTCAAATATAAACCTTTGGGCAGATATCTATGAAAACATAACATCTAGAAATTTTGCCCATCTGAATTCTGAGATGTCACAGGTCCAAGATGGCAGTTAATTTTGTGGGCAGAGGAAACGGGGGGGTGGGATGGCAACAGCTGTCGGCCAAATGTTAAACCCCCACATGCTACAATTGGGTGAAGCCCCATATTGTCTTACGATAAAGAGTGAGCACAGTTTGTAACCTCAGCCAATGCTGATGAATGGAATGTTGTGTGGTTTAATGGGCCAGTGGTACAGTTGGTTTATGTAAGGTTTACTTGTTTGTGCCTTTATCAGTGGGGCTGCTGTTTGAGCTGTCTTCTCTTTCTTCTGAAGGGTTCCTACGGTGTCTGCAGCCGGTGCTGGTCTCGCGGGTGGACCCGAATTCCCGCAAAAACACCATACTGGAGATTGAGAGACGAGCCACTTCTGGAGGACTCTGGCCTCAGGTTAAGGCCACAGCTCTACAAATCTATACTGACAGATGTCTCCAACTATAGAATGTCCCTTGACTTCTAACATCTGAGATAATTCGAGCACACGGTCTCAGTCTGACTGTACCATTGACCAGTGTACCCATTATTAACTTCCTCCAAATTTTGAATGCTGAAATTGTATTTGTAGGAATGCTGGAATTTTCACTTCAGCACCGTCCTATAGTGTAGCATGCATGCGCGCTACCGCTAATAGCACTACCGCGCACCAGCTAACTGCACAGCCGTTCCATTTGCAGAATACACGTCATATTCAGTGAGCTGTGACGGACTGCCTGTGCCTGATCACCAGAGGGGCCGCCCATGCACAATAGGGCAGCAAAAACACTACGGCCTAGTGTGTGCAGCCCTGCGAGGATGCTGGCCACAGCCGGCCCTAGCGCGGACGGGATTCCATTCCAGACAACATCAAATGATGGCTATTTCATCACAACAAGGCTTCGTGCAGTTGCTCACGTTACTTGGCAATTTCTGTCCAGCCTGGGTCTCCTAGGTCCACAACACGAGAAAGCCGCAGCAATTATAAATGAAACATTACAGGAAAACTGCGGTTTCCTTTCCTGTTTAACATGCTAGATTATCTATAAACCAATGACTCACAGATATAAGATAAGTGGCAAAGGAAATTACAGTGACTAAAGCAGACAAAAAGAGCACTATATATGGTTTATTTCATTAGAAGCTATGTAAAGTATAGATTTCCATCAGTGACTACCATAAATTGGATATCCATAGATCTGGGAAAGTGGGAGCACTGTGGAAAAATTACACATCAGAGATGTGTGTTATTCTCAGCTCAAAACGTGTTCTGCGGAATCCTTTAAACTCGAAACTCGCTAGCTAAACCCATCACGACGAGAAAGTGAAAAACCAAACATCACTTTTCATTTTCATCCTGCAGATAACTTCAGGAGAATCACCCAGGAGACCTCCTGTCACCTGTCTCTATCCTTTATAGCAGCTTGAGTTTCATCTGTTTTGTCGCTCCCTCGTTTCACGCAGCGACTCGCACTACAGAGGCAACCGCGTTTCTTAAACCCGCTTCAATAGTCGGGGTTTGATCTCGGCTCTTGCTGAGTACTGCAGGCTGGTTGTTGTCACTGCGGAGTCACCCTTACTTGACTTTCAATATCTTTCTGCTTTCATCTTTGTTTTTTTTCTCCCCGCTCGAGAGATTGTTCAAGCGTTACATTCGGTAGATCTGTTTGTACTGTTTCCCATGCATCGTTTAAACCGTCAACGAAGAGTCTAAAACGCACATGCGTCATTTATACCAAGGAGAGATGAGTAACTCAACCGGAATATAACGGGTGGTCCAAGACCTAATATTGTCCCCTACTGTACAAAACAACCTGCAAACAAAGTAAATGTCATTAATATCATTTAACTTCAATCACCATGTTATTGATAGTGATTATATTATATAAATATTTTCAGTTTTCTTTTTTCCATTTTTTTTACAGCTTCTAATTTTCCCCGAGGGAACCTGTACTAATCGTTCTTGTCTGATTACTTTCAAACAAGGTAGGTACCTGTTCCCCATGTTGTTGTTTTTTTACTACATAAACAAGGGTGCTTCAACACCCGAAGGGAATCCAGAACTGTATGGCTGTTACAAAAAGCAAACTTCCCTTTTTGTAGCATTTGAAACGTGTTTGCATATTGTTCTTATCAGTATGTCTAAAGCCCTGTCTGACCCATTGGATGACTCCATGTAGTTGGCCTGTTGAGGCAAATTTTATTATGCCTCAAAATATTATTATGTTTTACATGATGCAAATGTCAGTGTTGGGAGTCGGGCTGGGGGGTCACTTGGAAGCATGAACTGTGGGTACGGCGCAGCCTCAGGTACAGAAATAACTTTGTTGTTTGGACATGTATAGGACAAGGTAGGAGGGTGTGGCATTCCTGAAAAGGTCTCCCCCTAAACTTGCTGGAACAGCTTCCCCTTCTTTGCGTCTGGCTTCCATCAAAGCTACAGATCCGCACAAGTAGTTGGTAACATGTAGAGACACTGAAAACGTAGCTTAATTACAGGAAAATTTACACTCCTATTAGACCACAAGCAAGTCTGTTCGCAGGAGGAATAAAGCGAATGCTCCCTTCTGGTTTTTTCAGGATGCCGTGTTTATGGTGTGTGGGAGTTTGTTGTTCCTTCATTGTCTCATTCTTTTGCCCTGCATCTGACCAGTTGGATGTGCGTATATTACACTACATGGCCTAAAGTATGTGGACACCTGACATCCAGAATCTCATTCAAAATCATGGCCATTGAAATGGAGTTGGTCTACCCTTTGCTGCTATAACAACCTCCCCGCTTCTGGGGAGGCTTTATGCTAGATGCTGGAGCATTGCTGCAGGGATTTCAGCCAGAAGAGCATTAGTGGGCACTGATTGGGCGTTTAGGCCTGGCTCACAGTTGGCTTTCCATTTGATCCCAAAGGTGTTGGATGATGTTGAGGTCAGGGCTCTGTGCAGGCCAGTCAAGTTCTTCCACTCTCTTCTCGGCAAAAACACTTCCATATTGACCTTGCTGTGTGTCTGGGGGCATTGTCATGTTGAAACAGGAAAGGGCCTTCTCCAAATGGTGAGGAAGTACAGAATAATCTAGAATGTGATTGTATGGTGTAGCATTAAGATTTGCCTGTCTGTGGATTTAAATATCAGACAACAGCAATATGATACCATTACTTAATTTTGAAATTGGTTGCTGCTCTACAGTGATATAGTGTGAAATTCAAAACTGAATTATTTATTTAAATTTTGTTTTCTGCAGTTTTAACAGTGCCTCGGTCATTTACAAAGATTCCTGAGACCTGGTAAATTCTTTGGTTTGAAAATAAAGCCTGGTTCTATAGTTGCATATATCTGGTGTATAAGAGGCCATACTCATTCTTTTTAAGGAAGCATGATCATACTGTAATGGTTCTACTGGAAATTCTGCTAGCATACCTGCTACCTGAGCTTTCTAGGGCAGGACAGAAAAATGCCTCAGGTTAAACTGAGAGATAAGATTAAATCCAATCTTTTCCCCTGTAGGTGCCTTCATTCCCGGTGTCCCAGTACAACCCGTTCTGCTGCGTTATCCCAACAAGTTGGTCAGTATCAGCCCACTGAAATCTCAACCTATATAAATAAGTAAAAAAAACAATACAGCAAGCACACTGCATTATCATGCCAGTTATTCATTAAAATTCAGGCTCAGAGAGTCCACTGCAACATCCTTATGTCTGTACTTAGAGTAGATGAGGAACATGCGTTTGAGAACTGAGATTCTTCAGTTGTCTTGGAATCTAAACGGAAGATCGAAACCGCTGATAACTGTGTTGTTATTGGCCAGGAGCTTTTAAAACTGCTTCTGTGTAATTGTGTGTGTTTACTTCAGGATACAGTGACTTGGACATGGCAGGGACCAAATGCGTGAGTCACTTCCCTTTACAACCTGTGAACCGTGAACTAACCGGTTGAACTATATGACCAGTGAACTATAAGTATGTACAGTTGGGTGACAAATTAAAGGAAAAACCTGAATAAATGAGAGGAGAAACATAAGGAATGCAGGTGCTTCCATGCATGTGCACTGCATGATACAATTAAGCAATTAACATCCTATCATGCTCTGTGGCATGTATAAAAATGCTGAGCAGGCCCAGTTGACCTTGATTTTGCATCAAGATGGCATGAGGAAAAGATTAATGTGAAACTCTTCAGGAGGCAGGCGTGGATGTGTCAGTGACTACTGTCCACAGAAGACTTCACAAACAGAACTACAGAGGCTACACTGTCTGCATTTGTGTGTTTGTGTGTGTGTGTATGTGTGTTTGGGGAAATTGTTGAGGCGATTGGATAAACCCTTGAAAAATGAAACTAAAAGGAAGGATACACAATGTTGGACTGTGCTCAACACAACTGATTTAAAATGAGTTGCTGATACATTCAACTGATGTCTGCATTTTAGCTGATACATCAGGCACATTTCAGTTTCCTCGGATTTCCTGTTTGTGGGTACTAGTCCTCAGGTCTGGAGCGTTCCGCTTTTTCGTGTCTGCCGTTGTTTTGCGCCACTGTGCTAACTTGCTAACTCATTTAAGAACCACAATAATGTGTTTTGGTGTGAGTAAAAAGGTGTCCAGAGTGACTGATGGGAGCACTGGGTTTTTACATGCATATGTGTCGATGCAATGGACATGATTGCCACTGAGTGTCCCCCCCCCCCCCCTTCCTGTATGGTTAGCTGTTTCTTATGTGTGGTGGGGAAGTACAGAATGATTCACATGCAGTATTTATTTCTGTTTTCTCCTTATCTGATGGCTTCAAAATGCAGTTGGGGGGGGGGGGGCAATAGTTTTCCTCTGCCGCTTGCTTTAAAGAACTGTGAGAATAGCCACACATGCCAAGGTTTAGAATTAGGACCATTTCATCTGCACGATAGCTAAAATAATTTCCTTTCAACCACCTAATGGGAGCATCTGTTTCCCCCCACTCTTCTCAGAATACTTTTAGTGGAGTTTTATATTCCTTTCCCCATGGATGCAGAGTTCCCTCTAAGATGTTCGGCTGATAGATCTATAAAATCAAAGTAGGTATCCTTTTAAGGTTGGCAACCTCTGTCACTGTTTTATTTTTTTACAGGAAGACACTGTTACTGCAGACCCTGTGTCAACCCTACACCAATGTAGAAATAGAGGTAAGAGGTCACCATGAGGAAAAACCAAATCAATTGTATTATTTCATTCTTCAGATTCCACAGATGCTTATTCGTCTTCATCCGTAATCCATTGAGCTGTTGCTTGTGGGAAATGTGGTTGGTTTGGGTGTTTATATAGATCCCCATTGTTTGAAATTGTATGCTACTAAACAGGAAACATGGTCAAAGTGGGGAGTATTGGCTTTTGGCTTAAATATTCTAGGGAGTGGCGCACTGCTGATGCTGAAATGTGCGATGTGAGCCAGAATGACGTAGATCTCTGTTTTTTTCCCTTCAGTTTCTTCCACCCTACATTCCCAGTGAGGAAGAGAAGGCCATGCCAGCTCTGTTTGGACATGCAGTGCGTGATGTCATGGCCAAGTAAGATTACCATTCATGTATAGCTATTCTGTATTGCAGTATACATCTGATTAAATCTGGTGAAATGAAGCTTCTGGTCAAAAAATTTGAAATAGAAAATTTTATGAAAGTATGAAGTATTTTGCAAGGCATGAAACCATTATTTTGATAAAAACAAAGTTCAGACAAGGATTTTCACAAATCCTTAACAGCCATACAGTTCCCTCTAAAATATTTCACACCCTTGATAAAGATGAACAAAAAGGACTGCATAAAATAAGTAATACTCATACTGATATATATTCTAATTCTGAAATATCAGAAAATATTTGATTTTAAAAATGGTTTAGTGGAATTTTTGGGTTGAGGAGGGAAATATATGCTTGTTTTGTAATAAAATGGCAGTTCAGCCAAGAAAACACTTCACACTTGATCATAAGGGTCTTTATTTCTGTAGAAAGAGTATGCCTGTCGACATAGTCCACCGTGCAAACAGGCATTATTTACAGTGATCCTTTATACCCTTCTGGAGATGCTGGTCAACTGTGTGTGTATTGGTACCAAAAACAACCACCTCATAAGATGAAAAATGAAACTTTCTTCACTTCACTGGCCAGCTGCACCGGTTGTCTCTGGTACTCCCTTTTTGCTTTTCACTCGGGACCTGTTAGGACTAACAGACAGGACTCAGCCTGTATTATATTGGCACCTGACTCATGCAGTTACTCAGCCAGCCCTAATCGCACGGAACATTGCAATGTTGAATTGGGAAGAGTAGGACATTTATATAACTTCTAAAATAAAATGTAATAATCATGTGGATGAAAGCACGCTAATCCTTCAGAATCAACAGAAATACCACTTTTCTCAAAGAAAATGTTTTTGTGCCCAAAAACTTTTTTTTTTCAGGTGCACCCTCCCTCCACAAGGATAACACTGTTGAGTCATCTTCTATATTGTTTTGTGGTATTAACATATTGGGAGGATCTGTGACCTCTTTCTTCCACACAGAATTTTTAAAAAGAAAGATCTTTCACTCTGCTCTTGCGAACTGCCTTCTTCTTCAAACCACACATTTTTGCTCAGTCTCATGTCTGTAGGCTGATTATTGCAAAACAGTAATTTTATAGCTAGTTTTAATTGACCATTTTATGGTTAATTTTGTGGTATGCTGAAAGGTCAATTTGCAACCAAGTTTGAGCTTTTTGATTTGGTGTCTACTTTTAATACTTGCTGTAGTTCATGATTCCATTGACCTTAGCTGGTGCCACGGGACAGGTGGATGCAAAACAAGCTCATAAACTCCAAGAACCATCACCACATTTCACTGTAGGTGTGACGTCCTTTTCAACATGTGTCCTTCGTCTGATGCCAAATCTTCCATTGCTGTACATGGCCAAAATGCTTAATTTTGGTCTCATCTAGCCATAACATCCGGTTACAATTAAAGTTCTAATGCTGTTCCACCCCAGGCATAATGCATTTTTGATTGCTCTGAGAAGAGGCTTTTTTCTGGCAACCCTTACAAAAACCTATTGCTAAGGAGGTGGCGTCTGATGGTAGTTTTACAACATTGTATCCCCAAGATGCAGCCAAGTCTTTAAATCTGGCCTTTGGATTTTTCTTTGCCTTCCAAACCCTCTGCCTCTCTGTGCATTGGGGCAAGATGCACATTCGTTAACTAAGCAAGTTTACCACTGTTTCATGAGTGTAACCACAAGTTGAGGGTGTCATCACAATGATTACGTAAATACTATAGTAGCTGTTGTTCAAATTCTTGGCAAAGGGCATAAATATGTGAAATGAATGCTTATCTGACAGGACAGTATACTATCTTTTAAAAAGCACACTGCACCCCTGTATGATGGTGTCAGTTTCTCAGTGCTGTTTCTGAACTCTGTACTCCAACTCAAGGTGTGGAACTTATTGTTTTCATTGCCGTCATTTTCCTGAAATCATCATGAGATGAACTTGTTAAAACATGTGAAAGAATTACTAAGGGTGTGATTGTAACATACTGTTATCTGTATGGAAAAAACATATTACTGTACTTCTTTTAGTACAAGAATCTTTTTTCTTAGAACAACTGTATTTGTATAAAATTTTAGCAAGTTTTTACCATTTTTTAAACATATAGTGTTGCTCATTCTTTCTCAAGAGCATGAATAATTTTGGAGCACATATGCTGTTCTGTGTATGCATTTCTTACATGTTTTAACAACTGCCTTTGCCTATGCGTGGTAGTACTCTTCCAGCAAAAAGACTGCGCTGTTCTGCTGGAGGACAGAGTGAAAATATGTAGCGTGCAGCAGCCATGTAGGATAGAAATACTTTCTTTTTGTTTTTATGCAAATATTTTACTGACATTTCCTTTCTGCTCTTGTTTGTCTTTCTTCGCATTGTGTCCTTGTATTTGTCTTTGTGCGTCTGTTTCTGCATCTCTGTCTGCTTGTGTGCGTGCGTGTGTGTGTGCGTGTGCATGTGTATGCGCACACGTTGGTCTCGGGTTTCTCAGGGCCCTGTGCGTGCCCGTAACAGACCACACGTACGAAGACTGTCGTCTGATGATCTCGGCCGGGGAGCTGACCCTTCCAATGGAGGCCGGCCTGGTGGAGTTCACCAAGATCAGCAGGAAGTTGAAGTAAGCCTAACCACACACTGCTTCTGAGAACAGCAACGCTAACATAACACAAGTGTGTTAGCTGCGTCCTCTGACGGCTACTGATGAGTTCCTGAATTGTTTATGTACATTTCTTTAATCGACTATAAATGAGAAGTTTCTGAAAAGGCGATGACCTATATTTGATACCTGTGTGAATGGGTATAACATCCAAGTTGTTGTTGGTGGGCCAGCAGGGGGCAATCTTCCCTCTGGTCAGATAAACCCCAATGCCCCAGTGCAGTGAGGGGGAGACTGTGCTGTAGGAGATGACGTCTTTCGGATGAGACGTTAAACCAAGGTCCTGACTCACTGTGGTCATTAAAGATCCCATGACACTATTTGCAAAAGAGTAGGCAGTTCTCTCCCTCCAGTGGAGCTTCTCAGTGGCCAACAATAGAGGATTGTGGTTGTACTGGGCAGCTCCCAGGTGTGAATGTGTATGATTGTGAAGCAGGGCGTTGCTGCAAAAGAGCGTCCGTGCTCAGCGAACCTACCCTGGGTAAATAAAGGTTAAATAAAAATAATTAAGTAAAGTGTACACCAATGTATAATTTCGCACTTCTGATACATGAAATGTGTGTGCTATTTGTATGTCAATCTACTGCATTTTTTTGCATTAGTCTGAAATGGAACAATGTGCAGAAGGAATTGGAGAACTTCGCTGCCATCGCCCGTTCCTGTAAAGGGGGACGGATCGGGATCGAGGAGTTCTCCAGGTTCCTGAAGATTCCTGTCAGCCCGCCCTTGCAGGAGCTGTTTGCCCTGTTCGACCGGGTGAGTCTGGGGCTGAACGCCTGGCCCCCCAGCTTCTGCTGAAAAATCATGAGAATGATCATAGCCGGGGCCTATATTGCATGCTAATGGTGCCATTTAAAAATGGCCATTTAGTGTATACATAATATGCTATTAATTATATTTCCTGTCTGCTCAAATTTCATACTTTTCATGTATATGGTTTGTGTAACTAGTCAGTTAATTCCAAAAGAATGTTTTGTGATACCCATTGCAAATAAATCAAGTCAAGTATGACCTTTTAAAGAAGTTCATTCCTCTTTTTATTTCTCTTTTCTGTCTGTTCATCCCTCTGTCCGTCTGTTTCAGGATAGGGATGGCAGCATTGACTTCAGAGAATATGTCATTGGCATCACTGTCCTTTGTCAGCCTGCAAACACGGAGGAAACCATTCAGATGGCGTTTCAGGTGCGCAATTCTGTGCTGTACCAAGAGTGCTTAGCTGTCTCTGTGGCTTGTAATTGGGTGGTAGCGGGTCCAATTTCCTGTTGTGGCATGCGTCACATGGTGGAACATGAAAGGGAAGGACGGAGGATAAGGAAGTTGCACAAAACATCTGCTTTGAATGAGTTTTTAAGTCAGCAAATTAAAAGAAATTGTAGTCAATAAACAGAGATTGCATAGAACATAAAAAAACCTCTCAGTCACAAGCACACAGGTCAACCGAACTAGATATGAACTGCAGCATTGCATTCAAAATGATGCTTATTACTCAGTATATAACATACGTATTTGTTATTACTGATGCAAAAAGAGTATTAAAGTGGAATGGGTCACGTGTTCCACTGCTATAAAACCTCTCCCTCCATAACTGCATGTTGAGTAAATGAGTTGGGGGGAAAAAGGAGAATTGCAACAGAGTACTTGGACGCCCTTGGTAAATACAGGGCTAAAAGCAAAATTGCGGTAATGTAGGATCTGTGAGTCATCGTTGGTAAAGCATTAACCCAAGAGTGCTCTTATGGTTTCTCCCCAGCTCTTTGACACAGATGATGACCAGAGAATCACGCAGGAGGAGTTCTCCTCCCTCCTCCGCTGCTCCTTGGGTGTGGCCGACCTGGACATCTCCAAGCTATTCAGCGAGGTTGATGTAGATAAATCAGGCTGCATCTCCTACGGTGAGTCCAGCCCCCCCCCCCAATGGCTGCATTTCGGTGAGATTCTGTTGGTCTGTTGACAGATACATGGTTGTACACGCAGTAAGAGAACTTCTTGTCTTCTTTACTCTAGCCCAGTACTGCTGAGATGAGCACTAGTTCTTCCTTTCTTCTTTCCTGTATTTTGTAGTCTTGTTTCATGTGTCAGTGCAGATATTTTCCCTCAGTACCTGCAGCACAAGAAACTAAAACTTTTTTGGAATGATCTGTGGGGCTCAGTTTATTTATTTTGTGTAGTGTAGTGTATTTTTAGTATAGTGTATTTTTAACAGGTTACATTTCAATATCATTAATCACAAAAAGCCAAAATAGGGAAAAATATCTATGTCATCATTATTCCTCAGAACATTGTTGCTTCTTTGCCTTGACGGCACTGGGAAAGCCTAAAATGGCTGCCGCTGTTTTTAAAGCTGTTGTCCCCCCTGTTCATCTCAACAGAGGAGTTCCAGGCCTACGCCAAGGCCCATCCAGAGTACGGCAAGCTGTTCACCACCTATCTGGAGCTACAGCGCTACCAGGCCCTGCAGGAGGCGGAGCCAGCTTACACCACCTCCACCAACCGCGTCAGCCCAGACAAACCCAATGAAGACAGCACCTCTGACAAGAAAGATGACTGAGTCCATGGAGCAGTGAATCCAAAAGACTGATGGGAAGTCCTGGCATTGATCACTTCTGCCTGATCGCAGGCATTTTACAATGACTGGTCTGGCAGTAAATGTCATAGTCTCCTATTTTATTTTACCTAACTGGCTTCTGCCTAATTTAAGTGCCCAGTTGTAGAATTAGGTCAATCAAGACTTTCACCAGAGTTTATGAAGGTGGAGATTTGGTTCATGAACATTTGGGAAAATGGAACCAATCTCGCCTTTCAGGTGACTCTGGCCAATAATAATAACGCAGTCATGCAGTTGCAGATCAAAATCTTGCCTATGTGATGTCTTAAAATTTGCGGTTTTTAAAAACTGGCTAGAGGGACGCCTTAAAAATGATTTCATAAAACTCTGGTCTAGTGACAAAATCAGCAGCAAAATTTAAGACCACTTGAAGAAAAGCAATAAATTAATAACTTACACGCAAGCTAACCTTTGTGAAATATTGTAATTGTTGAATTTTTAAATATTTTTTGTGAGGCAAATTGTACTTAATATTAGCTAGTTGGCTTATTTAATTAAAACAATTAGCCACCTAGCATACATTGATCATTTTTATGAAGCAGCCCAGTCAAAGATCAAATGATATTTTTGTATAATACTCTTAATACATTTCATTGATTCAGTGCATGTTACCAAAGTGACCACTTTAAAACAAACAAATAAAAACATAAGAATAAAAATGTTGGAATTCATTTTACAGTATCTCAAATTGTGATATTTTGTCCCATTTGTGGAAGTTTCATCTGAAATGGTAACTAGCTAGATTTTTTCTCACGCCAAACAAACACAGGGTCTGTCTGGACTGAAGCTGCCATAAATGATACTTGCAATTCTGCTGAACTAACAGTCTCACTGTAAGCTTTAAAGCACAAATGCACTGATTAGGACAAGGTAAAAAAAATGTTTTTCTTTTTCTCCCATTGACTAACATGAAAAAACAACTACCTTATCCTAGAAAAGTAAGCACCCTGGGTCATGGCTGCATTTTTGTCAAGATGGTGACGCAGTGAAATGGTTTTCCTTCAGATAAGGACTTTTAGCTTGAGAAACAGAATGTTTCTGCTATGAGTCCAAGTATTTGAACTTTGCAGTATACTCTTAAGTCCCAATCCTTATTTTTCATAAATGCTAAGACCTGGATTCAGTCAACATTTAATTACATTTTGTTCAATTTTGTATCATAATTGAATGCCATTAAGTTTTTTAGTTTCAGAGATAACCTCAGTTAAACACATTGTTTCTGTGTTGATGAGCACTAAAACTGGCATTTTAAATCACATTTAAGGAAAAAGGTTGATTTGATCCAGGCCTAGATCTCCATAGACAGTTAACTATTGAATAAGGTGTTCTGGAAAGCAGAATCATTTATTGACCATATTATGAAACACACATAGCGGTTCCACGTGGAGCCTCCACCTGACACATGCGGCACAACTTTAGTGTGAAATCCTCCAGCAGAAGAACATTTCCAAGGCCATTTATGGCACTTTCAGTGTTTTATATCTTCTGATAATTGTTCTCAGTACAGAGTCCTCATAGTACTACTGCAGAGATTCTCCACTGTCCAAAGTTCAAATGATCTGAGAAGCATTCGGCTGGATGGATCCTTGGGACCATGTAAAACCTGAATAGTAGGTTACAGTAGGCACTGGACTTAAATTAAGTTAGTCAGCCTGTCTCGGTTTTTAAAAGCCAACTGTTTTTTTTATTTTTGTTTGTTTGCTTTTTTCAAGAACAGCCAAAGTAGTTATTAGTGGTTTTGTAATAAATAAAAAAAATATTTTTTCTTACTTTTTTAAATAAATGTTTGATTATTCCATGCAATTTGATAGTACTTTCATGTCTTCTGTTCTAGGGAATACCCTGAGAAATTTCCGACAGTACCTCAATTATGAATGAGCAACAGGAATGCAGAACCTTTTAAATATTATCATTTTTAGCTTGTTACTCAGTATGCATTTGTACTTTTGATTATTTCTTGTCTGTATCCAGTTCCCTTGCCTTGAGTGATTTACTGCACTGTATTTTCAAGTATTAATTGAGAAGAAACACATTAAATGTACTATTCATATTCCATTTTTATATGCTACAAGAAACATTACATTTACTGAAACATTACAGTAGAAATTATGGCAATACTGTTTACTGGATACAGAAAGTAATACTTCTGTATACGCAGTAAATTGTGTAATAGACTGTGCATTTAGTACACTTTGTATATGCTGTACAGTAAAACAGAGGCAGAACTAAAGACAGGATAATGTAAAGAATTATACAAACATATACCAATAAGAAACCTTTGTTCATGAAGAAGTTGCAAAGCATTACAACTCCTGCAGGGTTGATCACTCAATTCCTCGTGCAGCCGACAGAGGGCAGTAGTGTTCCACATGACGAATCTGCGCCCTCTGCTCTGCGTGTGCTAGAGAGCGCTGGTCCACTGCACACTTCCCCAAATTGAGAGTGTTTAACTCAGGCACAGCCAGGAAGGCCAAGGCTGCACTTCCCATCTCTTCAGCTCTCCGGCACTATTTGGGAACCTGACCTCTGGAAGCACACGGCAAAGTAAGTAATTTACAGTGCTGTTGTATACTCAGGCAATAGAGAATAGTGATAGGAAACGGCTACTGTTAAAACTGTGCAATGTGTTTTCATCATGTGTGGTTTGGTATAATTCGTGTCATATATAATTTACATTATAAGACATACACACACATACAAAATTTTTTTTTAAGTTTTAAAATTTCAAGTGTTTATCATTCCCCACAATGAAACAGAATGGTATCTGAACTAAAAAGAATCATACAGAGTCCTTGATCATCAGTTGTATGTCAAGTAATCTCAGAGACATGCAGATAGATTTGATTTGAAATAGAAGTACCTGAAATGAATCATTATTATAATCATTACATTACAAATTAAGGAATCAAACCCTGGATTCCCTTTTGGTGTGTAACTGTATCACAGTGAATATTGACCTCCTCAGCTGCACTATATTATGCAATGACAGATGGCGGGTAGGGGGTAAGCTGTATGGTGCCTGTCGGAGGAAACACGCATGGCTTCCTGTTTGCCATGGAGACCAAAGAGAAGAAAAAAATTGATGGCTGAAATAATGCTCGCGAAATCTGCCGGTTTCGTTAGCGCCCGAGACAAAGTGTGCTCCCCGAAACCGCGCAGCCCCGACACCTCTCTGTGCCGAATGGCAGGAGCTACGGCGCGTACGGGCGAGGCTGGGCCTGCTTTACGCTTGGACGGGAGGCATTCTGGGAAAAAAAAAAACGAAACATGCTTCTCCTGGAAGCGGTGCTGGATGGACCACAGGGGGACACTCCTCTCCAGTTAATGCTCATTTAACAGCCCAGCGCCTCAGTGCAAAGCCAGGGCACGGTGATTAAGCAGGTGCCGTCTTCCAGCAAAGACATTAAGCCAGAGACTTTGTCACCGTGCTCATTAAAGAACACATGAGACCCAAAGATCAGGGATATTAACACCAACATTTTGGCCAAAGTTGAAACATTGTGCTCTTAGTCTGTTTAGCTGATCACCCTGCAGGCCTTGAACTGATTGACTTCACATTCCCCTTCAGTTCCTTTTTATCTCTATCTCCTTAAATGTGCAAGAATAACAAGCTCAACTGACCATTATAAATAAAAACTACAACCAAAATTGTTCTTATATATTTTTTAAAAGATAGATGGTAAGGTATTGACCTATACATGGGCCTTTCATAGGAGTAAACAACCTAACAAGCTAAATCTTGACCCCGTAACCTGAATAGTTGGTATCAATAATGATCTGTGTGACTGTGGCCCAGTATTTGGAACTGTGCCACTAAGTCTTTGTATTTTCATGACTGTGTACTGTCACTTTCCTCTAATGAGGAACATGGGAAAATTCCTCTAATTGCACAGGACGCAGAATAATAGCGTGTTGTGACGTATGACAATATTTTGGTATTGAAGCCTGATATATAGGTCTATTTTGTCTATGAATTAATCTCTAGGTGTTGGAAGACTGGTTAATTGACTATCTGCAATTTATTCATTGTTGTTTGTAGTTACTGGTGTTTGCCTCACAAGTGCTTTTGATTGTCATTTGGCTGTCCTACAAATGTCCTGCCAGATGCTTTATCTCATTTTCCACCATGCTTTCTGCTTTATTTGGCTGCACCCCCACTCAGCTGTCACTTGGTCTGGCAACAGTCTTAGTGCCTGATTTACTAAGATCTTTAGCACATGTAAAACTAATAACACGACCAATGATTGGTGCAAAACAAATACCGTGACCAATCATTGGTCATGTTCCTGGTTTTGCACGTGCTAAAAGGTTTTGCACTTGCTAAAGGTTTAAGTAAATCAGGCCCTTAGTGTCAAAAGTGAATCAGTATCTGTTGGCTCAATAAACTGTTGTGGAGCCATGGGGATGTATAGTCCTGAAACAATGAATGTCCTTAGAGTAGAAAAATCCTTAATTTATTAATATTTCCAGTGGGCTGTCTTCCAAAGTAACCTTCATGTATGACCTACTGCAGCGTTTCCCAACTGGTGTGCCGCGGCACTCTGGTGTGCGTCAGATGAGGTCAGGCGTGCCGTGTGAAAAATCCATTTAAAAAATTTTTTATGTTCAAATGAATTGAAAAAACTTAAATGAACAAATCCCATTCACAAAAGCCAAAATAAATGCCATTAAAATGCATAAATCGCTTAATTAAAACTCCAAAAGAACATTTTGGCTTACTGTTGGCACGTCACATCAGATCACAATGTCAGTACGTCGTGTGGAGGGGGGCTACAGGGTGTTTATTTTTTATGCTTTTGAGAATCGTGTGCCATGAGATTCTGTAAATATGGAAAGTCTGCCACAGAAGGATTGGGAAATGCTGACCTACCGCATAGATAACATATTAAATATTTATCAGACCAGCTACAGAACAATAACAATAACTACGGTACAGAGCAGCCAGAGTTACAGTTATGGTTATGCAAGAAATGAAAAACAATGAATTAACACATAGTTCTGAGCAATTATCTTTAAGTGCAGCATAACTGCATTATAATAAAGAGAAGTTGAGGCCTAGTAATGATACATATATGCAAAATTGTCTTGATTCGTAGTATCTGTCTCAGTCAACTTAAATCATGCTATATTTGTATTAGCTTGCAATGGCCGGAAAGAGTTATGCAAAACTTTATCAGAATTACTTAAAGTATAGATTTGTCTAGATTTGCAGAGGATTTTGGATGCGGAAGATCAGTTTGATGTTACATGCTGAAAACAGATACTCTAGGAACCAGGAGGAAGTCTGAGTAGTTTATTAGTTCTTTTAAGACATGTTACCTTTCAGAAACTGCATGACCTCCCAAATAATGCATCCTAACATTTGCTTTCCATGAAGCTGAGTCATTTTTTCTCAACTTAAAAGAATCAGAACATTTCTATTGCCAAATCGGATTCTCCTTCGAGTTCAATTTCTTGTTGATTTATATAACTGAATTGCATTGTCCTTTGAATTGAATTACTGGGGCAGAATCAAATTAATGCCTTTTCTTCATTTTAGCTGGTAGTAATATTTTTGCATCTGTACAATATCTCATCTACTTGATATATAGTTTTTTATGATCAGATATTCTCTATGCACATTGACGATAAGCAAGTGATGAACTAGATACAAGTCTTTAAAATACTGTGATTACCAATTGTGATTTACACCTTGAGTTGGTTTTAACCTTTCCGAACAAGAAAACATTTTAATCAGAATTGATAAGGTTAAAGGAAATCAATTAAGTCTGAGGGCTGTGTGTTTTTCCCCTTTTTGAAGTGGTCTCTCTGTTGCTGTATCCATTTCAGAACAGCCTGAGGAAAGTGTGTCTACTCGAATTGAAGACAATCAGCACAGCTAATCTGGTTTTATTTCACACCACTAAGCAATGAGAAGCCAATGGCCTTCTCTTTAAAAAAATAAATAAATAGGAGATACAAATTGTCATTGGCCGTTCGCATCGAAAGGTCAACGGCGGCAGACAAAACGATTAATTAATGTGCCACAACGTAAACACAATCACTTCAACTCTGTGTCGCATCGTCTTGTCGTCTTGTTTTTGACTCTCATAGAAATTACGTGCACAACTTTTTTTTCCAGATTCTGTATCGATGTGACAGCTCAGACTGGAACTGTTCATTTGCATGTTCTCATTAGAATGCATATAAGAATCTTCCAGCTGTAGCAGTTTCCCATGCAATCCCATGCAAGTGAGGGGAGTGTGGGGAGATATACATGTTATATCTCACACTCCAAGTATTTGACACCTCAGCCACATACTGTTGTATTAATATCCAAAATTTCTAGATGAGCCAGTCTCTTTTAACCTATGGTTCAGTCCTGAAAAACATTACAATCTTCCTATTCTTGAAGCCTCTCAAGCACCCATCCATTTTCAAAACGAATTGATTCACTGGCAAATGTGATTTGTAATGCAGTACCCTTTTCAGATTGTTTTGAAAGGGATGGGATGCAAGCTTTATGAAGCTGTAGCTAAATCTGTCTGGAAAAAACTTTCAGGGTGCGGGTGAGCCTCTGTCTGTGCCATTATCCCACGCCTACATCAGAAAGAACGCCGCGGGTCTGGGCTGTTTCAGGTTCAGCGTTGGTCTTCTTCCTTACAGTTGTGGGAGCGCAGGCCGGTCTGAATGATAAGGCTCAGAAGGAAGAGAGTAACTAAGCAGAAAATGCCCGCAGCAGGTGTGAAACGGCTGCATGAAATGAAGAAATCCGTAAGATCACGGGGCAGGATCCTCATCTTGACATCTCGCCCCTTTGCTGCGTATGTAAATGAGCCAGTGCGCGGCTGTGGAAAGCGTGAAACGGATTTACATAAGGACACTGTCAGATTGAAAGACGGTCAGGATTGTGCTACCTCTTTTTCTCCACTTCCATCCTGGTTATACATACCGTAATGGTGTAAACCAGGGCTGTCAAAGCTGCAGTGTATGTTTTTTTTTTGCGGCATCCATGAAATCAGTAGCCAATCTGGGTTTAGGAAACAAGATGTTTGTCCCCTTTTGCTGCTCAGTGACTTAAATTAAGCATTTGACTGTTACCCCCAAAAAATCCTAATAAAATGATACCTCTTAGTTGAGGAGATCCTTAACAGAAAACGCTAAGAACCAGAAAACGTTATGGCTCTCTAGGACTGGAATTTGATGCCTTTAATGTAAACGTTACAGCCATACTTCCCTACCTGGCCATTCTCCTTTTCTCGAAGGACAAATCAACCAATCAATGGCGAGCCTCAATCATTCTGTCTTTACATAATTGCGAAACGACTAAACTCAGGTCGCCCGTGACACAGAAACCAAAAAATGATCTTTTTTGATTGAACTGGCAACATTGTTGCGCAAAACCTGTAAGACAAAAAAAAACTCTTGTGTACTGCGCCACAACGTTCACCTACTATAGACCTGTTTTAAAAAAGAGCACTCCAAAAGCTTGGCAAACTAAACAGTGGATTGCATGCTGCTTCACATTCATGGTCAAGATCTGCCTTGGCATTGAGAGGCAAACGAACACCCGAGAGTTTCGCTGTGCGTGCCGAAAGCAGGGCAAAGGTGAGCGCGGAAGGGAGACCGCGGAACGCGTAACGTGGGCAGCAATTCCTGGAGCGAACCTCCGCATGGCCCGATGATCACTCTGAAAGCCTCCGATGAGTTATGCTCGCTGACAGCGTGTGCAGTCACCCATGAACCCAGTGACCTCCAAGCCCCGTGGGGCCACTAGCACAGACCCCTACAACTCTTTCACCATTTGAAGCTGCATTCATGAGCATACTTTTGCCTAGCAGTCATGCACTTGCTCGAAACAAGTTTGTGTTTCTTTTATCTTGGTCCTGAGATCGCTTGGTAGAAACTTTTTCTTGCTTCCTGCATGCTTTATTGATCTACGCACCATCTCTGTGAGCTGTGGGTTCATTTAGTAACATTGCTTAACACCGTCCTCAGACTCCTTCGTCAGTTGTGGCATTTTCAGCCTTTAGACAGAGTCGCATGTTTTTCAGAGGTAACCAAAGTTTAATGCGCTGGAGACAATTGAAAGAACGAGGTGTTCGGACAGTGTGTCCTCTTTCCTGTTCCGAACTTTTAAATTGTAACCATATTGAGGCTGTGACCAATGAAAGAATTTCAGAAGACACCAATAAGAAGGTGTAAAACTTTCAAATCTACGCTGTGCATCTCCAAACAAGGCATGCTGCCATTGGCCCCACAGAAACATCTCATGGGTGAAGAATTTCTGAGTGCATCCGAGCTTGCCACACTCCAGAGCTTCCTATTTCTGGTCAGCTGTTTGTTCATTGGGCCCACGTACATTAGCACAATGGAAAAAATGAGTCCACGGTTCCACAGAACTGCAGTCATTCCTAAGTAATGGGGGCACCACAGAAAACAGCGGCTCCCACAGTTTGCAGGGCTTCAAAACTGATAAACACTGTCAAACACTTGATTTCTGCCATGTGAAAAGAAGGGAAAAATAAATGTCAGGCCTTACCTACAGTACAGTCCACCCACAAAGATTGTGATGATCAGTAGAAAATATAAAGCACAATTAAGTAACACATTTGAGACCTCCATTTGGGAAACTACATAAAAAAGCCAACATCTGTAGGCACACGTTAAAGATCTACGTTTCTTGCTCTAGAAAGCTTTCCGTTGTGCTTAATTTGAGTCAGTTCCTCACTCAGGATAAATCAGGAGGATGCATGTGAATACTGTATATGCCGACCATTTGTGGCACATATTTTTTGGGCAAATGATAGTTCAGTGAAGGATAAAAACCCTTACTTCCTAGAGAGACAAGCACAAAGGCAATGAATGAACCAGAAAAGTGTCTGGAAAGTGTCATGCTGCTCAATGGTCTGGAGTTAACTTTCTCAGTAGTGATGGGTTCTCTGTGGATAGGATGCTCACTCTGACATTATATCTTAAGTCCTGGCATCGGATGAGGGAGATAAAACTAAAGAAGTAAAAATCCAATGAAATATGGAAATGCTGCCACTGTAAAAACAGAAGCTGTTCTTACTTTTGACTCCAGTGACTCTTTATAAGTGCTAGGGAAGTAGATTTGATGTCTCATTAAACTTATCCTCCAGGATCATGACCTGGCCCAATGACACCAAGCCCTCAATGTAGGGAGGAAGCAGGGCCGTGTGACACCGCCTGGCCTGTCTCGGATGTCGGAAGGGATGGGCACTGGAAGGTGGGCGGGCCTGGGGGGGGGGGGGGGGGTAGGGGCTGGAAACGTACCCCACAGATCGTTGTGTGGAACTGGCAGCGGACTCCACGGTGTGTTGAAGTGCTCCGTGGCACAGCAAGAGAGCATCTTTCCCGCGGTGGCAGAAGTTGGCCCTCACAGCAGTCGCCTCAGCTGTAACACCAGCTGAGTGAACATCGGGCAGAGCCTTAAGGGAAAAGTCTGGGACAAACCTGATTTCTGTGATGCAAGGCAGACGGCTGTATGCGTACAGAAAGTCACTGGCACCGGATTTATCCAGATAACGCACTTTATCCAGATCCATTGAGATTCAACTTCATGTGCCAAATGTAGATGCAAATAATGGCTATTTTGTGGTAAGTTTTTGGTATGGTTGAGGTGGGTGCCAGATTGAAGGGTGCACACAGTAAAATGGCCAGTGTTAATTCAACTCAAACAGAGTATTTATGAGTCCAACAGGAACCATATGTATTCCGTAAGTGTTGATTTAACACTGAACATTTTACTGTGTAGCCACAAGGTCCATGCTAGCTTTGTGATGACTTCAAATAAAGTTTCATTTACTGAAACAATTCACAGTTAAGGTTTAAGTGTAAGCTTTCACATAAAAGGTTCTGGATGATGCCAAAGCAAGTACGTTCTTACAAAAAGAAAACATTTTTAATTTACCACTAAAAGGCACGTAAGCATGTACAAATTGTGCAAGCATAATGTGCGGTGCATTTAAGTGCCTACATAGCCTACATTTCAGTAAAGCAACCATCATCAAGCTATATGTTCACCTGTCACGATGCACAAACACTATTTGAAGATGCATTAATGCATTGACTTTTAAAAAAAATAACTGCCATTATTAATTCTAAACTGAATCACAATTCACGTAAATCAAGAATTGTGTAGAATTGTTTTCTCCTGGCAAAAATGTTTTCACAGATGAAATAACAGTTCAGGGTCTGCCGGTAACTTCCAGGTCAAAAATTTGATTAACTTCAGCAGATTCCGAAAAAGGTGAATCTATTCCACCTGCTTGAGAAGAAATAACAATGAATCACTCTGAATAGACAGGTTCCCAGCTTTATCATTTCTACTCTCTTTTAATCTCTACCAGTGCATCAACAAAAAGCCCAAAACACTCCTTTTAAGGTCATATAAGAATAGCACTGGAAAGCTTTAAGGGGACAATCTCTGACTTTAATAGGATGATCTGACCAACCATATCTAATAGAAATGGTAGCCTATGGCTAAAGCTGGTGAAGAATTTGATTAGGAAAGGAACACAATGCTTTTACCGCTTCTTAGAAAACTCTAATTCAATATATTTAGTACTAGAGAGAAGAAACAGATAAATTAAGTCAAGAAGAAAATATTTTCAAAAATGCTTTTTTTGTGTGTGTGCATCTGTGTAAGTATGAAAGTGGATCTTATATATGTATATATGTGTGTGTGTGTGTACATACACATACACGCACACAACTATGGATAAGATCCACTTTCTTTTCAACTGTTATGATGAACTTACAAAAGTTCAAAAGGTGTATGTGCTACTCGTGTTAATCAACTTAACAACAAGGTGTCCAAAATGGTCCGTTCTAAGCAGTATTCAATAGATATGAGTGGCTTTTACGTAGGCTAAATATGCATTCTTCCCCTGGTATGTCACCCATGTTGAAGTTCATATGAATTGCCAAAAGAAAATAAAATAAATAAAAACATAATACAATATAATGAAAAAATTTACACAGTTACCGCTCCCTTGACACACTAAAAATCGAAAACGACACTATTACGCGTTATGACTGATGACAATTAGGCTAAACTGTAACCAGGATATGCCGGAGTAAAACTTCATTCTGGACATTTAGTCTGCAGTTGCTTGTATGGTTAAAATCCATCAGCGGTGGTTATGTTAGCTTCTCGAGTCCAGAGAAAATGTGCAATTATAAAATATCACGTGGAGTCCGATTTAAAAGCACAGAATTTACATCGCCTCCAGCTTCTGTGAAGGCAAGTCTTCAAGTTTCACCAGATTTGGCTGCAACTCCTCAGACTCATCCAGACGACAGAAGCAGCGGATCATGGAGCCTTACCTCCAATCTTTTAAGTACGGATTACTCTCCCTTTCTATCGTTACTAAACTCATTGCATGGAAAACATGTGATCGAGTAATTTGCTTTGTTTAATGAAATATACGTAAGGAGGTAGTCGTTCGTTTTGAGTTTACTTTAATTTTTTTTTTTTTTTTACCTCACAGTCATCATTAATAAGATCGCCACAAATAACTCATCAAGATGATCTCCACCACTATTTATACCAGACAGTGGTGAAAAATGTGTTGAACTGACAGAGGGGACATACATATACTGTGGTCGTTTAACTAATGTGTTCTTTAAGAATGAGCTTTTTAAATTTTAGTTTCAGCACTGATTTCTTGTCATCTCAAATTTGTGGAGTCCAAATTATTGTCGTTCAAACCAAAGAATGTGTTTGTTATATTGAATGTGTTCCTGGATTTTCGCAAGGTACCAAGGTAGATAACGTTACACCGTAGCCTATAGAATTGTTCTCATTATCTCATTAAGTTCTCGGATGCGATGTGCGTGCTACGTGAATGTGTGCTGTTGGTTTCCAATTTCTAGGCATATTTGCGCTCTCTGTATACATGCGTGAACGTTTCAACAGTTGCTAACGTTACATTGTAGGAAAAAAATAATACTTGCATATATTTTCACTTAACTTTTGATATGTCGTGCCCATTTAATCCATTTTTATAGTTGATGAGCGCAGTGGAGACCCCTCAACTACCGAGGAGAAGTATTGCCTTAACAGAGTTTCTTCATCATCACCATCATTATCATAATCATTATTACCATCATCACCGCTACCACCATCAGGAGCTGCAGTACCAGCATCACCTTCGCGCATTCCTCGGGGCTGTAAGAGCACGAGGTTGCCAGGCTTCGAATTTCCAAGAAGATGAACATCCAAGTCCTGCCAGACAATAAGCTGTCACCTGTTGCCCCTCTGAAACCTTACAACAATGTGGAAAAAAAGGAAGTGGAGTTAATTTTGGTCAAAGATCGGAATGGGGTCCAGTATACCAACTCCACCATCATCGCCGCCTCGAGTTCCACCTCTGCTGAGGAAGCGGAGAGAGAGACTTGGGGCAAGAAAATAGACTTTCTCCTGTCTGTCATTGGCTTTGCGGTGGACTTGGCCAATGTGTGGAGATTTCCATATTTATGCTACAAAAACGGAGGAGGTGAGTTGAAACGAATTCGTTCATATTTTTAAGTTTTCTTTGGTTATTTTTAGCAATACATTGTAGATTATGAAATCAGCGGAGACTGACCTGAGGAGATCGTATTCCCTTATTACTACTGGCACAGTTTTACAGAATTTGTTCAAATCAAGAAATATTGAGCAATATTTTGGTTGTGTATTAGACTGTTCAAATGTAGCAATATGTTTTGTTGTGTATTAGACTGTTCAAATGTAGTGTCAATGTTCAGTCAGGCGCATGTAAGCCTGAACTATTAGTAAAGTGAATTACGCGATAACAAGTTTATTTGGAAAGCTTGAATGGATACCTCATTGCATGGGTTTTATTTGTGCTGCATGCAGTTTAGCCCTTGTGATTTTAGCCAGCTACTCACTTGCAACGAACGATGACTCATCCAACTCATCCAGTGTTATAGCGTCTGTAGTAACTACTGTAGTTGGGTCTCAATATCAGTTGCACGCAAATTACTTTAAATTGGAATAATGAGGCTACCAAGTCCTGGGGTTAAGACCTCTTTTTGCTCTACTAATGCAGAGAGCCAGAAATAAGTGAAATGTTTGCATTTGTTTTCAGGACCCTCCAGTGCTGCTTTGTTCACGTGCCAGAAGCATTAACATTCATGCAATTTAGATTTGGGGAAAAACTACTAATCTCTCCATTTGAATCGCATTTTTTTTTCCCGTTTGTGTGCATGTATGCTACTTTGAAAGTAACCCGAATGTGCTGTCTCAGCGAGCCCATCTAAATATTGCCTTTGGCTTCATGCTTTTATTTGTTTTAAATTAGACTTTGTAATGGAGCCTTTTCAGTAGTTTGAATGCATTACTATTAGTGTCCCTATGTGAAAATGTAGATTGCATAACTTCCACCAATTGTTTACGGGATCTCTGAGATACGTAGAGCAGTGAGAACTGTAAGCCGTATCGTGCTAACACTCTCGTCTTTCATCTAGACATCCCCAGTGGAATTGTTATTTGTCTTCGCAGGTGCCTTTCTGATTCCTTACATCCTTTTCCTCGTCATCGCTGGGATGCCCCTGTTTTACATGGAGCTGGCCCTGGGTCAGTACAACAGAGAAGGGGCTGCTACAATCTGGAAGATTTGCCCTGTGTTTAAAGGTAGGACACCAAATCTGTACCGTTTCACGGGAATACGGTCATTATAGAAAGCTCTAGGCTAAGAAATAAAGTAATAGGTTGTCAAAACAAACCACACAGACTTTTTTTTTCATTCTATTGCTTTTGTAAACCAATAAAATGCAGTGTTATGCTTACTAAAGGGAAACTGCTTCTTGGCAGAGGTTTTATGTGGAATGCCTGTAAATCAAACTGTGACTGCCACTGTATTCTTACTGTATCTGCCCCTGGCAAGATGTTCCTGCAGTTACAATTTTGACCACCTCTTTTTCATACCAGTAAGGATCAATATTTGTAGATATTAAGCATGACTGGAATCCAGCAACGGGATGCCAGTTATCTATGCTGAACGGTGTGCTGAAACGATAATGTTATAGAAACAGTCCAATATTTTTCACACCCTCGAGGAAGATGGGCAAAAAAGCCTGTATGAAGTAAAGAATACAGCTAATGAGCTATATCGTATGATAAAATGAGAAAATTGTATTCCTTTATTCAAATACAGTTGCTCAGAGAAAAAGATTTTGATCTGCATGCAATCAAAATTTGTTCTTAACTTTGACTTAGAAGCAAACTCACACTTTTTCATCACAAACTCAGTTTGGTGAATTAGGCTTAGTGACTGCGAAACTCCACAAAACTGTGCAAAACCTTGTACAAAAAAAACATTATATTGCTTTGAATTGTTAATCAAAGCTAAGGTTCATTGAATCCCAGCCATTGTGTAACATTTTTTTTCAAAAAGCTGTCACAATTATTCATACCTCCCATCAAAGGAAAGTAATGCCCAGTTGTCTTCTTTACTCTTTTATGTAACTATTGAACATATTGGGGAGGGATCTTTGAGCATTCCTCCATACAGAATTTTTCCTTTGGTTTGCACATTTGAACTGCCTACTTTTATTCCATGCTCAATTTTTTGACCATGCTTCAGACTGGAGATTGAGATAGGCATTACAAAGCAGCAATTCTGTGTGAAGACCTTCCAATCACAAGGCAGTTTTCAAGTCAGGGTCACACAGACATGAGTCGGAGGCTGACACTTGGGCAGCTCAATGTAAGAACTTGTGGGGGCCCATGCGGCTGCATGATGAGACCCTGTCATCCTGGCTGACTGAAATCCTCCCAACCCTGGGCGATGCTAGATCCAGTCGCGCATCACCCATGAGTGGCAGGATCCGTGGGGCTTGTCCATACATAAGAACAGTGCCTTAACAGGATGAGCCTCACACTTATCTCCAGGGCACTACACTGAGGCCACTTTTGAAGGGCACTGATGTGCTTATAGTAAGTCTTCTGATATGGAGGTGGATCTTTAAAAAAGAGGTCCACAAGAGCCACGTCATCAGCATATTTAAGTAACTGACTGTGCTACATTGTATCACCATTCTATTGGTATATATTGAGAACTGAGTTTAAAAGAGCCTTTGTTTTAGAAAAAAATGAATTATATAAAAAATGACAACATTCATGTAATTTCCCCTAAATTGATCATCCATTAAGGAACTCTCTAAGCCAGTATATATGACTCCATGAAGTTCTCTAATAACTAAAGAAATATAATAATTAACTCAGTCAATTTATTGTAATTGATTTTGGTGAACTATGTTGTATGAGGTGGACAAATGCTGATTAGAAACTTTATGTCAAAATATAACAAGTGTACCAACCAAAACTGTAAAGTTAAGTAGTTATGAGCCTAGATGGGCTGAATGGCCCAGTCTCATCATCATATAATGTTATGTTCCTATGAATTTGCACATTAGGTCATTATTTGTAATCTTACATTTAAAAAATCTAAATTTTTCCATTTAATAAACTTATTTGATTAGTGTTTGATACTGTATTAGAATTTGCTCAAGGTTGTGTAAAGATGGTTATGATTTGTCATGTCACCTAGAGTGTTCCTCTTGTGCACCTAGTACTCAAAGACTATCTTCCCCACATGCTGAGCGAGGAATTTGAAATTGCTTTCGATTTTGCTCTTCTCACAGGCGTTGGCTACACAGTGATCCTCATTGCTTTGTACGTGGGCTTCTACTACAATGTCATCATAGCGTGGTCTCTGTACTACCTGTACTCGTCATTCACGCTTGAACTTCCTTGGCAAAAGTGTGGGAATAGCTGGAACAGCGAAAACTGTACCGAACCAAAGTTCTTCAACGGCTCATTCCTGAGAAACGTATCGTACTCCAAGTCTAAGATCACACCGGCTGCGGAATTCTATGAGTGAGTATGTGGGGCCTGTTCACACACCCTGTCCCTTATCTACTTTGTTTTATTTGAGTATGGAGTGACAAAGCTATCCTTTGTAAAGGATGAATCATATACTAACGCTTATTAAAACATTTTAGTAAGAGGCATAATAACCCTGTAGATTTTGGTTCCATTTACAAAGGATTTATAGAATGATTATAGACTATGTTAATGAAATATTTAGAGTTTAATAAGTTTGCAGGTGCTGTACTGGAGCTGATAAACATCCTCATTCTAAATATCCTGTTGTCACAAGTCTACAGGGTGTAGTTAGAAGAATTTTCAGTTCCAAATTGTATGACTTGTTCTTGTTCCTCTACCACTGTATTGGGTAGTCGGTCTTCCTGGCTCATAGACCCTCCCATATGGCCAAAACAAACAGAAAATATGTGATTTATATGGCCTGGGAGCATTGCCAATCATTCAGATAAGTGGTGCTAATGATGTTATGCTGTCATGTGCAGAGCTAGCCACTCACACTCAAGAAAGGATAGGCTTTCCTGACCCAAATCCTTACCTATACCTTTTTGTGCAATTAAGCTAAACTGATCCTGATTCCTCAATAGAACTAAACTATTTCTATAAAGCAATCAAACTTTCAGGAGATGGCTGTATATGCTGAAGATTAAGATCTGTCTTGTAAACATGGTATTTTGTGGGAATCTAATGTACTCTATGCCCTCAACCCTCTCTGTAATGGCTGTATATGGACCCCGCTGAACACAGATTGACACTGAACACTTCTGTCCTTTTGAAAATAAAATAAATAAATACATAAATTAGCTACATTTAGATGTATCTAGTTAATTCAGTTAGAACATAAAGTGATGAGATAAACTATGGGCAGTGATTGAAATGTTCAGAGCTATGCCTGAAGTAAACAACCCACTGAAAATATCAACAGACGTATCTTTTAATGGCCTGCAATTCATTTGTGCTTCTAGTATAGTCATGCCTGCATTATAATAAACTAGACGCAAGTTAAAGTTGCGTTATTAAAACTGGATAAACTACATACTCGTCCATATCCTGCACAATAAAAATGCATGCCAATAAATACGTGGTGGATTACTGTTATTAACTTAATTTATTTTACACACGAGGTGTTTCCCCTAAATCTGCCTCAGCTCAACTTTAGAATTATAACGGACAAAATTAGAAAACTGTTTAGCCTGAATGCTAATTGTCAGGATTATTTTTATACTTAGTGGGCAAAGCTCAGGCAATGCTGGGCAGTTCACTTTGTGTCCTTTCTTCTGTTAAATAAGAAAATAAAGAATAAATGGAATTAGAATAAGTCTTCAAGAATGGGAAGTTAAAGGCAAAGAAACAATCCATTTAAAGCCCGAGAAAGAAGTCTGTGGAAGTACAATGGGCCTCCTAATCTCCTGTGATTGAGTTTCCACGTGAGTTTCTGTACTGCGCAATTAAATCTCATTTCGACAATGGTATTGTAGCAAACTGATCAAACATTGTTAAGCAGGTTTGGCCTATTTGATGATTTGTGCTCTCGCCCATCACTTTGAAGTATGCATCAAAGGAGGCGAAGAGTGCTTCGGGTGTATAGAACTGGGTCACTTTCACTAAACTTTTGTGCTGTGTCTCCAAATTCTGAAAAAGAGTAGCAACTTACAAGGTGTGTGAAAAACGAATTTCTAGTGTCTTACCCATTGTAACATAAAATTATATTACAAAGGACATAATTTGTTTATGGCATATCATTATAATTAACATGTTAATAAGTTATTTATTTATCAGATAAATCCCTATAACTATGGAATCTTGATAGGTCTTGCACGGAAATCTGAGTATGCTGGTTTATATTGTGAACTAATAATTCATAATCAAAGCAACATGTCATTTGTTTCTAGTCCACTAGATCCCACTTTTATTATACCAGTCTGTTTTCCAGGAGTTTATCTTAACTTTATTATTCTGGCATCAAAAAACATAACAAGCAGAAGTCAGTATTAAGAATGATGGAGGAATCAGTCTTGGATGGACAGGGCAGTGTTGAGAGGAGAGGGCAGCAGGGAGATTAGTGGAGAGGTCAGTTTTCAACGGATGGTGACAGTAGAGATCAGCTTTGGTTGGTTGTGGGTATCTAATTGGAAAGGTCATAAGGGGAAAAGCTGAGGTATTTTGTAAATATAGAGAAGGTGGTGTTGAGAGTGTAGTATTTATATGGGTGTAGAGGGCAGTGGAAAGGTGAGAGGTCAGTTTTGTGATGAGTGAATAAGGTGGTTTTTTGGTGGATGGAGTGGTGGATTTGACATGGATGAAGAAGGTGATCCTGATGCTAATGTATTATGGGTGGAGTTTTATGATGGATAGGTCCATTTTGAAATGGCTGGGGGGGGGGGGGGTATCTGCTTCCTCTGTTGAAATGGTGGATGGAGAGGTCAGCGTTTGTTTTCTAAGGTAGCTGGGGTGTAGAAAGCTACACAGTGCTAGTCTGAGTCTCATCTGTGTGGTTTGTAGAGTACAACTGTGTTTCTTCCTGGCATGGTGGGTGGGCGATAGAGAATGTACAGTGAACAATTGTTTCAGCAGATTATTTTGGTAAATTCTGGTGCAAATAGCCAAGCAGGTCAAAGGTGCCACCAGCTGCATCCCCTCCAGTGTCAACAGTGTGCTCCCAACAAGGACAGTTTTGATCGCCCCAGGCAATGTACCTAATTGTAGCTTCACACCACTTCTGTACACAGAACTGCCTTGGTCAGGAGTGTGAAATTAGAAACAATGAGAGAACCGGTTTCTTTGTTTGGTTTGGATTTGGGGCAGCTGTTCACAGAAAGCATTATACTACAAAGACTTCTGAGAAACAAGGTGGGCCAAGGAGAGAAAGGAGGTAATGAGAGGGGAGGATCAGCAGACTGTACAGTATGTCTTGTTAATGCTTCTATTCACAACTATGCCATAAAAGCCAACAAGCTCAAGTTTTCTCATTTGAGGACACCAGTTGTTTTGAACTATTTGAGTGGGGCAACTTCACCTGTCCAAGTATTCTCCGGTGTTTTTTTTTTGTTTTTTTTACTGTTTTAAGTTGTGTTATAATGACTAGTTGACTTATTTTGTCTAGTGTTATTGTACACTTAGATATCCAGGTTAAAACATGAGTTTGCCAAGGATACTGTAACAGTAATTACTGTCGATGTGAACTTGTAGCTAGATACAATTTTACTAATATCCCTCTGTTAGTGCTATTCTTCTGAAAGTTATTTAATTATTTAAAAACATTTAATATAGTAGTCTGGAGTATTGTGTCCTGAGTCCTGGATTCTGCAGACTACTACATATTCTAATTAAATTAATGTATGCCTGCTATCTTAATCCCTAATATTCTAATATTTTATATCATTTAAAAAATTTACCTTACCATATTTTTTCAGTCAATCAGTGTTCCTCAAGCTAACATTGCCTGCAGATGACCTGATAATGTGAGAGATGGGTGAGCCCTATGCCTATGGGAATTGTAGTCCGCAAAAAAAAGTCACTTGGAAGAGAGCATGCTTTTCAGTTTCAGTGCACCCTGTGCTGGTGCAGGTGTCATGGCTGTGACGTCAGAATTGCTTTAACGGTTTGATCTCAGATGGAGGAAAAGGACCCATTTTTCCTGTGTACTCGTACCTTTTCCGTGAGATGCATTTTTTTACCCATTTCCTGAAACGTTAACATGTTATCCTTTTATACGGTGGGATGTTTAAAGTGCTTCAGGTGAAATACCTTGCTTAGGGGTACACTGACAGTACTGCTCCTAGGATTTGTACAGTACACCCAAGAGCAGTTTCAATACATTATACTACATAATTTCCCTGCACATTTTGTATTGGCACTGGACATTGTATTTATTTAATTTAAAAAAAGAAATGTTGTGAACAGTTACCAAATCTCTTAGCAGGATTTAAGTTTCGTGCATTCAACGCAGAAACAGAATACCAATAGAGGAACAAAGTTTTTTTTTTTTTTTTGCAATATAACTATTAACTTGGTTGTTTTACATGTATAGCCATAATCAGTTTGGGTATTTTAAGGACATTGACATACAGCACACACAGGCACGTGGCAGATCAAGGTGTGGTGAAGGCGTGACCATATACGGGCCAAGGTGCTCTCTGCATTCACTGCATTCAAAAGAACGATTGTGTGAAGTATCATTGTTTTCACAATCTCTGCTCCGACTCTCACTCGCTACTCAGGTTTCAGTATTGATTTTACACTCAGTAGGATAAAAGTTAACTTTCAATAGGTTCTGCTAAAGAATTTCAGAAAAAGGTTTTCTGTTGTGTATTCATTTAGCAGATACGGGTGTCCAGAGCAACTTACGATGTAAAGCAGAATTGAACTGATACTGTTATATAGTAAAATGACAGCTAAATAATAATAATTGTATTATTATTATTATTATTATTATTATTATTATTATTATTATTAATAATATTATTATTAATATTATTATTATAGTACATGCTTTTAAGTGCCTTTGGGGGTGCTTTCAATTCAATAACATCATTTTAAGTAGCTATTCTTAAAGTAAACGTTGCATGTGAAAGGCATGCTGGGCATTTACTGCATTTGTTAAAGAACACAATGAGCCACTGGCAGCTGATGATTGAGAATTGTCTTGAAGTTGTGTGTCGCTTCATCTGCCACAATACAACCGTGCTGTGCATTTTTACCAATCCACACCCCCAACGACCAACCCAGCCCCCTCACAACCCAACCCAACCCATTTGGCACAAGCACTAAAAAACAGGGATTAAAATGCACCAACTTGGACACAAACAACTTTGCTCTGTTCTGTGCCACTCAAAAACATTGCTGTGCCCCTATGACAGTTACCTTTAGTCTTTGTGTTAAAGGGTTGAATGTATTTTGCACATATAAAATGGAGGCATTACCATTGTTAGTTTGGATTAATCCATAAAGGATGTATCGGTCGTGTGTAATTATTGTCTGCCAGTGTAGTGTAGTTGTGTAAAATAAACCTAATGAACTCCACTATTTTAAATTGAATCCATATGCGTGCATATATAATAGCAGCAATTAATTTCTAATTGTTATACCGTATTGTTATACTAATATATTTGTAGCTGATGTAGCTTTCAGCAGGTCATAGGCCATGTAACGAGCCTATATAAGCTTATTAGAATTTTTTCACATGGCCATTATAAACTTCAGTGATGAATTGTTCCTGCAGATGATGAACCTGGGTGTTATTCTCAGCGAATGTTACAGTCTGGTTACAAGGCAGGGGGCTTAGCTGAACATCAGAGAACATGCAGTACCTGTAAAGTACATGAATGTACACTGGCGGTTCTCTGCCAACTCTGACTCGCAACTAAAGGATATTGTCTTACTACAAAACTTCCTCCCTTCACACACACTCACAGTCACACACACACGCAGACACAGACACACACACACATAGACACAATTAAACACACACATTCACACACACTCTCTCACACACACACACACACATGCAGGGGACTGAAGGAATGTCACATTTGCATCTCATTGCTTCTAAAACTATTCTGTAGGAGATATAAGATAGAGACATCCGGGGTAAATGTCGCAAATTGAAATTTTTTGTTTTGTTGTAATATTTTATTTAGTTCTTCAAAACTTCTACCCTTATTACTTGAAATAAACATTATTTATGTCTGATCTAAATTAATGTATTCTAGTGATGGAATGTTTTGAGAAAGAGCTTGAATAATGTAATGTAGCGTCTATACAGTGGTTATCTGTATAAATTTCAAAATTTCTTCTTGGCTTCTCAGTCCAGTTTGTTCCACATTTTATTCTTGCAAAAAATGTTATTTATGTAGAAAAGGGTTCCCTAATTCGTCAATGGAAATTTGGGGGGAAAAAATCATAGAGGGGACCTGTACCAGTCATGTTAAGCATTTTAAAACAATGAAAGCTGTGAAACATTAGCCATTCTGGAACACGGTGAGAAATTGATTGTTAGAATCAAACAAGCCAGCGCTTCACTGTTGTCAACTAGTTAAAGATGGCTGCTCATCCTTGGGCTGATAATAACGAGATGATTTATACCAAGACGTTATAGAAATATCAGACTATGACTGCGCTCCCTTGTCCTTCACGTGAAGTATGGTAGCACTTTGATTTGTAATGTCCTTTACTGTGTTTGGTGTCGGAGGTAATGTGCTAGGCAATTATTTCCTTCCTGACTTTCTGCGAGAATCTCCGATGGGTTTACTATTGCTCCTGTTGATCCACACTGCATAGTAATCTTGTTCACCTCACTCAGAAACTGCACTAATACTAATGAAGGCCCAGAGTGTAATTGTTCATGGAATAACTGGATTTGGGCTTGTTGACCTCAACAGGGGAGGGCAACAGGGGAGTGCCACTCACTCTGCAGTCCGTTGGGCACATCAGAATTACCTCCCTAAATAACACACAGCCGTTCGAGCAACCTGTCGTAACTACCTCGAGCTGCAGCGTCAAGGCTTTACATTGAGAACCAACGCCACGCAGAGGTCCCACCCTTTCCAGTTCAGATAATGTGTGGCGAGAAACAAAAATGGCTGGTGTGCATCACCCAGGTGGGTGCTACCTATTACTTGTGGCTGAGATGAGTTTACCCTGGGATCTCACGGCGACTGGCTAGCCCCTCCCTCCGTAGCTGTTCAAACTGCTGGCTGATTCTAGGAAAACCCTTGGCAGCTGTGCAACATAATGTTTATGGAACTGAGCCTGCAACTCTAGGGTTGTAAGACTGATTCCAAGGTGGGATGTCGCTGTTGTACTATGAATCAAGAAAATTGGCTTGTATTGCTTTAGGAATTGGCCATCTATAAGTGGATTATATTTAAAGAATGTAAGCTGTAAGTCACTCCGGATAAGAGCCTCTGCTAAGTGTGTAAGACGGTTATGCCAAAACAAAATTATTTTTACGTGTCGAATACAGTGTAGTAAGAAATCCGCTGTAAACCTGAAATTTATTTGGGGATTATTTTAATGTTGTAAGCATGTTCTAATTGCTAATTATGTTACTAAAACACAATGTGCAGCTGGGGAGAGTAGAGCAGGTGTGAACATTCTGCATGACCTCCGACTCAGTTCACTTCAGAAGTATTGCAAAACAGTGTTCATGTTGCTTAAGGTTGACCTGCTGAACTTTGAAGTATGCTTACTTAGTCTAACTAAGTCTTTTCCATTTGGTTCATTGAATTGAAAAATTTTGATGATGCTCCATTTAAATGCTTGGGATAAAGAATTATTTTAAGGCAAATTGCCAAGCGGCTTGAATTGTCATTTAAGACTGAAGATAGTTACTGTATTAAACAGATCATTTACATTCAACATTTTTTTAGATCGTTTTCTGAGTATAATGTCTTGAACTATTTCTATATACAGCCATACAGTCCTCTGATTACAGACACTATGAAATGTCTGCAAATTAAGGAACTGGGTTATTTCAATCCAAGGTCCAAAAAGCATTTAAGAATTTTAAAATATTTTTTAATCAGGCGCGTCTGTCCATTATGAGTGTTCTATTTAGTACTAATAGAAAAGTTGATCTGACTTGCAGGACACATGCAGTGTGAAGGTAGCCAGCAATCGCTGTCAAAACTGAACCACACATAACATTTAATGACTGCGTTTTGTAGAAGAGATAACAGGAGAATGACCAGGTCTCAGTGAACAGTGTAGCACAGCCACAGTACAGTTACGGTTGGCAGAGGAAGCATCATGGTGTGGGCTTGTTTCAGCAAAGGGAAAGCTGGAGATCTTATCCAAGTGAAAGAAATCCCAAAAAAAGAAGATTACCATTCTGTTCTTCAAAGACATGCATTCCAATCGGACCTTAGGGGACAATTTTGTCTTTCAGCAGGATAATTATCCTAAAAATAACTGACAGAATTACACTGCAAAACAGAAGAACAGGGAGTATTGAACATGACTTGGCCTCCACAATCACCTGATTTATCCCCCATAGAACTGGTGTGGGATGAACTAGTTTGCCATGTCCAAAGATCTGCTAATGCAGAGGGGCTGTAATGACTTAGCTGCAACATACTTTGCAAAATTATTGGATAGACTTCCAAGAGTTTGTTTGGCAAAAATTAGCTTGTTGGATTCAGATTGAGTGAATTACTTCAAGAATTTTTCCAGTTTTTGGCTTTGAAAAACTCCTTTGTTTCTTTACGACTATGTTTGAGATCATTGTGTTGTTGTAGGATGAAGTACTATCCAATGAGTTTGGAGGCATTTGCTTAAACTTGAGCTTATAAAATGCTTCTACTGTATACTCAACGGAATTGAAATTGAATTGAATTGAATTGAAAGCTCTTTTATACCTTCATGAAGGAAGCAATTGAACACACCTAGTCAGAATCACCTGTGAAGCCATTTGTCCCAAACATTATGGTTCTTGGTACCTAACTTTACTTCCTTCGTCACTCCCCTCCATGAGCTGACTGCCAAGAGCCTGCCCAAACAGGTTCAGTGGACCGAGGATGCAGAGGTCGCCTTTCAACAGCTACGTCAGGCACTGTGTGGTGAGCAAGTGTTGGTGGCTCCCAATTTTAAACAGCCTTTTGGCCTGCAGACTGATGCCTCAGTGGCTGTCATTGCGGCCGTCCTCTCAAAGGTTCGCAACACGAAAGCACACTCGGTAACTTTTATCAGCCGTAAGTTCCGTAAGTTATACCACGGGGGAGAAAGAGTGCTCGGGCCATAAAGTGGACCATGGATAAGCTACATTATTATTTGATTGAGAAGGAGTCTGTTCTTGTAATGGACCATGCCTCGTTAAAGTGGACGTACCTCAACGAAGATAAGAATGCTCGAGTTACCCGATGGTTACTGGAATTGCATAATTTTAGGTTCCAGGTGGAGTTCTGAGTGGAGAAGTTGTCCCAGAGAGAGGAGTGATTGTGGTCATTCACTCACAGCCGTGGAGCTGAGGGAAGAGGGAGATGCGGTGCCCCAAACTACAGTCGGCGCTCCACAGTAACAAAAGCTCTCCGCTACCACCTGCTGTTAGGACACATAATTGGAGACAGGTATTTTCCCAGTGACATGCTCTCCCATTTCAACATCGGGGAGAGAGAGCTGATGGGGCCAGGAGTAGCTGGCTCAGGACCACAGAGATGTCTTCCACGTGCAGCCCAGGATGAATTTGACACACACCTGTCTCCTGTTGTCCTAATGGTCCACACCCTTCTTAAGACGAATGGCACAGAAGAAGAGGAGCACGACAGGAGCCTCATGAGCAGCACATAAGACAAGTGCAGTAAGCTACTGAGGCCGAAAACAAAACTAAGGAGCAGACATGGAGTATTCAGTCTTACGATTCGTACAAAGGGGAAGATTACAAATTGTCAGGAAAGATTTATTTTCTCTCTTTTGTTTTTTGAAGGAAAAGGAAGTGGGTGGAAGTCCTGATGACTGGATAGTTTTTTCCTTTCCTTTTCATTTTTTCCTTATCAATTTTTCCTTTTACAAATTGAAAGTCAAATCTTTTGTTCAACTTAAGACTGTTCCATAGCCCTCTGTTTCCACAATTCCTTGTTCTGAAAATTTTAAACTAAAGCCATTTATCTGAGCATTAGGTGTTTTTTTATTCAGAAACAAAACACAAAAACACTATATAACACTGAAGTAAACATAAAGAAACATTACAATGACAAAAGTAACCAAAGCTTCTTGTGGGTTTGAAAGAAGTCAGTATTTCCAGTATTTTGTGTGGCCTCTCTTAGAATGCAAATTTGAAGCATTCTGTAATCCCTTAATGAATTAATCCTAGCTTCCCCCATACAGGATTTGCCTTAAATCCTCTTTTGCCTGCTTTATGTTCTTTTCCCTGTCTATGTGAGCCCACATAGCTTCAATTATGTTGAGGCTAGGGCTCTGAGGTGCTGAATATAATACTTAGAGTGTTGCAACTGCAGACTCCAAGTAGGTCTTAATCGTGTTTCCTATGTTCCACCACCATGTTTCACAAAAAGCTGCAGACAGGTATCAATGTTCTTCTCACCAACTCTTCTTACATGCTGGCTTCGTTGTGAACCCAAAATTTCTCATTTCGAATTATTGCTTCAGAAGACCTTCTGCTGCTGGTTGATGCCCTGGTTGATGCTTTATGGTCTTTCCTTGATTGAAATCTCTTCTACCTCTTCCCTTTCTTCAAGAAAGGTTTCTTAGCTGCAACATAGCTTAGCTGCCTGCAAAAACATTTCTTGAAAGACTTATTCACACTGTCAAAGCATATACTTTGGAGAAAGATTACTCTACCAGATGCTGGATTTCCTTCTGTCCCTCAAGGAAGTATCCTTTAAGTACAATTAATGAGATGCAGGCAACTTTCTGGATCTCGCCTGCGTTTTCTTGTCTTCAACTGGCCTAGTTTCTTCTAAATTTCCGTACGGAAGTTTGAACACCACCACATGGAATTCCGTTAGGCAGGCTATTGCTTGGTGATAATTGGCTTGTTAATGCAAAACTGATTTTATGTCTTTCAAATTGTGTTAGCTTTTCCAAATGTCTCCTAGTGGCATCCCAGCTATTCTCTGCATTTGTTAAATTTTGCCACGGGCACGCCTGGTTCAGCTAATCAAAATCTCATTACGTTGAAACGGGTGTGCTGTTGGTGAAATTTAACAAATACATTGGATGGGTGGGGTGCCGCAAGGAGTGGTTTGAGAATCAAATCTGTGTTCTCGTCATGTCACGAGATATCAATTACTTTGGGAAAACACAAGAAACACAGGAAAACTCTCTCTTGGTTAAAGTAACTATCTATGTCTTGTCACCATGACTTAAGCATTTTGAATTGATCCTATTTACTTTTTGTTGCATCAGCAATTAAGGGATTGGCAATAATTGGATTATCCCTTTGTGTATTGAACAAATCAAATCTAGCTCTTCCCTTTTCTTGAAATATCGGCCCATCATATTTCTTGTTAGTAGGGATCTCAGCTTGCCCAAGCAGTTTTTGGGGGAGTATTGCCAATTACAGTGGATCTATCTATTGAAGAAGTAATGAGGGTTGTTGAGAGGACAAAAATTAGAAAAGCAGCAGGAATAGATTCACTCCTAATGATGCTCTGAAGCCTCCTAAACTACTGAAAGCTCAAAACATGGAAATGGTCTTGTACTTGTCATTTAGTATAGGTCCATTTTCAAACCGAGCGAAAAGACATCCAAAATGATTCAAGGGTTCCCATGAATTACAGAGGAATCAGTCTTATAGATACAGGTATCTTAAATAATAAGCTTACACAATACTTTTGAACTGGCTGAGTTACTTGTACTGCAGATGAAAAAAATGGGTTCAAGACAAACAGTGAATATATTTACCATATTTATACAATGTCCACAGTGCTTGAATTTTACTTTTATATGTTTCATTGACTCGCATAAAGCATTTGATTGGGTAAATGGAGATTTAGCCGACTAGCAGTTGAACACATTTGAGCTTCATTTTGAGTCCCTGTTCCCTGTGTGCAGGTCAATTACGTGAGGAATGATTGATTCCCTACAGCTTTTAGGGTAAAACAGGGAGATGTCCTTTCCCCAACTCTATTTTCCTTCTGTATAGATTATTTGGCATGGCAAATACAACAGGCAAACATAAGGGTTAAACTAGATGGCACCACACTACCTTCCTTATTGTATGCAGCTGATGTAGTGATCCTTGTGGAGCACGTTCATTATCTTAAAAACGTTGATCATGTACAATGGAAAAAAACTGGGAATTTGCCCCTAAATTATACCCATTCCTATAAATATGTTGGTTTTATACAAGATGAACATGCATTACATGGCCAAAAGTATGTGCACACCTGACATCTAACATCTCATTCAAAATTATGGGCATTAGTATGGATGTGGTATACCTTGTGCTGCTCAACTCAACAGCCTCAACTCTTCTGGGAAGGCTTTATACTAGATGTTGGAGCATTGCTGCAGGGATTTAGTTCCATTTCGCCAGAATTGCATTAGTGAGTCTGGGTACTGATTGGGCGAATAGGCCTGGCTCATAGTTGGCTTTCCAGTTGATCCCAAAGGTGTTGGATGGAGTTGAGGTTTGGGCTCTGTGCAGGCCAGTCAAGTTCTTCCACACTGTTATCGACAAAACCATTTTTATATGGACCTTGCTGTGTGCCTGGGGGCATTGTCATGTTGAAACAGGAAAAAGCCTTCCCCAAACTATTGGGGAAGTACAGAATCGTATAGAACATTATTGTATACTATAGCATTAATATTTGACTACTCTGAAACTAAGGGTCCTAGCCCAAACCATGAAAAATTACCACAGACCATGGGGGTATCCAGATACTTTTGGTCATATAGTGAATTACTTTTAATGGCGGTGTAGGGACTTTAGCAGACTCTGCGAGGAGGTATCTGATAAGCAAAAAGTGTGCAAAGATCTTGGCTACAATACATACTCCAAACATTTTACTACCTGTGTGTGCCCAGTGTTAATAAATGACGCAACTGGAATTTTGGGCTTCAAGGAATCCACTTGAGTGAATGGCATTCAAAACAGAGCTATTCACTGCTATCTGGGTGTCTACACATTCTCAGTAGTTCTAGGTATATGAGGTGACATTGGATGGGAGCCTAATGAAAGAAGATAAAGGGGGGAAATTGATAGACTCTAGAACCACCTAATCTGTATGGCTGAGGAAAGATTAACAAAACAGGTCTTCCTTTGGTACTAAGGATCTCAATGCCATCTCCAATGACATGGACCTAGAATACATACAATACATGATTCATAAATAGGCTACAAGTTATTTTTTAACTATGATATCACAAAAAATCAGATTTTTGTCTCATTGATTTCTGCTCACAATCAATGTCATGTAGCCTACAGTGTATAAACTGAATGTTTTGTTGTTAATGTCATGTCTGGTAGGCATTTTCCAGCTGGTCGTCATCAGATCCATGACACTGTAAAAATATCAATTAATCAAGCCGTGTGCTGAAAGGCTCTTTAACTGGGTGTTGTTTCCACAACCCCTGGTTTAATACTTTGTGAAAACACCCCTGGCAAAGATGACAGCCATGAGTCTTTTCCTATAATTTGTGATAAGTTTAGAGAACACATTTGGAGGGATTTTTGGAGAACTTGGAGAACTTGGAGAACTTTTCAGAATCATTGATTTCTTTGGGTTTGCACTTATGGACCCCCCTCTTCAGTTCATACCACAGGTTTTTGATGGAATTTAGGTCTGGAGAGTGAGGTGGCCATTGGAAAACATGAATGTTGATTTCACTTAAGCATTTCTGTTTAGATTTTGATGTATGCTTGGAGTCATTGTCCTGCTGGACAATCTACCTATGACCAAGTCCTAGCTTCTTAGCAGAGACAACCAAATTTTCTGCCAGAATTTCCTGGTACTTTGTTGAATTCATTGTGCCATTGATCTAAAATAGTGCCCCGGGACCACTGCCAGAAAAACATCTCCAAAATATCAATGACCCACCTCCACATTTGGCCGTAGGTATGAGGTGCTTCTCCTGTATGCATTCCTCTTTTGCCGCCAAACATGTCGATGGTGTGTATGGCTAAAACAATTTTGGTCTCATCTGACAATTGCACTCTCTTCCAGTCATAATTCCAATGAGGTTTGGCAAGCTCCAGATTCTTGGTTTTGTTTATTGTGCTCAGTAAGGCCTGTCTTTGTGCCACCCTTCCAAAGAGTTAGTTGATATGGAGGTGCCATTTTATGTTTTTTTAGACTTGTTGACCGCAAGAAACAAACCAATCTCTGCAATTCTTCAACAGTGATCCTTGGGTTATTAATGGCCTCCCTCACCATCTTTGTCACCATCCGTGGGGACACCATGCACTTGCTTCCTCTTCCTAGCAAATTTGCAACCATTCCATATGTTTTACACCTTTTTATTATTGCCCTTACAGTGCTAAGTGTTATGTTTAACCGTTTATGTCTTTTTTTGTACGCATTACCAGACTTGTGATGGTAAATTACCATCTGTCTCTTCTGAATTGACAGTTATTTAGCTTTTCCCATGTTGATGGATGACAAAGGGATTTTGTATGCTTGTTACCTCATTTTTATTCTCTAGTGAAACTGGAAGTGATGGAATGACACAAAATAGTTAGTTTAGATTGAGATGAACTAAATTAAGTAAAATTGTATTGCCAATTTCATTTTGTTTTATTTTACTTACAATAATTGTTAGGGGTGCCAATAATTATGGCACCTATGGTTTTCAGAAAAAGTTTGATTACTTAATAAAAAAACATTGAAGCATGAGAGTAAATGTATTGAAATAAAAGTATATAGTTTTCCCATATGTTTGAACATAACATATATATTATTATCTGTGTCATTTATTATATGCAGCCTTTCTTCTTCATTTTTATTAAGGGTGCCAATAATTCTGGAGCCCACTGTATATTGCAGCTTGGGCAAGGGCCCTTCTCATCACTATTCAACGCGTTGGATAGACTCGGGTTGACGAGTGAGGTAGCCCATTGACTACTAGGCTACTGAAATAAACTACATCACCCATTTCTGGTATATTTCAGTATATGTGTATGTGATTTTAAGTAATTAAATTTGAATAGGTCACAATAGTATTGATTGTCTACAAATAGGAGCTCAGAATTTACACTAAGGTTCAGGCTACTGTCTGTCTATAGCGTCAAAATCCGCCAAAGTGGTGATTCAATTCAATGGGCTACCTCACTCATCAACCGAAGACACCTAAGTCTTTCCAAATAGTAGCGAGAAGGGCCCTTGCCCAAGCTGCAATATTTGACGAGTTGGGAATGCAAACGTGTTGTACACACACATTCAGAGACCAGCAGAGGCTGCAGTGGCCATTTTAGGTGAAAGCCCATGCTACTTGATTCTGACAGTGAATAACTTCCCCCTCTTTAAATTCAGCTGTTTTGTTTTATCAAGGGAGAGCATATAATTTTCAGAGCTGCAATAAATTCTGACAGAAGGCTGATTTGTTTCTCTAAAATGTAAAAGCATTATTAAATCATATAGATTTTACTGTTATAACCATCCATTTTTCCCTACAGAAACCAATGCTCCAGGGAAGCTTTTTATCCTAAGCTTTCATACTCATTGTGATTTACTGCATTTTATGTTTATTGTTTCATTCTTGGTTTTATTATTCATTGCAAGTGACTGTGGATAAAAGTGTATTTGGGATTTTGCTAGCAAAAATACAAGATTTTAATGATGACAGTTGGTTAATCATGGTCAAGCCTCTGTGCCAGATGGTTCCTGGATAAAACTCGGACACTGGTAACAACATGTAAACTGGTTTACAGCCTTTTGATCTCCCTTCTGGAGTTGCAAACCAATAAATAAATAGCTCTGCCACCTCACTGCTAGAAGGTTTCAGGTTCAAATCCCAGCCGGGGCCTTTCTGTGAGGAGATTGTATGTTTCCCCCGTGTCCATGTGGTTTTCTGGTTTCCTCTCACTGTCCAAAGACATGCAGGTTAGGCTAGTTGGACAGTCTTACTTGCCCATTGCCCATAGATGTGAGTGTGTGCTTTGTGATGGATTGGCAACCTCTCTGGGTGTATTCCTGCCTCTCGCCCAATGTATGCTGGGATAGGCCCCAGCTCTCCTGTGACCCTGACCAGGAATAAGCAGGTTATATGATTGATAGATAAATAAATAAATAAATAAATAAATAAATAAATAAATAAATAAATAAATCTTTCAGACATATACTATATGAACAGCATATGCATAAGACAACTCCATAGGGTCTGAGAAGATGAGAATTGGCAGAACCATTTTCAGGATATTAAGGGTGTAGAGAAGGAACAAGACCACGCAGTGGCTGTGTTCCTGCAGTTCTTTATCACTGGTTTGAGTGATAAAGAACTGCATGCTCTCATTGAATTTATTATCAAGATAAGAAATGATATCAAGATGTACATTTATGGCTTGCCTTACAGCTCGCAATTCTTACTCTCATTATTTAATGGTTTAGTGTAAAGTCATTGGCTTCTCTTCATATTCATGATGTTACATGTCTAAAGTGACAGATGCTGGAGTAGAGACATTTTATCATTAAGAGGAAAAATGCTTATTGTCTTTTATTTCCCTTAGTGACATGCTATGAAAAATGCCTTTTCAATCTGACTGTAGTTAGCATTTGCTGCAGATTTCAGGAGCACACTCAAATGCGTGTTACTTTTTTTTTTTGTATAGCTATGCACTTGATGCTTGCATACTTTTCAGAGGGTGTGTTGCACCTATAATGAAAAAGCCTAAGAGTTGTATCGCTTAAAGTGAGTATATCACAGTTAAATTGAGTGGTGTATTTCAGATGCCTGTGTAGCTGGCTGGGATGGCAAATAGGGTGGCTAAGAGCACAGGTTTTCACACAGATCTACTGTGTATTCAGTGTAGTTTCATTCGAGCCAAAGCTGAAACCTCTGAATTGTAAAAAGCTGTTTATTTTTCTCATTCAGACATTTTTAATGTCTGTTGAAGGATTTATCCTTTTAAGACTACAGAATTCCAGAAATTTAGTTCCTGTTAAGAATAATTTCCCTGTTGCCAACTGTGGCTGGTAGCTCTGCAGGCCAGTGCGTGGTTGGCTCTCTTGTTGCCCAGGGATGGAATGTTTCAGCCAGCTGGGGTGACAGCCTCTCATCGCACACCAATGACCCCTGCTGGTCGATCGATCAGGTGCCTGCATGTTCAGCTGTTGGGCTGCACGTCTTTCTCCGACTTACGACCAACTTGCAAACTGCAGTGTCATAAGATGAGCACTGCAGCCTAAGCATGACTGGGAATTACAAACTAGGGACATAAAGCTAAAAAAAAAAAATATCTCTTACTCTTCTTGCAGACACTGTCACAAAGATGTTTTATGGGAAAATAAGTAAACAAAAAATAGGAAAATGGTTGGTGGGGATTTTCACTAGAACAAACTCTGAATTGTGCAAACATTTTGTTTACCTTTTAATGGCGAGAATAACAAAGCAGAAACAAATTCATTGTAAAACATCAATCCAAAAGAAGAATTCAACAGAGTAAGGAAAAGAAGCCTCTTTTTAAAGAAGAGGTTTCATAGAAAAAACTTTGGCTGTGACTGTATAGGCCTCTCACCCGCGGCACAGTAGCCTGTGCATTTATACCTGGCCTGACAGGCAGTAAGCATCTCCTGGGCTGATTATCCGGCAGCCTAAGCTGTGCGCGCAGGTAGGCCAGGCCAACACTGTCCAAGGCCTAAAGGCATCTCAAATTTTGAGTTCCTGGGAACAGGTGACATTGGCCAAAGGGAGGAGCAACTCTCTCTGCTCCTGCCGCTCCCCTCCAAGAGTCACAGTCAGTTTGCTCTCTGTGGTGCCCGGTGGGCTAGAACCAGGGGGACAGAAGATTGGCCATTTTAATGACCATTACCTTAAAGCCTTTTGCATTTATTTTCCTTGATTAGCGATAAAGCGGATTACTTGTTAAATGATCAATACGAGCAGTTGCATTTCATTCTTCTCAATTAGGCTTTTTAGGATAGTGGTGGCATTCCTTTTCTTTACATCACAACACTGTATGCATGTGGCCGTGTCCATGTGTTATTTGAGTGTGGGGGGAAAATGCAGTCTTCATTTTCTGCCTGTGCCATATTTATGATGTTATATCCAACCTGTGAAGGTTCTGCCATTTAAAATGATGGAGGCAAAAAATGACAGATTTTTATTAATCTATGTTGCTTATTGCGCTGAACGCTAATAAAGTCAACAGGATATTTCTTATTTTGTGAACTGTGTTCTTTGTAATGATTAGGTGGAGTTATAGTATAATTTACTCTCATTATTATGATGTGATGAAAGACAGGTTGCGCCAGACGCAGTTAAGAAAAAACTTTCAGTTTACCTTTCAGTGGATCATTGGTTTGCTTGCTAACAACAAATAAAACAAATGAAAACTGGTTGAAAACAAGCGTGTTAAAAGACAAGGCTTCTGTCCCCCTCTATTTTCAGTGTATCAGCTGCCATTGACTGTATGTTTTATAACTGGCTGTGTTCAAGGTGTCAGCTGTAAAGGTGAACAAGCTGCAGCATTTATAGAAGGAAATGTGTGTGTGCGTGCGTGTGTGTGTGTGTGTGTGTATGTGTTTGTCATATCTCCAGGCGTGCTGTGCTGAACAAGAGCCCAGGCATAGAGAACCTGGGTGTGCCTCAGATGCAGCTGGCACTCTGTCTGGTGTTGGTGGTCTTCATCCTCTATTTCAGCCTGTGGAAGGGGGTCAAGTCATCCGGGAAGGTACGGCACAGAGTCCGGCCCGGCCCTCCGGTGCCATCACGCTGAGCCAGGCCTGCCATCGGCTTCAATCCATCATCGCTCGCTCACTCGTGCATGCCATACAAGGGATTCACCCTGTACTGTGAACACACATACACGTTAACATTCTCAAATGAAAATGATTCATTTAGTCACTGCTGCACAACGCTTGGGGTCACTCACTGTAACGTTCAAATGGAAATGCTGCTTTGTTGCGTGTAGCAAGCATGTACAAATTTGAATACTGACCCAGCATGTCATTGGAACATGCAGGTTCTATGCCTAGGGCTGATAAGACACCAAGGGTCTGATTTAGTTAGACCTTTAGCATGCGCAAAAGCTTTTAGCACAAGCAAAATCAATAACGTGACCAATGATTGGTCAAGGTATTTGTTTTGCACCAATCATCGGTTGTGTTATGTGTATTGTGTGTTAACAGGTTTTGCACATGCTAATGGTCTTAGTAAATCAGGCCCTAATTTATGTTGATACACACCTGTTTTGACTGTCTTTGTGTGGTTATTGGTTCCTAATGAAGGGCCATTGGCCCAGTGTGTGAAAAATTTTTATCCTGTGGTACATTTTATAAATGCATGCTGATCAAATGAATGTTCAAGCTTACATCAGTACACTTCCTAATGAGAACAGTGAGTTCAAATGATTCTCCTTTTTGAGAGCAGTCTCCTCTGTAGAGCAATGTGTTGTGGGATGGTTTGGGAAGAAGCTAATAATGTGCTGCTCTTTATGGTGTCCCTGTTTCCAGGTGGTGTACATCACAGCTACCATGCCCTACGTGGTGCTGTTTGTGCTCTTCATCCGCGGCATCACCCTCCCGGGCGCCATGGACGGCATTAAGGCGTACCTCTACATCGACCTCCCAAAGCTCAAGAACCTCAGGGTGTGATTTTATCTTCGACTTTTTCACGTTCGCTTGAGAACAATGGCAACGAGCACTGTAGCCACCATGCATTTTGTCCCTGTGCCAGTTCAAAAACACAACCAGACATGGGTGTTGAAAAGTAGCATAAGCTATACACATTATGCTGCAGAGCATCAGATGGTTGTCTGTTCAATGTGTTACTGTGTCTGTCCAAATTAAATAAACTATAAATAAATAAAAATAAGCAATATCAGTATACACAGTATTAGGTTTTGATTAAAAGTAAACCCTCATAGTTGTTATAGGCATTGGATCTGTTTATTCGATTCTGTACATGGAATATTACACTAATTTAGGGACAGACTGTGGGCAGGCAACCATTTATTGATAAAGGGTGCCCCATGCAGTCTGATCAGAATCAAGTCCAGACTGTACCGGTGCCAACTGTAGCTGGCAGTCTCTCAAAATGGCGTGTAATTGGCCCATAGCATCGCTAGCACCAGGATGTCCGTGTCCCTTCGCACACCTCTGACGCGCACCTGTAAGTCAAGCACCGGCAGTCTGCCTGTACTAGCTGCGTGCAAAGCTTAACCGGAGGACTGTGGACTGAAGGACAGCTTTGGCTGACCTGACTTGTTTCAGAGGAGAGCACATGGTTGTCTCTCAAATTGACATGGAATAGCAGCAGCAATGAGCATGAACACAGGACAATTGGGTTGTTCAACCTGTGAGATAATGCAGTGAGCTCCATAATGTTTGGGACAAAGACATATTTTTTCTTGATATGATTGTTTTATGTATGCTTTATACAATTTTAGATTTATTATCAAACAATTAAAACATGGTTAAAGTGCAGATTCTCACCTTTTATTAAAGGTGTTTTTATACATTTTTATTTCACCGTGTAGAAATTACAGCACTTTTTATGCATAGCCCCCCACCATTTCAAGGTTCCATAGTGTTTGGAACATTAATTAATGTCATGCAAATGAAAGCAGTCATGTTTAGTACTTTGTCGCATATCCTTTGAATGCAATGACAGGTTGAAGTCTGTGACCGATAAACCTCACCAGGTGCTCTCTGGTGATACTCTGCCAGGCCTACACTGCAGCCGTCTTCAGCTCTTGCATGTTTCGGGTTTTCTCTTCAGTATATGAAAAGCTTGTTCAGTTGGATTCAGATTCAGTTTTTGGCTTTGAGAACCTGCTTTGTTGCTTTAGAAGTGTGTTTGGGATCATTGACTTGCTGTAGGATGAAGCGTTGTCCTATGAGTTTGGAGGCATTTGCTTAAACTTGTGCTGATATAATGCTTCTGTACACTTCTGGATTCATTCTGCTGCTGCCATCAGCAGTCACATCATTAATGAAGACTGTTGAGCCGGTTCCTGTGTCAGCCACACATGCCCAAAACATTACACCCCAACCACGTTTCACAGATGATGGGGGCTGCTTTGGGCATTGGGCAATTCATTTTGGCCTCCACACTTTGCTCTTGCCATCATAGAGTCAAACTTGTGTCTCTTGTGTCCACAAGACCTTTGAAAACGTCATTTAATAAAAGCTGAGAATCTCTGCTTTAACCACATTGAATTATTTGATTTCAAATTTAAAATTGTGGAGTACAGAGCCAAATCAAGAAAAAATATGTATTTGTCCCAAACATTATGGAGCTGACTGTAGGTTTACATTTTTAAAAGGTGGGCACAATCACAATTTATAGTTTTGTTGCGACAGGTATTTAATGGACTGTGTCAGATTCATTGTGTTGTCTATACACGTGTAGATATGAGTAAGGTAGTGTTAAGGACTAAACGTAACATTTAATTCCATTGTTTGCAATGAAATGTAAACTGTACTTAATTGGCTTTTTTTTTCAGGTATGGACTGATGCAGCGACTCAGATATTCTACTCCCTGGGAGCAGGCTTTGGGGTTCTGATCGCATTTGCCAGCTACAATAAGTTTGATAATAACTGCTACAGGTAACTGGAACGGGAACCAAACCGCGCTGTTCGGCACGACCATTACGGCCTTCGAGAGCTGGTACGCGGGAGAGTGGGAATCCTGCACCTGCTCTGCTCGCGGTTCCCCTTTCTTTACTTAAACTGATAAGAGCTCCGGGATGAGATGGGAAACTGTAGCGCGCCCTCAAGCGACGGGCTAACAAGATCAGCGCTGACAGTGCGTCTCGATGGCCGCCAGCGGCTATTCCGTACCTGCAGACTAAGGCTGTTTTTTTCTTTTAAATCCCAGAACGCCTTGACTGTAAAAGCAATGCTATATATGTATGCCTCTGCCTGATCCTTATCATCAAAGCTAAAAGGCTGATTGCATGTTTATGGGGAGCTAACTGTATTAGCCCCTTTCCTTAATAATGTGAGAGCACATAAAAGCCTTGGACAAAAGAAATGCTCTCTTTGACAGACCTGCAAATGTGATTGGACATTCCAAATTTGGTTAAAAAAATCTTTTTTAAATTTTTTTAAACAAATATAAAAAGGGTTTAAAGAACCTCTTTTGGACAGCAGCTCATGTCCTCTGCTCTTGATCTGTGTTATACAAGTGGAAACACATCAAGATTTAATACAGTTTCTTTACTTTTTTTGGCTGAAACACACTTAGGTGAAAAAGTTTACGAAAAACACTAAGTTTACGAAACTTAGTTGAAGCATTTTAGTGCATAGCTCTTAAACTACTTCTTCGTTTCTTAAGCATACTTATAAGATTCTCATAAATTACATGACTTATTAAAATATGCACAGCTAGTGTTTACTATTTTGTCGCTTGTTGGAGGCATGATGCCATTCTACAGATTGAGATGTGGACATGGTGGTAAAAATATTTAATGCATCTGAATAAAGAGTTTTTTCTTACTGCTTGAAGGGCTGACAGTGTGAGCTTGTGTTCTCTCTCGCGTTTGCAGGGACGCTCTACTGACCAGCACCATCAACTGTGTTACCAGTTTCTTCTCTGGGTTTGCAATCTTCTCTGTGCTGGGATACATGGCCTTCAAGCACGGGGTGAAGATTGAGGATGTGGCGACCGAAGGTGAGTGAAAGCCAGCCATTTTGGAGAGAGACTCAGAACCGGTCCCCATGGTTAGCAGCACTGCTGGCTTTCTCTTTTTCTCGTTTCTCTGTAGTCCAGTAATGTCGCTGATTGGCCAGAGATGACACTCACCTGGTGTGTCAGGTTTAAATCTTAAGACTGCAAACCAGTGGTACTACTGGCCCCAAGGCATAGCTTTGACTACCCCTGCATTCGTAACTCAGAGTCCAGTTTACACTGTTTACGTTGGATTAATTGGCAGTAGTGCGGAATATTGCGGCTTCAAAAAGTACAGCAATGCCAGGTTTCCTCAAAAGCTCAGTCCCACTCAGCTTTTGCACAGCACGAGCACTTATTAACTTGGCACAGTTCAAGGTACACCAGCGGAAAGTGTCCCAGAATTCCCTGTTGAAAGGAAATTTGCTTCCAATGCACATCTTTAAGCCCTTCATTCATGTCTCTCTCTCTCTCTCTCTCTCTCTCTCTCTCATATCCTCTCCTGCCCTCTCTGTCTTTTTTTTTAAATAAATAAACTTTATTTCAATTATACAAGTAATTGCAAACAACTACATAAACAAGAAAACCTAAATACATTAGGTAAGGCATCTTCTATATTAAAAGTCTTTCCCAAAGATTTGCATTGCCATGTTTGATGTCAATTGTCCTTCGACGTTTTAGTTCTGTTAAAATGTTCTGTCCTCTGCCTCCCTTCTATTTTTTAATCCTCTCTGACTCCCAGCTATCCTCCCATCTTCTTCCTTCTCTCTCATGCCATCCACTCCTCTCTCAGAGAGGTCTATACATACATATTAATGCTTCTCCCTACAGTCTTTCTACTCAAACGTGGCATCATACACATTATGTGTTTTTCTAATACTTGAACTGCAGAAGACGAGGTTAGCGTTACATCTGGTAGCAGTGTAGCATAATGGTTAGGGAATTAGCTCCAAGGCTGTAGGATTGGTTCCTATATGACGGATTTCTGTTCTACTGTTGAGCAAGGTCCTTAACCTGAGTTGCTTCAGTAAACATCTGTATCTGTATTCAACTGCATAGAATGGATTTTATGTCAAATGAATGTAAGCTGTGTAAGTCACCCTGGAAAAGAGTATCTGCTTATTGCCTGTAATGTAAAGTTAACAAGTCTTTATCTCTGACTACAGGGGCTGGATTGGTTTTTATCATCTACCCAGAGGCTATATCCACCCTCCCTGGATCCACCTTCTGGGCCATAGTATTCTTCATAATGCTTCTAACGCTGGGCATTGACAGTTCTGTGAGTGCCGTACCTACTACACATGTCATATATTTCAGGGACAGTATATAGGACAGTTCATCATGAAGGGAGGTTTTGGCCACAAAATTATCTGAAAGCACAACACTGCATTCATGTTACACCAGGGATCTGAAAATGAAGTGCCAGAGGGCTGCAGTGTCAGCTGGCTTTTGGTGTGTTTCATCACTTAAGTGCTTCATTGCAGTCATTGATTGGCTAAAGAGTCAGAGGCTTAAATTGGCTGCTGGTTAAAAGGAAGCCACAAAAACCTAGAGACACTGCAGCCACCAAGGATTGAGGTCTGAGATCCCTATAATACACTTTCTCATGAGGAGCCTCGTTTATAGAATCGTCTTATGACCAAATTGTATCCCATATAGTGTCTTATGCAGAAAACCATGACTAAGCAGTTGATGTGGTCATATCTCTGTATACAGTTTACACTAGACGCAAGTTATTTACTTGCTGGTTATGTGGTGGTACTGCACATTTGAATATGCAGCCTTTCCTCCAGTTTGGATTAGAGTGCAGAAATTTCATCCTCTGTGAAGTTGCCGATACTTTTGCGGTCCATGCTTGCTCAAAATGTTGAAATGCAGCCTCCTTGTTTATAGGAAAATGGCTGTTCCTGGCTGCGTTCACAAGACTGGTATAATTGTAAAGCATGTTCACTTGGTGTCAAATTTAAGTGCATTTGCGATTCATGTGAATTTGCTTTACCCTGTGTTGTGAATGCAGCCAGGAACTGCAATTTTCCTATAAATACGACACTTTAGATGAATGTAAGCAACTGTTTCTGGTTTCAGTTGTTTTTATTAATCATTACTTGATTAATTGTCTTAAGATTATGTTTAAGTTTAAGTCCAAGAACATTTTTGTAAATGAGGCCCAGGCTCTTCAATATTAGACAATTCACATCAAAATAAACATTGCAGTTTGCGGTCGCTCTCTCATTTTCCATTTACCCACATTACACATGGTCTCTTCTGAATTTTTTGGCAATTAAATGGATGTTAAGATGTGTTTTTTCTTTCTTTGTTCCCTTTTTCCATTATACCTCTCTTCTGTCCTCTTTTCCTTTTCCCTCTGTGTTCACTACTTTGCACCTATGTTCCTCCTGTCTTTTTTTCAGATGGGAGGTATGGAAGCTGTCATCACTGGCCTCTCAGATGACTTCAAATTCCTTAAGAGGAACAGGAAGCTCTTCACATTTGCCACGGCATTCGGAACATTCTTGGTTGCCTTGATCTGCATCACAAATGTAAGTCTGTGGGTCTCTGGGCATGTGTGAGATTTCTCCGTGGCAATGTTCAAATTTAAAGCCAAGAGCGCTAAAGTTCTGCAGGACCCCCGCTGGGAGTTTGGCTCACAGACGCCATTTTGTTGCCAAAACGTCTGACATTAAAGCAGGTGATGAGTGGAGCTAGCCAGGCCAGCAGAACTTTCACACTTTTAAATGGAATTTAAAATATATACGCAGAAGAGGCCCAACGTATGTACGACATTAACCCTGGGCCCTGGACTTGATCCCCGGTTTGTAGGCACCTCATGGAGAAAAATAAATGGGCTGTTTTGTAAAATAAACTGAGAAAACCCTGGGAAAACTGGATATTTCTTGCCTGCTTTAAAAACTTCATCTCAGTTTATTTTAAACCCATGTGTGATATGAAGCATGAATACTGAGGCGTGTTTGCTTAACTACTTGTTTCTGTGTTTCATTTGCAATGGTAACATTTTTGTGGGTCTTTCACTTGAGTCTTCCATTTTTTTTAAAGTGAAATATACTGGGCGTATGATTTTTTTTTTTTTCCCATTAGGCAACATGTTTTCTGAAATTTTGAAGATAAGCAGCCTCAGATGATGCTGAAGACTCACAGGCCCTGGTCTGTATTCAATCAATATTTGTCCTTAAGTTTGACTGACCAGACTCAGTTTCTCTGAACTGTGTTGTAAATAAAAAAAGGACCACTTGCACATACCGTTCGTTTTAAGTCAAATTTAAGAGCAAATTTTGACAGGATCCAGGCCACCGTGTTTAATGGACAGAAATGGTCGCTGGGTGGCGTGACGTTCTACCTGTGTTTTCTCTTCTGTTTGGCTCCCCAGGGAGGGATATATGTCCTGACTCTTCTGGACACTCACGCTGCGGGAACCTCGATTCTTTTTGGGGTGTTGATAGAGGCTATAGGGGTGTCTTGGTTTTATGGTGAGTCCTCATTTTATTCACTGTCGCGTTACGATTCCTCCTCGGATTTGTCTCGCTTAATTGCGGCCCAAGAGGTTCTCTTTCGGTCGTGGAACCCAATAACCAGATTGACTGCGGGTGTAAAACTGATTCGCTACGCCCTGAAAGCCTTGTGCTGTGTTTTTTTTTATTGATCTTTTATTTTATTTTTTTTAACCAGGCACCATTATCACTCACCCATCTGACATGAACCTGCGTCCGGCCTATTTAACTCACACAGTCGCTATGCAGTTGGTACTGTATCGGTCGCTGCCCCCTGTGTTTAGCTTTCTGCATCAAAGAAAGCTACCCCGCTCGCTTTTTGGATCCAAGCACCCTCTGGCGTCATTTCCACCAGGGCCGCCAGCTACAGTAAATTTGCAATAGCACTGGGACAGTGGCAAAATTTTGATTATTTTGTCTCTGTACTCCATCGCTTTGGATGTGAAATAAATGACGAATATGAGGTTAGAGCACAGCTTTGATTTGAGGGTATTCACGTCCATGTCGAGTGATCCGTGTGAGAATTACGGCCCTTCACATACACGGTACACATACACGCGGCATTTCCTCTGGAGCGGACGCTGCGTTTTTCACAGGTTCTGTCCTTCCATTATCGCATTATCTTCCGTTCAGTTACACTTCCAGGCGGTGCTGTGTGAGGGAAATGGCCGAGACGCTTCCTCGCAGACGATCGGCTGACTCTCGCAGCTGGAGACAGTGGCAGCAGCCACGGGCATGACAGAGCGCCTTTGGCAGGGGACGACTCCCTCCCGATAATCAATGAGTCAAATTTCCTGTTTTTGCGACGGCGGCTGGTCATGTCCCTCTCGCTGAGAAACGCTCCAGGCTCGAGCGCTCATCGATCGAGCGCCCGCCTCACTTTTACATCGCGCTTCCAAAACCAATCGGAAACTGTTCGTTTTGATGGGCCTGTGTGATCAGTGAAATATTAGTTGTTCATTGGTCAATGGCGTTGTTATCATTATCAGTAGCTTTTCCACCTCCATTCCGTAAGTTTTTCCCAGTACTGCAGCATCCATCTGACTGAGTAGTTTATACTATCAGAAGGTGACTAGAAAGCCAGTGACCCATTGGTCAATACTTTTTTTGGATGAAAGCCATAGTCGTTCAAGAAAAGCAAATAAAGTGAAAACCAAGAGTGCAGTACAAGGTTGCAGATTGTACTGGGTAACAAGTCAACAAATAGCCAAGTAGTCTGTTGTATATTGTGATGCTATGCAAAATGAATTTAATTCAGTTTTTTCTGAAAGTGACTATGTTGCTAATCTCACGCAAATCATAATCTTTTGGATCTTTCTCAGACACCGGTTGCTTTAAGTCTACAAATGCCATTTAATTCTGACAGCTCGCAAACAAGCTTTGTCAAAACAAGTTTATACCTTTGGTAACAATCACTTTTTAAGAGCAAAAATAATATTAATTGTAAACATCTTAAGTTGTGAAAAAAGAGAAGTGAAAATGTTGCTTTATAAAAGTGAAAAAAAGACTCCATGCTCAGAAGAGCATAACATGATGTTCAAGCTGGCCTGATGGGAGCTGATAAGAGGCAATATTGCAACATATGCATGATGCCAGTTGAAATTGTTTTCTCACAAACTACATTTAGACCATAAGTAGGCATAAGGGGCATTTAATATCTTTTCATACTTATATTTAAAAATGTTTTGGCATAGACTATTATGCCAAAAAATATTATGTCCGAAACATTTTTGGAATGCATGTATTCCATTAAAATTACCCAAAATATTGGGTGCATTCAGAAAATATCTTACTGAAAAATGTTTACTGAAAGTTTTAGTGCTTGACCTGATGTTGCTGTGTGTGTGCTCCAGGTGTGGACCGATTCAGCGATGATATCGAACAAATGATGGGCTTCAAGCCAGGCTTGTACTGGAGGCTGTGTTGGAAGTTTGTCAGTCCTGCTTTTCTGCTGGTAAGCTTAACGTGGTTCTGTGGGACTGCATTTTCCCAGCATGAGCTCGGTGCACTCATACCCTTAGAAGGCAAGTTTGACGTCAATCAGTTCCTGGTAGCAAATTAAAAAACCAAGTGTTGAGAAAGCATTTCTTTTTGAAGATGTTGTTTTGTTTTTAAATATTACGATGCCCCCACCCTCAGTATATCCAATGGTAAATTTCAGCAGATATTACGTGAAAAATTATGCTCTCTTGACTGATCACTGAACATTTTTTCAGTTTCCACATTCGTCAGTAAAAAAATGAATTGCCGTTAATTATTCTCCTGCAGAAAAAGGTTTCAAGGATTCTAATTTCTTGACCTAATACAAGTGTTATAAAAAACATATTGCAGTGAAAATTGTTTACAAAATAATTTCAAAAACATTTTTTAAATTTGTTTTTATTGAATGTCCCTTGTAGTGTAGGTTTCAGCAGAATATATAGTTCTCGTTTAAGACTAGATACTCATGTCCCCTACAGGGGACAAAAAACAATTTTCAGGTCTTATAACTAGGCTGGGTTACATGAGTACAGGAAGGTAGAAGCTAGATTTAAAGGCTATTATTTGTTGATAGGCTACTTAATCAAGCTCGGGGTAGTGACCGAAAAGCCTCCTTATTTTATTAGAGTGTTGAGTATTACACTACCTGTTTTGTTTCATGGGTGTTGCATATAGACCTGCTGTCAAAATGCTCTAGCCCTTTCGCTTTTTAAGGATGCGACCCATTATCCTGTGAGTTCTTGGGTAGGCAAATGCAATCCAACAGAAATAATATCTTCAGGGTCCAGGTGCCAGTTCCTGAGCCACACCACTGTGGACCTCGTGTGCATTCTGAATGTATCAGGTGCTTCGCACATTGGCTCCAATGCGAACCATATGTCACTGTGGCGGGGGCAGAAGGCAGGCGTGACCGCAGGTAGACGAGTCGAGCGCAGCTCAATAGATGCCCCAGGGCACAGCGAATAGGCTGCTTAAATGTGGCTGAACGTGAAATCGCATTTTCTTGTTTCCTCCATCTTAATCCTGGAGTTTTTCCATTTCAATATGTAAGGACATTTTGAGGTTTTCTTTCCCAGTAAAGTAGGTCTTCTGCCCCAGTCCTGGAGAGCTGCAGGCTCTGCTGGTTTCTGTTGTTACTCAGCACCCGAGTGAGCAGTTAAAACAGTTAACAGTTAACACAGTTACCTCACCTCACCTGGTGTCTTACACCTGAATTGTTTTCTGATTGTTCGGTGAAGGAAAACAGAAAAGGCCTGTGGTGTTAAAAACTGTGAAATTTGATGAGGTTTTGACGAATGATGCACAATAATGATGCCTTTTAGGTGAAATCGGACCTGTGTGTCAAAACAATGTTTGTTTAAAAGTCCAATAGGCATCACAAGACGTTGGCTTTCTCGTATTTGGTTCTTTTTACATGTTGATCCATCTCACAATATATGCCAATCAAGCAGATCTGTCTTTCACAATATGGTTGTCGTAAATACTGTCATATGAATTCATATTAGCTAATGATCTATAATTTTTTATGACGAACAATGTTTCTCGACATCTTATAATTATTTATATAATAATGAATCTTAGCTTGTGATGTGTAGGTATCTAATAGCTTAAGTAAAAGCTGTAGCTTTATGTAGCAAGATACAATACACAGTGACTTGGATTCAATCAACATTTACACTCAGCTTTGACTCTCAATTAAATATAAGTTAGCCCGTTTTTAAATACGGACAACAGCAGGCAAATGTGCCTGGGTTCAAACCAATAGTTTTCTAAATATTCAGTGAGACGGTGCTGACTGGTTTACGTTTTGTTGTCTCACAAAAGAATGAAATCCGTTTAATGAATTTTGATATGCAGTGATTTCTCTTTTTCAGTTTGTGGTGATTGCCAGCATTGTGAACGCTGGTGACCTGAAATACGATGACTACACCTTCCCGAAGTGGTCCAATTATATTGGCTGGGGCATAGCATTGTCATCAATGGTTTTTGTCCCAGTCTACGCCATCTACAAGTTTATCACTCTAAAGGGATCATTTAAAGAGGTCAGTTGGGAGAATCCCATCGTCTGAGAAAGATAATGTGTGTAATGTACGGTGCGGAATATTTTCTGTGTATGGAAAGCACGTGGGGAACTATGTGCCAAAAACTGGTTAATGGTTCCCTTATGTTGCTTCATTTATGTCTTAAGATCAGGTTAATTTGAGTATCAGACATTCCATTCGGCTCACAAGGAACAGCTGCTGCCGTCTTGTAGCTTGTAAGGCGTGGGTTCAAATTTGTACTGCTTCCAAGGTTGTGAATTATGCTGATAAAAATCATTGAACATTTGGAAAATACTTTCGCACTGTGGCATTCCATCTCCCAGAACCACAGTGGTATTTAACTCTAATTGTTTTCACTTGCTCGTGTTTTCCATAGTCTTTACCGTATATCGTATATCTTACCGTAACAGCATAATTAAAAATGATTATGCCAGCTGCTACAAAAATGTGCAGATGAATGAAATGACTAGATTCTTTTCTTAATTGAATATTACTACCACAGCTACTGAAATCCAAAAATGCAATACTCAGTACCTAATGATGTTCAGAAAAAGGTTTCCTAGCACTGTGTTAGGTCCACTAAGTGAACCCTAACTGCAGTACAGCCATTTTAATTCTAGATTGCAATTTCATTTTGTGATATTTGCCTCAAATGTTGTTAATGAGCCCAGTAACTGGTCGGACAATTCACAGCTTCCAGTAACCATGTTCTATTAAGTAGAATATGTTTGTTCTAATTCAGTTGTTCTAATTCATACTTACTTACTGCTTACATTACATTTCAGAGAATAGCTTACTGCATTACACCTGAGCAGGAACATCACCTTGTGGCTGAAGGGAAAGTCAGGCAGTTCAAGGTAAGTCAACATACTACGTTTGTGAGCTTATGAGCTTGAGAACCTCGTAGAAGAAAGTTCAGGCTTTGTTTTAATCATTGTCTGCAGCAGTTCTTGTATCAACTGCTCATTTGATGATGAAAAAAAGCTGAATAAGCAGAATAAAATCGAAACTAAATGGTGAAGTGTAACCAATCAGCTGTAATTTTCATTTGTGCCGCTGACTTCAGACTTTTGTGAATGAATGTGTTTTCATTTCAGTTAAAGCACTGGCTTGCTATTTGATACACGAGGCCTGAATTTGCAACCTGCAATGCCAGGAGAGCGGAGACATGCAGTTCTGGCTTCCAATGAAAGATGAATCTCTGTGGAGAAGCTAGACTGTGAAAAGGGAAATTTTCTGTGTTCTGAAAGACATGCCAGATGCGTTTCATTGGTGTAATTTTTTGTGGACTCTATTCATTTGTTATTTTTGTTCTGATATAATGAATGAAACCATTTCTCGAACCTCATAAGACTTCAGACAGTGGCACTCTGCTGGAGAAATCTACTGGTATATATTTTTTTAACGTTGTTTTTGCTTTTGTTGATTTTTTAAAAATTATTTTGTAATGTGACATGCTTGTAAATCAGTTAAAGGGGAAAATAATCATGCCAAATCACAACCACAGCCATGAAGGGTCTACATCTGAGAACTTTGTGTTACAGTACGTACGATCTTGTGTTTCTTTTTTTCTTTTTTTGTGAACTGCAAACCTTTGAAAGTGAATTATTCATATGAATAGGTCATTTCTTCAAACAAGTATTTATTTTTACTCACGTTTCATCTCTTAAGTTATGTGTAGGAACAAACTGATGTTCAATTGAGTGGGATCTCAGGAGATGTGTGGGAAAGACTGATAACCAATACCACGTCATAGTTGTTGGCAGTACCTGTGTAGGGATTGGCTAAAAGGATCCTTCATATCGGATACCTTATGAATCTGAATGTCATCCTATGTCTACGTAATAGGAATTGGAGGTAAACCCAGGCCTCCCAAGATTCTGTAGATTTGCATATCCCTACAGGTGCCAGAGATGAGGCAAAGGTATACATCATATATACTGTGGCAGAATCACCATGTGTATGAAGCTAAAGCACCTCATGATACCTTCAAATACGCAAATCGATGCATAGTCCATTTATAAAATACCTCTTAGACTGTCTCACACAGGTTTCCACTTGAAAGAACTATTCTACTCAGTGCCTTATCGAGCGAGACACTAAAATATTGGCAAACTTTCTGTTTCATTTTCTCTGTGACTTATTCAGCCATTCAGAATCATTCCAGGTTCTTCAGATACCTTTGTTTTGAAGGTAAGATGGTAGAGGTACAAACAGTGGAATCATCCGTTTTATTTCCAAATGATCGCTAAAATAAACCATTCCATATGTAAGAGAAAAGTGAAGAAACTGACACAGATTTGCAATGCCATTCTTTTCAAAAGCTTTATTACTGTTGTGTTTGCCAAGAACTGTGAGGGCGTACTTTACAGATCTCAGTAAAATCCATTGAATACTAAAATAATCACAGTAATAGAAAATATAAGCAGGTTGTCTTAGGCAGTCAAAACATTGAAAAGCCATTGTCATCGCTTTTCCTCATTTTCAACAAACTCAGATTAATGTAATAATGGCGGTGAATTTGAGTACATGGATTTTATTTCCTTAACTCTGTATGGTATATTTGCACTGTATTTCTGATATTTATTATCACATACATTCAATGCCTTGTTCTGTGTTCTGTGTTGCTTAAAAAAAAGTCTGCTTTGCTTCCAAAGACAGATGTTCAATGTGTGTATGTGTGTGTGTGTGTGTTTGTCTGTCTGTGTGTGTGCGCGCTCGCGTGCATGCGTGCGTGCTTGCGTGTGTGTGTGGTGTTGCTGATGTTTTTTTTTCCTTCTCTCATAATGATGTGAAGCAACCTCAGTCCAAAATGACTGTTACGTTATCTGAAATGCATGTTTCTCAATGATACATTTATTAGTCAAAATATTTTCTTTAAGTGTTCTGTAACATTTTTTACTCGAGTAGAATAGCCTAAAAAGTGCCAAAATATCATATTTCATATTTAATCTTTTGTTACTTTAATTTATTAAAATAGTAAAGACTTTATAAATTATATAACAGGTAGGAGGTAAGACACACATCATACGAAACAGAAATATGTGTGTTGTAAGATATATAGAATATATAAATATATTCTTTTGGTATGTATAATCTTGTATTGATTAAATTGTTTATTACAAAACGTGAATGTAAAGGCTTTTAAATGTAACTGTCAAATGTTATACCATAGTGTTTGGTGTAGGTAAGAGAAAATTTAAAAAATGTATCTTCATTGTAACCTAGAGCAACTGGGGCCAGAATGAATGTAGACGAGCACCCCAGCATTACTGCACTATGTTTACATAATATTGTGTACAATATAAAGTCCTGTTGAACGTCAGTGAAAGTTATCTGTAAAGAAGTTGAAATATGCACATTATCACAATAAAGCGTTTCTCCCCCCTTCCCCCTTACACGTGCCAGAAATGGACAAAGGTTTATTTTTGCCATTTTTATTTATGGAAAAGGCTTTCCTTTCCCCCCCCCCATCTTACAAAGGGTGGCAGGAGTGTAAGGGGCAGAGGAACCTGGTGAGGAGGAGGACCGCCGGCGTCCGCCCGCTGCCTTCAAACGGGCGGTGCCTTCGGGGTCCGAGCTCCTTCTGGAACTGGGACCGCACCGGGTCGAGGAAGTGCGCTGTTATTGTTCGGTGAAAGGAAGACGCAACACCCTGTTGTACTCCAGCTCGCGCGACGTTCCATTCTTTAACATCCAGGGGTCTTTGTTTAGCGTGTGCTTTTGGGATTCCTCTTCTGGTTCCTTAACAATGCCTTTGATATCAACCCTCTGGCTTTGACTGAGATCAAACACTATTCGGACGCAGAGAAAACAAATTTCCGTAGGACAGGGATTCTGAAAACCTTGCTCTGTTGGGCGAGACCATTACTTTAAAAGGGACAGACAGTGTTGCTAAGTGTTATATCTCAAATTGACCTATTGACTTTGATTCTGCAACTATTTCAAGTGGATATACTAAATGCAATCAATGACACCATATAAAGGTGTCTCCCAAGCAAAGAAACAACAGTATGATCATTTGTAAGGGGAAGCAGTTACTTTAGAGACAGATAGAATATTCCAGCATGCACTCAATTTGAAAAACAATGACCATTAAGTGAGGCACAGCATTACAGAGTTCTCACTGAGCTTTGTGTCATAGTTGCGTGCAGTTTTCAGCTGCAGGAGGCTGCATGCCATACAAGTGGATTTTGCCCCCCTCCCTGCACACGCACACGCATGCACCCACACAGGCATGCATGCATTCACGCATGCACACACACGACAATTCCCTGGTTGCAAAAGCATAGGATAAGAATATTATTTCTATACTGTCATTCAAATTTGTCTTTATTTTACATATCAACTCTACCTTCTCCTATCTTCCTACAGCCCTTCGTCATGTCATCATGTACAATTGTTTTTTTTTTCCATTTTTGCGGCTTGAGGGGGGTCACATTCCCCCTGCCTGTTTGTGCCTTCCTGCGCTCACGTTTCTTACTTAGTTGTAATCTCTCTCTCTTGTCACACCTCACGCCACCTTATCACGCTGCCTTCTTGTGTGATGTCGTTTTGTACGGTCACCTGATCGAGGGGGAGGGTCTCTTGCTTCCCACTCCGTATTTCACATTAGCACAGTGCTTAATTTGTGTCTTTGCTTCCCGACCAAAACGGCCATTGCCAGAGATTATCCTCTGTCCACAGGAGTCAAGAGAGCTGCAGTAGTTGCTGCTACACAGTCACAATCTTCGCTTGTTCAAATTACTTTTCTGTTGATGCACAAATAGTTGGGTATGGCAAACACTGATTTTTTCCAATATAGTAAAACTATATACCTGTTCAATTCTCTGTGGATTGTAGTATCCATATTATGTGAAAAAATGTTTTTTAATAATGTAATACAGTATTTAAGTTACATGGGAGCACAAAAACACTAAAAATTTACATTCTTACACATACTTCATATAAACATGCCAACATCACATACATATTTTATTGTATAATGCAAAACAATCCACTATTTATGTCTCTACATGTGCATTTGCAAACTGATAATCCATTTTACAACAACATAGAACTTAGTGTTTTTGTTATGAAACATCATATGGCAAAATTCTTTTTAAAGAGTTGAAGGTCAAGAATGAAAAAGACTTGTTCTGTTCCTGTGTGTTTCATTCTCCTTAGCTTGTCTGTGAAAAAGAATTGTAAGAAGGGCTGCTAATTGATAAGACTAATGGGAGGGGCTGTACAGATAACATTACACTCATTTATATGGCTCCCCCCCGCCCCGCCCCCCAGGGTGAACATCCATCCTTACAGCCTGGAAATAACATGGAATTACTGCAAAGGAACACACAAATACATGTACATTTATTTTCCTTGCATGTATTTGTTTCAGTTTAAAAACACATGCTGGGGGAAAAAATGTTTATTATACATTGTACAAAAGTGTGCCAGTTTTTTTTTTTTTTTTTTTAAACGAAAACAGATGTTTCAGTCATGCTCTCCAATGCTACTTCAGGGCTTGCGTAAGAGGCTTTCCTTGATAATTTGTTTTAATTCCATCACACGGGCAAGTGCAAAATACATGAATCTTGATGAGGTGGTTATTTGAGTAATTGAGGTGTTGCAGAAATTGCACTCTTGAAAAGGGCGTAGATACGGCCAGGTCTGCTGAAAAGTTGCAGGGACGAGCCAAGCTGCAGGTCCCATTTTGCACCCATGCGAGACCGGGCGCGTATCGCATCCTCATCTGCGAACCGATGGCTGCCCCGCTGCCACGCCCAAACGGCCCTCATCCAATCAGAGCCCCTGAGGACAGCCCCCGACGAGCCTCCAGGTGCTGTCTTACTGCTCTGCATGTTGCAATCATCTCTGCTTGCCAGCCCATTACTTACGATTCACCTTTGCTGCAGTCGTGCCTATTTCGTCGTGCTAAGATATGGAAATCGAGGCATCCCGCACTTCATGCAAGCTTTCCTTTTTTTTGTCACCACCGTTGCATTTTTGTCCCCAAACCCCAGGGCAGTGACACGCTGAATTCCCTTGGAATCGGACATGGGAGTCATAGGCTGTGGTGCTAATTTACCTTTTTATCTCTTACTATGGCAGTTCAGGTTTGCTCCCACCCACAGTAATCGAGGTTCATATCAGCTGTGAAACAAGCCCTTGATGAAGGGAAACTCAAAGCCCTACCAAGCATAGAGGGAGGTGGCGCAGAATCAACATAGTGGACTAAGGACGCGTAGAAAATGCATCCCAGAATCGACCTTGAACATCCAGCAAACTGCCACAAACAGCCATATCAGGCCAGCCTGGCATAGGAGGCAGATGTGATTTGTTGTTTCCTGTTGATGTGCTGTAAAAAGAAGCCAAAGAAGAAACAGAACATATGAGTCATTGTTCAATCTCTGTCTTTCTGCATGGATAGAGAAAAATATTCCGCGAAACAGATAACAGATAAAAGGCGTGTTTGTCTTAAGGAATACATTATTTAGGATAACCCAGGATAACAATTATTTTGAATAACTTAAGATAAGCCTTTTTTTTATTTTTTCCTGATTTTATTCAGAAATGGGGAAAGCAAAGAGGTTCATACAGGGTTAGAGATCACAATACAGAAACACCTTATGGACTGCCCCAGAACGCCTCACCCCTTGATAACCTAGATATATTGCATTTTTTGGGGTGCAGTGAACTGGGGTTTTGCCAATAAAAACAGACATACAATTACACTCCTGACTGGAAAACTGTACATTTACCCTAAAACATTCATAGATTGACAGTCATGCATGTGCTGCATGTCCAGTGCGTCATGGTTTATTCCTTACTTAATAAGCACATAAATGCATTTTCCCAGTTATCTTAACTAACCATGGGTTTGCCAAAAACCAACATGAAATAATCAGGACCAAGGACAGAGAGAGCTTAGAATGGTATATTCTCAAGTCCCATATCATGGCTTTTGGACGCAGCAATGTTAGTTTTTATATGTTTAAAAAGTTGTTTTGGTTGCTCATATAGGAAAAAATTAACTACAAAGAGACTGAGCGTGTTAAGACCTAATGCTAGACAAAAACATCAGCTAGAATTTAATCATTCTAAACTCCCAATTTTTCAAGAGTTAGGAGAAACACAAATCATGTCTATATACCCCTATTAAAAACACTGAACAGTATGATTTCACATTCAGTAGCCATAGATGCTAATTGGTTATGACCTCTTCAAAAAGCATGTTTTGATATTTGCTGCAGATATGACTCTCATAGGCCTGCTACTTTATGCAAAGCTTATCTCTCATTTGCCCCCACATGCATCCCATTGTCATCCAATACAGCAAAAAAAGGTCAAAAGCACAAACTTTCATCAAATTTGTTTAACTAATAAAAGTCAAACTGGCAATCCACAGACAGCAAGCTAATTGGCAGGCTCTGTGCAGCTCTAATGTGATTGGGAGAAAAAAGGCATTTTTTGGTTTGCTTTTTTCATATCAAGGGTTTGTTTTCTGCTCATAATCCAATTGTGGCAGATAAGTCTTAGTGGCCGCCCCAATTAGATCTTTCCCTTAGTTTCTTGTAAATGTTACCTCAGTATGAAGCAGCAGGAGAAAGAATGGAGGACATTAAGAGGGAGATAATGCCAGGGTCTGCCCAACGTTAATGTGATAATTATCAACCAGATAAATTAAAGGTTTTTAAAACAGTCACAGAGTTTCCTCTCGTTTCTACATCTGATTTTCAATAAGCGTAAACACCCACGTCCTTCTCATTTGCCACAAACAATCACCACCATTATCACCCTCTTCATGGCCCCTGGCCCAATGTCACCTTTGCATTATTTTGCAGTTTTGTTTTCTTTCCTTCACAGTCAGTAAAACTGATTAACTGATTTTTATGCCTGCTGTAGACAAGTAGGATAAAACATCTCAGATACAGTATGCTAAAAAGAGCACACTTCATCAAAACATGAAAAGATTTTAGATTGAACAGAGTGTGCTGCCCATGAACTAAATAAGATAAAATAAAATGATTTTGAATTGACATTTGACAAGATCAAAATAGACTATTTAAAGTGCAAAAAGTTTAGAGAAAGAGCGTTGCATGAACAAAGATAATAGCTAAAAAGGTGCTCTTTGGAAAGAGGACAAAATACCAATGTGTCAAAAAAAGGTCCAATGTGTCAATAAAGGTCCAGCATGTTTTAATTTTTCTTGCCATGTTTCAATGAAGGCTTTTAACTTCACCATTAACAGTTCCTTGGACTCCCACTTGTGAGCCATTTACTTTTTCATAATTCTGATTGGCAAACTTAACCCTTCTAGACTATATAAGTGCTTTCCCTGAATCTCAGGTCTGATACTGTTTTAGTGTACGACTCACAAGGCCTGCATGCATATCTGAAACCTAATTCTGATGAAGTAGCTACAGTAACAGAGTGCTCTGTTTTTCCCGGCTATCTTGGAGAAATCTTCCTTTTTCCTGAAAGTGACACACGGGCAGCCGAAGCTGAGTGGAAGCGTATTAAAGGGAGGCTCACAGCAGGGCTCTTATTCCAAAGCAGACCTGGTTTTGAGGTGTTTCTTTTCGATGCAGGGAGTGAGGCGTCAATGGTATGCTTAAGTGGAGTAAATATTCCCCGCAGTAGTTTTTGTTGGAGGGAGCAGACAAGGAGGTGTGACATAGCGTTCAACACAAACATAGGGTCCAACACATTTTCCAACACAGACGGAGCCAGTCAGTTGATGACAAACAGGTGTAATTAGCAGGTATAATTATAGGCCACATTATTTTTGGCATTTTATTTTCTTTTTAAGCCCCATTCCTTTTCCACCATTCCGTGCCAAATATGCTGTATGCATTACAGTGCTCCTGTGTTGAGTTTGCTGCAGGTCCTAAATTGTCTGACAGATGAGAGGTAGCAGAAAGTACCAGTTTGTATGGAAGTGTAAACAGCAAAATATGTTTCTAAACCACAAATGAAAGAATATTCAACATTAGCTTATTTACTTCCAGCAAGTTTTCCAAAAAGTAACGCTCGCTTAATTTTTTTAACACAAAGAAATCTCAATGAGATCAAATTTCTTTATCAAAAAGAACTGATCATTTTGTGTATGAGCTGAATCCAAACCACAGCAAAGATTACTCTCCAAATATGTAAATATTTTCATATATATACTCTCAGAATTTCAGCCCAGTAATACAAGAGTAAATGAAGTAAATTTTAATTTCTCCGTAACAGTTTTTATTCAAATAATATAAGTGTTTGGATCATGCAACAAGCATTTATCAGCAATATTTTCAGGGATTACCTACCCATTTTGCGCAGTGCGTGGCCAAATTAGAATTTCCAAGGCAGGAGAAGTTAATTAAACCATAAAGCTTTAAAAAACAGTTTTTTATTTATTTTATTTATTTATTTATTTTTATTTTTTTTCAGTGCTTCCAACTTGCAGGTGCTGTAAAAGTAAAATAAAATGGATGAACTATTACATAACTACATAATTTACATGGTTTGTTGGAGGTTGTCGTTGGCTAATACAGTTCAATTTTCCTTCCTCTGTGGGGTGTTCATAGGATTTTTGTGTTGCCCACCTTGATGAGTGAGGGAGGGGGACACAGATCTACAGGCTAACACCTTCACTTGTATTAATGATGGACCAATCTACTGCAGACTCCAAGTGCGATAGCATGAGCAGGATGCTACAGTCCTACAAAGCTCCCCTAAAGGGAAATGCTGGGAATCTGACTGCACAGTGTAACGCCGGCACCATCTTGGGCCCTCAATCTGACACAACAGCATTCAGGCAGGGCTGGATATTAGACAGATCACCCCCTGGCTAATGAAGTTATGCTCAATCATATCTCAACCGATGCCAAAAAACATTTAATCAATATCTCAAATCCGTATAATTTACTTGTGTGAAACAATGCATTAATTCATAGAATCATATGCTTATCTTTATGTTCAGATTAACTGCCATAATTTGGGACAAGCCATAGCATTATTCCAGAGCTTGATCTGGAAAACTTGAAGGTCACATCACGGCCTCAATGAGATTTGTCATCGCAGAATTATGTGGGCCACAATGTCATATCACCAAATCTAGCTTCACCTGAATAACACAGAGAGTATATGAGAGACACTCCCATTACCATATTAGACTATTTGTAATATTCTAATAGAGTAATCCATAATTCATAACTGTATTCATGTCCACAAACTAATCATATCATGTAATATGACAATGTAAGCAACAATGCTGTATATGAATAATCACATATATGATTACATATACTGAATATATTTGACAACATTGACAGTAATGACTTAATTCAGTGTTTTCAAAATGAGTCCTTGCCTTCCACCCATTGTGCTGTGTATAGAGAGCAAAGATGATTTCTTTCGCATCTTAATGTGGAATTACTGTGAGTTATTGTGACAGCTCAGCCAGCACAGTACTTAAGTCACCTTTAGTTAATACAAGTGAGGTCATTTGAGTTGTAGTTGTCTGGAATAATAACGTAATGATTTACGAGAGAATTCGGACCCAAAGAAAAATACAGGGCATTTTTAGGATGCTGACAATGGTCACTAATTCTTCTAGACCCTCATGAACTTGGGATGTTGCAAAATAAAAGACCCAATATATCATCTAATCTAATGATATAAATGTATTTAAATTTGGCACAGTAAAATAGTAAAGCTTTGGGTTCTGGCTTGACAGAATGAATGAATGCTCTCCCTGGATGGAAATGATCTAGATTTGAAATTCCTCTGCAGAGCATACAAGTATAAATCAGATTAGCAGGCGCTACTAATGCTAACATTAAATTCCAAATGACATTGTCCAGACACTCCAAATACCATCAATAAAAAATAAAATCATAATAACATCACTCAAACAAAGGCAGAAACCCAATCACTCCTCAAATTTAATGTCAGTTAAAAAAACTTTAGAAGAAAATAAATTTAAAAAATTGAGCCCACACACTGAACACAATAACTTAGCACCTGTGCAAGAGGATTTGCTTTCACTAATGAGGAATAAACAGTGTGGACAAAGATCAGTTTTCAGTGTCTTCAGGCACTTTGTTTTTAATGAATTTACATAGGCTGCAAAAACCATTCGGGAATTTGGGCTAATGCTACCATCCCAAAAAAATTATATTATACACTGCCTGGCCAAAAAAAAGTCGCACACTCTAATACTTCGTTGTACCGCCTTTAGCTTTGATTACGGCGCACAGTCGTCGTGGCATTGTTTCGACAACCTTATGCAACGTCACAACATTTATTTCCGTCCAGAATTGCATTAATTTTTGGTTGAGATCTTGTATTGATGACAGGAGAGTCAAACCACTCTGTAAAGTCTTCTCCAGCACATCCCAAAGACCTTCAATGGGGTTAAGGTCAGGACTCTGGTGACCAATTCATGTGTGAAAATGATTCCTCATGCTCCCAAAACCGTTCTTTCGCAATTTGAGCCTGATGAATCTTGGCATTGTCGTCCTGGAATATGTCCGTGCTGTCAGGGAAGAAAAAATCCATTGATGGGATAACCTGGTCATTCAGTACATTCAGGTACTCAGCTGACTTCATTTTATTTCCGCATAACGTTGCTGAGCCTAGACCTGACCCATTGAAGCAACCCCAGATCATAACACTGCCTCCAGAGGCTTGTACAGTGGGCACTGTCCAAAAAAATCCAAACGGCGACTTTCTTTTGGCCAGGCGGTGTAATAAACCTATTGGATAACAATAGTGTTATTTGCTCTACAATCACAATAAATAACAATAGTGTGATTCGTTCTGCAATCACACTAATAAAATAAATTATATTTTTGAAAATATTTTCAATGCGATGTAAAATGTTTTCATCAGCCAACACATTTGCATTATGACAAAAAATACTTAAAGCTTTTTTCTTTTTTTTTGCTGCGTCTCAGGAGGTAAAATTCCTAATATATGTTATATCTATGCATTTATACATTTACAAATATATATTTCATCAATTTTTATTTTAGTTATGGGTGGGCAGTGAGAAACATGTAAAACAGACCTGGTGATTGTAGTAATTTGTCAAGCTGTGATCATGACTATTACTCACGTAGGTGAAATGACGACAGCATTGTTTTTGAGTGCCGCTCAGCAGCGGTGTGACTTGTTTGATTGCATGCGTGAGGGATGCTTCCGTAGCAGTTGTTTTTTGTTTGCTTTGCTGCATCTTGTTTTGTCTGCTGAAAGGGCATTGGGTGAGGGGGCTCAGTCTCGTGGGCCAGCCATGTCATTCTGCACAGCGATTTAGGCTGTACTTCCTGTGCCAGCAAACAGGTTTTCCTCAGCGCACGCATGTTCACGTCACCTCACCGCACAACAGTTTGAGCTTTTGGAGAAAGTCAATGCTTTGAAACTAGAATACGCTCGATAATATTTTCTGTGATAATAAAATCATACGTTCCTCAGGCTCATCCCAGGGACTCATGTATAAACAATATTTGTTAGAGTAGTATAATTTAATGTCAGGCTTGACTGATCCTGATTTGTTTTCTCTTGGCTCTTACAAACTGTAACCATTCATGATATTTTTGCAAGAACTGATTGTTTAAAAAATATATTAAATATATATTTAAAAAAATATATGAAGAAATGCCTATTTGTTTAACCTATTTGTTTTTATAAACTTACTTTATTAATGTTTGCAGAATAAAATAATTTTTAATTAAAAAAAAACATTAGACCAGAGATATTACTGCCCTTATCCAAAGTTTACAATGTTCTTCAGAAGATGCAAAACCACTGATCTTTAATGCATTAGCACCATTAAGCAATACAGAAATTGTCTATCATTCCGGATGTCCTATGCTTAACACCAGTACAAACATGTCCAGAAACAGAGTTGTGCACAAACAAGAGAATATAAAAATGTGGAGGTGGTGGATCAGCTAAATTTAGCAAAGTTATTAACAAGCTAGTTTCCACTTGTGGAGCAATATTAATTCCATATGTAACACTGTATATAGTTAGCCAAGTCATTTAATCTCGATTTGCCTCATCTGCTTGCTTGCTGTGACTACTTACAAAAACAGACTATACCAGGTGTATTTTATGTCTGGACCCAACAAAACAGAATGCAAATAGAGATTCCACTTCAGACAGGTCAAGACAAGGCCACAATAATCTGCAAATAGGTTCAGGCATCCTATTGAGATAAGAGCACAAGTCCCACAGTGGAACTTCTGTTTCTGTCTTTGCACAAAGGAAAGACTTCAGAAATACATCTGAACTTCCTTTTCGATTTCTAGCAAAAAAACAACATGCATGGAAAAGGCAGATAAGGAAATATATGTAATTTACACAATTTATCTTGTAAGCTAAAAGCAACCAGCGTAAATCAGAATATGTTTTTAGGACACAGTGTCCTAAACTGGAATCACAATGTTTTCACCGTTCCAGGCCTAGGTTCCTTCTCAAATTTGATTGGACACTTCCACAGTTTAATAATTATTGCTAAAAACAAAATGCAGTCATCACATGCCTTGTGACACCCCAGGGAGGGACATGCAGCAGTTGTGGTTTTCACCACAATGTTTGCCACATAGAGAAAAAGAGAATGCAGTCTAAACCCACAAACAATAAATAAACAAAAATGTTCACCCTTCCTCCTCTCAAACAAAAATAAACTAAAACAAAGCAGAGTTCATCTGGCCAGCTTTTAACTGACCAGCTCAGCAGCTCCTCAACCACAGTGGTTTCACTTTGTCTCTTATAAAAAGGCCCTGTCGTGTGTGCATGCGCCCAGTCTCAGTCACATGTCCATGGAGAGGACCACACCTTTAAGAAAAGAACCTGGGCTGATTGGTTAACACAACTCAGGTGCATGTTCTCATTCCACCAGTAGGTGTGGCAGTGACTAGTCAAGAGACTCTCCACTGAATTGACTGCCACAATAGCAATCCTTCTGAACATTCCAAAAATACTTTATCATTTCCTTCCACATTTCTTAAGATAAGCACGAAGATAAACAGTATGTGTATGCATTTCTGATCTGTACTGTACATAGCAGGAAGTGGAAAGAACAAACAAGGCTACAGAAATATAACACTGCAGCGTATTGTAGTGGAGTAGTGGTCAAAATTTGAAAACACCTGGGTAAATTGAGGGCACAAGGATATTGAAAGCAGCTGCTTCTGAACTGCAGCTCCTGAGTTAATTAAGCAATTATCATCCAATCACACCAAGGGTTGGATACAAAAATGAGGCCTCAGTGATTTTGAAAGAGAGCTCTTTCTTGAGCCGCTTTATTCGGTGTGCCTAAGGTGATGCTAGTATGGAATTCTGCGGGAAAGACATCGTGAGTAAAGGGAAGCTGCAGTCAGAACTACATAGTACACCTGGAATGTGATGTCTGTGCAAAGTGTAAGGCTAACCAAGAGAGCAGTTAAATCAGTTGACTGCAAATTTCAATCTATAATAATCTGTTGACAGCTCTGCAGGGAAGGATACCATAGTCGGGTCACAGTGCGCAAAACCACTCAAACCTGACGATGCATGTTTGTGAGCTCAGTGGTGCAAAGAGAACAAGCTATGGAATACTGAGCAGTGGGGAAATGGGCAATATGGTCAGAAATCATCCTTCACCACTCAACAAACTGACAATAGCATGTGTGGCACACACCTAAAGAAGACTACAGGCCTGAGACCTTGTTTCCAACAGTGAAGGTTTCTGGTAGGTCGGTAACACTTTGGGGTACACTGTCCTGGCCTGTATTGGGTGTACTCATTCCCTTAGAACGGAAGGTCAATGACTGAATTAGAGTGATTCCAGAATTTCTTTCCTGCTGGGAGCAGTGGTTTCCAGGTTGGCAATACCCCAATTCACAGAGCATGTCCAGTCCCCCAGTGGTTTAAGAAGCATGACAACAATGTTATGCATATCCTGAGGCCTTCACAACCACGAGATCTGAACCCAGTGAAGTATTTATAGGAGGTTCTGAAATGATGTCTGAGAGAGAGCGTTCCTACAAGCCACAAGTTTATTGACTTTCTTGAGGAACACAGGTGCCGCAGCCCTCCTGCAGAATTCCAGACACTGGTGACTTCATTTTAGTGTTTACACTTTTAGAGCGGCTACCTGTATGTGGACTTTGAAAAGTATCTGAAAGTGGCAATATTTGCCGAAGTAGTTGCAATATTTTCATAAAGCGTTTTATTTCTGTATATTTTCAGTATATTAAATTTCCTGATTTCTTCTACCTTTTAGAAATGAGTCTTCTTATTATTCATCTTTCGTTGACTTCTCACGAAAGATCAGGTACACAGAAAAATATGCTATGAAAAACAAGAGCCACCTGCTACCTCAGAATCAATACCAGGTGCCATGGGTTTGCTGTATCACTTCTTGAAGATCTGCCAGCAGCTATATCACCCTGTGGCCTTCTCCCGCCTTAAAGCAAAGAGGGATTAAGAGCAGCAGGACCTTTTTAAGACTTGAATAGGAGACCTGCAAACAGGCCACTGCAGGAAATGGCAGCAGGTGACAGTATCTTGCCTAAATATAGTATCAGTGTCCCAGTACGGTAATGGGGGCACAATGATATAGGAGGTGCTAACTCTGAGGTTAGACATTAAACCAGAGCCCTGACTCCCTGAGGTCACTGTACTGTAGATTACTGTGGCATCTATCACCAAGAGTAAAAGTGCACACTGGTGACCAGGCCTCATTCCTTATCTGGCCTGAATAGAAAACCACTCCCTTGTTTCATACAGTAAATCATATTGGCTTGCGATTTCCGGTACATATTGTATTATACATGGGAAGCTTACTGGAGCACAGTCCCCAGGGCTGACATATCCCAGTGAGCTAAACGGGCTGCTGCCCAGGGACCCCGCACTTTAGGGGACACAGACTGGCCCCAGAATGAAAATGAAAGTGTTATTAATGAAATAAAAGTGTTTAAATCCAGACTCAGCAATACATAATACCATATGTATTACCATTGTTTCCCTTCTGCATTTTTTGCCATAGTACTAGCAGCTTGTCACTGAGAAAGAAATGTGAAGAGTGTGCCACTGAGCCACTGTGTACTGTGTACCCTAACTGACATAAGTTAGCTAGCAAAATGTCAGGACCAAGAAAACTGTGCGGTGTGACATCAACAGAGTGCATTTTTATGACCAAAAATAGTAGGCTATCAATTCATAAGCAAACAGAGATTTGTTTTTTGAAAGCCCAAAGTGGCAAAGGATATGCAAAGGATAATCAATGACTTAGTGTGTGATTATTTGATTTGGATGGCAGGTATGCCATCTTGCCAAGTTATGACTTGGTGTGGGGGCGTGCCCCATACCTATAAAGCACAGACATTTTGGCACTTTACAGGGTTCCCCACAGAAAAATCTGCAACAGCCACAGACTTTCAGCCCTTAAAAACATTAATTTCTGTACCTTCTGACCTCATGTCAACAGACAGAATTCACACATCCACACAATAAAACCCCGAATTTAGACTTTAACTTAGATTTTGCGCTTTTTTTTCTTTTTCCTGCCTGAAAAAGAAATGAAAAAATGAAAAGACCACATTCTCTTCAGATTGTAAAATGGAAAAAACACAGGGCCAAGTTAGGAGAAATTGGGTAGCAGCATTGCTTTGGAATGGCCTGTTAAATTTGTCTGAGCTAAGATATCCAATATTGCTCCTTGTAACTTGGCCTAATTTTGATGTCAATACTTTTATTGGCCGGCCTAGATTTTGCAAATGTGAATGGCTTATTGACAGGGCTTTGTATGTGTGAGTAACTTGCCATTTTTGCACGTTCAGATTATGGTATACCTAGGACTGAACAATGTTGTTCAAACCATGATAACGCACCAAAAATTTAAATTAGAATATTTCTGTCAAAGGTGTCATTTACCTGGCAATACATGAGGGTCAGACTTGGTTCACTGTCACTCACGTAACTTAAATTTAAAACACAATTTGATTTTAGGTCAAAATGGTCTCAGAATGTAGGCCTAATATTGCACATATTCACACCACACTTCTTAGCTAGCTCAGTGTTGATATAACAAGATGTTCAATATAAAACAAGTGTTCTTTATCATACATTTCCGCTTCTGCAATCACAAGTGGGTATTTTTTTTTATTGATTTATCTAGCTAGCATGGTGCACACACACCACAATTCAATGCAGTTCTCAAATTAGGTCATACTAGCTAGTTAGCCATCAACCACAAATGAGCCGCAGCAAGACGCAAGAGAAGGTCGCAATGAATCTTTCAGCATGAGCAATGGGCATTCCAAACTGAGAAGAAAAGGGGGAAGGAAGAGTCTTCCCAAAATAATAAATAAATACTCCTGACGCAAACCTTCAAACGAATGACTTATTGTTTTTTCAAAAAACACTGACAATTGGGAATGATTCAAGCTCTTATTTCAGCATTCAGAGGCATTGTTTTGCATAACAGGTTAAATGCCCATCTAATGCATAGTAAGGAGGGGTAGATAAAGTGTGTCTTAAAACGAATGTAAGAAACACTTTTATGAACGGTCTTCATCTGTGGGGATTCATGAAACAAAAATAGGGTCTACTTAGGATATAGCCTACTCACCAAACACAACATATTACAGTTCAATACCGCAGATCTGCAACAATGGATGTCCTCTTCTCCGCACTTAATCTTTTAAATTGTCACAAGATGGCTGAAAATGTAGATTTAGCTGAGCATATCAATTGTCTGCGGACCCCGAGGTTAACACTATTAAACTGATGGATTTAAATGATTCGCCTAATTTAGCCAAGGTCCTCACGGCATTCCAGCTAATAGGAGTACAAGGATACAGATGGTGCTAATTGACACCCAGAGTGGCACAGAATATTTTCATTACAGCAGTACGCTTACTTTTGAATCTGAGGGGAAGCAAAGGTGTAATTAGTTTCACAACTTTTAAAACACCTCACAGAGGGCAAACTGTCAAATCATTTTTTGTTTAAGTTTTTATCATTACATTTTTTGGTTATTGTTTTGACAACATGTCTTATGCTTGAATGAGCCATCTTGGTTCGACTCCTTAGATTATATGTATTGCTCTACATAGAATCAAAAGAGCTCTAGTGTGGTTCCTTTGATTCTCTGTAAGAACAAAGTAAATAACTTATCACTGAAATCAGGGTCGTGTTATATTAAGTGATACAGGCCAAACAATTGTATGCATTGTATCAATGAGCAGAATCCAACATCATTTTTTATATTATTTATTACATACAACGTATTCCTCATAATTACGGCTGTGCAGCAGCATGTCTTCAGTTTCAATAATGAAATACTTACAGCGGTATAAAAAATCTGAATTTAAATCTACGTGAAACAAGAAATCAGAAACACATGAGAATTGTTTTCTTCATTTCCTTCCTTGTCACTCACTCAGTGTTCCCTGTCATGTATTAGAGTACATTGTTCTTGTTGTCCCATCCCAACATTCTGCTCCCGCAACTAGGAAACTACTGGGGTACATGTACGTACTATTAACAACCTGGAAACCGCTGGGTACTGTTACCTGACAGAAGACCACCAGCTCCTACCAGGTCCAGCCTCTTTGAGGCCTATTTCTGGACTATGCAGACCAAAGCCCAGATTCACTCCTTAAATCTGCGTAATGAATTTAAGCAATTTCATTCTCAAGAATTTCCAGATATTTTAGCAAAGTCTTTTTAGGATTTCATTTCAGAAAATCAAACTTATCACAAAATGTGTGCAAATGCATCACCTCCTTCCTAAGTGCTGTTCAAAGTTAAGAACAAATCCCATACAAATGATATTCAAATAAAGCCCAAATAAGGATGGTTCTACAGGATAAAACAATATCTAAAGGGTTTTAAGCATAGGACCATTCTCCAGTATTCTTCTGATTAACATATGAAAGAATATATGCTTTAATTTTATCTTGACTTTCATTGGCAGATCCTCTTTCACAGACTCGTATTGAGAAAAAAAAATTAAGAGAAAAGTTTTTATTCATTTTATAACCCTTGGGAGATGTATGGTCTGACCGCAGTAATGTTAATATGTCTCAGGTGAAAAATCATATATACATTCATGGCTACATATTCTAGCTGACATCCACCGGCAGAAATGCAGAGGCAGGTATCTGATTGTCCAGAGTGGTGTGGATGTGTTTAGCTTGATGGTAATCTTCACCCCCTCTGGCTGAACATGGCAAACATAAACAGTGCCTGAAAAAAGTGTGCTTGTTTCCCTGACTCAAAGCTAAGATTCCCATCTCCTGTAATCCTGTTTGGACTGGTTTATATTCTTCTGCACTCCGTCACCCGAGGAAGTGTAATTGATGTTATCGTGTCCATCTGCTACGGATTTCCTGGGAGGCTACCTCTCTGCGGCAACTGACCCCCGCCCCACCTCTCCTCGGGCTCGGCTGGTCCCTGTCTTTATCGGTCACAGCCAAAGACAAAAGCACTGACACACAGAGACGCCCTGCGCTTACTGCGCTAACTCTGCTCAGCACGCAGTGTTCAAGAGATGGGACGGTACTAGAATTTTTGTTTGGCACTGAATGGTAGCCTATGAAATGGGGCGGGGAGCACGATACATCTCCCCTACTAAATTGGAGGAATATCAACCCCCCCCCCCTTCCCACCCCCAGTACCTAGAAGCAGATCCAAAAAACAGGTGGAAGCTGGGGTGGTGGAGGGCGAGCGCAATTCTGTGAACGGCTGGAGGCGAAGCATTCAAAATCAGCGCAGGAGAGATCTGAATGTCGGTTTGCAATGGTCGGCTGCAGCGCGAGTTTCCTGACTAAACTTGCTCTGCGCATTTCATCTGCGCAGCTCGTTTAATTAAGAGATTGTTTGGAACCAAAACCAGAATACACAAGCGTTCTCCAGGATACCGCATTAACACCAGGAAAGGGCAATATCTCCAGTCTTGACGAAATCTATGTCAAAGCAAAATAAAAAGTGAAAAAAGTTCTGAGGCTAAAAAAATCTTCAGGCTACTGTCTTATAAACACACGACTGTACACCATCACATTCACCACAAGTTCCCATCATGGATCATGGATCAGGATTTTACACTAGCACACACACTACTCATCAGCAGAGGAGAGAGAGGGATTTATTTAACAAATTGAAATGGTTGCTGTGTGATTAGATTGCCAGCATGAAAATTTAGCCAGGAAACTGGGGACCCGTGCACTTGCGATAAATGATATAGTATCTTTGACACTACCACTAAGTTAGGAACTTGGTTTGGCATCGGATACAACAGAAACAGCTAGCTACCCTTGGATTTATGCTTGCTGAAACTGTACTTGCAATTGTATCTCTTTTGTTTTCAATGCATTCCAGGTGGAACCAGGTGTTTATGTTATGTTATGGAACAAGAATGTTGAAAAGGACTTAATACCAACAGTAAATGTGATGGTGGCTTTGCATCAATGGGTTCTGGAGCTCTTGTTAAAAATAAACTTGGCCCCAGATGGATCTTCCTGCAAGCCAATAATCCAAGTATATCTCACAATCAATCAATAATTGATTAATCAATAATTAATCAATAACAACTGACCACAAAATTGCTGTTTTGCAAGTGCCATTTGAAATGCACAAAAAGTGTGGTGGAAATTGAAGAGGGCAGTGCACATGTACAGTTCAAGTGGTGTTAAAAGATTCTGTCTGAGAGTCTCCAATTATGTGATCACTAATCTCATGTAACAGGGTCCTGTACAAAGTACGGAGAATAGGGGTACCAATCATTTTGACACCTTTTGGGGAAGAATATTTTTACTAGTTAAAAACAAATCTTTTTTTCTGAACAATTGTATTAAAACTAAAATATACACTTCTCCCATTTTGAGCATACAATATACAGCATCACAACTGTGATGCATATTTTATGCAGCCTTTTTGTTTTGGTCATATTTGTCAAGAATACCAGTTATTCTGGACCTAATTAGCTGGGATCAGCTGTATCAAAGGACAAATTACCTAGCACAATTTATATTTTCATTTTTTTTTGGAACTGAGTAATTCTACATGATCACATAACCACAAAAAGATTATTTCTATTATGAGCCATTGTACATATTATGTTAGCACTGGCACTTATAATAGCTTATAATCGCTAATTATTTATAATTAGGTGTTGGTTATAATGAAATGCAAAATATTATTCTGAAGGTAATTTTTTGTACATTTGCTTGCATTGAGCTCTGTTTTATATCTCAGTTTTGTGAAGTGATCCTTGCTATCCCATGCTGTTTCTTGTTCCTTCAGCATCTTTATTAAATGAATAAAAATATGATTAAGCCTGAGTTTGTTGAGGTAGGCGTTGTCATGTAGCTTCTGTCCACATTTCATTAATTAGCCATGGATGGCTCATTGGTGATGCAAGAATGAATGAATCAATCAATCAACCAGTGCATTTATATAGCACTTTTCCGAACGCTCAAAGCCCTTTACAGTGATGAGTGGGAACTCACCTCACCCACCACCAATCTAATACCTACCTGCAACTGTCTGCTGCTACACTTAACCTCAGTCATATCAACATCAATTCCTTATGTTGGCAATCATGTTAGAATATATCAAAAGAAATTGTATAAAAAAAACAATAACACACTGTATTACCCGTAAACAAATAGCAAAAAAAACAAGCAAGTGGAAAAAAATGCAGTTTTGGCATTAAATTTGCTCTCCATTGAGTGAAAAAAGGAAAATAAGATGCTTTTTTCGGCATTAAAAACCAATATTTACAGTCCCTCAGCTCCCGTTCTTATTTTTTTTCTGAAAGTAGTCTGAAAACCCGAGCCGGGTGTAGATGTGATGCTCGCAGTTTTATTTCGGAACTGCGTTGCTCATCGCAGGGCATCTGGAAGCAAGCTTTTCTGCCATAAGCAGCAAAGTGGCAGGAAAGCATTAAACTTGTATCTCTGCGGTAAATCATCGCATTACAACTGTCCCTGCTCCAGATGGGCTCTCCCGCCCCACAGCAGGAGGGGACTTTCGTGAGAGTCCTTGAGCTAAGGGCCCAGTTCATCATTCTGTCAAGGGACCCTTTCCACGTCTTTCTAAGCTGATCTGGCCATTTCACACTGTGCGCATTTGTACACTTGGCACAATTAGTCACCGCGAGTGCGAATTTGGTTTTAGCGAAGCCTTTGGAACAAATGGCATGTTTTTTGGCTGCTGAGTGCTACCTTGACCCTCTTTTATCCTGCCTCTTCTCAATGGCTCAACGTTCACTCGCTGATGAGACACCACTCCACCCAGGCAGGGGCTGGTGTGCCCATATTTGGCTTTCTTGTTCACATGGCCATCTCCACTTCTGGGAATGAATTGGAAACACAATTGTGAGCATAACAAAGACTTATGTGTATCGCACTCAACGTAAAAAACACCATTCACCTTGAGGCTTAACTACTGCATATAACTGCTTTTCAGGAAGTAGAACCCAGTGAAATTATCCTGTGACTCACATAACCAGTAGCTGTCCTGTGTGAGCACCCGGCAGGAACATGCTGTTCAATACATTTCTCTCTCCAAATTCACCAGTTTCTTTCCTTTGAGTGGGTTGTGACAGCACTGACATAAATAGGCAGTTGGACAGTAGCTGTGGAGATGAGAGCAGTCTCCACAGGGCAATTTGTGAAACAAATGATACAGGGGAGTTTTTGCATTACTCAAACTGATATTCATCATCAGCAGGAATGCAAGAAATCAGGTCACACTTAATAAGCAGTTAAATTGATGCACATTTGGAACTAGCTTGTCATGGCAAAACTAACCATATACTGTATATACTAACTCACAGCAAGCTTCACAGACAAGATCACCGCTCAAGGGGCCTGCCAGTCGCATTTCTGAGATGCTGATTCACACCTTTGTCACATGAACCAGTGACACCCAAAATATTTTTGTGTTTCAAAACTATCAAATGAAATTTGCTTTGCATGTCCCCAGGAATCGATTGGTGGATTGGTTTGTCCCACAGGTGGGTTTTTTTTGTTGGGGTGGGGGGGAGGGGAGGGAGAAGACAGAGGTCACAGATCCTAGTTTGATCACAGGTGACTGCAGGGCCCCCTCAAAAATGCCTTTAAACTAACCAAGCATAGGAAAGAACAATTAGACTCAAAATACATAAATACTATTTGACAGTATAACTATAAGAAACACTGCTATGTTGCTGTTAGACAGGTGAATTTGCTTCAGTTTTTCCTATATTGTCGCTCTGGATAAGAGCATCTGCTAAATGAATGTAATGCAATATAATATTCCTCAGCAATATCTTCGCAAACAGAATGTTCCATCGCAGTGGGGAGTCCCCCCAGGCAGGCTGCGGGGATTGTATTTGAGCTGTGATTGGAGAATAATAATCTGGCTTTAGAGGAAGACTAACAAGGCTGTTCCCCACCCCATGCAGAGCCGAGCCAATGCATAGTCAATGAATCTCATTGCCATTGTTAAAAATAATGGGGTAGAGCAAATGCTAGCCCCGCAAAGCGGTGGTAATCATTCGTAATCACATGTATGTGCGTTTGTAGCAAACAGAAGCAAAACCTGTAATCGATACAGTCAATTGGCTGGAGACGCTCCCCCTTTCCCATGAAGCAGACGCTTACATTTCCTGATCGCCTAATGCGTTCACAAAATCAGTTTGCAACATCAGCACTTATTTGTCTGTGCTCAGTAAAAATATGCTCTGTAGATAGAACAAATAAGGAAGGCAAACCACTGAGATTCAACTATAGCTATTGTAGCACATCTGTGATTAGAAGGTACATGTTACTGTTGCTGATCCTCCAGGTACATGGCAAAAAAATGAATAATAAAGTTTAAAAAAAAATTTTTTTTTAAACAAAATAAATGGTAACATAGAACTTTTCCAATATTCATGCAACTGTTAATGTTTCTGATAAATTAGATCGCTATGGTATCACTGCAGTGAATATAATGATCTACATGTTCACTGTGTCAATACTGAATTTAACATTAACAATTTAACAACCTCTTCTGTTAGAATACCTCCATTTTTATTTTTGCCGGTCTTCATTAGGAAAGCTTACAAGAGAAAATTGTCTTGCATTTATTTCATTTTTTATGAGTATAATAACACCTCTCATTCAGGAAATATTAATTCAAGCCTAATGTCATTGAGAAAAAAATTAAACTGATTGATATAATGTAAATGACACAATTGTTCTTAACAGTTTGCAGTAAAGATGAGAAGAACATTACAATTCAAAATTGTTCCACATGCATTAAGAAGTTTTTCAAATACCATCATACTTTCTATTCTAAAATATTTTTTTAAATCATTACAGAATGTAGTTATATTGCAGGTCCTTTAAGAATAGCTAATGAGGATATATTGCAAGGATCCTGTAACTTTAATCATTGGTCATTATTTTGTCAGCACAAAATACAGTAAGTATATTTTTTTGCTTCCTGATTTTACTTACTGTACTGTAAGTAAATACTGCCCTCTAGTGATTTATTTCAGACTTCTCAGTCTGTTATTCCAAGTTCAGATGTTTGCGGTGTCTTTGAAATATTTGTCATTGGAAATCAGCCTGTGGATTTGCCTACACATATTTGGTGTTGTAATACCTGCAATAGCATGAGAAAGTTGTGATTCCATTAGTATTCATATTTCTACATAATTTAAAAATAATTTTATTTTCACTTTTTAGTGTACAATTTTACAATGTTCACAAAAGGTGACAATTATTCATATTTTTGTGATAATGAAATAACCAAAGTGATTATATGAATAATGCATAAATAGTAACAGTTTCTACACATTTGACCTGAAATGAATTAAAAACTTCAGCTATGTCTTATTAATAGTGAAAATGAACCTCATTAAACAACACAAAAATGATACACTTTACTTATTTACTCTTTATTGCTCAAATTCACCTTCTTTGGCACAAAAAGAATATGAATCCCTAAGTTAATCAGCTCAGTTAAGGGGGTAATAGGTGCCATGTGTTCCAATCAATGAGATGACAATCAGGTGTTTGAGTGGCCCTGTCCTACGTAAGTATCATAATTTGTCACCATCCGAGCCCACTCTTCATGGCACATCTACAGAATCAGGGTTAAAAAAAACATGTCTAAAGATTCTGGGGTCCACCAATCCCCAGTCAGACAGACACCTCTGAACAAGAATGGTGTGCATGGAAGAATATCAACAAGGAAAGCAGTGTTTTCCAAGAAGAACATTTCTGCCCAACTGAAGTTTGCCAAAAACCACTTGAATGAGCCAGAGGGCAGTTGGAAGATTGTTCAATGGACAGATGAAACAAAACTGGAACTTTTTGGAAGCTGTAGTGTTACCCCTGGCTCAGAACCCCAGCTCAGTCTATTGAATTCCTTGGTTAATCTCCTGCAAACTAATTGGTCTGAGCCAGAGGTGAACCTTTTCTAAGCAATTAGAAGAACCACTAACAAAATTATTTACAAAACAAATTGCTTTATTAAAGCAATTAGTAAAACCATTAACAGAATCAGTTCCATATCCATTGACAAAACAAATAGTTAACGATTAACAAAGTCATTTGCAAGTAGCTCAATAGATAGCAACACACACAGCTCAGCAAGTCATAAAACTGATATCATTGTGCAATGCAAGCGAAGACTGAGAGACTAACACAAAAACTACATCACCCCTCCCCCCCAAGAGATAGATTATAGTCAGCTGTCTAAGGCACCATCATTATGTGGAACTACCGTGTTTTGTTTTTCCTTTTCTGGCTTTCAGGAGGTACTGCTGTGTGTTCAAGAGAGGAACTGCACACTGCTGTAGTTGGTCATTGAGCAGAATTGCACTGATGGTCATCCAAATGATTTCCCATGAAGCAAAGGTATCCCTCTTCTTCATCTGGTGAAGTTACCTGAAATTTACTTTCATGTATGAGCAGAATAAACATGTGATGTGCAAATATCACTCAATACATTTTTTGCAGTATTGAGTCCAATTTAATCCCTTCCTAGGTGTCAATCTTCAGGAACATCAGGACATTTTATGTTCCCCTGCCTTTACGTATTGAGCTTAACAAGTCAAACATTGTTCAATGACTGTTATTGCTGCAGAATTGGAATGCAGTATCCAGCATTCCTGTCAAAGACTGAGAGGCACTGCCAACTCAGACCAGTCCAGATTTTAAGGCTGAAGAAAGATTGAAATATCTTAAAGCTATTTTTTTGTTTCATGTAAAAAATTGTGTTACCCAAAACAAATATTAAGTTTTCTTTCTCACTTTTTTCAAGACACTCTTCAGACAATATTAAGCGGGCAATGTAAACTCTTTAGGATAGGTGGGTCAATGTATAATATTTTAATTAATGAAGCAGCATATGATAAAAAATGCTGCATGAGTAAAAATGCAGTGTAAATGCCACAAAGAGAAAATGCCAATTAAAAGAAAGTCAATGCTGCACATTTCATTTTCCTATGAGAAAAACTGACTCAGTCATGTTTGAATGGTTCTACACAATGCAAAGCAAGCTGTTTTAGTGGGTCTACATGGGTATGTAGAGCTTAAGTTAGATGGGGCTCCTTGGTTTAGGGCCCTATCGCATCACACCAGGTATAGACAGGTGGCCAATTGTTGTCTCAGAAGTGCTCATTTCTTTTTCTTCTGCAGTGCCCTGCACAGATTTCAGGGTTTGAAAAAAAGAAGTGACATAGCAGAAAGAACACAGGAGAGCAGAAGACACTGACGTATCTCTCCATTGTTATCTCCGCTATTCGATTTTTATCAATTTATTTTTTTTTGACTGCGCCTTCGGGGAAAGAAATTCAGAGTCAGGTGGAATGTGAAAACAAGATCAGGGTAAAACCTAGTACATGGCTGGACCTAACACACGTGACCGGCCTACCAATAGTGTAACTTCATCACTCAGTCACTCAGTCAGTCACAGACATTCGCGTTTGTAGGGCTGGCCCCGCTGTTGCGGTCCAGCCAAAAATATCTTACAGAGCAGTTGAGGAAGGTCAAAGCAGCCCCTGTTCATTCAAACCTGTGGGGCTGGGAGATGGGTGGAGTCTGGAAATATGGTCTTTTTTTGAAGTGGTCACGCTGTAGTGGAATGCACTGAAGTTATAGTTGTTAGGAGTGCAGCTGGTTGTGGCTGGGAGTGCTAGTTCATCAGTCGCTACGGCTAGCAGATCTACACTCGCTTGTGAAGCCATGCCTCATTTCACTGTGGTTCCAGTGGACGATAACACACGGTCCTGCTATGACAGCCTTGAAGAGATCAATTGTGTGGACTACAGAGACACAGGGCAAGGCTATTCTGGACATTATGACACTGTCAGCTGTGATGGTAAGTGTTAAAACAGTTTGCCCACTGCGGTTTTGATTAGAAAACACCACCATCTTTATTCTAAAAGTTGTTGTTACTCTTGGATTAGGGGTGGGGGTGTTTCAACTGTTGTATTGGAGGATGGGGGTGGGTGTAGCAATTGAGGGCAGCGAGGGTGATGCTTTGGTATGTAGCAGTTATAGACCATGGAACACCACCAACTGTCATGCAATGTGGTTTTTTATTATTAAATCCCCCCCCCCCCCCCCCAGGCTAGTTCGATCCATGCGAATGATTTCCTGAATAAAGACAATCTGTTTTATTTGGGACTGCCCTGTCCTTGAACTTGAATTGACTCTTCATCTTGCCATACAGTAAAATAATTCTGATGTGAGGCATCATTCTGATGCAATGCCAACAGAAACCGCTGAATCTTTCTTGACAGAGATATTATATTGTGAGTATTAAGGGGTTCTAAGTGACGTTTTTGTTCAAAATGAGTTATAACGGAAAAACTACCACTGCAAAGCAAGGAAACGTTGACAAACACCAAAGCATATAACTAGATTTCCTCCACTTCTGTCAAATGAAAGAAGTGGGGAAAGAGCATTCTCAAAGACTGTGAATTGACTGGCAAGACAGGCATAGAAAAGCATATCACTAAGAAAGTAGGGGACAGGCAATCCTAAAACTGACAGTCTTCAGCTGCATGCCCACACATCAGTTGTACATTCACTTTGCTTTGAGTGCCATTCTGCTGCTTAATAGTGAAGGAGTATAAATTTTGGTAATAAAAGTGGTTCACTTGTGTTTTTAGGGTTGAAAAATGTGCCTAAACCCCTTTTCTTAGCAGGGTTGAAGATAAAGAGCACTGGGTGTTTGGGGGAGGTTTAGAGTAGAGAGGGCTTTACAAAGGACAGGCAGATTTTCAAGGTCAGGGATGGATGTTGGACAAATATGATGCTACAGGGAGGTGAAAGAGGGAAAAACATTTTCCAGATAAAACTCTGATGTAACAACATGTCCGTATGCCAAAAATATTATGTCAATTTTCAGCCTGAGAAACGACTTGTTCTCTGAATGAAGCAGGGAAGATGAAGGAGTGGACTCTGGACAGGGGATGTTTGAGTCTGATAGACTGTGTGTGGGCACTCTACCTCCAAACACTTGTAACAAGTGTCTATTAAGCTGAAGAGCCTGATGTACAAAGGGATTCAACTCAAAGCCTCTGAAATCTCCTTTTGTGGGATCTGCCTTTCACAAAAAATACTCGAGGGTTGAATCAATTGCAAGCCACAAACACATGTAGCAAACACTTTAATGAAGTAAATCGGCTATCGTTCTCATCTGCCGGCCTCATTTTAGTTTTGTGTCATACTTTTGTGTTTGTGCACAGCATTTTAGAGCTCCTCTGCTGTACATGGGCTGGCCATGGGTGTCAAAGGCCATGGTTTCGAGGGGTGGAAAAATTCAGCCTGCGGTCAGGTTAAATTTGAATTATAGGCCTACATTGTAATATAAAAATGTCGTTTTAATGATTTACTTTATTTGAACTAATATAGTCTACACTTTACAGTAACTTTAGGCAGTTTGCTATTCGTAATATCCAAATTAAACCTACCCACTGACATCTATAAGCCACTCATCAGTAATGTCACCTGTGATGAAACGGTGACACAAATCACAGTTACTCCAAATGTAGCTGCGGTGTGTGCTCCCAGGTTATCTGCCTACGGAATCTAATATTTGGTAGTATTGTATACTTATCCAACTTTCCTAGTACTGAAGCTGACAAGTCTAAATAAAAAAATAAAAAAACTTTTTTACATTCCATTGCTTGGCTTAAAAAGGGTTGCTACCCTTGCAAATGAGCATTTGTTGAAAGATACCAGTACAGATTGTGGTCATTCTAAAGAACAAGGTCATGTATCTTATATTACTTTGTCCCAAGTTATTCTGGAATTGGCACTGTGCAATCAAACATGCTTTTTGTAAACATCCTTTGTTCTCCACCAGGGAAGGGGAGATTCCTCAAATGATTAATTTTTTTGAATTTGAATACTAAATAATAGTTCCTCATCATGCAAGTCATTATGCAAATTTGTTAATTTCCCATCCATAAGGTTCTTAGATTTTCTTTATGTGAGAACTCAAACACGTATGCTTCAAGGTATGCAAAGTCGATTTCATGCGTTGTTGCATTCGAAAATGTGCCACCTGAAATCATTGACGAAACGCTAGCATGAGCTGCAATGTCAAGTGTCGCAGCGAAGAGCTCTATAGCAGCCAACAACAGGATAAAGCTACCTTCTTTGATTAGTGTCTGTTCCCCAACTGTCCTCGATCGCCCCCTTGAGTACTTATTTTTTTATTACCTCCGCAGGGACAAAGAAAACACGTTGAGTATGTACAACTTGACTGTGCATTTGCCGAGCGTCAGCCCGGTGACGTCATTTGTGTTTGCATACTTATGAAGGGTATGTTCGTCGCCTAATTTCTCCTGACTGAAAACTAATGTCTCTCTCAATGTCTGTTTCCCTCTCCCACTAGGTCATGGAAACCATAAAGAAGACTGTCCTTTCTTCAGTAATATCAATGCAACAAAGAGGAATGACTTCTACGAGAGGAACTTGGCTTTGTTTGAGGTTAATCTTGGCTTTAAAATTAGTTAAGCATTCACAATTCACAGTCACTAGTTCCTCATTTGAAAGGATGCTGTGCTTGTCTCATCCTCTAGGAGGAGCTGGATGTTCGGCCCAAAGTTTCCTCATTCCTCGGTCGGTTGGTCAGCTACACCAGCATCACACAGGGAGACATGGAGCACGAGGAAGAAGAGAATGGAAAATGGTGCTGGAAGAACACAACAAGGGTGTGTTTACCAGAGTGATAAAGTCTTTGTGTTTCTCAGCTACTATGCCAAGGTGTATAGACTCAATCCGGCCCTCGATGAAGAAGAAAAACATTTATTCAAGAAAACTGAACTATCGTGGTTTTCTGTCTCCTGAAGGCCAAACTACACTTGGATTGCAATTGATACCAACATGACAGACAGCAATGCCTGGTTGGCTGGATTGACATGGCCCTGCTGATGACTGCAACCTGGTGTAGTTGCAAAATCATCACAGATTAATTAAGATATAATTATCTTGATAACAGTATTCCTGTCTGGCAAAGGACTGTTGGTGGTATTCCAAACAGGGCTCTGTTCTTGGCAGTGTTAGTGGCAGGTGGATCTCATCCAGTCTCTAATTTGGTGGTATGCTGTGGTGACTTCTCTCTGTGGACGTAGACACAGGTTCCCTGCAATGTTTCCATGCAGATTTACAGGGACCTTAGCAAAAATTGTAAATACATTTTTAAAAGATAGCTTAATTATAACTCTGCTTGGTTTACAGATCATTCAGTCTCTGTCTTAAACTAAGACCGAAAGAAAGATATTAGTTTACGATCACATGTCCCTAAGTGACCATTTTCACAGGCAGAAAACAATTTGGCCTGAGGGACACGGTTCCTGCCTCAGTGCATTGTCCATATCCTGCCCCCGGTGGCAGTGTGATGCAATTGTCAGGTGTCTGCTGTACCGGTTCCTCTGCATGTTTCCCCCCAGTACCCCAACAGGGACACACTGACATTCAGCTCTACCCATTTCCCTGTGTGTCCCCAGTCCACCGGTATGAGCACCCTGATGGGTGTCTACCTGCCCTGCCTGCAGAACATTTTCGGCATCATCTTCTTCCTGCGGCTCACGTGGATCGTGGGCAACGCTGGTGTGGTGCAGTCCTTCCTCATTCTACTGATATGCTGCTCCTGTGTAAGATTTCATGCACCACAACACTGTGTGTGTCACAGTATTGTCATTACACCAACATTTTGTCTGTGGTACCAATACAAGCAACATTATGATTCCTAAGCTAAAATTTTACCACTGAAAAAGGAAAAACATTGTACTATCCTGGATAGTAAGGTGTACAGTGATGGAACAGAAGTAGCTATTGGATTGAATTGGAATTAGAAAATGATGATGGCGGGGAAATTTGCCAAAGGCACAACTAGGCATTAAAAAAAATGTAATCACTTTCATTATTTCTGAACTGCTTTTTCATTATTAACAACAGACCCACTTTGAATAACATCACACCAATCTACTCATTATTTTAAATCCTTGAAGAGGTTAGAATGCCTGCCACTTAAATACGCAACAGTAGTGTCGAATGACACGTGCAATTTTGATATTCCCCTCAGATCAAAGAAAATATGGTATGAGACACTTTTGGTGACACAGTACACTGCTTATTATGAGGGTGATTGGAGGCCTTGATTCAATCAGTTTTATCTTTTAATGCAACATTATTGTGTTCTTTACTCACTATAAAATGTGTGTGTTCCAGTGTTTCTTCACAAAGGGTTTGGTGAGCTCATTTTGTTCATTGCAGAAAAAAATGAAACCTCGGTTTTACTTTTTAGTTTTGCATTGTCACCCTGCTTCTTTCTTTCTGGATTGTCTTTAGGATTGTGTCATAGGTATAGCTGTTTAAAGATGGGTCAGCTGTATAGTGGTATTTACTTCTGTTTACAATGCTAATTGATGGCTTGTTTGGCTAAGTTCACACTTACTGATTATAAATAGGCCTTTTGAGGACTCATGTTCTCCACTTTCTCTGGCCCTCTGATTAAGAGCATATGCTAAATGATTGTGACAATAAGTACATTATACTGTATATAATAAAATAATATTTGGCATTTGGTGAAGCAAAGTGCACTTATTTAGCATATTTAGCCTTTAAATGAAACATTGAATGATTTTTAACTATTCAAATCTGAGTAAAATGAGTCATACCAAAAGGCTCAGTAGAATCACCATGTTATAGTCAAAGGGAAAACACAGCTATATCAGATTGCATCAGATATGGCCACACTTGATGGTTCTAATGCTCTGTTTGCAGACGATGCTAACCACAATATCTATGAGTGCCATTGCCACAAATGGAGTTGTCCCAGGTATGGAGTTTGCATGTCCTTGTATGACATATGGCTGTGCAGACATAAAAATAATCATATCCTGAGATATTATAAATGAGAACATGCTGCTTCCTAATTGTATACCTGTACTGACCAGTCTAAAGAAACAGGTCAACAAAGTGTGTATTTAGTTTACATTATGTGTAGTAAAAGGTATTAAGATGTAGTTCGTTTACCCTGTTTATAAGCTTAGGTTTATAAGTGAGAAAGCCTCATTCTCCTAATTGATGACACAAGTCTAGGTCGATCTATGATTGGTTGATTACTGTAGCTATGCTGATGCTCAGTGCACTCAAGTTCTCCCGTGGCTTACAAGACTACAAGACCAGTTTTGAGTCCCTTTGTTTTCAGTTGCTCAGCTCATTGTCATGTTTTGTTTTCTAGCTGGAGGAGCATATTTCATGATCTCCCGCTCTCTGGGCCCAGAGTTTGGGGGTGCCGTGGGGCTGTGTTTCTATCTGGGGACAACCTTTGCTGGAGCCATCCACATTCTAGGTGCCATTGAAATCTTACTGGTGAGCTCTGCTTAAAAGTTCCATGTGTCATTAACATCTTCACTATGAAGATCAGCCCTTTTACTTCTATGGTATCTGTGACAGTTGTTTGCTGATTTGCTGACAGTATTTAGTTGTGGATTTATTAACCTTAAAATGCATGTTAGACTGCCACTCTCCATTAAAATGACCAGTTTCTGTCTGTATTTTGTTTCTTGTCTGCAGAAATACATTATCCCACAGGCAGCCATATTCGACCCCTCTGGTGTACATGGAGGGCATGGTGCCATGCTTAATGACATGAGGGTCTATGGCACACTCTTCCTCTGTCTCATGGGATCTGTAGTCTTTGTGGGCATCAAATATGTCAACAAGTTTGCTTCCTTTTTCTTGGCTTGTGTCACTATATCGATTGTGTCAGTGTTCATAGGAGCTGTGAACTCCATCTTTGACCCCCCAAAATTGATGTAAGTGGCCATTTCATGAATGGCGTGTACTGGACATTAGTGAAACAAATTTATGGATTATAATTCCCTTTGTGTGTGAACTTAACCTGTAAAAGGAGAGAGATTCTCTAATGACAATTAGTGTTATTACTAATTTTATAATTACTATGTTTTTTTAATGCATCAATTTTTTATCATTTGAGAAGAAATAAAGTGATCATTATTCAATAATGTTAATTTATAGTAAAATGTTGTGTTAAATCAACACCAATTCTCATAAACTACATTATTGGACTCGTAGTGACTCTTGAGGTAGAATTAATGTTAAAAATCTTACTGTGTGGGATATTATGATTATGCAACTGCTTTCAACATTTTTTATGTTTTCTACCTTTGACTGAATACACTGCCTGGCCAAAAAAAAAGTTGCACACTCTAATATTCTGTTGGGCCACCTTTAGCTTTGATTACAGCACACATTTGTCATGGCATTGTTTCAACAACCTTATGCAAGGTCACAACCATTTATTTCCGTCCAGAATTGCATTATCTTGTATTGACGACGGGAGAGTCAAACCACTTCGTAAAGTCTTCTCCAGCACATCCCAAAGACTTTCAATTGGGTTAAGGTCAGGACTCTGCGGTGGCCAATTCACGTGTGAAAATGATTCCTCGTGCTCCCAGAACTACTCTTTCACAATTTGAGCCCGATGAATCTTGGCATTGTCGTCCTGGAATATGCCGTCAGGGGGAAAAAAATCCATTGATGGGATAACCTGGTTATTCAGTACATTTAGGTACTCAGCTGACTTCATTTTATTGCCGCATAACGTTGCTGAGCCTAGACCTGACCCATTGAAGCAACCCCAGATCATAACACTGCCTCAAGAGGTTTGTACAGTGGGCACTGTCCAAAAAAATCCAAATGGCAACTTTTTTTTTGGCCAGGCAGTGTATATAACTGTTTGAAAGATATCACATTGCGTGTTACATAATTTCAAGTGTGGAGGCCACGGGTGTTCATGCTTATAATATCCCCTCTTTAGGGTATGTATGTTGGGCAACAGGACCTTAGTTCGAGAGTTATTTGACACCTGCGGAAAAACAGTGTTTGTGGGCAACACCACCATTCCCAGCAAGCTCTGGGAGAATTTCTGTGGCTATGAAAATATGAGTGAATGTGATGAGTACTTCACAAAGAACAATGTGACTGAAATCCAGGGAATCCCAGGACTGGCCAGTGGAGTTATCAGAGGTGAGATTTACCCATACCTTTCCTGCTAGAATTATTCCCATAAACCAGAGAAGTGTCCTTTTCCTGGGCCTATGTTGAGAACAAACAACATTGTTTATTGTTTTGCTCTGAGAAATTTTAAATAATTGCAATGCAATGTGGTTTGCTGTTTTGTGAAAAACCAAAACATTTATTGTAAAATGCATTTTTGAGACAAAGCCATTCCTTTTCTTTTTCTTTTTTTTTTTTTGCATTATCTACCAAAAATTGAATAACCTGGGTCTGCATCTTTATGTGTCATTAATGTGACTCTTACACTGTGAGGAAGAGAACATGTGGAGTGTCCACCAGGGGAAAGACAGAATCCTGGAGAAGGCTAGCTTACCCTCTCTGGATGTCCATGGCTCTGCAGAGAACTTCCTCATGTACGTATCGGCTGATATGACCACCTCCTTTACAGTCCTCGTTGGGATCTTCTTCCCTGCAGTTGCAGGTGAGATGTGTTCTTTTTGCCTTCACAATGAAGGCAAAAACACTTTTTGTACTAATGTTAAATCACAGCCATGTCTTATGACAGGCTATTTAGCATTTTTTATTATACCTGTTTTGTGTAATGCAAGCACCTGAACCTTGGTGGATGTCACAATGGTGGCTGGGAGGGTTTGGTATGAAGGAAACATTGGCTCTGATTTAATATAATTCTTTTTAAAACCTCTGCGAAAATCAGCCTTTGGTGTTGAAGATATAGCCCTCCCTCACTGCACTGTAATGGAACAAGGAAATTAAGGCCAATTAGTTGTGACTGATGGCTTTCCACAAGCAAGCTTTTCCTTTTCCTTAGGGATCATGGCTGGCTCAAACAGATCCGGAGATCTCAAAGATGCCCAGAAGTCAATCCCTTTGGGGACAATCTTAGCTGTAACCACAACATCTTTAGTCTGTATCCTTTTCACATCCATTTTAAATGCCATTTAATATGATTAAAATATATGAATATATCATATGAATGTAAAAACCATTTAGTTCATTTTCCAGGTGCATATAACTCAGACCGCAATATATTTTGCATTGTTTCCATTATTTTTAAGTGACATGTTGATCTTTGACAACTTTCTCCAGATTTCAGTTCAGTGGTGCTGTTTGGGGCTTGCATTGAGGGGGTAGTTTTGAGAGACAAGTGAGTGGTTCTTTTTATTACTCCGACAGAGCATCCATCCAGTCAGGTGTATCACAAGGACAGGATCCTCTGGAAATTTTACTACTTATTTATTTAGTAGACATCCTTATCTAGCTTAAATTTTTAGACCCCTTTTACTCCAGGATATTTATATATTTATTGAATCAATCCAGCATCAGCAATTCACCCACTTTGAGTAAATCTGCAACCCTTTGGGCAACAAACCTTAACTTTTATTAGTTACTCAATAATGTCATTTATGTCAATTTGAAACTGATATGGACTAACAATTACAGTTTGGCATTCAAAATTGTGGGAGTAAAGAAAATAGGAGGAAAGTGCTGTTGAATAACAAAATGTTTCTTTTTTTTGTGTTGACAATCTTCAGAATGAATGGTTAACTATCAGAGAACTGCCATAGTTCCTGTTCCTGGCCACCAGATGCTGCCATTTCCCCAGTCCTAGTGTCTGATTTTCATTTAATCAGGCTCATCTTTTGATCTGCTTCACCACATTTATTGATTACCTGTTTCCCGATATATTTAAGTTCCTTGTTCTCTGTCTGTCTTTGCTTGGTCTTAAGTCTTTTGTTTGCACGTTACCACCAACTGCTAGCTACTCTGTGTCTAGCTTTATTCTTAGTGTTATGTCGTGTTCTTTTGTTTTTGTTTGCAGAGTTCCTGGTTTCTGTAAACTGTAAACTACTTATTTGTTTTATGTACCTCCGCTTCCCCTGTTTGTCTCTGTGCCTGGGTCCTAATTCTTCACTGTGATAACAGCTGTGCCCAAATGTTCATGAGCACACAGATTCTCATGATGCTGCACCCTGCAGGTTTGGAGAGGCAGTGAGCAAGACCATGGTGTTGGGGACCCTCGCCTGGCCGTCACACTGGGTCATCGTCATCGGATCCGTCCTCTCCGCAGTGGGAGCAGGGCTACAGTCGCTAACAGGGGCGCCCCGCCTCCTGCAGGCCATCGCCAAGGATGACATCATGCCTTTCCTTAGGGTGCAAATCCTCTGTCTTCTGCACCAATGTTTTCCCCCCGTGTTTTACCATTCCCACTGATGTGAAAACATTCTGCTCTTAAGAATTTGGTTTAAGAAATTCCTCCTAATTTGTTTTACAGCAATAATTCATTATTTGTGAGCTGAAACTGAATTTCAGACTTTCAGTAGCATGGAACTATAGATAGAATGTGCCTCATTACCATTTAATGAATTAAATTAATGAGGAATTTTTGTGGAATTGTACCAAAGCATTCTACTATCAATATCTGTGACTAAATATCGAATAAATATACAATCTTACCATTCGTTTTACACGTAAAGATGTCCCTTTCAAGATTCAGTGATCATTTATTGTCTTTAATAATCCGTTTGAGAAATAAACGCAGAAATAGAAAGTGGCGGTATTTGCAAATCCCCACTCAATATTTACACTAAACTTCTTTCTGTTCTGATTTGATTGATAAATCCCACAGGCAGGAAAATGCGTATTTTACATTTATTGTTCAGTGTGTTTTTTATCACTTAAATTCCTGTATTTTTTCTGTTTTTAATATTTTATGACTGTTCTTATACTAAACTGTGGTCCCAGGAGCACAGTATTCCATTCTTTTTCTTACACCCACCTGTAATGAGAAGACTGACAATGAGGCAACGTGTACTTTAACAACCTTTTAGTTTTTATTATGTACCTGTTGTTAAAATGAATGTGTGCACCGCGATGGACCAAAAACAACATTCACATGAATATTTCAACAACAAAAAAACTAATCTTCATAAAAGCCTCTCTTTTGAATCAATCTTAGGAGTTGAAAGATTGAGTCGTGCTAATTCAAATATTTTTTTTACCCCATATATCATAGCAGATCTCTATCAGTATAGCTTATATTAGTTGTGCTTTTCTTTATTTCCTGTTGCAGGTTTTTAGGCAAGGCAAAGCCAGTGGAGAGCCAACATGGGCACTGCTGCTGACCACAATGATTGCAGAGCTGGGCATCCTGATCGCTTCACTGGACAAAGTGGCCCCCATTCTCTCCATGTAAGCACCCATGCCTCCCAATGCATTTAATGCACTCATTTTACATCGGCAATGATATGTGAAAACATATATTTAATGTTGATGCTTCTCCAGGTTCCTTAGTGATTACTTGCTTGTTCCAAGTAATTAATTTGATTGCAGTTATTCAGTATATACATTTAAGAACAGATGTAAGCCTTTTGAACTGTGGAGTAAGTAGCCAGATTTCATTAGTTATGTTCTAACACTTTGAAAAATAATAATATTTAGCAAAATGTTGAAGGATAACAGCAGGCTACACATATGACCATGCTAAATCCAATTTATCTTTTAAAATATGCTTCATCCTCATTATATGTGTGTATGTCTGTACGCACATGCATGCCTTTGTGAATGTGTGAATCCACGGATGCGTACATGCGTGCATGCGTTCTCCTCCCAGGTTCTTCCTCATGTGCTACCTGTTTGTAAACCTGGCCTGTGCCCTGCAAACTCTCCTCTGCACTCCCAGCTGGAGGCCCAGGTTTAAATACTACCACTGGTGAGACGGCAGGAATGCACTCCAGCTGAACGAAGCGCCGTCTGCAGACTCCCAGCTCAGGGAACGTTATCTAACCTCATATTGACAAAGGCCGGCTTAAGGCCTCTCAGGTCTTGGGTAATACAATTCTTCTGACAAGCCAATCTTTGTAGTGGTATCTTGTTGGCCTTTTTTTGTCAGCATAGCTTGTAAAGAGTGCTTAGCTTTTTTTGTCACACAAACTTTTCATAATCAAAACTATTTAAATAAACATTGAGCAGAACATGATGAACAGCAACGGAAATTAAGGAAATTACATGCACGATGTATACTGGTAACCTGTGGTTACATAACAGAGGCAGATCATGCCAGTTGGAATCCTGTTTGTGATAGCCTGTGTGTTAGTGTGACTTGTGTCATGTTAGATGAGGATTGCACAGACACACACTGGTTTTAGTGACCAACAACAAGAAATGGGAGTGGTCTGGTCTTAAATATTGTGTGGCTGCCCAACATTTTGATTTAACAATGTATATTTGTACACAGTACCTGTAAAAGTCAGAAGAAAGCATGTGCTATATAATACTCTTCACTGCATGAAAAACTGAGTTTCAGGAAAATATCCAACCTTTAAATTTCAGTGAAATTTGGGGTGTGTCGTGTGTGTGAGCAGTAGTTTGCCTGTGTCAACATGTGTACACTATATGACCAAAAGTATCTGGACACCCCTTGGTCTGGGGCTATTTATCATGGGTTGAGATAGGCCCCTTAGTTCCAGTGAAAGCAAATCTTAATGCTACAGCAGAACTTTTGCAGCATCATACTCCAGTTAGAGCACTAAGGTCGGCCAACCAGATGCTCTTGGTTGTTCCGAGATCCAGACACAAAAATAGAGGCGACCGAGCCTTTGCGGTAGCTTCCCCGAATCTCTGGAACAGCCTACCTTTTCATATAAGAACTGCTCAGACCCTAGAATCTTTTAAGTCGCTGCTGAACACCTCTTCTTGTTGACATTCAATTCAAGTTGAGCTTGTCACCTTGTTTTTATCTTCTATATAATTCTTTTATTACCATGTTTATTGTTTCCTTTTATTCTTATTTTTATTACTTTTATATTCATTTTTGGTATTTTAAATCTGTGCAAGCACTTTGGTCAACTGTGGTTGTTGTGAATGTGCTATATAAATAAACTTTGACTTGACTTGACTTGACAATCACATTCTGGACGATTATGTGCTTCCGCAACAGTTTGGGGAAGGCCCTTTCCTGTTTCAGCATAACAATGTCCCCGGGCACACAGCAAGGTCGATATATAAATGGTTTTGTCAAGAATGGCGTGGAAGAACATGACTGGCCTGCACAGAGTCATGACCTCATCCCCATCCAATACCTTCAATTGGAAAGCCAACTGCGAGCCAGGCCTAATCGTCCAATCAGTGTCTGGCCTCACGAATGCTCTTCTGGCTGAATGGAAGCAAATCCCTGCTGCTATGCTCCAACATCTAGTATAAAGCCTTCCCAGAAGAGTGGAGGTTGTTGCAGCAGAAAACGGTAGACCAACTCTCTGAACAAGAGTTTAATATCCATAATTTTGGATTAGATATTGGGTGACAGGTGTCCACATACTTTTGGCCATGTATATTCCCAATTAATTCACGGACTCTGCCCACACTGAAATTTCACATGGTGTCCGTAGATATGCCATGCCTGGTATATTTGTGCCAAGTGTCTGAACAAGAACATCTCCGTGTATGAAATTATGTCCGTTTCCAACACTGAACTGTGCATTCTGACACTGACACATGCCGGACATGGCACAGAATGTGTCCGTTTTTGGATTTGTGTCCTTCCCGTCAATGCACATTTTCATGCAGTGATATCATTATAATATATTGTAATACCATTTCCTGGTACACTACACATACATGCATTGTGCATATGCATGTTAGTCTGCTACCTGTGTGTGATGTTACCCTGTACCTGTACCTGACATTAGCTTTGTGCCTCACTATTAGGTCTTTATCCTTTGTGGGCATGAGCATGTGTCTGGCACTAATGTTCATGTCCTCCTGGTACTATGCCATCGTGACCATGGGCATCGCCGGCATGATCTACAAGTACATCGAGTACCAGGGGTAAGGGTTAACACACTTCAGTCTCTAAATCCCAGATGATCTCCCAGTCTGAATCCATGAGTGTTGGTGTATCTCTTTGGTAGAGCGGAGAAGGAGTGGGGGGATGGAATCCGGGGCTTGTCTTTGCGTGCTGCCCGCTACGCACTTCTCCGATTGGAGGGGGGACTGCCCCACACTAAGAACTGGAGGTAAGCACTGCACCTGACACATCATCCATGGGAAGGTAAGATGTAGATATAAAATGTTTCACTATGCTATAGGTGAAACCCTGCCTTCTGGTCATATTGGCAGGCTCAAGTACACCAGGGAAGATCAGTAAAGCACAGAAAAGTATTTGAATCCACAACAAATAGGTATTTCACCCAGGTCTGCATGATTTGAACACCAGTTCTGATGGTAAAATGGCAGGCTTAGGCACAATATCAGGAATGTCAGGGATGTTTGAAAGGAAGGCTCAACAATCCGCACCAAGAATCATAGCAGTAATGTATGAAGTTATGGCAGTGCTGCTACTTATACATTCCTGCTGTATGATCTTCAGACCACAGTTACTGCTGCTGCTGAAACTGGATGGGGACCTCCATGTGAAATACCCCCGCCTGCTCACATTTGCCTCCCAGCTGAAGGCAGGGAAGGGCCTGACCATTGTGGGCTCAGTCATCCAGGGCAACTTCCTGGACAGTTATGGGGAAAGCCAGGCTTCTGTACAGGTAGTTACAACCATGTTCTACTCAAACTAAACAATGCAATATCTCTTTTTGTTGTCATACTGAATTCCGAGGCACCATTTATCAATGCATGCACACAAATGTCTGTGCACAGACTCAGCTTTATGTCCTAAAAAAGCCTTCTGTCCTTTTCTGAGTAAACCTGTACATTCATGAACATCTCAATCCTTTGAGTAGGAAAATTTATTTTAATTTAAATGATGGTTCTGCTGAGAAGAAAAACATCCTAAATTACATGCTGCGATGAATTAAAGTGGTCTGCTTTCCTCCACCAGACAATCAAGGATATAATGGAGACTGAGAAAGTGAAGGGGTTCTGCCAGGTAGTTGTCTCAGCTAAGGTGCGAGAAGGCATTGCCCAGCTGATCCAGTCATGTGGCCTAGGTGGAATGAAGCCCAACACGGTGGTGATGGGCTGGCCATATGGCTGGAGGCAGAGTGAGGACCACCAAGCCTGGAAGACCTTCATCAGTAAGCCATGACCCATTGTGGTCTAGACAGGGTTCACTGGTGGGTTAGTCTCTGTCAACAGTCTGGGTACCGATGGTGCTTTTTTTTCGGGCCTTCCCGATCATTCTTTCAAAAAATACACTGCTTCTAAGGCTTTCCCAGACAAAGATTTTTTAAAACACTTTCAATAGATTAATTGGTTGGTTGATTGGTTGATTGATTGACTGACTGATTCATTGGCTAGCTGAGTTCTGAGGTAGTATAAAGAGTGAAAGGGTACATAACTGCTGAAAATAACATTTTAGAAATGTAAGTCATTTAACTCACCTTATTCAACTCCTTATTCAATTCCTTACACACACAGGATACATTTTACCCAAGAAGGTCCTGTAGTATAATTTTTACTCCTTATGTGGATAATTGCAGTGGAGCATTCGCACAGGATAAAAGAATCCCAGGTTTCTAACCCCAGTCATTGACCATGTTTTGGATGTGAATGTGAATTACTGCTTTTTGAACACAGAAGTTCCATCCATTTCTACTGGGAGTTCCTATACAGTATAAAGCAAGCAGTCTACCAAATGCAGAAACACATACAATACATCTCATGCATTTGGAACATATTCTTCTTCTGAGAGCCTCTCCTGTAAACTGGTTCTGTTAGAATCCACACCAAAACAGCAGAAGTATCTGAGTGGGGAAGGAATGTATGTAGACTTACCTGGTGCTACTGGAACAGGCTTAATTTACTGATACCCTGGTTATCTGACTCAAATATAATGTTTAACCTTTCCTCTGTGCTAACTGTTACACATAGAGGGAGACTTCAATTGAGGGGCTATAGCAGGGGTGCACAACTCCGATCCTGGAGGGCCGATCTGTGTGCTGGTTTTTGTTCCAACCGATTACCATTTCTTACAGCTCTATAAACTACACTGCTTCATTCCTGTGCTTGAGCTCAGTACAATCTCTAGGATACACTTGCAGTCTGTGGCTGTAGCTGGTGCTTATACATGTCAGATCAAGATATGATTGGGCTAATTGAATAAATGTTGGCAAATGTCCGCACAAAATCCTGAAATGGATTGGCCCTTGTTGTGCACCCCTGGGCTATAACCTCTTTCTGCCAGTAGTGTGCCTCTATATGGATCACTCACTATATTGGTAGAGACAAACGTGCCTCTGTCTTGTGTAGCCTACAAGGATAATTGTGTATCTTGCGACGGCACTAGTGTATAGGCAAGTGATTACTGGGTACAGATGAGTTCCTGAGCTCTATGTGTATGTTAGAACCTTAAAATCGCTATGTGTGCAGTGGTAAGAGTCAAAGAAGAATGCCAGGTTAAAATGAATGCAATTTATTGTACCATGTGTTCAATAATGGCAATACACAATGGTGCCAACAGTGAACACTTGGTTAGTCTTGACACACGGTGCTGTAGTAACCTTTGGTGTCATTTTTCGTAAGTATTTTATCTACTGCTGGCCATCTTTCCCGTTTCGCCACAGACACGGTTCGTTGCACGACGGCCGCTCACCTGGCTCTGATGGTGCCCAAGAACGTGTCCTTCTACCCCGGCAACGATGAGCGCTTTGATGACGGACACATCGACGTGTGGTGGATAGTCCATGATGGAGGCATGCTCACGCTGCTGCCATTCCTTCTCAAACAGCACAAGGTGAGAATCCACTTTAAAACCGGCCACTTCAAAGCTGACACATCAACATATTTATTTTCTCGTTTGCTTGAAGGTTTGGAGAAAGTGCAAGACGCGGATTTTCACCGTGGCCCAAATGGATGACAACAGCATTCAGATGAAAGAAGACCTGGCTGTGTTCCTCTACCACTTGCGAATAGAGGCAGAGGTGGAGGTTGTAGAAATGGTAGGAACAGAGACAAATGCAGTAAAAAAACATCACATACATACCTTGAGCTCCATAATGTTCAGGACATTTTTTTCTTGATTTAGCTTGGTACTCCACAATTTTATATTTGTAATCAAACCATGGACATGTGGTTACAGTGCAGATTCTCACCTTTTATTAAAGGGTATTTTTACACATTTTGATTTCATCTTGAAGAAATTTGGCATGTAAACGACACACGTCTGACTGTCAACTAGTTGCTGCTTGAAAACAAATAATCACTTATACCATGATATTTATCATGAGATTAAAACATTTAAAAAGTAAAAAAAAAAGCATTTCTACATTTTTTTCCAGAATGATTGTATGCTGCTTCACTCAATGGACAGATTAACACATGGCCCAATCTTCAATGAAGTGGCAAGTTATAGTCACGTAAGACTCAGTATAGTTAGTGCTGTCCACACAGATGGTTCACATTAATGTCGCACTTGGAATGGTACTGAGAGAATCGGCTGTTTCACTACATTCAAGTTGAGCTGTGACGGTTTTTGAAGTACATTTGTTACCATTTTAGCAATAAAATCTGTTGAGGTTTCAGCTGGAAAGCTGTCACACTGATGAGGTCTCATTACAAAGTTGCTTGTTTGCTGGGATCCCTGCATCACTAAAGATACTCAGCACCTGTTGATGTCTGTGTCAAACATCAAGCAGTCATTGCATGCACAGGATATGCAACAAAGTGCTAAACATAACTACTTTCATTTTACATAACATTAATATGTCCCAAACATCACGGTGTCCTGACATAGGCAGAGTATGTATAAAAAGTGCTGTAATTTCTACATGGTGAATCCAGAGTATATAAATACCCTTAAATAAAACCGGAGAATGTGCACTTAAATCACATTGTTTGATTACAACTCAAAAATTGTGGAGTACAGAGTCAAATCAAGAAAAAATATGTCTGCCCCAAACATTATGGAGCTCACTGTATTATACATACCAAGGGTTAAAGCTCACACTAGAAATGCTTTAAGCTACGAATCTCATGGGTGTCATTATTCTTTGTTCTAAAACAAAAAATATGTTCTATATACCACAGAGAGATTAAGTGGTTTAAATCCATAAACTTAGTTATGAGTTATAAGACCATTTCCCTAAACGTTATACTACTCTACCAGGGATTACAAATCACTCTGGAAATGTATCATCATCATTCTCTCCATTCTGTTTCAGCACAACAGTGATATCTCAGCGTACACATACGAGAGAACCTTAATGATGGAGCAGAGATCTCAAATGCTAAGGCAAATGAGGCTCTCCAGTGCTGAGAGAGACAGGGAGGTATGTGTATATGGAGGCATCGTCCCCCCAACTGTCACACATCACGTTCCAGCTTCACATGAATGTTCAAAAACGAATTCCTTTGAAAGAGGATACTTGATGAGGGATACTCATTTAGATAGGATGGAAAACCTTTGGATCCAGAACTCCCCAAAGGACTAGACAAAAATATATCTAGTCCTTTTCGAGAGAGGACAGGATGAAGATGTGTTTTCATGACAACTTAAGCTTTGGAGAGCATGGAACTGACTGGTTAATAAACAGTTATGCTGTTTCTCTCAGGCTCAGCTTGTCAAGGACAGACACTCTATGGTCCACCTAGGAGGCTACACAGACAAGGAGCTGTTGGAGCAACCAGAGGAGATAACGCAGATGACATGGACCAGGGACGACCACAGCACAGAGAGGGGAAACGGAAACAAGGGGCCTGAGAGCTTCTGCAAGCTTATCAGGGTCAAGCCGTAGGTCCAAAAAGCTAAGCCACTCACTTTCAAGTTGATCATCTCATACCCCATCTTTGTGCTGAAAATATTAGACCACTATCTACACTCTGCGGAGCTGACTACCTATCAGGATGCAGGTTCTTTTTCTGGTGCACTCACTGAAAATTCAGTCCCTGTACACTCCGAGCGAGAGCTGTGTTTGCAATCTTGGCATTAATCAAGCTCATTCAACGTGGGTGTTAGGCTCTGCCTTTGTCTCCCCTCCAGGTCCACGTATTCATGGACAGGATCTCAAGGCGCAGCCAAGATATTGATTGTGTCTGGTTGGGGGTCACAGAGGTGGCATCTCTGCTGTTTATCGATGATGTTCTTGGCCTCATCATATTGTAACCTATGATGCGCACTAGAACGATTTGCAGCTGATCTTGATGTGGATGGGATGGGATCAACACCACCAAGTCTGTGGCCATAGTCCTCTCACTGAAAAAGATTTTGTTCCCTTCAAGAGAGGGGGGAGCAACTGCCCCATTTGGAGGAGTTCAAGTATCTTATTCACGAGTATATACAGGATCGGGAGATCGATCACCGTGTTGGTGCAGCGGCCACAGTAATGCGGGCATTGTATCAGATAATGGTCGTGAAGGAGCCAAGCCAAAAGGCAAAGCTCTCGATTTACCAGTAGATCTTTTCTTTTTTTTTTAGAATATTTTCAAGGTAAAAATCCTGCATAGTATGCTTTTAACTCTTCTGTCCCTAAGCCTTCATGAGAACCGTTACCATTACAAGAATAGTTATTGTGGTCTGTCTCACAGTCTATGTGTAGTTGGTTTGCATGGCATTGTTTCTCCATGTTGCATGCCCCACTCTAAATGGCTGTAGGGTTGGGTGTGTGTCGCAGGGATCACTCCAATGTGCGGCGCATGCACACGGCGGTGAGGCTGAACGAGGCCATCATCAACAAATCCCATGAAGCTAGGCTGGTGCTACTGAACATGCCCGGCCCACCTCGGGACTCAGAGGGAGATGAGAACTGTATCCTTCACAAGCTAATCAGTTGCTCATTCATTTAAACTGAAATAGATGAGACACATCTTTTCTCCCACAAAAAAACCATCAAGGGTCAATTCACTCAGCATGGAATGGAGTGCGCAAAATGGAAATGCATTATAATGGATTCAGTCAACTCTGTCATTACATGCTTAATTTTGTGCTCACAAAGATTGGTTAGTTTGCATATATCTGCATTGCAATTGGCTAGATACATGGCACCCACATACTGTAGGGATTGGCTAGTTTAATTATGTCCAATTAGTGGTTGATTAGTTGACTTTTATCAGTACAGACATTCCTAAAAGAAGGAAAACTTTGATATCTTTCTTTGGTGGTGAAGAAGGGATCATTGTCTCAGGAAACAAACAAGGGCAGCAAGGTGATCGATGGAGAGTAGAGAAACAAGCGGCAAGTAGAAAAAAGGTTGAACAAAGGAGAAAACATTTGGATGAGGTAAAGAGAATAGAAAGCAAGCAGCGGCAGCTCAGGAAAGGTTCACTGTTGATGGTATACTGATTGAAGAGAAGATCTGGAGAACATTATTGACAATTCAGACATTCAGGACCTGAAGAAAGACAAAATTATAATACAGCTGGTTCGGCTTCCCTGACCCCAGAACAGACATGGAGTTCCTGGAGGTCTTAACCGAGGGGCTGGAACGGGTGCTGCTGGTGCGAGGGGGAGGTCGGGAGGTCATCACTATTTACTCATGAGGAAACCTCCAGCCACAGGGAGGCGTTGTCTGAAAATTCATACAACCCACCTTAGCAAAAGGACCACCCACCCTGCCGGGAGGACAGAACTACACAAGACAGTTTTAAAAAATAATCGTCTGGATTAATTCTTAAATGGTTTTGCAAGACTTTTAATGCATCAAGGAAGACAGTAGTTGCAAGTGCAACTCTAGTGTAGAATGTAGAAGAGCATGGCACATTTATCCAGGTCACAGATCATTAACACGAGAGCTAGCTGCTTTCTTTCGCTCAGTGAAATAATAAATAAAGAGTTTATATAAGCTAACTCATATGGGCAAAATCATTCTTAATATATCAGAAAAATCCACAACTATATATTGACACGTTTGCAATGTATAATGTAAAATGAACAGGATTTGCATGATTTGTGCGCAATACCTGAAGATAGCTGCTTATTATTTCAACAACCAACTGCAGTGATGTGGTTCATATTTTTATAGTATCCCTTAATAGAGATGTGCTCCATTAACATCCATAGCTGTCCAGTTTACTCAAATATAACTGGCCATCCTTCACACTAACGTTCCTGCAATCACTATGCCTATGGCCCACTGTTAATATCTGTAAATAGTGGTTCTATTACATTGTTTTAGAATTATCCAACTGCACTGTTACTAAATAGCAAGCTGATAAGCAAATCAATTACAACACGTTGTTGCAGTTATGGTGACCGTAAAGACGTAAATGAAATATGACATTGAAAATGAAAAACTGAATAATTACGTTGAATATCAATGTTGGTGTTCATGAATATGATGGATATGGATGATTAAAATGTAATGTTTCATGAGTCTGGTGGTACGATTACTTATATTTACTACTTTCAAATACCTTGTACTGCAGTGTCCAGATCAAGAAAAATGCAATATATATATATATATATATATATATATATAAGAAAACACAGTGATTTGGAACACAAAACTCAGAATAAATCTCAGTGGTTACGAATGGGATGTAATCAGTTCTGAATAAGTTTTGGTGAAAACCATCATGGGTATGACTCCTAATTAAATGTTCCTTTATTTAGAGGAAGGGGGAAACAGTCACATATTTATGATTCATATTGTTTTTCTTCATAGTAGTGATATATACAGCTTAAAACTCATGGAAAGTAGGTGCACAATTGTGACGTGATTATTGAAAAACGTTTGCTTAATTTACATGTAGTCGTCAAGTAGATCTTGTTTTTAAGTTCTTGGAAACACTTGGGCTGCTGAACTACAGATTCTTTAATCAGAGTGACCAGATGTTCCGTTTTTCCGGGACAGCCTCATCTTTCGGTTGCACGCAAATCTTGATTTGTCCCATATTTCAGTCACACCGTAATTCAATTTGTGACTGCAATTGCCATTACTGTAGAGAATCTGGTCACCGAATCTATAATCCAGCTTTTTGATCTACACCTTGTAAATCATAGCTGCAGCAATCAGTTCAAATCCATTCTGACCTGTGTCTGTAAGGGCTGTCCATAATCGTCACTAAACTGACCTTGCTACCATTTGTTCATTCTCAGAGCATATCAGCAGAAGGGCAGTAAAACACCATTTTCCTGAATCTGAAATTGAAATGACGTAACATTACCTTAGAAAAGTATGGGGATATATGGAAGCCCTAACTGCTAGCAGCTGCTGGTCAAACACATTATTTTCATATCTGCATGCGCAAAATTTGAGCCCTGAAGATAAACAATACAAAATGACTTTATATAATTCCAGGTTTCCGTAATGTACACAGGGTTATAAATACCAAGACCAAGAAAGAAAGAAAAAAACAAATGCCAAGTATGCTTAAAAGCTTCTATAGTAGCTCAGTTTTATTTTGTACAGTAATTTCACATCTATAATACAGTCTTCATTACAAAATTATTTACAAAATCAGTCATTCATCCACTACTGAATAGAGGCACAAAATGATTTGTGTGTATAAAAAGCGATCCGATAAATTACTCAAATTTGTATATTAATTGTTACAGGTATGAAACCAAAGCGCACTCTTAATATTCAAAATGAAGGAGGTTCAGATCTGGTGGACATTAATGATATTGCAAGGTGAATAAATACTGTTTAGAGGTGTGACCATGCAACCAAAGAACAGAGACTGCCTTACAATCCCATTGTTTACAGACACGGTTAAGACCGACAAATCATGTGTCTGCAGAAAGCTCCTTGGAAATACGTGTAACATGCAAAGTCATTCATGAAATTTACCACCACCCCCCACGCTCCCACCCCAAAGCTTCTCAATCTGGGTATGTGCATAGTCAAACCTACAAAATTCCCAAAACAATAATGTGTTCAAAAAATACAAACTGCACACATATTGCAATGCAACTGAATCAAGCACTAATGGTACTGGTATACACAGTTCCTGATATCCGGTTTTATATCAAGAGTCATATCAAGTGCTACATGTGACCAATATGGGGGACCGTTTTGTGTGTGCCAAGCAGCCGCTTCGTTCCCAGTGACACCTCAATATGAAAGGTGTTGAGGGAAGCGGGGTACTGTATGCGAGACCTGAATTCCAGACTGCTTGTGTGCACGCAGGCCTCGCAGTTGGTTGACTGCACGGAGTTCGCTCTTGCCGAATAGGACCACACTTGCTACACCATTGCCCCCCACTGTTTTTTTTTTAAATTGATTATTGGCTCTCAGGGGAGGGGAGGGTAAGATTGCATCCTTCCCCTCTCCCAATACAACAACATAATCAACTCAACATGCACGACTAACCTCTTAAAATGTTACAGATGAAAATGTGCAACTGAACAAAAATGGCTCACTTAAACTAAATACATTTTTATCATGAATAGGCTTACAAGGATACAGGTTTTGCTTCGATTTCACCAATCATATTTCATTCTTGATATTTTGAGATTTATCGGGTGCTCATCTTCAGGATTATGCCATACAATCAGGCTCCTATAAATAACCGATAATATAAATAACGAATCATAATCTTGCACAAATTTTAAAAACGGAGTATTCCTTAAACAGATAAAACAGGGCAACCGTCGCAATTGTACGTCTAAATCTTAAGCAATACTTGCCCAGAGTTCAAATAATTCCAGAGTTCAAACAATTCCACTTGGTCAAATGATGTATAAATCACTGACTAAAGTAATTTCAAAAGTTAAAGACCAATAGTTAAGAACTTCTTTCCATTCACATGATGCTATCAGCTGAGCAATGACTGAAATTTATTGATTTAAATTTTTTACCTGTTGTGTCTTGCATGTGAGACAGTAGGCTGATAAAACCTAAATCCTGATAAGCCTAAGCATATGTTACAATACATTAAAACAAAACCTCCCCCGAACCACTACAATGAACCGATTTAATAAATTAATCATATTTATTGTATACTGCCAACTGCCCCTCACCCTAAGAAAATAAAAAAATTGAAAAATAAAAACAAAATGTTTTATACAATATCAGTGATTGCGTAACATCCTGGCTCTAGATGCTGCCACTTAGCTTGGCAGACCAGACAATCAGCGGTAGCAAAAGTTTCACAAGCCACACGAGTCTTGAGATGGTCTTTTTGTAACAGCAAACAAGTACCTAAATCTTTTCAGAGTTAGCCTATATGGATACAACAATGATTTAGACTGATGTAGCTTATTAAACTATTTTGGTGGGGTGGGGGGGGGGGCACTGCTACCTTGTGGCAGGCTATAACGGAAAGAATCACTTGCAGACTGCTGGTGAGGTGACTACCATATAAAAACGAGTCTGCCTAGAGTTTGTAAAAATGGCAAAGTACGAAAACCACTCAAATCCTAAAACCGGTGTTCTCTAGAGCAGTGGTAATCAACTCTGCTCCTGGAGGTCTACCGTCCTGTTGGTTTTCACTTCAACCCTGATTTGGCACACCTGACTCTACTAATTGGTAGCTCAACAAGCTCTCTAGCTGTTGAATGAATTGCGCTTTGTTAGGGCTGGAGTGAAAATCCACAGGATGGTAGATCTCCAGGAGCAGGGTTGGTCACCACTGCTCCAGAGCAAAGGAAAACAGCTCTGCTCTCCGAGTATTCAAACGGTAATGGGAACCATTAGAACCGGAACCTACACCACAACAGGAAGGCCAGCAGGACGAGAATCATCGTTGCGCCGGACTAACAGGAAAAAAAGATCTATACTCCAATGGACCACGAAAGGATCCCAATACTCAAAATCTGACTCACACCATGTTTTAATCATGGTAACTTCTTTATAAGCAGGGTGAAGCTCACTCATAGATTTAAAAATATAAACAGGAAATATACTGAATACTGACTACTGCACTGTAAATACAGTTCCATTTCACTCTTGTTAAAAGGCAGAACTGTAAGAATGATCTTCAAACACAAGTGTGTGTATACATGTATATTTTTACACATATAAATTACATTATATACACACACACACTCACACATACACACGCACACTCACGCTCGCGCTCGCACACATACACGCAAGCAGGCAGGCAAGGACGCACACGCAGCTGACATGAAATGTTGCTCTGGGACCGGTCCAGTTGAAATGTATTAAGCATGTTCTCGCTCAACAGTTAATACGAAACAAAATTTCATCCAGCTTTTCCCAAAGTCACTGCTAAAACTCTTCAACCTGAACTAAAACGAGTAACACATTTTATCTTCTCCGTCGGTTATTTTTCCTGTTAATACAACACGTAAATACAAAACCTGAAGCCAAACGAGTACGTTCGCGCTCATACCGCCAGCATGCCGCGATGCTCGTGCAAACTGAGCACGCGTTTGTTTCGAGTAAACTCGAGCCGCTACGGGCACGGTTCAAACCCCGCGCCCTTCACAGACGCGAGAACTCCAGACGAAAAGGAGAACGTCCGCTCTGAGCTCGAAAAGCGGTCGGGAATCGTTCGCCTCTCGCCAACGTGAAGCCTTGCAGACGAATCAAATCAGAAACGAAGCTCAAAACACCATCGGAAACGACACTGAGACTTCAGCGGGTTCTCTCATAATAATTTCAGATGCTGTGAAACCGTAGATTTGAATGCTGTGCGGTTTCTAGTCAGGGAGAGAAACGGATTAAAGCTTTGACCTCTATGACATACGCAAGTCCTTCGCGAAAAAAAGGTCTCTTCTTCCTAAGGCAACGTAAAACACCACGCGGCAGAGTCAGCTCAGCCAAATTCCATGCTCGCGAAGCGTTCGCTTTCTCTGCAGATTTGACAACGCTGGAAAACCGAGACTAATTTTCCTTCTCGCTCAGCGATTCTAAGATGGAACTCCAGGTGGGGCGAGAGGGACAGGAGGGAGGGGGGGAAAGGCGGGGTCCGTCCGGGCTTACGGACACAAAGGGAAAGGGGGAGGGGGCCGGGCCCGTTCCCGGGCCCGACCTCACGGGGCGGGGTCCCACTGCCTCTGCATCCGCCGTTCGGCCGCGGCGGCCAGCATCCGCCGACGCAGCGTCATCGAGTCCGAGGCGGGGCCGTCCTCCTCCAGAGAGGGCGGCCCGTCGTCGTCCTCCTCGTCGTCCATCTCCTCCTCTTCCTCCTCCGGGCTCCGGCTCAGATAGCGTCTGCGGGAAGACGTGCGTCACAGCATCAGGCTATGCTTCCCGAACGATGAGTCCACCAAACCCACTATATGAACAGATGTACTTACGGTGACCCTGGCTCCTTGTTAAAATAACCTGATACGTGCTCAGATACTCCGGCCTGGGCCTTTCTGTGTGGGGTTTGCATGTTCTCTCCGTGTCCTCGTGGGTTTCTTCCACAAAATTTTTCAAGTAAGCAGGAAGGGGGGTTCTAGTAGACTTAACCTGGAAGTCCTAAACTTGCCCAACAGAGGTCATGACGGCGTAAAGCTGACATAGAGCTGAATGGTGGTGTGGTGGCAGGCCTTGGTACCAGGGTGTATTCCTGCCCCTCGCCCAATGCAAACAGGGATAGGATCCAGCAACCCCCGTGACCCTGCCCAGGATAAGCGGGTATAGATAATGGATTGGATGGATGTTCAAGTATGGTGTTTTAACATTTCTAACATGCAAAAACATCTGCGCGTAACTAGTGCAGTATCCCATTTGAACTGTGTGAACTTTGCTGTGGGGCAATTTCGTTAAGAGGGCGTCGCATTTGAATTTCCTTTTTCGTGTCCTCTGCGCTCATTTCTCACAGGGGCGTGAGGGCATTGCTTCAGTGGAAAACAGCGCTCGATGCTCTGCGTAAGGGGAAGGGCGTGCTGCCCGCCTGCAGCCTCGCTCAAATTTCGGGAACAGGATGCACTGTGACTCACGCTCTAGGCGTGGCTGTCTGCTCGCTCTATGGTGAGCCAGCCTCCCTCCCTCCCTGTTTTTCAAAGGGTCAATTATTTTTAAAAAATGCAAAAACCTATTTGACGCAGGAAACCTTTATGATGTTTACCTGACGTCTGCCCGTACGTTACTGTGGCCAATATTCATTTCAAACATGATATTGGATATATACTGCACAAGCTGAATTAACTTAAATTTGAATGTAACCATGTCCTCTCATGGATACAAAGAGAATATACCAAAGACCCATTTGAATTGATATTGCGCTTTTATCAATATAAACCAGTATGGAAAAAAGCAAGCTGAAACTTTTCCTCGTGAAAAGTACATTCAGGAGGTATACAACAGGATCCAAGTTTAGTCTTTATATAAGCAGTGTGTTTTACATTACCGTTCCACTCAGCATACGTACAGGCACCTGTTACTTGTCATAAAAATTATAAAAGGGGTTAAACCAGCCAACAGAAATGGGCTTAGCCACAAGATGAGGGTATAACCACAATAGTATGATTATGAAAACACTAGTAGCTTTTGTTCTAATTCATGCCACAGGCCTAACATATGTAAAATGGATGCTTATGCAACAGGACTCAACCCAGTCAAACTCCCGCTGCCAGGTAGAAAGCACTCTGTGTCCCTCTGAGACGGTGTAGTGCTGTTTCTGAATATACTCTATACTCCAACTCAAAGTGTGGAACTGAGATAGATTTTTCTGAAATGGTGCAACTAGTGTACGCATGAACAAAATATTTTTTTCATTTTGGGTATCGTGAATTTCTAGTCACAGTTGTGAATTTGAGAATTTCTAGTCTCACAAAGTCAATGGACTCAAAGTGAGCCCCTGTATTGAATGCGGATGTAAAAAGCTTGCCAGCTAGCCAGGACAAGGAAGCATCAGCAAACAAAGGCTAAACTGCATATTAAGCCTATAAAGGTTAGAGTGGTGCGCAAGTGGCTAATTTTCTTAAATTACTTGTTGCTATAAAATAGTGTGCTAGAGAGAAAATATTTTGTTTTTGGGTTTCCAATACAGTTGAAAAACAGTTGATGCCCTCCCCCCTGTTTAATTTGCTTTATTCAGGTAGGCAGAAAGCAGAGAGACTTCTGCGCTGGCAGACATGTACCATCGTGCAGGGTGACCAGACAGGGAATGTTACATGAGTGCTTCCTGGGTGGGTGGGACATGTTACCTATATGCTTGTTCATTGGTTGGGGTGGGTTACCTGCATGTTTGCTGGTTGGTTGGGGAGAGATACCTGCATGCTTGCTTACTGGTTGGGAAGCGTGACATTCGTGCTTGCTGATTGGTTGGGGTGGGTTACCTGCATGTTTGCTGATTGGTTGGGGAGAGATACCTGCACGCTTGCTTATTGGTCGGGGAGCGTGACATTCGTGCTTGCTGATTGGTTGGGGTGGGTTACCTGCGTGCTTGCTGATTGGTTGGGGAGAGATACCTGCACGCTTGCTTATTGGCTGGGGAGCGTGACATTCGTGCTTGCCGATTGGTTGGGGTGGGTTACCTGCGTGCTTGCTGCAGCAGCTCCTCCTTCCTCTGCAGGAGCATCCTCTGCCTCTCCTCGGCCGACTTGGAGAAGCGGCTGCCCCTGACCTCAAAGTCCTCCGGCTCTCCGGGTGTGGCCTCCGCACCCCCGCTGGCTCCTGCCGGCTCGTCCGCAGCGGGGCCCCCCAGCAAGGTGGGGCGCTCGGTGGGCTGTGGGGCACGAGTCACAACACGGGTTTCAGTACAGCTCCCGCGCGGCCTATCCCATAATGCAACACAGACTACATGTCAGCTCGGGTAATGCATCCATTTCTCTATTGTGGCTCAGTTTGGTTTCTCTTATTTTTGTCCTCTCAAATTTGTTCATTGTCATTTGTTCTTCCTGAGCTACTTCTGTGCCATCTGCACCCTTGTAGAAGCAGAACCCCCCTCGAGCTCTTCTGCACAAGGCCATGCAGAACTACAGGACACGCCTCAGCCACGAAGCTCTTTTCCTGAAAGCAGCTGCTAGCCTTAAGGTAACCGGCACGCCGCGCGCAACTGAAGTATCAGTAACCCGAGGAATCCTGCCGCAGGCTCCTGATCATAGCCAACAGCGAAGCCCGCATCCCGTGCCCTATCCGACGGACCCTGTCCACAGCGCCCCCGTGTGGGCCGGAGGGTGCGGGGGGGGGTACGCTTGCCTGGAAGGGGACCTGGATTCGGCCCTCCAGGATGTTGTCGGTGGTGATCTCCACGGAGCGCGTCAGCTGGAGGTCCTGCAGCACCAGGTGGTAGGGCACCTGCGGGAACATCTCCTGGATCTGATGGGCCTGCGGGGAGGAAGAACGAGCAGCGCGACACGCGGCCAGCCGTGAGACGTTTCTCCACACAGAACAAGAGCAGAACAGAACTGCGTTCCCACAGTGTGGCAGCGCTAGTTTAGATTTTGCCCATACCACTGCTAAAATAATACTCTTAAAGCGGTACCAGTGCCTAAACTGTGCTAGAACAAAATACGTTCGATAAAATGAAGAACAAACAACAAAATAAAAAGTCCTTTTTTATTGCAAAGGAAAATAAACTTTATTTAATTGTTTTGTTTAAATTACTGTTGCTTCTAATAATTTATACCGTTCTGCTTTCAGCATTTTTACCGAGTTTAACGTTAGCTGCTTTCTTAAAGGTGCCCGCTGTCACAGAGTTGACAGAGCAAGTGTAACATTAGCTAGTGAAGGCGTGTGTCGCCAAATTGGTCAGGCAGGTACCGGTCACATGGTTTACCCAACCCAGGCATGAGCTGTTCAATGTTTTGCTGAAAGCAGGCCAGCATTGGGCAGCCACGCTGCCACGATTCTAGCCAGACCTGAAACGGCTGGGAATTCTACACGTCGGCAGTGCCAGTTCCTTCCCTGCAGAACCCTGGGGCCTGGTGCGTATCAGAGCGGGCGCTTTCACAGCAGCGCGATTTGCTCCTCTGACCTTTTAAGCGATGAAAATGGCGGCTCACCATAGCATTGAGCTGGGAGTTGTTGGCCTGCGCTATCCCCATGATGTTTGTGGTGTGCATGACTTCCACCGAGAAACTGGGCAGCCAGCTGGCAATGCGGGAACCTGCAGAGAAACGAAAAGGGACAAACCAATGAAGCTTTCCAACTGGCCAGAACATTCCCTAATAAGACACCTTACAACCGTTTGGCCGAAATTACTCAGGAAATGCTAAAAGATAATCTGCTAAGCAGCGATCTGATTAAGATGTGCTTTTTATACACTTTAGTTCTTGCATTACACGCATTACATATCTGACACAGTTACGTAGACCAAAATGTAACTCGTATCCAGTAATAACTTTCCGAATGTGGGTGAAAACGGATACTTCTAAACTGACAGGAATCCACAGGGGTTTTCCCCAGTGTCTAAGGTACCGGAGGGCAGAAAGCGTTTCAAACGGCCCAGATCCGGTCGCAAACACGCCTGACCGTGTGAAACATTATAACCGCGTATAACGTGAAAGCCAGGGGTCGGCGCCTGTGGCGTCCTTTACCGTCGAAGTGGAAGAAGTGGTTGTGGTGGTTGAGGTGGGGCCGGGCCTCGGCCCCCGGCCCGGGGCCCATGTTGTCGTCCAGCGGCTCCCTCTGGCGGTCGCCCGCCCGCCCTCGCTGATGTTGAGCGACATGCGGCAGGTGGGGCACGAGGTGTCCTGCTCCAGCCAGGACCGCAGGCACGAGCTGTGAGCGAGCAGAAACGCGCCGCGACCACGCGGTCCAGTTCTCAGACCGCTCCCTTTCACAACCTCACGGTCCCTTTTTAGAACCGGCTCAGAAAATCTTACACTCGGGGTCATGTTTATTTTTTAAAAAATACAATTAAAGACACTTTTTTAAATCACTTTCTTTCCTTGAAGTTAGTGTCCAATTATCAAATCAAATCTGTAAAGAGGAAAATATCTAAATTATATTTTGGATATAAAGCGTGTTACTCCTTTTACTTCTAAAGTATGTTCTTTCTAAACACAAGGTCTGAAGGTCTGCCACGCTGTTCTGTGTGGATATTCGGTATGGGATAGGTCTGTTCTGTATGGATATTCGGTATAGAATAGGTCTGTTCTGTATGGATATTCGGTATGGAATAGGTCTGTTCTGTATGGATATTCACTTCAAGTTACAGTGTGAAACTCCTGAACACAGTGCCTCTCTATCATCAGCACAGTGAAACTGTGGTTTCGTTCATAGCTGTACAATCCTGACTGAGGCGGCGGCTGCAATGGCGGGCGTGTTTCAACGCTCGCCGGGCGCTCACTTGTGGAAGAGGTGCCCGCAGGGCAGCTTGCGCGCCGCCTGCATGGAGTCCCAGCAGATGGCGCAGTCGTCGTTATTGGCCGCCAGCTCCTCCGGGGTGGCCACCGCAAACCTGCGGGCGGAAACGGGGGACGCAGAGCGCGCCGAACTTCAGCTGAAGCGCAGCTCAACAGCAGACCCGCGTACCCGGGTCCTTAAGTCTAGACTAAAAGCCCGCTTTCGCAGTCACGCTTATAATTAGCTCTAAGAGTAAGACATTAGAACTGGTCCCTGTTGCTACCCAGTAGAAATCTTCCCTTATTGCCTCTTCTTCACTAGTGGGGGGTGCTTGTTCCGAGTCCCCAGCCACCTCCTGGGCAATTTTCTTTGCCTAGGATTGCTTTTGTTAGTCCAGGGTATGCTATATGAGGTGTACTGTGAGTAATGCATTGTCAAATGTACTATATAAATAAACGCGTGTTGATTTGAATAGAAGACCGGTTTGCTGTGGCACAAAGAAAAATGTGACTCACACGTGAACGCTAATGTTTCTGAGATGCCTGACGACTGGAGCGCATACGAAATAATAAACCACTGAAATGTTGATTTCATATCACGTGTAACACACGCGCATGGTCCATAAGCAACACGTCACCCGCTAGCAAGGCGAAACGAGGCTGCGCACCTGGCCTCCATGTTGTCGATGACGCGCAGGTAGTTCTTGTGGCGGCGGATGCGGCGCTGCACTTCGTGGAAGAGGTAGCGCAGCTGCATGAAGATCACCAAGCTCGCCATGGAGAGCCAGATGTTGCCGTAGAGCTGTCGGGCACAGAGCACGAGCGTGGTGAGCCTGGCGAACGTAGTACCAGGCAGCCCCCCGTAACGGCAATGCTCCCTGACCCCCCTTAAATATCCTGTCTTTTTTTCCCTTCTTTCCTTGGATACACTTCAGGGATAATCTTATGGGTATATAGCTGTGTATGATAGCTGTTAGCGGTCATCTGTCTAATCGCAGCTTCTTGTTACAATACAATTGTTTGTTAGGTTAATATTACACTTACAAATGGGCCTCTTTGCCTTCTTGGTGATACTGCATTTTTGTGTCCTGACAGAAGCACTAATGTTCTTCACTACAGTTTGTTGCCTGCCAATTGATTTTGATGTAATGTAATGTACCCTTCATAGTGACACGTGCTGACTGGACTACGGGTAGACCATTGTCTGAACAGCGGTGGCGAGGCCCCCGTGCGTGGACAGTTCTGACAAGAGCCAGGCCAGCAACCCAGTGCGGGCAGGGCTCTCTCACCAGCATGTGGATGTGGTGCATGAGGTCCAGCGACAGCAGCACCAGCTCCATGACGAAGTCCGTGTAGTACACGTAGGTGCCCTTGCTCTCCCAGGTGCCTTCGTGGTTCAGGTCCCACAGGTGGATGGTGTACCTGCGGGCGGGGCAGACACGGGGTTCGTTAACTCCCGACCGCACGGGAACACCCGAACGCTGTTTGGAAACTCTCTCAGGGGCCCTCCAAATGGGCTGAATGAACATTTTGGCACACTTTGACCAAGGTTATCAGAATACTGATTTGGATAGAATATTCTTTAATTGCAACTTTATTCAACATATTTGCATAGCAACACCACTGAGCATCCGGCAGAATCTCCAGATTTTTCAAAAAGGTCACGTGACCACAGTATAACTTTACTATGAAACTAGAAATACCGCCTCACAGTTGTATGCCTCCGCCTTTGACCACCAAAATCTCATCAGTTCATCCTTGAGTCCAAGTGGACGTTTGTGCCAAATTTGAAGAAATTCCCTCAAGGCGTTCCTGAGATATCACGTTCACGAGAATCGGGACGGACGGACGGACGGACGGACAACCCGAAAACATAATGCCTCTGGCCACGGCTGTGCCGTCACGGAGGCATAAAAACAAGGTCAACTATATTGAAACTTTTTCTATAATATAAATATGCTAATTTGGGTGTCAGTTAATGCCTCCAAGATTTCAGACTTATTTCATGGGATACAAAAGGGAAAAAGAAATGCATTGTGGGAAATTGTTCTTTCAATAAGCAGAACAGGATGTCGCAATGAAAAAAATCAATTTTTGTTCATTTTAACTTGAATAATTCTTGTATCTGTAAAAAAAAGAAAAAGAAAATGTGTATACCAGCAATGTGTTTTCTTCAACATTTTAAGAATGTTAATAATTTGTTTATAATTAAGAATGCAACATAGTTTTGAATAAAACATGACATTTCTTACACAAAATATTGAAATATGTATCCCTGACAAAAAAAGCAGATCAGTATTCAATTGGCAGCTCTATCAGGCACAAAGTAAACCTAAACAATAACAAACTGTCTTCCCAGCACCATAATTGAGTAACGTGTGCCCAAATCATATTGCCTGACTGCATGGCTTCCTCATCAGCTTAAAGTTTTAAAAATAAAATTTTTAATTAACGAGCCCTGCTTCTCTGACAGCTCAGAATAATCCTAATCCCACCCCCCCCCCCTTTAACCACAATGCAGCCCTTTCTGTAACGGCTGCATGTAGGGGAAGGGGATCTCTCTGGTTTCCTGCGTGACATGCCTGTGGAATTACACGGTTCGGGGGGGGGTTCGCCGGGGGACTTACCGCATGATGACATGGCCTGTGCGCACGGTCACCAGCAGGCACTGGAAGAGAAGGACCAAAACGGGGGGGGGGGGGGGAGAAAACAACACGCCGTGTTTTCAGATAATCACCTGGCCGTACGCACGCAAATACAACGCGTGCGCGCTGCTCTTAAGGATGTTAAGCACTATGAGAGCACCGAGATAATTGCGTGATTGGCAGCCATACACTGAACGTTACAGTTTTCAGCCTGGTGCGCATTTACTGCGTAACTCGCTGTTCTGTACCAGTTGATCCTGTGATGGGTACTTAAGAGAATTTGCATGGATGGGTTTGTGCCCTTGTAAGTGAATGTCAATAAATAATGGTTGACATTCAGTGTACATAATTAAAAAAAAATCTCTAACTTTAAGACTGAAGAGTGTTCACATTACAGACACATTTGCTACTTTGTCTATAGGACTTCATATGAAAAACAGTGTGCTGGTCATAATTTTAGTTGATAAATGTTACTGTGAACAATAGCGCAAAACGATGAGCTTCTCCAACAATCACAGGCCTCCCTTCCCACTTTAAAGTACGGCTGGGGAATAAACCCTAGAGGTAATAAACCGTAAAGATTACACAAAAGCTATTTGGTAGCGCTCCTTGTGATTTAGGGTTGTCCCCACTTTAAAGGGAGCGGGGTGAGAGACGGCAGGCCGAGCTTCGGCGGCGCGAGCTCCTACCTCGGCGGCCATGAAGGACACGGTGTGCATCCCGTGCGGCCGGCCCGCCATCCCGCAGACCAGCGCCAGGCCGCAGCAGCACAGCAGCATGGACACCAGCAGGGACAGCACGCGCACGTGGCTGCTCATCGGCGTGGTGGGGGAGAAGGAGAGCTGAGAGGACCGCACACACACAGACACGCACACAGACAACGACATTTTACTTTGTATGACATCACTAATGTATAAAGCTACTCAAAAGTACAGCAGTTGAACAGCAGCATGGACACCAGGGGAGAAAGTAGCATAGCATGGACACCAGGGCAGTATCACAATTATTATTAGGGCTGCAGCTACTGAATATTTTAGCAAAAACAATCAATTTGATTAAGTAATCGATTAAAAAAAAAAAAAAAAAAAACAGGTCTTTTTTAAACAACGCTGGAAAATTTATTGACACAGTGATGGATCTGAAAAATGCTCTGGCCAACATTTCATTCCAAGACACAATTTCTTTGTTTAGCTTCTGCTATGAAGCAAATTCTATTAGACGCCCACCCACCCCCCTAAATAATTAGCCACTTATCTACAACAGTCCTGCTGTTCTAATCACTTCCCCCAATGCAATCAGCAGTGCTCATTCACTGACGGACAGTGAATACTATGGGGGATACTATGCTCTTAAACTACTATGGAAGTTAATATCCATGTCAAACCGTTTTCTTTTTTATCCTTGCATTATTTTGTTGATTAAACCTATTGACTAGATCGTTGCCATTTATTAACGCAACTTTCAAATCCTGAACAGACAAAAGCCTGCTTTTGCAATATGGGAAACAAACTTTTCTTTCACCTCGAATGAACGTGACTCAGATACATGTTCAGATGACTGCATGTGTTTTTTCAGTGTTCCGAAGTTGCTGGGTGAAACCGGGAGCCTAAGACTGTGCCTGAATGCGCGGCTATTATTAGCGTGGGCTCTGAAAGAGATACGGGCCTCGGTCATCGCCGGAGTGATACGAGGTGATCTCATTAGAATTCCGGGAAAGTACGCATCCGAGGCGTATATAAATGCGCGAAATATTACATTACACACGAGCTCAAACTTGGGGACGCACGACATGTGCCGAAACGGAAGCGTTCGCCCTTCGGCCTTGTTTTACGCGAGTATCGTGTATTTCCAAAGACCAGTATAAGTGCAGTCGTAACCAGCACTGACAACACAGTTACAGATTTGTAGGGACAGATCGGTTACGTGGCAACGTTCTGAAATTCTTGCAGCTTCAGCATTTTCCGCAGCAGTACCGAGTCCGGGCAGGCCGTCTTGAAAACACAAGGCCACTCCTGGATAAGCAATTTGGTGTACGTGGAAAAATGTACACATTTAATATGGTCATAATGACCCGATCAGCTGACTGACAATGTGAAATCTCTACCAAATAAATAAAAACTCCTACCCTAGCAATAAAACATAGTATGCAGTAATTAGGACACTAGCCTGTTAATTAGGCTAGTTAGATTGTTAAGGTACCCTCCCAAACAATATTCTATTTTGAAAACTAATATGTTTAATATGGGTTTTTCCACCAAAAAAAAGTTTTAATAATAAACCACTGAAATTGGCTCAGTAGCATCACTACACTGACAAAGCCAGAATAAACGAAAATAAAAATTCACAATGCTTGCTGCAGTGGTCCTGGGATATATATAGTAGGCACTATGTCCGGATTAAAAATGAATTTCTTTGCGATACCCATTGACAGTCAGATGTAAAATGTGTGCTACAAACAGAGAGATTCCCTCTATGCTGTCAGGTACATCCACGTGATTTTTATAAACACATTCCGCCCTTATTTGTTTAAGAATTGGGCTCCTTCGGTAATGTGTGGAATGGAGTTCCTCCCTCAGGACTGCATCCTAAAACTGCACGGTCGAACATAGTACACACAACAACTGTCGCAACAATGTCACTTTCTGTGCACCAAGGTTTCTGTTAACCACGTTGCTCTTCTTTGCATAGCGGGCCATAGGTTCTACATATATTGGTGATGTCACAAATTTTGCTCGTATGTGCACGTTTCAGGTTTCAGGGAAGCACGAAGGAGCTGTCGGTCCACATTGGAAAAATGTGCTCTGGTGACAAGTTCTGCATCGAAATTAATTTGCACGGCGAAAGGCACGCTTCCAAGAGGAGTTAACCATTAAAAAGACATATGTAAAGCGATATGGAAAATTAGCCATTTAAAACCTTTAAACTTTTCATTTGCATTCAAAGTTACACAGATCAATATAATGCCAAGTGGAATGAGTCTCACTTTACCATCGCTGTCACAACAGAAGACAATGTTGGTCAGCGACTCAGTTAAATCAGGACTCCCAGTTCGGGACACCTCAGTTATAGACCTTGTCTCAAGGCCTTTGTTTCCACATTTCATCACAATCGCCAAACCCATGCCTATCTCCACGAGGCACTCTCAGGCCCAGCAATACATTCAATACCGTGTCCCAAACAAGAGGCTCATGGGCCCCAAAGGGGGAAACCAGGCGAGTCCTGCAGACGCTGCGCACACGCACACCATGTGAGGGACTCACATATTCAAAGCGGTCCTTGCAGAGCTGGACCATGAGGTGCAGGAAGACGAGCACGGAGAACCACAGGCACCACGTGACCACCTCGCCCACGGTCTGCACGTTCAGTACCCCGAAGATGAATATGAACTTGTAGAAGATGAAGTTCCAGAACTTGTCCTTCAGGTGCTGAGGGACACAGAAAAGCCTTTAGACTTCAGCAACAACCAGGCCTGTTCTCCGAACAATCGTCACCAGCTCACTTTGCAATCATTATTTAACACGGACGACCAATCACAGTCATATTAGTATATACATTTACCCATTAGGAATAGAATTTACGAGGCATTTTTATTACTGCTTGTTAAGTCCAACCAAACTTTCTCGCAGAGCAAACAAGGATGCAGTGTAACAAAGCATGTAGCCTACATACATTGTTCAATATTTGACAGCATCATTTTTTTTTTAACAGCAGAAAGTACAATGAAAACTCCTACTCTTAGTGTGAAACAAACTGGGAGATTAGAACGAATGTGATGTAACAGCTGATCTTCACTCAGTTGGTAAAGAAAATCATTCAATGTCATCCTGCAAAAATTCCCAAATTAGCCCACTTGTATCATGAATGAATATTTATGATGCATGGAGCAAATATTTGGTAGACGCCTTTGTGCAATCTCATGGTTTTATGACATTGATCGTTTAATCTAAACAATTATGCTCGATTAATTATGCTAGTCTAATTTTAAACCTCACCTGTTTTTCGCTGACTCTAAGGGGTCCAAACACAATGCACTGGATCGTCTTAGCAATTAGCATCAGGCAACAACAAGCTGTATTCACCAGCACCTGAGAGATGAAGGAAACACGAAGAATCAGTGCACATTAACTCTACACCACACATCTCCCGCAAACTAAATGGACCGTACTACATAATGCAACATAATTTATAAAACACCGGAACGGAAAATGAATTTCCCTTAAAAAAAATAAAAATAAAAAAAACTTACCCAAACGTAGAAGTTGTCAGACACGAGGTGCTGGAGCACCTTGGTGGCCACTCCATTACCGAGGTCGAAAAATTGAGATTCCGCTTCTTCATCGTGGGTTTCTACGGACTCGTCTGTCTCCGTGGCGAAACTCGGTTCAGTCACAGTGGTATAGACGCTCAGAACACTCCCGACGAGCAAGACAGCGCTCAGAGCCGTGTAGGTCTGCAAACTGGGCCACGGAAACCTCTCCAAGAACATCAGCGGCATTGCAAAACCGGAGAAGATCGAGCAGCCCAAAACGAAATTAACTAACAAGAGTAGCAAGCGAACTACAAACACGCGAACTAGTTACTCCCCACTATTTTTACTATAGTTTAGCTAACAAACCACATGTATCTAACGTTAAATAGTTTGCAAGCTGATCTCAGTCGTGTTTTTCTGGTTGGCTCAATAGCTGACACTCGGCAGTTCAGTTCTCGACATCCGTACTCACTTAGTTGCATGCAATTAAATCGTTTGTTTGGCAAATTAGCTAACGTTAATGCTCTTAATACTCGACGTCACTTTGATTATTTACCGTCAACACAAGTAAGGTTAGCTAGCTATGTTTTCAACTGGTCCAAGGTGCTTTACTCCAGCAAGGTAATAGCAATAATGTTAGCTATAAACCTTAATCTCTCGGGTAACTGCTGTTTTTCCTCACACGTCTAACTGTCTGACGACTTTCTTGCTTTTAAAGAAATTTAGCTGACATTCCTTACTTGTACCGACAGTGCACTAACTTATAAAGTATTCTTTGCTCTCATTAGCATGCTGGCTTGCTAGCTGTTACAACGTCAACTTAACTATTTGTTAGCTCACTAGCTAGCTAGAGACGATTACAATTCAGGCCTAAATCTGCTATTTATCCGCCACCTAGTCGTACGTTATTATTAAGCAGGGGTTTACGTTATTCTCTAGATTTCCTTAATGTTGTTTCATGTCTCGCTTACTTCCAAAGCTATTTCAATTCCATACCCATTTGCCAGTGTAATTACTCCAGCCGTCAGTTCTAGGAGTTTCAGTTTCGACAGGTCCATAACCTTTCCGGTTTTGTCTGACGTCATTAAAGTTTTTCCGGTTATTACACCATAGAAATCCAACATGTAACTGTCTAAATTGAAATTGTCTGCCGTGTGAAATGCTCAAGCGCTTCTGTTTTTCTTTTAGCCTATTAAATGCACTCATTTCTAAGATTTCGCGGACTGCATTTGAAATTGGCAATGGAATAATTAAAGGATTACTTCCCTTCTGTTAATATTATTTCAGTTCTAGTTTATGTTTTCAATATAGATGTGACATATTTAGAATATTCTGACGGCAACCATGGGATTTACATATCAGGTCTAAACAACTCCAGAGGAGCTAGCCTACACAGCTGTTTCATTTAGAACCTATGCACATGAATAAATTGATTTTATGAGTTATTAACAATTTAAACAAATGTCTGTGTTTAATATTGTGGCGACTGGGTCGCTAGCCGTGAGCGTAGTGGTCTGGGGTTGCATGCGCCATAGGACGTAGTTCCAACCGAAAATAATATTAGGCGTAAATGTATTATTTTTGAAATAAGCAAATAATGTAATTATTTAGGCTTTGCATCGCTATAGCCTACAATCTGCGATAGAGTTATGTTAAGTGTTCCCGCTCTATGCAGAGACCTACAGCCATAGCGGAACTGTTGTCATTGCTATTCTAAATATCAAATATGTTTTATGGCGCCCGAAACCAATCGGAAATAGCCTACACCAAACGGAAATATTTATTTAACCCCCACGAATTGAACTATCCCTTTAAAAATAAAATGAACTTCATATCACTAGCCTTGAACAAGAAAAATCTCCATTTGTGGTTTAATTTGAGGCAAAACAGACTCTACGCACCCAGTGATTTCAACCTGTCATCGTCTTTATAAAATCAAATGTATTTTTGTAACACATTTTATAAACATTTTTACTACGCCTTCCCTGGCCAAAATACAAAAGCAAATCTAAAGATGGTGGCAAGGAAAAACACCCTGGAAGGGACCAAACTCCAAAGGGGAGCCCATCCTCCACTGGGCCAGTCTAGGGTGTGGGTTTTAATGACCTAGTAAGGTGCACACAACTTAAAGTATGTGCAAGATAAGTGACAAAACGCTTCATATAAATATGGCAAAGGGGCAATGCTTTTATCATCTAATTGTATTGAACTTTTTCAGCATTTTTTTTTTTGGCTATGAATAATGCAGTACATAACATATTATCCACACAATTACTGTAAATCAAGAGCTGTGTGAATAAACAAACAAACAAAAACAAAAAACAGGCAAAATAGTGGAAGTACTATGATACTGAACAACATCCATGTGATGTCCCTTGTCCCATATACATATTTCATGAGCTACATTCTGTGCCCACCAAAATTATTTGAAAATAATTCTGGAAATATGAGCAAAAAAGGCTATAAGAATGTAGTATGACCTTACACGGGAAATATGAGAAAAATGCCATTTTTAATTTAGGAAAAATTATTCAAAGAAAGAATAATTCTTCATTAAGAAATGTTTTTTTTTTTTTTTTTTACCCTCAAAAACGTTATAATTAATGGCAACACCAGAAATAGTTACATACAACACCTAATTGCCGTATATTCCCATTCATATGTTACTTTTTTAAGCACACCTGAGTCTTTATGGAGCCATTATGTGGTCGTTCTCAACTTCCTTTCTTAGTGGGGTATAAATATGAGGTGACACACAGACCAAAACTCCTTAGTCATCCATCAACATGGGGAAGATCAGAGAACTCACAAATGAGAAGCGACAAAAGTTTGTTGACCTTCATAAATTCGGCAATGGCTACAAAAATAGCTTTGTGTCTGAAACTATTTCCAGCATGAGGGTTAGGATATAAGAAATTTAAAACAAGTGGTGCTGTGATGAACCTGCCTAGAGATTCCAGAAATGTATGCTTCACACGCAATGAGTAGGATGGTTTTTCATGAGGGGGAAATTACTTCCAAGGATCTCCGTTGGAGAATTGCATAAGTCGGGTGCATCCTGGGGCCACTAAGTCTCAAAAAATTAATTTAGATACCATCTCTATATTTCCTTTGTCTCATATTACATTTAGTCTAAATGTAGTTATCCAGAAAAGAGCCTTATCCCAGCTGTGAAGTACAGTGGTGGATCTGGGCTGTTTTATTCTCCAAAGGCCCTGGGAACCGCGTTAGGATACATGACATCATGGACTCCATCACATACCAGGAGATTTTATACCAAAATCTGGCTGGCTCTGCTCAAAAGCTAAAAGCAGGTCATGGTTGGATCTTCCAGCAAGACAACGATACAGTAGCTCAAAAGGCATACCTCAAACCTGATACAAAAATGGCTCACTGAAAACAGAATTAAGGTTTTGCAATAGCCATTCCAGTCTCCTGACCTGAACCCCATTGAAGACGTGTGCGGTGAGCTTAAGAGGACAGTGCACAAGTGAAGAACAAGAACTCTGAAGGGTCTGGAGAGATTCTCTATGGAGGAATGGTCTCTAATCCCTTGCAGTGTGTTGTGTTCCTAACCTCATAAAACATTACAGGAGACGACTCCGTGTAGTTATCTTTGTAAAGGGAGGGTGCACAAAGTGCTAAATACAGGAATGCCAATAATTGCAACACATCATCAAAATAAAAATAAAAAATTGCAATTAGCATTAAATATTTGTTTTTCCTCTTATCAATGGAGTCAAAACTGAACTGTTTAATTTTATGATTTTTCTGAATGTACCTTTGTACATTTAGTCCTGCACTTTGTGCTCATATTAATGGAGGTTGCCAACAATTCTGTATAAGCATGGACACCACACATGCGTACATGCACACACATATTTGCATACAAACTAATGCCTGTTACTTGCTTGTATATAGCCTATTTGTTTATGTCTGCTAGACAAACATATTTTATACATTTCTTCATGTGTCATTTATCATTTCACCTTGCTTCAGTTTATCAGTATATACAGTACACTACATCTCAGTTTTCTTAAAGTGATGCAGCCACTTATTCCTCTCTTGTGACACAGAAATAAGAGGGATGAGTCACCAATTCTCTGCATTGAGATTCCTCCCTAAAACGTCCTTCCTGTTCTTTTCAGCAGTAAAAAGGAAGTGGGTGCATGCTTGTTCTTGAGTATCCTCAGTCTGCATTCACAAATGAAGAGGTGACAACATGAATGGCTCTAGCACATTGCCAAGCGAAGGGACTGAGCTGGAGGTCTGGGTCACAGGAATGGCGGTGACCTGTGTGATCCTGGTGCTGTCCTTCCTGGTGGGGGCTCCAGGGAACCTTCTGGTGATCTGGACAATCCTGCGACACGTCAAGCAGCGCTCGCACACCCTGGTGCTCATCCTCCACCTCGCTGTTGCCGACCTGCTGGTGCTGGTCACCCTGCCTTTGTGGATCTACTCCTTAGCTCACTCCTGGGTCTTTGGGAAGGGCATGTGCAAAGCGATGGTCTACGTCATAAACTCCTCCATGTACGGCAGCGTGTTCATCATCACGGTCATGAGCGTGGAGCGGTTCGTGGCCATCCGGTACCCGTTCGCCTCTGTCAGCTGGAGGAAGAGGGACCTGCTGAGCAAGGTTCTGCTGGTCCTCTGGGCTCTGGCCTTCCTTTTCAGTGTTCCCATAATCCCCACACAAGCGTTAGGTGAGGTGGAGGGAAGAGAGCAGTGCCTGGTCAGGGAATACACCTCCAAGAGCCAGGAGGTGGTCTGCTTGCTGCTGGAGACCCTGGTGGGTTTCGTCATCCCCTTCTCCGTCCTCGTGGTCTGCTATAGCTGCGTGTGCAGCCGGATCGCCCAGATGACCATCAAGGCCAAGCAGAAGTCCACGCTCCTGATCACCAGCGTGGTCGTCGTCTTCGGCCTCTGCTGGACGCCTCACCATGTGGGGAATGTGCTCTCGCTCGTCGCCATCGCCATCGGCGAGTGGCACCCCGGCGCTGCCAAGAGTCTGGAGGACGCCAGCGGCACCATGGCATTCATTGCAGGCGCCATGGCCTTCATCAGCAGCACCGCGAACCCTCTCCTTTACATGTTTGCCGCGCGCACCTTCCGAAGCTCCCTGCGTGACACCGGGATGCGAAAACTGTTCCGCCACATCTCCAGCTCAGCTACGGGTGAGAGGAGCAAGGAGTTGTCCTTTGTATCAAAACGGCAAAGCTTGCAACAGGAGCCTGCTTTGTGCTGCACAGATTCGAAAATACAGGATACAGATGCAGTTGTGTTGAACTTATATGAACACGTTACCCCCTAAAGTTTTATGTAAGGCATTTGCCGTCTGTCATTTGAAAGGTATGTTGTTCTAGTTCTAGATGCACCTTGAGTATTTGTATTGCAAATTGTGTTATATTATGTCAAATTCATTTAATACTAATTTATGTGTTGAATTTGAGAACTGGATTATGAAACCAAGTGTTGGTTTTCTGGACATTTTAAGTATGTACAAGGTTTTGACTCTCGAGAGAATGTTCCTTTGCCTTTCATAACTGTTGATCAGAGAGGAAACTGAGGAAGCCTGCGTCTCGAGCTGCTTATCCAAGAGAGTGGTTGCTTAACCAGGTTTATTTTAGATCCTGCTGACATGGTGAGATAGGGTTTCACACTGTGCTCTGGATTGATGATGATGACAAGGAATTTTCCGTTTAAAAATCACTTTTACAATGAGGCTGAACACCTGCTGTACAACAGAATCTTTGTTATTAATATAACTGGTCTTATATTTGTTTTGTATTTTCCATATTCATGTATAGGCTCTGTCTTTACAGTTATTTTACATGGTATGACAGTATAACAGTATGATGCAGTATGAATCTTCAGACAGATTTATTGTGAAATTAATATTTCAGACAGCTTAGTCTGCCTCACAGTTAACATGCCATGCTACAATTCCTTGGTTCACGGGTTTCACTTCCTTTTTTGGTGAATTGCAACATACGGGGGTTTCAAAATGTGCTTAAAGCTTTTTATTAACGATACTGAAAAATAGTAGTGCTGGGCTTTGTTTACCACATTCTTATAATGTCAAAGGGCAGGTTTTGCTTGACTGGGAACTTCTGTCAATACAAATCCTTTTTTTTTTCATTAAAGGTGCCATTTCTGTAAATGTTTTTTGGTTTAGTTCAAAACCTTTTCTAGCTCTGATTGTTTCTCGTGTATAAACTTCATAAATATAGAATCTGTATCTATTCTGTATGACCAAAACAATAAAAACTATATATTAATATATTTTTAGGTTGATATGTTGGCCAAACTTGAAGCCATGAGTACTTTTTTATCATGAATAAGCTATCATCATTGCTGAAACAGACAAGCTCCTGCAGGAACACAAAGCTAATGTTCATTTGCTTATTGGAAAAATATACCCACCTGCTGCAGTGGAAACAGTAGGAGGTGACAATTGATAAGGCTGGAGCTAAACAACAAAGTACCACGGAGTGTCTTTGCATCAGCAGCCTAGTTTTAGTGACTTAACTATATTATCTGCAACCTGACTGACAAAACACAGGTTGCAGAGCAAGGTGTCTCACTCTGCATCCAGTTTTAAAGAGTCAGCCACACAAAACCACAGGAACCAACTGTTTTCATTCAGTTGTGTAAGTGTACTTAAGTAATTTATTTTGTATTGTTATAACATTTGCGATGAATAACATGTTTATTTAATTGGAATCCCTTGCTTGCTTGCTACAAAATTATTGTTGAACAGCCTTTCAGAAAAATTTTGTTAAGAATTTCATTATTTTAAATGTTTCTATGTCTATGCCCGGTGCCTTGAGAAAATAGATTTTTGCCACATATGTGTTTACCACACATAAATCACTCCATATTACTGGGAGCGCTGCCCATGCTGGTCACATGATGTAATGAGCATTCTGCATGTTATCCTGTCCTTAACATCAGAAGTTCACTGTACACCCATCTCATGTGCTTCAAGTAAAGTTAAAAATGTCTCTTCACAGAGATACTGTGTAGAATCTGAGGTGAGTGCTGAGTTGCAGAGGGATTTCTGACCTTTCCACTGATACAATCTTTGAACTTCTGTAAAAGACTGTAAATGGGAAACAAAATGTGTGGTTTTTCTTATAATTACTTCAATTGTAGCATGGTGGGATTTATATGTGGGAATTTATTTTGTGGACATTCTCTGTTTAAGAATGAACTTTTTAAAAGTTAATGTTAACCAGAGAAAATAGCATTCAGAATGCCATGTAGTAGGCTGGACAGGTATTCTCTTTTTCAAAGACATTTTTTCTTTTTGGGACTGAAAATATGTGTCCATGTGTGATTTCTAAAGTCTTAAAAATGTAAAAATCTAAAAGCAAAACTAGATTTTAATACCTGTCATTATATTTATAATCCCTTCGGGCCCCTGGCTGCTTTTTTGAAATTCAATGTATGGTCACCCTACATATAGTGCACTAGATCCATATATTTGTTGTATGACTCATCGAGGTTGTCAGTGAATTTCCACTTTAATTGACTGAAGCTGTGTTCATTTAAAATGGAATCCCTATAACAGAACTTTTGTTATCAGAATGAACGTTTAGCTGCAAAATGACACTTTCAGTTTACATACTGTATATATTCAGTAGGTGGCTTATGCCATGCATAACCTTAGCCCATTGGTACAAATGTTGTCTTATACCCAGTATAGGAGTGACTCTCTAACCCATGAAAAAACGAAAGCGCTTCATGAAGCTTCTAGGCTGATCTTCAATTTGTTCATCCCTTTCTGATGCTGTTCAAAGCCACACGTATCAACATCTATTTTAGAAGTGATTATTGACCGGCTGAAATTCATCTGAACCTGCATTGTGTGCACATAAACATCTCTGTTTCTATGTGCTTATGCAATTGTAGGGCGGGTCTGCGTGTGTGGCTGCATGTACGTGTATTACGGACTGTGGGAGAGAGCTGAATTTGTCTCTGTCCGTGTCGTAACAGTTGCAGCTCAGGGACGCGCTGAGCTATAGTATCAGGTTTCACTTCTGTTCCTCTGATCTTTCAACATTATAACGAATACTAGTCCTCCAATTAGGAGAGCTAATCACCAAATAAATGTCCTTCCATTTATTGCATTGTGTCTGCTGTTCGCTTCTCTTCACTCACATGCTGTATCTCCATAGTACTCTGTGTGAGACCATACCCATTCACACAACATGAAATTGTGAAGCATTATTTCCTTGAACTCCTTGGGCCTTTTCAGGGAAATACTGTGAAATATTGAGCAAAATTGCCAGTATTATGAAGATTGTACGAGGTGACGGGAAACACATTCAAAAACCTCAGAATCCCTTTGTGTGAGGGCTTCCCCCTCCGATGGGGAAGTTGCTGTCACGATATGAAAAAGAACCAAAACAAAACCTCAGGGTGAAAATACCACATTGGGGCTCCCCTCATGGTGTCAGCCCTTCACAGTTTCCTATTTCATTAACTGCTCTACCGAAACAGCCTAGCCTCGGATTAGCCCAAAGTGCGAGGTTGACAAAGAGACACAGCTCAATATAGTATTTCTCCTTCACTTATAACTATCATATGATCATATCACTCTGGAAGGATCAATATGTTCTACCTGTTCTTCCAAATTAAAGAAGTATAACACTACTACTAGGTATGTGGTGCATGTTATGCTTCTGTTCTGCTCCTGAACTTTAAAAATGGAATAGCTTTGAACATTCATTTCATCTACAGCAAACATATTTCAGTTGTTTACCTGTCATGTTAATTGTTTATGCTGCAAACATGTCAGATGTAATGAAGTACATATAAATAATAAAACTTGGCAATGTCCACAGAGGTGTGTGGAGTGAGATTTAAGAGAGCTACAGGTTTGGCTACAGGCTAATTAAATCCTTTGGAGGTTGTTATTTTCAGGTCTGGTTCTCAGTTGTTGAGTGGCTCACAGTGAGAAAAGTGGTGAAGTAAAAAAAAAAAAGGCTTTTGGCAAAAATGTGGTTCATAGGGTATTCTAGGATGATTCTAAAATATGAAATACTAAAGGCAAAACTGTTGAAAAACATGATTGTGCTACACACAACTACTATTACTAATAATAATAGCAATAATCATTGGGTAGGTATCACCTGACCAAAGTATAATAATAATAATAATAATAATAATAATAATAATAATAATAATAATAATACGTTTTAATGCAATAGACTGTGAAATCCTAATGCTGTTCTTTCTGGGACTACTCATTAATTAGAAACTGTAACTTAGCAACACAAAAATAAATAGATTGAAAACAACAGCACATGATGATGATTGCACAGACAGATCTTCAGCAAATTATTATGGTTGATGGTTGTGGCCAGGCTTGAAGTTGACCTGCTTGGCTCCGACCCTGCTGTAGGCCTGACGCTCCTGACTTTTATTCAGGCTACGTTTTCTGTGCCTGTTTTCTAAAAACTCATAATTAATGCATGTTGTGCTAACCTGTAGCACCACACGTCTCTTTTGAAGTTTATGGACGTGTGGCTAACATCTCTCATTAACAAATGTCTCTTCCTTTAATTGTCATTAATTTTTCATAGAAAACATCCTACTCTCACCTATTTTCAAAGCACACATTTAAATAGATGCAGCATAGGAGTTACCAACAGACTAGCATCTTGGCTATTTAATTGTAAATGTGTCTCATACTTTCCCCATCAAATTGCAGAGGAATCAGGGGTTAAGAGGAAGGATGTTAAGTGCACTGATGTCCTGAGGTTACAAAAACAAAGGCTGAAAAATCAACCCAGAAGAAAAAGGAGCAAACTTGAATATTCAAAACATTTTAAAATTAGAAATGAATTGTTCATTAGAAAGGTACAGGCATGAAGAAATTGTTGTACTTTTAATACTTTATATACGTACCACTTTTAATCAAGGCATTTTGTGAAGAATGCTATACCACTAAAGGAATTTATTTTTAAGAAAGTAGCACAAAAGCAATGTACTGTAAAGCATTTTTAAGAAGTCTTCCGCCTGAACAATAGACAGATAATTTATATAAAATCTTTTTATATGACATTATCTATTATAATATAATCATTAAATATACAACAACTTATGCATTATTATTATTATTCATTTATTTATTTACTTTTTGATGTTGTTGTTTTACGTTGACTGATACATAGGGAAAGTGATAAATGTACAGTGCACAAGGTAAATGGTAAAAGCTCTGAGGTTTCCTGCTCTGCGATAATGGATCAAACTTTTAACAATACCGCACGTTGCTGTGCTGTGTTAGTTATTACCAGCAGCGTACAATGCCCGTAATGAAACGTTAAAGTTCACTAAATTAGAAATCACACATAATATAGGCTACGCACGTATTCAGGTGTATAAGACCTTTAAAATAGGTTCCCTCTGTGTGCGAGAGAGAGAGAGAGAGCGAGAGAGAGAGAGGTTGAACCTCTGTAAAGGTGAGCAGAAGAAATGCTCCTATCTCCGACTACTTCCTTTGAACAAAAGACCAATCAGATCGAGTTACATAGGTGTTGGAGCCATCGCGTCCCTCCCTCACCTTTTAGAAGCAGCCAATAAACTAACTCCCTAGAGAGATTGACTTCTAGTCAATCTGAGGCTGAGCCAAGCGCAGGTAACTTAGAAAAAAAGAGTTGTTGGCTTGTTATGGTATTGGCTTGAAAGAGACCCGGATTCTCCCCCCACCCTCCTTTACCAGTTAGACCAGTAACTCAGGAAAAGGCAAACACTCGAGTACTGGATCAGGTACAGTCTCTGGTCGCAAACTTTTTATTGTGTCCTCTTTAAAAATGATCCTCTTTCCTCTCGTTTACTTCAATTGAATTTCCATATCTTTTGTTTGTTTCTCTTATCACGTGGAAAAGGTGAACCCTCGTGCTACTTTATTTGATCTTTGCTTTTAATTGTAGTTTTTACCCTTGTGGTCCCTGATGGCTTCGCACAGTGATACTCTGGTGGTGTTCTTTGGGGCAACAGCTGGTGCAAATGGGGGTAAACTGGGTTCGGATGAGAGGGAAATAATTCTCTTGGTGTGGCAAATTGTGGATCTACGTGAGAAAAAGGTACGGACATGACCCGATTGAGGTTTCCTCTTGGAAATAATATATGTATTGTCTAGTGACGTGATATTCAACGCATTAAAGCTTGACAGCAGACAATTATCAACAAGGTACCCTTTAAATAAAAGTATTTCCTGAAATAGTTCGAACAATCTGCTTTTGGGAACTCAAATGAAGGGCGAGAAACAATTCGTGCTACCTTCATTATAGTTTCAAGAATTTAGCAGTGGCCGAAACAAAGCGTACCTTATTGGTAATACGTCTGACATGTGGGACGTGGTATAGTTCAACGACCCCGCGTTGGCAATTACCTGCTTTGCAACTCCCGAGTTTGTGTAATATTGTGTTCCAGTTTTGAAATCGATTCTTAATTTAAAAAATAATCAGGTGTTTTTGGCCTCAACGGTGAGGGTTCTACGACGCCCCACATCGTGTTCATCAGAACTGGAAACATCAACACTGCGTAAGATGCTTCTCTTAACAGGTGGGGAAGCTTCAACGACGTCTCGTAAAACCAGACACTTTGGAATTGACAGATCAATGTAAAGAGGAGACCGGTTTAACTTTAGACGAACTCTGCAAAGCAGAACCTTTGGACCGAATTCTGCAACAGGTGAGTTGCATTTAAGTGATTATTCCTATTAGATGGCACAAGGTGCTGCAAGTATCATCCCGTGGATTAGGCCCACAAATATACACACTCCCCAGCAAGGCGATGCTCATTTTGCTCGCAATGAAAACTAGGAAGATGGGGAATCGCAGCGTCTTAATATGCATGCGAAAAATCGAACATTTTCTGAGGGAGCTATACGATTTTATTCTATGCAAAACAGAGGAAATTGTACAAACATAACTGTCCATGTGATAGGCCAGAAACCAGTTATTTGCAGTCGGGCCTTTGCAGTCGTTAGTTTTTTAATTTTTTTAAATTTTTTAATTTTTTTTTTTAACAAATTCTTGTATTCTTTAAGTGACCCAAGACTATTGAAACTTAATCTACACTTTCAATACCATTTACATTACCATTTTGTGCTGTAAATACGCTTTGTGCAGAATTTGTCATTCTGTAATATGAAATATTACCAAAGTCTGGGATAATCATACCTGCTAAAGTTGTGTTCCAGATTTGCACTGCCTGATGTGGCTTCACAAGTGTGACTTGAGGCAGAATTATCAGTGTAATGACTTGGTGGGTAATGACTTGTCAGTGAGCTCCAGTGTATTAAATTGGGGCTGGCTGCAAAGACCAGCAGGTCGAGTCTTGTCACTGACTGATGTGCTCAGCAGACATTGTGGAGGTACAGCATTAGCCACCTACCTTTTTAATGAGGACCAGGCAGATGTTTACTCGAGGCCAATCTAGTCAGTGTGCTTTCAATGGCCATGGTGAGTTTTCCCTCCAGCTTTTTAAATAGGCTACATGTGCAGATACTTTTGGACAAAAGAGTTTTACAAACCTTATTTTCCTCCAGTGAGCAGAGGAAATTGTGAAGTAGTTCCTCTCTGAGCCCTTCTGATAGGCATTGAAAAATGTCAGCATAACCATGAATATTATTATTTTTCTGGCTGGTTTGATGGCACCAATTGCTTGTCTTGGAGTTTCATTGTACCTGATGGTGTATGGGTGTGCCAGAGACTTTGTCAGATGTTGAGCTTGACACTTGATGACTTGAAATTATATTCTTGAAACATATTAAGAACCACTGTAGTGCAGAATGTTTCTTATGCATTCTTGTACTTATGATGCAACATTTTTGTGATAACTTTCGAATCCATAACAATATTGTCTATTGTTGCTTCTATGTCTACCTGTGGTTTTATTATTTCTCAGTCATTGAGTCACATGACTGGTACCTGCCAATGGACTGTAGGAGAAAATTAGTTTACTGCGGTATAATGCGGCAAATGGTAACATTTAAATTGAACATTGTACACTCTGTGACATAAATGAATAAGATTTCCCTGTCAGTACTCACAGAATAAACATGTCCTTGTTCTGGGATTGTAAATGTAAAACACCCAGGCAGGGCCAAAATATGGGCTTCTCATGCCTGCTGCCGCCCTTAAAAAAAAATAAAACTCTTTGTTCTGCAGTTTGAAGTGGTGCCTCCTGCATTCAACTCTTTTCTGAAGCCATCGCTATAGAGATGGGATGTGTGTATGTTTTTCTCCAAAGATTTTAATTTAAAATGTCTGCATAATAAGCTCCAGTCACAATTATTTTCATGAACTGACGTTTGGATTTGTGTGCATGGTGTCTTGCAGGTAAATAATTGATTGAAATATTTCCAGGTGTGTCTAATTGTGGGCCTATTTAAGATCAGCTGTGCCTGCTGATGGGTGGTGATCTTTTTGCAATTAGGTTTGGGAAATTTTATTGTCACACATTCGCGGGACATTTACATTGAAGTCTCTGTGCCTGGAGTTCTGGCTTGCGGGTAAATGGACTTTTTAATATGTTTTTGAGCTCTGGCCATTTTAAAAGTCTTTGGTCGCATGAAGAATTGGCCAGCTTTGTGACAACGTTAAACTCATTTTCTTTTTGCTTTTTTCCCTCCCCCTAGAGAGGGTTCTCTTTGTGCTTTAGTAAAGATTAACCAACCAATTCGATCCACGCTTGCTCATTCGTTTGGAATGCTTTCACTGTCTTGGGTTTAGGCAGGGGTCGGTCTGTCAGTTCTCTTGGATTGATCCTGAGGCGAGAAGGTGCCCACTGCTGTCGGACCTCTGGTTTCGGTAGCGGACGCTATGTTTGCTGTTTGCATGGCGGAGGGTTGGAGCTACATCACGGGAGATTTTAAACTAACTAACTAACAAACAAAACAAAAAAAAAGCCCAGAGATTAAATCTCACTCGTGGTATCAAGGACTTCTGCCTGTTTTCTTTGGTGAACTATTAGTATGAGAAGAGGGTACAGTGCACTCCCATTTGCCCACAGGCATTGGTACATAATGACCAGCCTAGTTTAACTGTTTGCACGGAGAGTGTTCTTGTCAGTAGTTGTCATTCTACCCCCCCACCCCCAGGGAGTAGAATGACACAACGTCGACGTGTAGGCAAATCGGACCTGGGGGCTGGCATGGCGCAGGTCCAATCCTGTCACTCCGTGACTCTCTGAACAAGGGTGGGTGGATGGGGTTGTGTGTGGGAGGCCCCAGCACTTGCTTTTCAATTGCTGACTGTCTCCCGAACCAGCGTTCGGTTGTTGGGCAGGATCGACAGGTGTGCTGACGTTAAGGTCACGTGTCAGAAGCGGTTTGCTTTTCGCTTAATTGGGGGTCACGTTGCCCTCACATTTGTAGCCTTTGTGCGCGTCACGAATGTTGAATACAATTGCGGTCAGAACGAGTTAATGTAACTTCCTTTTGAGATTAAAATGACGTAACGCACAAGTATTTAATTTTATGTATTTGTACATATTTGTATAGATTGGCGGCCTGTCCAGGGCGTATCCCTGCCTCTCGTCCAATGCACGCTGGGATAGGCTCCAGCACCCCCGTGACCCTGCCCAGGATAAGCGGGTATAGATAATGGATGAATATTGCATGTATGTATGCTAAAGTATACATGCAAAGGTAATGATACCAAGTTGATACAGGGCATTAAAAAAAGAATTGCCCGTTTTGAGTTGGCAATTTTGGAGCAATCCCTCTCATGCTGTACAGTGCGTCCTCTCCAGGTGTGTGAATGCAGCGTAAACTGAAGCATGTCCCTGTGACTGTAGCGGCCCCGGAGGGCTGCCAGAGGCTCCTTCTCACGTTATCTGTCCCGCCCCTCCCCCCTCCCCCCTCCCCCCGTCCTGCGTCCCGGCCTCGCTAAGCAAACAGGCCAGCCGTGCTGCAGAACGAATGGCCCCATTCCAGGGACGGCGATCGATACCGCTGGGGCTAAAGATCGATTCGGCCCAGCCCCCACCCACTGAACACTGGTTTCTCGGCAGAGGCCGGAACTTTGTCTGGGAGAGCCGGGTTTCTTCACAGTGAAGGGGAATGCCTGAAGCAATATTTAGACTGCCAATTTGCATTCTGGAATAAATTAGCCTACCAGAGTTGGATGTTTGGAAGTTTTTGTGGTTGTTCTAATTGATGTTTTCTTCTCCTTAAGGGTATGAAAAAAAGAAAAATATTTTTGAGGTGCACCTACTCTATTGAACTCCACAGTGCAACTTGACTGAAGTGACGTTCTAAAAAAAAAAAACAGTATCCAAAGCATGTTCATGACAGCCCTCTGCAAAGTGCAGCTTCTCAGGAATTCCGATTTGTTTATCGCTGGACTTTATTAAACCACAATATGGTGCCAGTGACCTGCTTGATATTTTGCTAGCCGTGCCAGATACTCGACATTTGCATGGCGGGTGTCACGTGACGCCGTGTAGTTTTTACAGTGCAAATTCCACCTGGAGGGAAACGCATTGTTCTCTGGGGTTTCGCTTTTAACTGGACGTTGGACGTGTTGAAATACCGCGATCGTGGCACTCTGTTTTCGTTTCATATTCCCGGTTGTTACGTTGACATGAGCTTCTGTCGCGTGGAGCTCGGTGCAGCGTTTCTACCTCGGTGTTGTTCAGTCATCCTTGAATGTGAAGCATTAAATGTAGGGCGTGGCAGTGCGACGTTAGGGCTTGTGAGCGAGCGGCAATTGTCAGGTCTGCTAGCTGTCACCCCAGTGACGCATCCTATAATGGCTGCTCCACTTGTTTGTCCTGACGGAGCACAATTCATCGCACTTCAAAGGGGCAAACCTCAAGAGAAGCTCGCAGACTGCCTTTCTTTGGGAGGGACGTTCCTGTTCTTATTGTGCGGTTTCTGAAGAGAAACGCGGGCTTACGTGTAACTAAAAATATTTGTTTGCTGAATTAAGATGTAGGCAATACATGTTGACGTTCAAAAATGTATTCATCTGCGAAGTATTCCAGTTTAACAAAGAGACACAAATTTAGAAATGAGCGAAAACAATGGTAGCTGCTAAAGCCTACTTTTGTGTTTATAAACACAAAAGATATGAGAGACACTAATCTCCAGGTAGTAGCAGTTATTGCCAGCAGCTGTTTTTTAGGAGATGTCATATTTCTCCAGAGCAATGACTACAGTTAACAACCCTATAGATCTCCTGTTTCTCTAAAGAGCATGTTCGGACTCGCAATGGGACCTCTCGTATGTTGGGAATAATTATTTATGGCTAGTGGCCATCCGAAATGACTTCTCCCAATGAATTATGGGCAGTTGCTTAGCCATATCCTGTGGTGGATATCCCCCTCCTTGGATTTTTAAAAGCTGATTATTTCCCTACGTGGTTTGAAGCTTATCTACAGAGATGAAAGTGGAATTGACTTGAAGCCTCAAACCTTTTATTTTGAAATGAAATACTGTAGCAGTCAAAAAGGTAACCTGACAGAAGGATGTTACAAATATTGTCCCCTTTGGGGACAAAGTCTATTGCTTAAATATGACCTGAGGAATCACTGTAAATTAGAGCAATGGATTGTAGAGAGGGTTGTTATATTACAAGAAAAACAGTCTGAAAAATGGCCCTCATAATGTTTAATGGTTATTAATGCACACAGGAATGTGTAGTTTTACCATTGGTTCAGCACACTCAGGAGTGTGTGGGCTCTGTGTTGGTGTATTTGACACAGCTTAATTTTCATTTGTGAACTGCGCTTGCCTCTGTTGCTTGATGATGCTGTTTGCTGATGATCTGTGCAGTAATTACCCAGTCAATATTTCCCCCATTCTGCTCCGACCAAAAACCGGTCTGACTAGCTCTCCCTGCCCTAACCACAGTCACTGTCACTCCATTACTCTGTCACTCCATTACTCTGTCACTCCATTACTCTGTCACTCTATTACTCTGTCACTCTGTCACTCACTCTACTGACCTTGTTTCTGAATTCTAATGGGCATTTCCCCCTATAGCTTTCCTGTTGATGTATTCTAAATTCTAGTTATTTCTTTCTTGTAGGTTAAACTATTTTTATGTTTAGGATAAACTATTTTGATTATTATGGCACTGGCAGAAAAAGCTGAACTGTAGATGGTTCTAATGAAAGAAATGCTTATTTTCTATTGAACGTCTTAGCTGATTTGAGGTATCTTGAATGGTGAAGTTGTAGTGCTTTGATGCAGGCCATGGTCAGACTGACTGTCTGGCATATTCGAGCTGCAAGGGCCACAATTTTGAGCTGCTGGACCACTTAAGGGTCGTGATTGCAATCCCCCTCCACCCCTACTCCTCCAGGTTGTCATTGAAATCCGCGATTGCAGTCTCCCCCTGAACTAATGGCAGCTCTGCGCTATCATTGTGATATCGCATGCATCTGGACATGCCCTCTTTCCCCTGAATCCCCAATCATTGTACTGTGTGCCATCATTCAGTTGCGCTTCTATTGGATTTTGCTTTATCACTGTTTCTGAACATCTTCTCCTGCCCAGGGATCACAGCTGGAAAATTAGCCGCGTAGCTAAATCTTAAATTTAGCATCGACACAGTTGCTGAAACAGTTGACTGTTCTGCAGTCACATAAGTAAATGAAATAAGTGAAATAAATGGTGCAATTGTAACCCCCCCCATTGTAACCCCCTCACCCCCCTCCTCCAAACACAGTTCCAGCAGGCAGTCTCCAGTGAGCTGAAGGCTTTGGGCAGAAGCTCCTACACACTCTGCGTCGACGGCCCCCTCCTCATTAGGCAGGCCTTCCATCCAGAAGCTTCCAAAAAGGTAAGGGACGTGGCCGCAGCAACCGAGGTGAACCCTCGCAGTCAAGGGCCAGTAAAATTGCGGTAGGATTCGCGAAAAACCTCCATAGGTTCTACATTTCCCTCTCTTCGGGCCTGGTCTCCCGGATTTTGACCTCTAGCCAGTCGTCGCCCAGAGCAGTTTTGGCGGTCTGAGTGACTGTCCGGCTCGACGGCGGCACTAGCGCCGAGCTGTACGTGTCATAATCCGCTCTGGCATGCCAGGTATTCTGAGGAATGACCAGGACCTCGGCTCTCCCGCTTCCCTTTTTCCATTCCCGTCTTGTTCTCTCCTCTCCCATGGTTTCATAATTCTTCCTCGATCACTTGAAGGGATGGTTCACGTTCTAAGTTACTATGTAGGCCCTGTTTCTTAACCACCATGTTACAGTGACACCAAGTTTCTTGTCCGGTTGACAGATGTTTGCAAGGTCGATTGAGGCGTTGAGGCGGACGTTGTTTGAGTGTGTTTGTGTTAAGTGGAAAAACCCCCTGAGCGCTGCTCAACCGATGCATTCGCTTTGTCCGAGCGGTTGCGGCGACATCAAAGACCGCTCGTTCCGTCTCTGTCCCAGAACTTCGTCCTCCCCGACTGTTTCTTCTCCTTCGTGGACCTGCGGAAAGAGTTCCACAAATGCTGTCCGGACGCCGGCCTGGCCGAGGACCTGACCGTGGCCTCCATGCTGCAGCGTATCCTTGCTCCTCTGCGAACGGACGACAGTCTACGTCGCGCTCGGAACATTCCGCCCGCTACGCGCCGCCTCCCCCCCCGTGTGCGCGGCGCCTAGCGTAGCCAAGGCAACCCTGATGACGTTCGGAAATCTTCCATTGCCCTTAACACCGCTCGTTCAGATGTCTGCGCCCCTCCCACAGACACGGAGCAGGTCGCCGGGGTGCGGGAGGTTAAGGGGATGGTGCTGCTGACGTTGCACCTGTTGTCTGATCCCTACAGTAAGTGCCACCGCCTGTCGAAGTCCCCCCTTGGTCACCCCCCCCCCCCCCGTGCAGTTTATCCCCTCCCTGTTTCTCTGTGCTCATTGTATGGTGTTAATTGGAATGCAGTGTAATGATGTGATTAGTGTCCAACATGGTGCACACGCAACACAAAACCCTGTTATTGATATGCGTTTCTCTTCACACACAAACACTCTTTGACCTGTTCAGAGAGCGTTCAGTATCTCGTTCTTGTTTTTCGCTGTAAAGTGAGCGAGAGGGCAGGCATGTCAGCGAACGGGTCTGTTTTTGCATCTGTGTCTGCGTCCATATCTGAGTATCTGAGTCTTTGTTGTCCCAATCCAAAAGCAAAGACTGAGACCTTGCGTCGTCTGCACGTCTGTTGGTAACTTTGTTTGAACTATTTTACAGATCACAAATTTACCGGTCTTGAAACCGTGAAGTACAAATTTGAGTCCGGAGCATGGTAAGCGTTATTTTGTTAATAATTCCATTGTCTGGATTCTGCTGAATTCAGGTGTTGGAGTAGGTTTACAGGTAATTACCAAGATTACAGGGTGTCTTTCCCACAAAGATCAAATTTGCTCTGTCTCTTGCTGTCTCTTGCTATAAGTGCCCTGGGCCATCTTACCATTCAGTGTGGGATTTACTCCCCCCCCCCCCCACCCACCCTTTCAACTCAAGTTGAAAACCATCTCCTAATTACTCTTTCCAAATATTAGGCTCCATTTACTATTCAGTAGACATCTTCACTTAATCTTGGGGTCAGTTATAAGTTTCCCCTTGGTGTAGCCATAGCACGCTAATAGTCCAAAATCTGATTCTTAAAGCCTTCAGTAGGTGCCTTGCAATTTTGCATTACCTAACCTAAAATTTAACACCCATTGAAAACCTTAAGCATTACACTTTCCAAGTCTTTGGCCCAAATGAATAGGTTTTTATGGAGTTTGCGCTCTCCGATTAGTCTACCCTTTAAGTATGCCGGAGGCTTCAGTGTCCAGTGCTCTGATATGTTTTTGTCTCATAGGGTTTGTTTTGCGCTAGTGCATTTATGAGCTTATTATAGTGGAGTGCGCCATGTTAAATGAACTCATCTTTCCTTGCAGCAGTAAGATGGAGCCGGTGGACAGCGAGACTGTGATTCGAGCCAGGGGGTTGCCGTGGCAGTCGTCTGACCAGGACATCGCCCGATTCTTCAAGGGGCTCAACATCGCAAAGTAAGCGGGCTAAAAATGGCGTGATAAGTGTGCAGCTATAAATGGTGTTGAGTATGATATGACATTTTAAACTAACGATCAAACTGATTGTTATCCCTCTTTAGGAATGCTGGAAACGTTCAATACAATGCCTAATTTTTTAGCTGTTCAGAAGTCACGCATGATGCCGTGCATTCCTCGTCCTGAACACCTGAACACCTCAGCTTCTGAAAACCTCCGGTTTAATCCCCTAGACCGCAGAACTGCATTACAGCTGGAACAGCTAATCCTTATTTCACAGATTCAGATAGCCGTTCCAGTTGTAATGCACTTCTGGGGTCTAGAGATTTAAATCTTGAAGGTTTGAACTCCAGCTAAGCACACTGTAATTGACCCTCAAAGTTCTGTATTTTTCATTAACTTGTGCTTGTGCGTGTCTGGGCATGCGTGTGTGTGTGAATGTGTCTGTTTGTCTGTTTGTGTGTATGTGTGTGTTAATGTGTGTGTTTGTACGTCAGGGGCGGTGTGGCGCTTTGTCTGAACGCTCAGGGCCGGAGGAACGGAGAGGCCCTGGTGCGCTTCATAAACCCCGAGCACAGAGACCTGGCCCTGGAGCGCCACAAGCACCACATGGGAAACCGCTACATCGAGGTCAGCCATTTTCTCCTCTCCAGATACGCACTTTACCCCTGAACCCCCTCTTAAACAGGGGGTTAAATGCAAGCTTATTCCCCTAGTCTTACACTCTGTGTATACTCAAGAACACCTCCATTTGTCAAGTTTCTTTCATGCATCTTTTACTTTAGTTTTTTAATCAATTAAATTTTTTTTTAAGGAAATCAAAATCACCGGTCACTAAGCCTACTGATGGGGAAATGCTTGATTTCTTCATTCTTGTTGTGTTAGCTTAATTATTTTAAGATTCATTATCTCCTTAAATGCATCCTCAACACACTGCCCTTTTTGTGAATTTATCTGAATTTTAGCACTGTATGCTGACTTCAGCTGCTGTTATACTTGCCTGTTTATTCTTTGCATAAAAGCATGGTGGGAAATGGAGTACAGAGGATGCTCTAAATTTGTCCTCTACCTATGATTCCAGGTGTACAAGGCGACGGGAGAGGAGTTCCTGAAAATAGCTGGAGGTTAGACATTTAAGACATCTTAATTTCATATGTCTGGCTGCAAACCGGTTAATCGTTTCCGTTAGCATTTGGCTTTCCTGTACACGACTGAATGACAAAGTCTCAAATGCACTGTAGTCCAAGACTCGGTCTGATTCTGCGCCAGACCATTCGCTCCCTCAGCCCCTCTCATTGGAGTGAATGGCGCTTTGTGAGAGCGTTCGCTTACCTCGAGGAAACCGTAGCCCCGCGAATAGCGGTTAGCCCCTTCGCTGCGGCCCTCCTAACTACAGCCAGTGAATGGGGCCGATACGCAGGGCATTGTGCGGGCAGGCGCCCGGCCCAGAGGTTTTTACGGCTGACAAAGAGAGCGTAAAGGCACAAAAGGCAAAGCTGAGGGTTTCATCACGTCTTTGAAAGCGACGGGGGCCTTTGGTGAAAATGGGCTCAGGAGCGATAGAGAAATCGGTCTTTAGACTTTGAACGTTGAACAGACCTGTTAAGATTGGTGTATGCTGGCCCCAAAGGATGATGTGAAAACAGCGGGAGGGAACTAACTGTGCATCTGCGAGTGTGTGTGTGTGTGTGTACGTTCTTGTATGTGTGCGTCTGTATGTGCATGCGTGCGTCCATAGGTACGTACACACGTACATACGTACATATATACATGCTCTGAAGAAATTCTAAGCAATTTGTTTGACAAGCAATGTAGTTTTACTAGCTCAAGTGTGATTTGAAATTGAAGCGCAAAATAATATATTGGAAGAAGTTTGTAGTTAGTGTGGTGGGTAACGCCCCTCTCTACACACAGGAACCTCGAACGAGGTGGCCCAGTTCCTGTCGAAGGAGAACCAGGTGATCATCCGCATGCGCGGGCTGCCCTTCGCCGCCTCGCCCGAGGACGTGCTGGGCTTCCTGGGGCCCGAGTGCCCCGTCACCGACGGCGGCGAGGGGCTGCTCTTCGTCAAGTACCCCGACGGGCGGCCCACGGGCGACGCCTTCGTGCTCTTCGCCTGCGAGGAGTACGCCCTCAACGCCCTCAAGAGGCACAAGCAGATCCTGGGGAAGAGATACATAGAGCTGTTCCGCAGCACGGCCGCCGAGGTCCAGCAGGTAGAGGGCCCCGCCTAACCCCCTGACCAATATGGCCGCCTTCTGCCACTTTTAATCAGCAGCTGAGCCACGATTCTGTATGACCACTGATTTGGGATCTGATTTCCCCGTTTTCACATTCTGTACTTATCAATCACGTGCCAAAAATTATAACTGATCCTGGATCAGTATGCCCACCAAATCTGAGACGCTTTGTGATTAGACGTGCATAGGAATGTGTATTTCAGCCAGCTTTTAGGTTTATAACTTGGATTGTTTGGCTGCAGTTTTTCTGCCTTAACACCCTCTCTGGCAACACATTTGACTGAATTTGAATGGTGAACATTAGCCAAAAAATGAAAAATCTGCGCTTCTGGATTGGATTGGGCATCACTCTGCACTGGTCTTTGTCCCTGGTTTTTGGGTCGTGAAACCCCTTATATGATGGCTTCCGTCTGCTCTGCGACCCCGCACTCCAGGTCCTGAACCGCTACATGTCCACGCCGCTGATCTCCACCCTGCCCCCGAGCCCGGCCCCCATGGTGCCGGTCCCCGTCATGGCCACGCCCCCCTTCCTGACCTCCAGCAGCAGTCGGGACTGCGTCCGGCTGAGGGGGCTGCCCTACACCGCCGCCATCGAGGACATCCTGGAGTTCATGGGCGAGCACACCGTGGACATCAAGCCGCACGGCGTGCACATGGTGCTCAACCAGCAGGTAAGAGCCGCCCGTACCATTAACAGCAGTTTAGCCCAAATAGCACGTTTAGCGCTCTTAGCGTATCACGATTAGCATCGCTAGTAACTTCTCATATCTGCTCTAACGTAGATTAGCCTAGCTGCCATATTCTCTCGTCTAACCCCGCCCAACGCTGCCGTTTCAGGGCCGTCCCTCGGGAGACGCCTTCATCCAGATGAAGTCGCCGGACCGCGCCTTCATGGTGGCCCAGAAGTGCCATAAGAAGATGATGAAGGACCGCTACGTGGAGGTGTTCCAGTGCTCCACGGAGGAGATGAGCTTCGTGCTGATGGGCGGGACTCTCAACCGCAGCGGCCTCTCACCCCCACCCTGCAAACTCCCATGTAGGTCACCTGACCAACCTTCGACTTACTGACCAAAATAAAACGCCTTTTATGAACAGGGAGACCTCACAATTAACCTTACAAGCTTTGATCAAAATATTGTGTTGTAACATGAGCTTTAAAAGGTTACATTTTGGTTTGCTGTCAGCCTGTTACTACAGTTATGTTGTCTTCCAGGCAATGCTGCATGTTTATGAAGATAATATTTCTAAGAGTCATGGTACTGCCTTTGAATTATTTCAGATAAAAAGCACAAAGACAACAAGTGCTTAATGCGACCCTGTTTGTATCTGAGAGTCTGAACATCGTTGTAATTATAGTGTCTGCTGACCTCCAAATTGGGTCAGATTTAACCCACTTGGGTAAAAATATGGGTGGTGTGGTGTGGAGGGGGGAGGGGTGGGGGAGGACACCTGCAGTCTGCAAAGTCACCTTTGTGTCAAGTCGACACCTTTTCCTCCTGGTCGGGGATCAGGGCTCCCTCGGGCTGTTCGTGCTGTTGCCTGTTTGTGTGTAAACATCTCCTGAGGGGCTGTGCTCTGCTCTGGCGTGTTTACACCGACCGCAGAACCCGCAGGTCAACGGTTAGCGCATCAACAAGGACGGCCCCTGCCGCAGCTTTGCATAACGCGGATAAGACCAAAGGCTCGGCGGTCGGCTCCTATCTAGACGCGGGAGATAAGCAGGGGACAATGGCGCAGCGCTAACGGCTGACGCGTCGCTAACGGTCGACGTACCGCTAGCGGCCGCCGCAAGGCGCGCCAGGGTGGAACCCGTAGCGGGCGCTAACTCTCTGCTCCCGGGCCCGCAGGCCTGTCTCCGCCCACCTACGCCGCGTTCCAGCCTCCCGCCGCCATGCTCCCCGCCGAGGCGGCCTTCTTCCAGCCCCCCCTGCTGGCCACGCCTCGCGCCGCGCAGCCCCCCGCCCACAGCGCCGCCCACGCCCTGGCCTACTACCCGCCCCAGGCCCACGCCCAGCTCTACATGAACATGAATATGAACTACACCGCGTACTACCCCAGGTGAGCCCGCCACACTGATCCGGAACTGCTCACACTACTAAACTAGAGCGAGGCTTTTAGTGTTCCTCTGTCGCTCCCAGCTACAGTGCTGCTGTGTTTTATGGGTAATTCCTCGCTTATCCCTTAATCCTGACAGAGAACATAACCAATTGGGCCATTAAGCCCACATAAGCTTGTCATTTTGCTAACTGTCTTGAGCAAATCTTCCTTTTGTTCATTCATTTCGTGTATCTGTGTTAAGCTTGAACACTGCAAGGCTAGTTGAGCTGATCCATGGATTAATTATATAGACCTGTGTGGACAATTGATTTCTAGATTCCGTGTGAAATTTATTTGGCCCTTTTCCGTTCTCACTCCACCAATTGATTTTAAGGAATCCACTGTAATAATGAAGTTCTTACCTTTGTCAAACAAAAAGCAAAGAATAGCAGCTGGAATTTGCATGTAACTGTTTTTATAGATTATTTAGCTTTTGAACTTTGAGCACCTCTCACTATAGAAGTCTGAGAACTATGCAGCATGTTTGTGTGTTCAGAACTGGCTGACTGATTTCAGGACCAGCTCTTTTGCTGTGTATTGATTCACACCGCACATAAAATCCTGATGCTAATGACAAAGGCTGTTCGGTCACTATTGGCGTTGAGACATTTTACAAAATGGGAGTTTAAAAAGGAAAACGCCGATTTCAGTGACTGGGCAGGAGAGGACGGTCTCTCACGTGATGGGGTTTCGTTTCCCAGCCCCCCCGTCTCCCCGTCGACGGTGGGCTACTTCGCGGCCCCGCCCGGCGCCATGGCCGCGGCTGTGGCGGCCCCCCCTCCGGCCCCCATCATGCCCCAGACGGGAGCCCTGGTCAGGATGCAGGGCCTGCCGTTCAACACGGGCGTCAAAGACATCCTCAGCTTCTTCCAGGGATACCAGGTCAGTTGCCGCCATTTTGTTCCAACCCTCCTCTCCTCTCATGGGAGTGTGTGCACTGTACGATGCTTCAGTCACCTTGGTGGGCATTTACCTGTAGCCATTTAGTTCTGCCATTTCCCCTTCCTGTCCAGCGAGAGGAAAATCCAATATCCCCGTTTATTTATTTATGCGTTAATTTATTTTGCCGGATGACATTTGTTTCCAGGTTCATTTGCTTGCACATGGAGATGTGCAAATCTTTCTGTCAGGTTTCCATTTATTTTCCTGCCCTGGCCACAAAAAGCATTTGAGTGAATCTGTAATCCTCTATTTATGTCTATCTTTCATCATTGCTATGTCCCCCTCAGTCTCACCTGCTTGGTGCTATTGGTCTGTGGGGAGACAACCTCACAAAATTTTATCTGTTGTCCGTTTCCTCACAGTATTCCATTGAATTTCTTTGTGCCACTATATCGTAAGCAGAAGTGTGTCATCTGTTTCTGTAAACCTTAAAATGAGGAATGTTTTATTACTGTCGACCAATGTGTGCTAATGTGCTAAAATAGTTAGCCACAGCAAGTTACAGGGACACGGTACGGTGTAGAGGTATGATATTGTGAAGCTTTCTGAAAACGCGGTGGAAAAACCCGGTGGAACTGTGGGAATTCAAACCCTCCCTGTTTTTGTGCATCTCCCTCCTTCGGCCTACCCCCCCAAACCGGCTGATAAACGCATAGGCGGAACCTTCCGTGGACGGTACTGTATGACCTCCAGTTTGCTGAGAGGGAAAAGGGGCTCCAGTTCATTTTTGGTATTGTCTGGTGGAGTGTGATTTGGTGTGGGGTTTTATTTACTATGTTTTAAAATTCTTTGTTGATTTTTGAGTGGGTTGGTACATTAGATGGGTTGTTTTTTTTTGGGGGGGGGCGGGGCTGGTGTGGGGTGTTGATTGGCACTGGCACGGAAGTTACATGTCACATGGAAGGTCTAGCAACTGTTAACTGTCACGGGCAATAATGTGCTATGTGTCTGTCACATACTACTTTTTGGGAGATATTAAATGAGTCGGATATCCGATTTTTCTGTGACCGCTTAATCATAGACTGAATCGCTGAATTGGTACTTGAAGACAAAATGGTCGCCAGTTATGGAATTTGTTTTTAATACTAAATTTCAAATTACAAAATGCTTTCAAATACTTTTGTTTAACCTGCTATTTGATATATCTGTAATTGACATGCAAGCAGGTTACATGCCAGCTGGATTGTTAGCATTCTGTAATTTGCATGGTTTGTGCTGCTCCCCCTTATCTATATCCAAGCAACCAACGCTGTAAGTACTGTTTGAGTTATTTGCGGTCGTGGAGTACAGTCTGTACATAAGTTCTCTCTTCCAGATCCTTCCAGTGAGTTGAAACAATACTTCCGATACATATTTTAGTCAGTGCTTTAATATATTATGACAAAATAATGTAATTGTAAAAATTGGCATTAATCTGTGTCTGTATAAGAAATTACAATCGCAAAATCCCAGTTCATTGGCCTTTTATGAAGTGGATTTAAAAACACATGGAGTGTTTACCACATCCTCTGCATTTGTTCCCTGAGAATTGCCCTAAATATCTCATTTTATTTTGGTCTCGCTTAAATATATTGGCAACTTAATAGTTCACAACCTAAAAATAAGAATGGGAGATTGCAGGGGTAGCAACTGTTTCAATGGCTCCATTGGGCCATGTACTTAATTGTCTATATTTCCATCTAGTGGTAAAGCAGAGGTACTGATATTTATTTTGGGGGAGCAGCTCACCATTTCCAGGGTGTTCCTGCTGCGGTCAAAACTAGGAAAATCGGGTACTCCCTGAAGCTCGTTTTTCAAGGAACCGTTGTTGTCGCATCAAGAATCAGTTTTAACCTTGGTTCCCACATATTACTTTTGACAGTACAGTCATCAGCTGCTTTCATAAGTTGCTGAACTAGTGTGGCTATTATCGCCCCCATGTGGAGAGCATGGGGAATGCTATGTATGAATGCTATGGCCTAGTGCAGTGGTCTCCAACCCTGGTCCTGGAGAGCTACAGGGTCTGCTGGTTTTTGTTTTTACCTTAAAATCAGTACCCAATTGAGACCCAAGACACCAGGTGAGTTGAGTTAACTGTGTAATCAACTGCTCTAATTGATTCATGATGTGCAGAGTCACTATGAAAACCAGCAGACCCTGTAGCTCTCCAGGACCAGGGTTGGAGACCACTGGCCTAGTGCCACCCATCCATCCCGAATAGAAAAGGCCTACTCTATGCGCAAACCGGCATGTGCTGCAGGGGGTTGGATAGAGCAGTGTGGATCTAGGGCTGGGGCGCTATGTAGGGGGGAGTGGTGTGTATGTGTGTGTGCGTGCATGCCTGTGTGTGTGTGTGTGTGTGCATATGTGTGTGTGTGTGCGCGTGCGTGCTTGTGTGTGCATGCCTGTGTGTGTGTGTGTGTGTGAGGGCCTGACGCTGACCCTTGCCACTTGTGCTGTAGTACGCTCCTGATGACTACGGCAGCGTGGTGCAGCTGACTGATCAGGGGCGGGGCCTGATTCAGCCCAAAGAGTGGCTCTGTCTCTGACGAGCCGAAGGAGGTAAGACCCTGCATGGCGCTCTCCGGCTCGAACCCGATGGGGCTCGCGGGCGATGCTCTACTGAACTCCCAGAATCAACAGGGCCTTCAGATTGGCGGCCGTCGTCATCGCCTTTTCCTCTTTGCCTGCGCCCGCCAAAATCGCTTCGCATCCGTTTTTTTTCCCCAGAATGCACTAACCTGGTTGAGGCTTCTCCTTTTTGTTTCCTGTAACCAGTCAGAACTGTGAATGTTGAGCGGTCCATCCTATTCAACCCAAGAGGATGGGAATGAATCGTTATCAATTTGGGGGTGTTGTGGTTTAATCGCTGGGGGAAATGATTTCCTGGTGACAAAATAGCCAGACTCCCAGTGTACAGCAGACCAGCTTCAGCTGCTGTATTTTGTTTTTTTTTGTTTTTTTTTAACTCTGAGGGAGAAGTGGAGTGGCTTCCTGCAAATATTTGTATGCTCCATAAGAAAGATAAAACAGAATTATTTTTTTTCCCAGTTTGTAATAAGAATTCTTTAAAATGAAAAGGAAGTTCCCCTGAAAAAAGAAACAGTATTAACCTACTTCTAAAGTAGGTTTCAAAGCATTTGTGGTTCCACCACTACTAAAATATTGCATCATAAATGTTGTCTCCATAAATACCAAAACCAAGAATACACCTTCCATTTATAAAAATAGACTCAGCTTGGGTGAAGTGCTGATGGTTTTCTGTATATAGCATACAAGCTAGGCAGCTGCAGTGGTGTACTCAGCAGAGTGAATCTGTCCAGGCTGTGAAAGAACAGAAAACATACAAAACATAACAAACAAAATGGTTGATTGTACGTTTTGAGTCAAAAAAATATTCTAAAAGGAGCCACTTCATTTCAGTGCATTGTTTGCATAAGTATTTATGTTTTCTCTAATTATATCGACGCTTCTTTATTTTTGAGCGTTACGTTAAACATTTAACATTCTTCTACTCTATTGTTAAATGTAACTCTGTCCTTTTTGCAACCTTAAGTGTGTCTGTCTTTCCCGTTTGTTTTTGATTTCCCATTCCAAAATCATGCTTGATTCTAATACTCTGCCGGAGGTGATGCATACTTGGGGCATAACGGAACTTTTCCTTTTTTGACAGAACGCGTTCATTTCTCTCTCATTGATGCATGACTTCTGTTTATGAATAGCTCTGTTGGTTCCGCCTTCGAGGCTTACGGTAAAAGAAGGGCTGGCGCTCGACGCCCCGGTGACGCTGTAGCCGTGGCGACGGTAGTCAGGGCCTTTTGCTGTGCTGTGCTCTGTCGGCAGCTCCAGGCGGACGCCGTCCTCGTCCTCTACAACCTGAGCGGCCAGCGGAGCGGGGAGGCCCTGGTGACCTTCCCCAGCCGGGAGGCGGCCAGGCAGGCCGTGGCCGAGCTCTCCAGCCGCCCCCTCTCCGGACAGCCCGTCCACCTGACCTGCTGCGACTGACCTGGCAACCTGGCCAGGGGGCGGGGACAGCCCCAGCCCCTCCCCCCGTCCCCGCTCCCCCCCGCCCCCGTTCCCCCCGATCTCTGTCACTACGGCAGACTGACACGCCCCACGTGGAGGACTACAGGGAAAAAAGACATGCTGCACACATATTTAAACGTGTCATTCTGTCTCTCTCGGAAGTGCCTTTGTTTTGTACAGTGCCTTTGTTTTGTACATAGGAATATCTGTGTGCTCTTATGCAAGTCAATAAAAAAATGAAATGTGTATATAGACACTAAGCAGCTCAGTCCCCTGTAGACGTGAACTCAAATGGAACAACCACTCTAATCTGAGTTTGCCTGAACAAAGCCCTCCAATGGAAGAGCTTCCTGTCTTGGAAACCCAGCTTGTATCCAACGTTCTCTAGGCTATGCATTATATATAATTAAAGCCATATAAACTGCTTCTACCTTCAGCTGCCAATGGGAGTTAAAGGGAAGACAAATGAACTACTACTGATCAGTGAGCGTTCCTCGTTTATGCCAACGTGCTGTAGGAGTTAGGGCCAAGATAAAATTTAGCATTTGCTTTGTTATATGAACGGACCTCTCGCCTCATATTTGTTTGCTCTTAATGGACAGAAAATATGTGCAATTACTGTAATGACTTTCCTTTGGAATTTTTTTTTCTTTACTCTTGTCAGAAAGTATTGTCTCAGCAACACCTCCACAGTAAAACTAGAATTACATGGCTCACGTTGATTTTGTTTAATCCACCAACGGTGAAATTACTTTGAAATGGGAAGAGTTTGTAGGTTTTATTCGAGTTTACTCAAGACTTGTCTACGAACCGTTTACACTGGAAAGGACTTCACTAGGACTTTTTTATTACTTTATATTTCTAAACCGTTTTGGTGTCTGCAGGGTGCTGTATATCAGCAGTATTCCCTTTGTCCATCAAAGAGCCTTCACCCTAAAACCAGCAAGTGGTTCTGACCCCAAGGAGCGGAGTTCACCTCTAGCTGCTTTAACTGATAAATTAAGGACTGGGGGTCCTTAAGGGCAGGAGCGAGTACCGCAGCTGCAGGTTCTCATCGGACGCGTTCGTTTTTGACGTGACTGGTCTCCGCAGAGAGCCCCAGCGGGTTTGCTTTCTTGTCTTCGTGCCTTCATCAGAGTGCAATACCGGCAGGACAGTGGGCAGGCCACTAGAGAGGTGGACATTTTTTTTTTTGTTGTTTTTTTGTTTTTTAATAAACAAGTTTGAAACTTGTATGACTTTGGAACTATGTAGCTGTTGTATGTGAAGAAAATTGATGTATTTTTTTTTTCCTGTATGGGAGGAATTGGTAAGTCGGGTTTAACTTGTGTATTAAAACGGTTTTACCAATTCTACACGGGCAGCCGCTGCCTTAATGATTTGTGTGTTTTGGGGCGATGTTACGTTGTGTGCCGAGCTGGCGAGCAATTATTCACCAAAATCACAGGCATCTGAAATTTGGAGTGATTCACCTTGAAACTTTCCTGGATAACACAGGTTGTGCATAGTGTAAAAGCTTTAGTCTGAGATGTCACAGAATTATTAGTTGAACAAAACAACCAGTAGGTGGGGCTGTTGCAAATGTAATGTTACCTTTAGCCAATTCTAATGGAAAGGCACTAAACCTGTATGCATACTACTACAGTTCAAAGTAATCTAACTACTCTAACTACAGTATCCGTGACCGCACAATAACACGTAATGAGCTCTGATGTCTCGGCGGATTCGTTCGCACGAACGTGGTGAGGACCCATCTGCAGGAGGGGAAAAACACTGCCCTGAGACCACAGGATGAGGTCTGTGGTTTCACTTGTGGGAGCACTTTCTACTCCCACTCTGCTCACAGGATACCAGGCAAAGGCACAGCCACCACCCTCCAGTACCCCAGCGAGGATTACGCCCTCATGCAGGGCTTACTTTTTAACATACGCTTTTTTAAATGAAAGGAATAGTAATTCCCTTCCTACGCATTAAAATGTTCAGTGTTATACATCTACTTTTACAGAGTACATCTGGTCTCTATTGCACTCGCACATACTGTTGGTGAACTAACACTGGGCTATTGGTTTTGATGGGTAGGATATTTTTTCCTGTCCCTCAATGGCAGTTGTTGATGATGCTCCTGGGAGTCGACGTGCAAGTTCCTCTGTTCTCGCCCACGATCCTGTGACCGTTTGCGTTCCACACACCACACAGTGCTGCAGGATCGAGTGTGTAGCTATCAGTCCTCCACCTGCACTTTGGTCCTTTTGAAACCGCTTAACACAGCCAATGAACATTGGCTCTACCCTTAATAGCTTTCCAATGGCACCCAGACGCAGAAACCCACACCAGAAGCCGGTTCAGAATTTTGCTTTTAATGATACACTATTCAAGAAGACCCTAAAACACAAGGTATTCCCTTTGAATATCTCCAACAACAAAAAAAAAGCACTGCATTCTTAAAAATTACAAAATGTTAAAATACAAAATGTACACCAAATTACAATACAAGGCTGTGTAAACCTCAGCTAAGTATACATTTTTCCCTTTTATTTTACAAAACCTTTTTTTAAAAAATATTTTACCGCACACCGTTAGGAATGACATCCATCTTAGAGTATCAAAAATAGAGTTCAACAGCAAGCCTTTCCGCCCTGTCTGAAAGTGTCAAACGCGTTGTTCAATCTTTGGTAACAGAGAAGCGCAGTGGAGCGTGCTGACAGGAAACCTTTGTGTCGTCCAAGTTCCTCAGGGCTGTGGGCCTAAACAGTCTCCACCCCGCTGTCCTACCTCAATAAAATTTTCACAAAATCTTTCTAAAAGAATTGCAAAAGGGTTTACGTACAATGAGCAGTCTTTACATATATTAAGGCATCTCTACAGTATATTGTTTTAATAGTTTAAAACGAATGACCGTCAAGACATCGAAAAGCGCAATATAGCATCACTTTTTTTCCTCGTAAATTTCTGCATAATACAATCGACGTGTGAGAGAGTGAGCTCATATAAATAAGTACCTGCCAAATTTCACACCATGTCGTACCCTCAGTTTGCATAGTCCAATGCTACCGTGTGCTTTTTGTCCATTGAAATTCAACGAGAATTTCTTTTTTTCCCAAAGAAGTCAAATCTACAGTTTATTGGGAACACACACCAATGTGCGCAAATATATACAAATATACGATGCACGTACTGTATCTTTACAAGGCAGATATTCCTTTAGAAGTGTAAGTTCTTGAGTATGTCTTGTGTATTTTTTATGTTAATAAGAATCTACACTTATGCTGTACGTCTGCAGGCATCAAGGTTCTTTTGAAAGGCATCAAACAGGTTCTGGTGCATAGTGGAATTCACTGTGATTTTGACATGACTGCACAGCATCAACAACCTTCCATTTTGGAGACTTGCAAAGCCTAAAATGGCCATGACGGATTATAAATGTAATGACAAGCAAGCCTCTTCATTGTCAATTAAAATGGAACAGGTTAAGGCAGAGCTGATGCAAACCTGCAAATATAAGTTACACATATTACTATGCCGCAGTACATATTACTGAGTCCCTGCTCATAATTCATCATGTCAGGCCGTAAGCAAATACGTCAGCTGACTATGGCTTGGATACACTCGACATTTGTCCTCAGTTCTGACTTGCAAATTGAATGGAAGTTCCTTCTTAACCAACACTTTGACTCGCTCAGTGATCATGTCAATATTTCTTGGGCTAATTTTCAGAGCTTTCTTCTCTGTCATTTTGCTTGGTTTAGAAACACCCGACCCACAAACAAATGCTGTCAGGTACCATTATTCCATACGCTTTCATTTTGCACAATATCCACCCAAAATGCCTCCCGCATAACACATGGTAAATGGACTGCATTTATATAGCGCTTTTATCCAAAGCGCTTTACAATTGATGCCTCACATTCGCCAGAGCAGTTAGGGGTCTTGCTCAAGGACACTTCGACACGCCCAGGCCGGGGTTTGAACCGGCAACCCTCCGACTGCCAGACAATCGCTCTTACCTCCTGAGCCATATCGCCCCAAACAACCGTCAGAAGAACAGAAAGCGGAATCTGATTAGAAATGCATGGATTAATGTGAACCCAAGTGGCCCACACAGTTTTGCTTTAAACTCAAATGCAACGGCGAAGATCTGTGCCTTCTCCACAATCTGTGAGACTGAAATGAGACATCCAGGAGTGAGTTGTGGGATAGTTTGTTCTTTATGCTAAGGTTTAACCTTGTTCACTACAAATTAGATATATAGTTTCTTGTTTGGTTTCCACCAATTTGTGTCATGTCCCCTGCAAAAAAAATGTAGGTCGTCAATAATCTTTATAATTTATATTCAGCTTGTAAATATGTACATAATATAGACATTTGTAATTTTAGTCGAAAAGGCACAAAGAGGCGCTTGTATATCAGCAATGCAGCAGGGCAATGCTCATCCTTATGGCATTATATGGCCCTCTTCAACACAATCCACTTGGAAAAACATCAGGTTACTTTAAACTCACTCTTCAAAAGGTGGTTAGACATCTGGAGATAAACAAGCACATACGAAAATGTTCTATTCAGACAAAGTGTTATTTGACAGCTGCATTTTGTATGTAATACATTTCTAAAAAGCTTCAACTTTTCTTCCCTCAGTTATATCCAAAATCAGTTATATAAAACATTGAAACTTCCAATGAATCGCCTTTGAAATCGTCTACAGCTATCAAACATTTATAAGGCATTTGTGTAACCTGAAGTGGAAGAAATTATACACAGTAATCTAAGTTTAAAAAAGTGTTGGAATGTTGCAAACTACATTTCCCATGAAGCTCCAGGAAGGACTGGCCTATTACTCCTAACCCGAGCCTAACTGATTTACTCCCTAGCGCTTAGTAGGCAGAATGGGGCGTTGCTCTGCGCGTGAGACCGTGTCATCGCACGTCATGACGCGTCGTGATGTGTTGGCGACCCCTGACCCCGGCGACGGGGTCAGGCGCCGGCGCTGTGCGTTTCCAGGTCGCTCCGGATCGATCCGGATCGATCCGCGGCAGAATGAGCTAATCCCATTTAGGACCCGCGCCGCCCTGTTATGGCAGGACAGGGACGCGCTGGCTATCGCGGCGGCCTGTGGGCGTTTCTCCACGATACCCAGGTCCTCTTCGCTCTAGAGAATCCCTCAGCCAGCTTCAAGCATACATCGGCGAGCTAGAGCAGCAGCTCCGTAACATAACAACGAGAAATGCGAAAAAGGATTGCGCTACCTATGAAAATCGAGCGCCTCGAACCACTCTTTTTCTCTCGAGGCAGTTGGGACTTTCTGGTGCATAGTACCTTCCGGAGTGTCCTCAAACTTAACAGTCGTACCAACACAAAGTCCATTATATACAATAGCCATTTAATCCCTGAAAAAATGGGGGGGTGGGGTGTGGCAGGGACAACCTGCTCGTTTTATCACAGTCACACTGGCAGTACAAAAGAATACCCACGACACTGCCCACTGCCCGCCCCTGTGAGTGGACTTTGCCCATATCCTATTCTAGACCTGCTGGGTCCACAGAGAGGTTCATCTATATACACTTTTCTGGCCGTCCTCTCAGCCGCGCGTGTGTCTCTGCAGCGTACGTGGATCTTGTTCTCCTCTGTTCTTGCTGGTGAAGGCAACGGTGGAAGTGCAGAAAGAGGGGGAACAGCGACGCGGTGACGGGCCCAGTGTTCGGAGAGGCGACGGGGTGAGGGGGGAGGGAGGGCCCTGGAGGCAAACCCCGGCTACAGAAGTAGCTAAGACTCGGGCCCTGGGGCCCGGGACATGTCTCTGCCGATGATCTCGTTCACTGTAAAAAAAAAGAAAAAAAAAAAGGGAACAGACATAGAGACGTCAGTTTGCAAAAACACTGTGGGAGGAGCAGAATTTATAGGCTGGAATAAAGTGTGCAATTAAAACATACTTTGATGACGTGGGATTTTGAAAAAAATATGAAATCCATTGGCTCCCTGTGTTCGTGTGGGTTTCCTCCCACAGTCCAAAGACATGCGGGTTGGCTAACTGGACACTGTAAATTTCCCATTGATATGAGAGTGTGAGTGAATGGTGTGTGTGCCCTGTGACAGATTGGCGACCTGTGTGTTCCTGCCTCTCACCCAATGCACGTTGAGAGGCTCCAGCACCCTCCACGTCTCCGACCAGGAATAAGCAAGTATAGATAATGGATAGATGGATGGATAAAATCCATTGGCTCAACCAGATATGTTATAGGGCTAGGCTGGTATCAAATTTTGACTATGCCATTGGCGACTTAGGCCAGGAGCCATGAGAGGCAGCGTGTGACTGTACAGTAACCCAATAAGGTAGGGAGTGACCAGCAGCACAAGCAGTGATCAGCATGAAAAATGGCAAAATGGGGTTAAACCTTGTTAGGGACCGAGTGCAATCACTTTTTCTTGCATCTGATGTGCTAATTAAGCCACAAGATATGATTTTTTTTACTTTTACTTTCAAATTTACACAGGAAAAAACAAAACAAAACACAAATTCCCTTTCGATGTAAAGAATCAGAATGTTGTTTCCAAATATGAGTGCTGAAGATCTGACATGTCCATCCTGGATATTCACTTCAAATTCACTCCTCATTGGCAGCTCATTAAATGGTCACCTTGCTGATTGGCTAAAATGATCAATTCCATGTCAATTGCACAGCAAAAACAGATTCCAAATGACAAACCAATAATCTTCCTTCAGTGGACCATACAAGAACTTTGTTGCTTTCAGAATTTAAAAAAAATTCAACTAAATTAAACTGGATTAATATCACAAATGCTCTTTGTAGTATAAAGTATAATATATATATATATATAGCTATTTAAAAGGATTATTTTAATTGCATAGGGTCTTAAAAATAAGGGGAAAATGACTGATTGAACACTGATTGTGTTCCCCCTTTCAGCCAGCAGGGGGTGATATTGCAACAGCCTTGGAGCTCAAACTCTGGTTGTTAATATTCAACCAATTGCAAGAAGTAGGCTAAGGATGAATGATGGTGCATCGCCACACACACACACACAAAAACGTCTGTTTGAAATGAATAAATGGGCCAAAGGGGAGAAGAGAAGCACTTTCTCTTCTGCATAGCAATTTTTAAAATTTATTTTGGTACTGTACACTCCGTACTGTACATCTAGCACCTCCGCTTGGTACATTTGCTATGGGCATTTGTTATTCTGAATGACATTAGTTATTTTTAGCATTCTACCTTTGTTTGTGCTCTTGACTTTGAACAATGCCACTGTGACTGACATATTAAAACATGCTTTTATTATTATTATTATTACTATTATTATTCGTTGTTCCTCTCCATTAGATATTGTGCAGTTCCGTATGGGGCCATCAGTTCCACAACTTTCACTGCATCATGCTTGCAATAATGTGCAAAATATACATTTTTTTATACATCCCTTTTTTTATTTTATGACCTGCAAATGCGACTGGTTCATTACTTTTTAATGGAGGGCGAGAACATTTCCGCAGTGCAATTACCCATTCTGTGAGCTTTGTGAAACGTGAAAGGCCTGAATGAAGCAAATCCATTGTGCTCCTATAGGTTCTTTTCCCTGGGGTGGCGCTTTTGCTATTTCAGTAATTACTTTGGCGGCCAGGTTGCCTGGCATAATATAAAGAATATGGCTGCCGTTCTGAAGTTTTTGTCCCTCGGAAACGCGTCCGACAGAAGCCCAATTGTCTGAGCAACGCTGTGCGGATTCGACTGGCTCTGTCGCAGCATGGTAGCCTAAACTGCAGGGAGCCAGTAAACCCAAACTTAATTCATAACACAATTTTCTTTTTTAAGTCCACAAGCGCCTTATGCCTACTGTCAGATGCTGCTGACTGCGCGAAAGAAAGGAAACGAGAAGACCAATTCTGCATTTGTGGAAAAACAAATATTTTCCAGCGCAGCCGCTGTGGTTCGTAACTCTTGACAAGTTTCTACGCACCAACAATCTATTAATAGATTTACAGTGAAAACAGCGCAACTGGCCAATGGAAACGTAGCATTAGGATTAGCGACTTACTGAACTTTTAAATGACGTGGAAGAATCTTTGAGTTTCTCTACACTTCTGACATCAAATCTGAATCATAGGCCCAGTGTGGTTTCTCAGTACCAATTAGGATTGCATATATTACGATTGCATTATAATAAATTAAAAATTGCTTTTATAAAATGAACAAGATTCTACAAAAACTGAATGATCATACAATAGCCGTATTTGAAATGCGTTTCTTTAAACTGCCTGAAAGCGATGGCGGTTCGTGTTTCTGTGAGTTTGTGTTGCTTCTACTGATGATGTGAGAACGCTGTGGCAGATCATCCTGTTAGTGTGGGCGGCTTCCTTTCTGCATCGGCCGGTTTCTTCAAACGGAGAGAAACCTGCCACCTTGAATAGATTTTTCCAGGTTTACTCACCACCACGGCGACACACATTCACGACCGCGACCGTCATAAGCCATGCCCCGCCTGGCCCCCTTCTATCGCTGTTGTTCTTTTCTCGCACTTGTGTTATGAGCATTTCTTTAACCATTTCTTTTCCGGGTAAGATATGCGTCATGACTGGTTGAAATTTTCAGCACTTTCGTAATTTGTCACATATTGATGCCTCCAAACAAATCATTTCAGACTTAAACTTTAAGAAGGGTACATGCACCCTACATAACATAAGCAGTGATGGGGAAGCTACTCTGAAAGCATAGCTTTGCAAGCTACCAATTACTTCACACTGGAAGAAGTTGCACTACAGCAAAGCTACCCTAGGGAGAAATCTAGTTTGGTTAGTTAAGCTACTTAGAAAAAGTAGTTCAAACTACTTTGTAAAAAAAAAAAAGATCAAATTTACAATGCACGTCATATGAAATTATTACAAAATATAATACAAAAAAGTCACATGCCAGCAAAAAATGGCACTCAAATGAGTTTATTGCAAAAGGTTCCCACTTGTTCACAGGTCATACATAAACCAAAAAAATAAAATACCACACTATTCACGGGAAAGTGCAAGGAATGTCAGCTTTGGTTTTGTATACAATGTCCATCAGTCAGACACCTGCCTTCCAGAAACTAGAGTCCAGGTGGGGGTATTGCACCAAGCAGGAGTACTCAGTTAGCCAGGTAACTTCTAAAATAGCATGCAACAACTTCTCTGAACATTTGTTAATAAATAGCAATAATCAATACTTATGGCTAATTTCACACCTAATATATTCAAGTTTAGTTTTACAAATTCAGATTCAAAACATTAGAAACTATAGCCAAATATTTTTCACAGGTGAGCTGACAATCCAGCTTCCTGGAATACCCCTGAGACCTAAACCTGTCCTAAACAAAACAATCCCATCTGTGCTTTTCACAAGGACAAAATTGCAAGGAATGTTATATTTTTGTTGTAAACAAATCTGGATTTTGTATTATCTGACTACAACTAAAACAGTAAAGAAAAAAATATTTTATATTATGTTTGTAGTTTCAGTAGTTAACTACATAAAAAATGGCAAAAAAGTAATTTAACTACTTGAATCACTATGCAAATATGAATGTAGTTGAACTACCAGCAAGCTACTGCAAAATGTAGTAAAACTACTAGTTTAATTACATGTAGTTCACTCCTCCCCAACACTGAAAATAAGGGTACACATGCTCCTGCAATTTAACACAAGTAAACAAGCTCCTCTAAGTTCACTTGTGTTCAGTAGCCTATCTATGCAAGGAAATGAACACTATCAGGTGACCTTACATTGTGTATCTTGTGGACATACTGCACGGCATATTTCAGCCATGCTGTAACTGGCCTGCCTTGTGTTCATTAAGCTGGCATACAAAACAAATGTCAATCACAATATAAACTTACTCCATCTCCATACTCCATATTTTCTATGATTTGGAGAAAACTAAGATGATAATGATAAGTTTACAGATTCATATATAACTATTTGAAATTTAGGTCCATTGTTAGGAGTAAAAACTGGCTTTATAACAGAGAGAAAAAAAAAATCTTCCAACTGTTTTTGGATGGAAAGTTATTTCTGAGCTTTGAACATCCGTGTAGAAAACTGTACACCGTCCCTGTCAGATAATGAGAGTAAATACATGAATAAAGCAGGTGCTTTGGGTGAATTAAGTTCTCTGAGTCTGTTTTGGTTGTATATACTGGTGCAGAGAGATTCCACACACACGCGCGCGCTCGCACACACACCCAGGGTCTGTCCTGTACTCGGTTTTTAACACGTGCCGTTGAAACATCGCCGGTGGTTGCCTCTCCGCCGCCTTGCTTCGGTAAAATTTTACGCGCTGTCGGGAATTCCCCATCAGCCGGTCAGCGGAGGTCTTTAACAGCACCGGCGAATTAGCGCTTGACTTAGTCTCCGCTACACGCACAGCTCCGTCGCTTTAAACGGCAAAAAAAGAAAAAAAAAAAAAAAAAACGAATGCAGGGTGAATCATTTCTGAACTCGGAAGGCGGCAGAATTCTCATGCTCCGCTGGTTTTCAGAACTGAGTGTAAGTGGAATGACACTAACGTGTAAAATATTTGTTAAGGGAGGCACCTGCGGTCTATCACTCATTTAATGAACAGAGACCCCGAAAGATGATGCGGAGGGGACGCCCCGAGATTATACACGCTGCTCTCTAGAACATCTGAGAAAAGCTGAAACAGAAAGCCGGGGCTAATGTGTCTCATCGACATACTTATCTTCTGTAGTCTGGCCACCGGTACAGGATTGGTAAGTCCCGAGATTTACACAGAGCACTTCAAAGCTAAGCGCTAGGGTTTCTGTTCAGGCTCTAGATTTTAGAAACTATATTTAGTCCCTCTTTTGGGTCACAGTTATAGGCTCCCGTACCCCCTCCTCAGAGAGGATCGGTGAGCTTATGATCATTATTAAAAATGATGTAACGCAAGTTTTGGGAGGAGAGAGAACTGCCTTTTGGCTTTCACGCTACACTGTGGAGCCAGTGGGCCAAGGACGTCGCTCTCTAATACCAACAGAGCTGGCCCTCTGTGAGCTGTGATCCCAAACTGCTCAAACACAAATCACTAAATCACATTTTTAAAAATGTAAAAAACCTGAATTGTGTGGCCCGGTGATGGTTGTGGCCCTAAATGACTGTGCTGAGAGTTTCTGCCAGTGGCCGGCAGCGAATGCCAATCATATCTTTCTGCACTTAAATTTGTGCCCAACCGAATTAAGCGTTAAGACTACTGTAATTCCCTTTATTGGAGTGTAAATAGTCTCTTGTTACCGTGCCAGCATCTGGTACAAAATGGCAATGCGCTAACAAATAAGTGCAATCATGCCACTCGGATCTTAGCCTCCTTACACTGGCAGAATCCATTTCATTATTATCGTTATAAGTATTGCTATAAATAAAATGATTTTAATGTGCCTTTAAAGAAAACGACAAGAACTTTTCATTTGCCATATATGGTCCAGCATGCCGAGTTGGATTGTTTCATTAATAAAATATAGCCGAAAGCAGCGACTGCTGGGGTCCAAGCACAAGCACAGCAGACCCATACACATCATTTCGAGCTCAAGCAACAGCGATAGCAGTCCTGGGATAATACAAATGTCTCGTTAAAATGTATTCAGCCACCTGGTCGGGCATTTTACTTGTTCAACCTTCATTTGGCAATATCCATGTAACATACAGCCCAGTCATAATATGCACAGTTTCATAATAACAACTCGAGTGAGATTAAATAAGAAACTGCAGGTTAACGGTCAAAGTTCACTTGCCTGTGATGGGTATGTTTTTTAAAAAAAAACTGTACCTTGTGGTAAACATGCTCAATTTGAAAATGTCTGTTACAGAGTTTTATGATGAATGAAATACAATTTCATAGAACAGACATCATGACCCTACACTCTTGGTACAAGTACTTGGTACAGGCACTTGAAGTTGAAGTCACATATTATTTAATAATACTGCAACCACTTTCCATAATTTTCTAAAGTAAATATATTGATTAATTTATTTTTTCAGTGTATGCACAAATTCTATAATTGTCTAATTAAGCTAACTTTTGACCATAACCCTGGAAATGAAAGCCATAAATTATCATTGTAGTGCACACCATTCATAATATGCGCAATGTCATACTGATAAAATAAGAACAGGTGCTGTTATTTAACATTGCATGCTAATCCACATATATTAAAATGTGATTGGCTGTCATTTTTCCATCATTGAACATAGAAAGTTTTCCAGAAAAACTTTGGTTAGGGCGTTGAACAAAGAGTGTCCTGCACTTTGCACCAATCAGCAATAACCCAAGCTGGCCATATTTTCACACATAAATATTTGCTTCTCAATTCAGTTAGGGACTGTCACAAATATGGTATGTACCAATATTCATGCCAAGTGGACTTAATGTTCATGATAAGATTTTTAAAATAATTTTCCAAAAAATTTATATTTTAAAAGATCTGATGGGGGCGCAATGGGGGATTGAAATCGAGGGACTATGTACAGTATAAAGGGTTCTGTCATTTCTGCAAGGTGAATGCAAAATTATTATTATTTTTTTTTAAACCCTTTAATAAAAGCTAAGAATGTGCACAAGTGAACTGTTCGATTACAAATCTAAAATTGTGAAGCAGACCCAAATCACAAAAAACAAAACTGTCTTTGTCTCAAACATCGTGGAGCTCACAGTATATCTTGCAGTGTTTGCCATCCAGCCAAGTTTCAGGACTTTTTGCTTAACTGCCTAGGAGTTAGGGGTGTTTTAGCTTGAGAACATAACAAATAAAAAATGGAACAATTATAACGGGGTTTCCAATAGCTTTGCTGCTTGGATCCCTATTGTGATAAATCAATAGACAGGCAGATACCTCAGAAAACATCTTTCATTAATCTCTCAATGAGTAAAATGTTAATCGTCAACAATTTTTAAAAAAAAGCCACTGATTCACAGGCTTCGTTGGAAATGTGACTTACGGCATTAAAATGATTCACCACAGAATCTCCCATCTGAAGTTGGAGCCATTAGTCTGTTTTGCTAAACAAGTTGGCCATCAAAGGCAGTTACTATGGAAATGATATAATTGCCTTGGAAGTATCCAAAGGGCAACAGACATTTTCTGCTATTGCAGAAGATCGCTATAAACAAAGAAAATACCATAGAGATACTGTAGCCTGGCACTGTTCATCCTTCCACTAAATGAAGGAAACCTGTTCAATGGAAAACATTTATGTAACCAATGGGCAAGATGAAGTTTGATTCCACCACACAGTGCCAGAGTTTGCTTTCGGTGGAAACTCTGGTTTCTACTTCAATTTCTGAATTTCCTGCTTATGAGCGTGCGCTATTCGCTCTGCGGAAAGCTTATAAACAATTTGTTTAACCTAAAATTTGTTTAATGTGACCGCTAACATTTACTAAATATAAGCACGTGTAGCCTAACGGATTATGAATGTAGAATCTGCCCTGCTGTGCTAGTACAAGCCAGACTAATAAAGGTAAGGTTTAAAGCAGCTGCCTGTATACACTTAAGAGAACACGTGCTACTATGCTGAATAGTGCGCTAATATGACTCAGCATTCCAAACGGGAAAGCAAAAATAAAGCATGAAGTTGCAACAAAATAGATTATACCTCCTTGATTGAATAAATAAATAAATTACAACATCCACTCTCACACCTGACTAAATTCATAGGCCTACATATTTACGCTACGTATTGCAGTCTTCATTCTAACCTTCTGCACTCCATTGACCACTGGCTTCTGTGTAGTCCTTCTGCAATGGGTGCACTTCTAAAACCCAAACCCGAGTGAGCGTCGACGAGAGTGCTTGCCTGTGCCTAATGAGGTAGATATGTAGCTGCACTCTGCGTAGCTTAAACTGGGAACTCGATGGTCTCAGTAAATCATTGTAGAAATTCCCATCTTAGGTCACCGGCACTGATTCACCGAGTCTGCTTTTGATTGACGCCACCGGGCCCCCTTTGCTTACAGGAAACCGACGCTAGCAGAAGGAGGGTGAGGTGACTCAGTAAAACCCGTGGCGCGTCGATGGCATTTCTGCTAGACGCCTTGCTGCGCGGTGAACAGGAGTAAGCTTCAGGTTAACGTCCATCTCCCTCCTTAAATGTGACTGTAAATCATTCTACGTTGGTAGAATTCTACTATGTGGTACAACGGTTACTATTTCTCAGTCAGTGGCAAGTCACTGAGGTGGGGCTTTAAGACTGATATAATAAACATAAAGAAAACTACAGTATTTAAAAACGAAAAAAAAATATATAGAAAAAATGATTTGGGACCAAGACAAAATCCTAGAGTTCATATATATGTACGAGAACATTTCCTTTCTCTTACAGTAAAACAAGTTACTAAAAATATTTTTTCAGCAACATGACAGTCAAAAATACTTTGTACCTTCAAAGTACCGTGAAGATTCTTATCACTCATCTTTGTTCTCTATATCTTGACAATTGAAGCAGAATGACAAGAAAACTTCCCACTGAGATTACCATCATATTTCTACGGTGTCAATACTTGCAGGAATATTTAAGAATCCGTGATCCGGTTCTCCAGCCGTTTGGGACATCAGGAATGTTTGGGATTGTGTTTAACGAGCTACATCCCTCTTACAGTAAGAGCATTATTCTACCCGTCCTGTTTCTTTTTCCCTAGAGTGTGGAGCTGTGTCATTAATCACAGCTGGCTCAAGGCCGCCGTGAACAGTGACGGGTCTGGAGCGTCGCGCCATGACGTCAGGGAGCTCCGTCGCCCACGGGCGAGCGCGACGGGCCGGCCCCCTACAGCCGTCCCTAAACGGGCAGTGGACGTGGAGCTCGCGCACTCATACCGCCGTCGATTCCGCGAAGCGATCCGGAGGAAGTCCAGCAGAAGACGGGGGGATTCGTCCGGTCTCCCCGAAAGCACCGAAGACTCGAGCCAAAACCCGAGGCGAGAAACTTTACCGGAGCGTGCTGCTTTCTGAAATGCCGCGTCGCGTCTACACGAAAACCAGATCAGGGCATCCGATCGGTCCGAGCAAGAACACACTACGCCCAAGCGAAGCTCCCTGGGGCGCAGAGACTTATATGGCGCACCGCCGAAATTCGTTCAATGGAGTTCATCTCTTGACGTTGAGTCTTCAGTTTCGGCTACGCTTTGCCCCAGCGGTGCTCAAGTCATCGGTTGCTGCAAGGAAACTTATTTTGGTATTGAGTTCTGGGTGCTGTGGCCATAGGATAAAGAGTTTAAAAAAGAAATGGAAAAAAAAAAGTCCTGCCGGTAACAGTTCAAGGGCTCCTTCCTTCCAAGCGACTATGGCGGGCTGAGGCCCCAAAACGAGCGTTCCGGCTGGGCGGACGGCGACAGCTGTGCCGGGTTCGGGGGGCCCCCGCCACGGCGACGGATCGTATATTTAGCCTCGCCTGTGACGGCGTTAGCGGCGCGCCCTGCCTATTATTAACCAGGAGCGCCGCGCTCGCGCCGGGGCGACAGCTGCGGGTCTCCGCGGGGAGGCTCGGGCGTACGGCGGGCGTATGTCGCGCTCCACCTGGACGCCCCGTCGACCGGGGGGGCGGGTGGTTAATTAAACGCGCGTGTCCGCGCCACCGGGGGGCGCTCGCGTTTGCCGGTTAGGGGCGTGTCGGTGGGCCTGCTCGAACGGAGAGCGCTGACTGATAGCGGGAAGGTGGCCATTCGCGCAACTCAAAAACCCGACAAGTTCCAACTGTGACTCAATTAACTTCACACATCGGCCCATTTGCCTGTATTGGCTGAAACCTTGTGATTTGTTCGAATCAGCCAATCATCACTGTAGCTCCCCCCATGAGGTGGTCCATAAAACTGGGTTTACTTCTGCGGTATAACACATGATTATCAGACAGATAATCTTGGGCACAAACACACTCCCTGAATAGTTGCAGTAACAATAACAACCACATAAAATGAAAAACAGGAGCTGTTTTGACTGGCGACAGCAAATACCACATCAGACAGAAAATGTCCCCAGTAGTCAGTATGCTTCTCCTTTCTATCAGGTTTATCTCCACAGGGCCGAGGCAGTGCAGTAGTTAGAGCACGGGGAGCACACGGTTTTGAATGACAGCTAGGGAATTCGGCTGAGCTGGGACATTATTTGGTAGACAAATCTGACCAAAAACACTGAGCCAATTACGCAAGGAAAAAAGTGCAGGGGGCTCAGATTCAAATGGATACTGCTGTGGTTTCCACCGTAACCAACACATGCAAACACAAGCGTCTGGAGAAGTTGTCATGCACTGTAACCGACCTCTGTGGGCTCAACGTGTGCTCAACAAGTTGTACATGTTGACTCTATATACGAGCACGTGCGTAGTGCGCAGACCTGGGTCAAACACGTATTTGTTTTGGATTCAAATACTTTTCTACGCTTTAGTGATCTTGTCTGGTGTATTGGAACCAATGAAATACTCTCAAAAAAAGTGCAAACCCCACCTTGTGGTCATATTGGCAGGCTGAACGATACCAGGCGCAATCAATAGAGCACAGAAAAATATTTGAATCCAAATACGTATTTGACCCAGGTCTGGTAGTGCGTAAATAATTAAACAGGTTAGTTTAATCTTCCGGTCCATGTGGAGTGGAGCGAACACGGAAACTGAACAAGACACCAAGAATTTCTTCCCTCACCCCTGTGATGAACAGGTGATTAAAAAGGCAGGGTTCCTGATCTTATTTTATGCAGATCTTAGTTTATACAGTGCTATACTGAACCAAAAAACTGTTTACAATGGACAGGTGTACAGTAGGTAAAATTCAAGTCCCGAGACACAAATATGAAAAAAATGGTGTAAATACATCGGAGTCTCTAAATTGCTGAAAAGACATAAGAACTTAAGCTGCCTGCGGTAGTGCTCGGTACGGCAAAGGAAATCAAGGCAGTCCGCGACCACGCCCACTGGTTAAGTGGGCGCAAGCACCGGGCTTGTGTTCGCTAATCAGCCCGAGCTCTACGTGCGCATCTTTTTACAGTGGGTGTCTGAGACCGGAATCCACATGCTGAGAGAGCGAAACCGAGAGAGGAAAGAACCAACAAACAAAAAAACCTGGCTCAGAAGCTTTCGTTGCGTTTCGGTTGATTTTCAGTTTGTTATTTAAGCTCATTATTTTTACGCAGAGCATGTGAAGGTGGACAGATACGATTTTCGTTTGTTTATTTTGTTTTGATTCGTTTAAGCGGCACGTTCTCTCCCCGACAATAAAAACACGGGTGAAAACCGGAATTACCGGATCTCCCTGCGTCCGGCTATTCTGTCCCTCTCGATGGTGTCGCCCGACATGATGTGACACGGTTAAAATCAATATCAATAGCATCAGTGAAATCAACATCAATTCACACTGCCTCACTGACAAATCTAATTTTGTTAATTAAAGAAAATGTGTTATATGTGGAAAAGAATGCAACTAGAATGCAACTAGTCCTGAAATGTCTACTATTGCCACTGTAAGTATCATACTGTTCGATTTACAACAGATGCATAAAACAGAGCCATACATTTTACTGCTCACCATCTGATGGGACTTTTTTTCTCACAGAATAACTTTGACTTGGCAGTTTTACAAAATCAAGACAGATTTTATGAATCAACTGATATGATTAGATAACTAATGGGCTAGATAATTATCAATGAACGTAAAGACCGCGTTATTAAGGATCTTAGTATTAACTATAAATAGCAAAATGAGACAAAACAAAACATTGAGTAATTTAATGCAGCCTATCCTCTCATGTTGGAAACAGATGCTAATTTTCTTAATGAACACAGCAAATGAAATTCAGACCTGCCAACCTAGGAAAATATTTTGAGTACCACAACAGTCAGTGTAACGCTTAGTTCACATGCTTTCGCACCACTTCGCTTCGCACGCACACACAAGCCTTTCTTCATAATTCTAGTTTTGACTGTTAAAGTGATCTTTTTTTTTTTTTGCGTAGTTTCAGCTGGCATTTCGTACCTGCGTATTTTGACCAAGAATTGCGTGGTTGGTACACAAAATGCGTGCAGGTTGGCAGGTCTGGAAATTGACTGATACATGTGCTGTATTAAAAAAAAAAATAGTTAAAGGTTTGCGTACCTGAGTACCTGATCAAATTTCTGCTGATTCAGCCAGTTGCAAAAATGTGCAAAATAATGGAGTCCACTGAATAGCTTCTGTATTAAAAACAAACAATGCATCAAAGCAGCCTCAAGCCATCTGCTTGAAAGCTTTGGGACTCCAGAGACCTCCTGGGTTCTGGGGCAAAGCTTTCATTTCAAGTGGCGGCATAAACGCTTATATTGTGTGCACAGTCATCATCCGTTACAAACCCAGCTCAGAGAGGATTTGGGCCTGATGTGACATTTTCGGAAATCTCTGTACTTCGCAAAATGACCGAATTTTGAAGGGTGCTTCAGGGTATTATTATTCAGCGTTTTAATTAATTCATAAAAAGAGGATATGGATCTGTTCTGTCGAGTGTCGCGAACGCTTCATCACAGATTTCGAAGCGGCTTGTTTTCAAGCACAAGTGGAAATGACCCTTAGACAATACAGAGCTACAGGGTAATTACAGTAAAATACACAATGACGATGACATTTATCAGCCATTCAAATGCCCTTAAGAAATTTTGGTGCATTTAAGCTAAGATCACTTGCCACTAAAATGCTGTTTTTCAGTTCTTGCCTGCATCTAGATGCCTGCCTTCCAAGTTCATGCATTTGAAGTCCTTCCGCTCGTGTATCCCACAGGTTTGAGTAACACGCATATAATCAGGGTGCAGACTGACAGGGGGAAAAGGGAGACCCCCTTTTCAGAGCTCAAGTCGTCCCGTTCTCTGCCTGACAAATTGACATCTTGTGTCCCATTCTGAATGTGTGTCCCAAACAACAAATAAAAGTTAATACTTCTGTACTTATAGTTCACACTATAATGCTACTTTTTAGATTTTTTGCCATTGGTCTCCCGTTGTTTATTGGTATAACTCCCCCCCCAGTTTTCTTCACAAGTTTCACCCTGCACGTAACACACCTCACACAAGACTCTGAACCTTACACACACACACACACAACGCTACAGTGTGAAAGCAGAGAATGATTTGCTTATTTACTTGCCAAATCTGACTTAGCACTTCAAAGAACCCTGCTGCTGCCTGAGGCATCTGCATGCCTAAGCGACCGTAAGCACGGTCACCAGTGGCTATTCTGCCGAACCGATGATCACGTTTTTCACACAAGACGCACCACAGGAAATGCTTTCTTAGCTCTAAATCTACGTCAGGAGTAAATTAAACTCTCTTTTCCTTGCTTTCGTCTTATCGATCCAAAGTAAACGCATCAACGCTTTGCACACCACTCACTCCACAGCTAGCCAAATTCATTCAGCTGGAATTAATGTAATGGTATCAAATAGCAGACCTGCCAACCTTAGGAAAATATTTTGAGTACCACAGCAGTCAGTGTAACGCTTAGTTCACATGCTTTCGCACCACTTCGCTTTGCACGCACACACAAGCCTTTCTTCATAATTCTAGTTTTGACTGTTGAAGTGATCAGCCAAAATTGTATAATTTGACCTGATTCTAAAATATCACTTGCACTGCACTGGGCTATATTATGATATACTTGCAAGTCAAAAGTTTGAGTACACCTGCTTAAAACAATTTTTTCATGATAAATATTTCATTATATGATATATGTGCTTATACAAACTGATAACCATAAGTGAAATGCATTCAATTATTTAATAAAAATGGAAATAATGTATTTTGTATATTGTAACATGTTTTCATTTTCAAGTATCGATGTAAAACAGTCAATTATGAATAAAACCAAGTTGCTGTTCATGATTTCTGTTTTTATTTAATAATTAAATAATTGAATCAGCTTATATACGCACACATCATATAGCCTACGCCTAATGAAAAAAAAAGTATTCAATTGAAAAATTATCTAGGAATGTAGGCTTTTGTAACTAGAGGTTTAGCTAAATTATTACCTGAAGCTCATTGGTGGCTAATGTCAAAATCATAATTGCACAATGTGCAAAATGCATGGTGCGGAAGTTTTGAGGGGCGGAGGCACGGCCATTGCTCCTGATATTTTGCGAGGAACTTCTGGGGGGCATGAACTCGCTTCTTTTTAGTAGGTCTGCTGCTCTCAATTTCAATTTTTCAATTTAAGTTGCTTTACTGGCATGAAATACAAATGTGATCATTGCCGAAGCATACATATATAATATGTAAAATAATAATAATATTAAAATAATAATGATAAATGTAACAATATATAACAATAACAGCATTGACAGCAACAGAAGTAAATCAATAAATATGTACAATGCTCTCTCTCTGTCCTTGTTAGTATCCTCGTCATCTGACGTCATGATTATTTTCTAACTGCAAGGCTGGTCGGGTGACTGGCTGCAATAATAGGAATTATTTGCTACGTTAGCAGTCTATAGTCAAATACCTTTGCAGTGGTCACTTTGCTCCAACAGAGCGTGCGCGATTCAAAGTTTGAACAGGGAGTCTCCGTAGCATTTGAGTTACTGCAGCTAAATTACTCCATCAGTTATTCACACGTCTCGTAACGAGGCTAAGTCGTATGCGAGCTACTACTACGGCTAACTATATACACACATTTATCTCATTAGGATATACCCCTTGAAATGCATCATCTCGTAAAGTTACTGAACATGTTGTAACGGTTTATATGTTAACATTACGGTCACATTTTTGTGCTTGATTATTACTCCCCACTTCCCATTTTACCTCAGCAATGCAGCGTTACGCCTCGGTGGATAATAAAGTACCGCTGCGTATCAGTGGATGTTGAGTGGGTCAGGGAGGGGTTACAGAACCACAAGCACCAGGACGTAGCATCTGGTTCAATCCGAAGGATGTAGTTTAAATACCGAATAAATGTACGGTATTGTTTTGTATTAACTGATTGTCTTCCGTAATTACATTACAATAATAATTTTTTTTTTTTGCGTAGTTTCAGCTGGCATTTCGTACCTGCGCATTTTGACCAAGAATTGCGTGGTTGGTACACAAAATGCGTGCAGGTTGGCAGGTCTGAAATAGTTTCATTTATAAACTAACATTATTTATGACGCAAGACTAACAGACTGCTCGAGCTGCTAAACCGAATGCCTATTTGTAAGCACAGCCAATTTGCTTTGATAGATTTTTTAGAATACTTTACGCTGACTTGCTCATGTTGTACACTGGAAGTGGAGCCTGCTCCTGCACTGACAGTAGCCGCGTTTCCACCGCAGGAACTATACCCCGGAACTAGGAACCTTTTGAGGAACTCAGTGCGTTTCCACCGCAGGAACTAGGGTCTAAATTTAGTTCTGGGGGCTTTGTTTTACCCCCCAAAACGTTCCTGGTCGGGGGGTAGTACTTTCCGAAAGTACAGGAACCTTTTGGGTGGAGCTTGCAGCGCTGAACATTTCTGATTGGTCGAGTACTCGTAGCATTTGTGTTGTATTTATTTTCCGCCATTACCCGCCATGTTTGAAAATATGCAGCGGCAAACCAATTAATTTTCATAATAACAAATCAAACTTGTATGTTATGCGGCGCAGTAGCCTACTTTTGGTTATAGCCTGTCAACGTCTTGGAATTATAACGTGTGCTCTTCTGTTCTTTTCTTGCTTTAGTATTCGTTTTATAAAATGCTAAGCATTCGTGCTGGGACAGCATATTACGTAGGCTACCAAAACATTCAAACGGATTAATTCGGTTGCTGAATATTTTCTTCCGGATTTTCTTTGTTAGCCCGTTGTAATTGACTCAAAACGTTTGATACAGTTATGTGAGGTATGCGGTAGTTCTGCATAATTTACATTGGTGATACAGTACAAGCAAACTGGAAATCACCTTCCGCACTTTTTATCCGGGTCAAATAACAGGTTAATTCTAGTAATCTTCCCTTTAGCTTTTTCAGACTGCCGTAATTTTACTCAATTTTACTGCCATTTTTCAATTCCACGAAAAGACCAGGAAGACTATGGACTCATTTATGGTGCATGGTTCGCATCTGGAGGGCACACTTCGCTGCTCGGCTAGCAGTAACTTCGAAGGAAAGCAAACGGTGGCTGTACCACTACTAATTTACATTTTCACGCAAGTCCGAGTTTTCGTTCTATTCTTGTCATTTTGCGATTAGCCTATATGGAATTGACGACGAGAAAGTAATAAAACAGCAAATTGTTTACAACGTGTGCATGTTTTCTGCTGTTAAATAATGTGTTTGAGAGGATATATGAAAATCAATAAATACAAAAGTAACCATATATAGTCATTGTTGGTAACCCGTTGTATATAAGTGGAATAAACCCCTCCGGGCTGTCCCGGTTATTAGAAAATAATGTAGGCTACTTCGGTGGTAGTATGGGGTTACAGAAGAAATCATATGACAGATGGACCGACGACAACGTCAGTGGGCTAATTTGCCTAATCTTCGCGGTACTTTAGACCCCGGTGGAAACGCAGACAACCATTGGCTGAAGGAACCTTTTAGTTCCTGGTAAAGTAGTTCCTGGGACTGAAAGTTCCGGGTAATTTTGGTGGAAACGCGGCTAGTGTTTACCCTGGATAGGATCTCAAACGGCCCTCGCGTTGCACTCTCCTGCCCTCCGATTGGCTCAGTGTTCAGAGGGACAGCCAACCGACGACCTGCATGCAGACCTAGGGAAACGGCAGCACGCCGCGACCGTCCGCGACCGACTTGCGGCGCAGCTGGTCTGAGCCAACCTTGCTGTAGGTCATCGCCGGTTAGACGTTTGAAAACCCTCATTCCGCAGTGTTGACTGATACATGTTGACTGTTGACAAAAGACTGCTGACAAACTGATGACGGTTGAGTACTGTGAAGTCACCAGGAACCCTGAGTGCAGGGACGGGGGGGACCTTACCGTCATCCAGCGTGATGTCCTGCAGTCCGATGGAGCGGAAGGTGGGCTCCTTGTCTTCTGGCTCCTGTTTGATGCTCGGTCGCTCCCCATCAGGGGCGAAGGGAGGCTGAGGGGCCAGGGTGTGCCCCAGGGGGCTGACGGCGGAGGGGGAGGGCTGGTGCATCAGGGGGCTGCTGGGGGTCGGGGAGGGTGTGGAGCCGGTGGGGGACCTGTACGGGAGCGAGTGCAGCTGCGGGGAGGAGGGCCCGGAGCACGAGGACAGCCCCATGGGGAGGGGCGAGGTGGTGGGGGAGGGGCAGGAGGCGGAGCTCTGGGAGCCGGAGCGGTAGCCCACGGAGTGCTGCATCTGGGAGGGGGCGGAGCCATGGGGAGGGGCGAGGTGGTGGGGGAGGGCAGGAGGCGGAGTTCTGGGAGCTGGAGGGTAGCCCAGGAGTGCTGCATCTGGGAGGGGACGGAGCCATGGGAAGGGGCGAGGTGGTGGGGGAGGGACAGGAGGCGGAGCTCTGGGAGCCGGAGTGGTAGCCCAGGAGTGCTGCATCTGGGAGGGGGGCGGAGCCATGGGGAGGGGCGAGGTGGTGGGGGAGGGATAGGAGGCGGAGCTCTGGGAGCCGGAGTGGTAGCCCAGGGAGTGCTGCATCTGGGAGGGGGACGGAGCCATGGGGAGGGGCGAGGTGGTGGGGGAGGGATAGGAGGCGGAGCTCTGGGAGCCGGAGTGGTAGCCCAGGGAGTGCTGCAGCTGGGAGGGGGGCGGAGCCATGGGGAGGGGCGAGGTGGTGGGGGAGGGACAGGAGGCGGAGCTCTGGGACCGGAGTGGTAGCCCAGGGAGTGCTGCATCTGGGAGGGGGCGGAGGCATGGGGAGGCAGTGGGGGGAGGGAGGGCGGGCTCGGGAGCCGGTGGGCAGGAGTGCTGCACTGGAGGGACGGAGCCTGGGTGGTGGGAGGGGACCGGCGCCGTGCAGTGGTAGCCCAGGGAGTGCTGGTGAGGGGGCGCGTGGGAGTGCAGGGATTGGCCGGGGGCGGCGCTGGAGGCCATGGTGGGAGGGTGATACACCATGCCAAGGCCCAGGGGATGAGAGGCGGCAGGGTCGGGCTGGTAGGTCATCCGTTCGTAGGCCGGGGATGAGCCGGCACTCATGGGAAGACTGGACTGGCCGTTGTACGCCAGGTTGTGCTGCATAGGCTGGTACGAGGGTCTGGCGGGCGGGGGCAGGGGCAGGGCCCGGGCGGGGTGGAAGGCGGGGGGCGGGCTCATCAGCTGGCAGTCGGAGCCTGCGCTCAGGCCGTGGCCCTGGAGACCCGGCAGGTGCTGGAAGGAGGCGGAGCCTGCGGGAGAGTAGGCGGGCTGGGGGTGTGTCAAGCCGGGGACCAGGCCTCGGGGGGGACTGGCCAGCAGGCTGTCGTGCACTTGGCCTGAGTCGGGGGGAGACAGCTGGTTCCTGAGCAGGTGGAGATTGGGCTGGCTGGGAGGCGGAGCCAGGGCCATGGGCGGGGGCATGGAGGGGGCGGCGGCCACATCCTGTTCGTCTCTCTGCTCCTGCTTCACCAGAACTGCAGGGAGCAAACAGGTGGACAGGGAGACATGTCACCCCCAATATGTTCATATGAATGAATGGCTAGTCCAGCTAGTATAATTATGAGACTTGATGTTTGACTTTGAGAAACCATGGTGGTCCAGCAATGTGTCTCTCCCAAAGTTGGAATGATGAGCATTCCCTAAAGTACATTGCTGATAGGGAGGTGAATACCACTCCAATTGCACAGCAGATCGGTCAGTCCGGATTTTTTTAGAAGCAGGTTAGCACACCACCAGCAGGCAGCTTATTCTCAGTACACTACCCTGCTTCTCCTAAAACCTGGCATGGCTCAAACGTCAATGTTCCCACCCCTGAAGCAATTTTTGTAACATTAACAAAACAGCGGCCATTGGAAAGCCATTTCTTTAAGTTCAACATTGTAAAGCTGCCTTTTCCACCGGGAAACAGATTTTTAAAAACGTGGCTACTTAACAGAAAGAAAACCTAGTTTTATGTTTACTTTAGGAATACTCTAGGGAACCAGACCGTAATAGTGCTAATAAAACAACATCACGTATCCCAAGGTAATGTCAAAATCCTCAAACCAGAGAAATTAAACAATTAAATCATTACTGTGCAAGCAGTCTCACTGCACAAGGGCTAAAAATGACATATTTTGGATGTTTCAGCATGTAATACCTGTAACACATTATAACCATGAAATACAGGAAAACAGCCATGGAAACCAACCCTGTTCTTGGAGATCTACCATCCTGTAGGTTTTCATTCCAACCCTAACAAAGCACACCTCATTTGACGGCTAGAGATCTTGTTGAGCTGCAAATTAGTAGTCAGGTGTTCCAAATTAGGGTTTAAATGAACCTACAGGATACATCCGCAGGAACAGGGTTGGTTATCACTGGAATACAGTAAATGTACATTCAGAAGTCACCTCCATTGCCCCTCTGCTTTGTTGAAGCACTTCATGTGGACAGATTTGCTTGCAAAGTGAAGAGCACTTTTTGTGTTTCATCTCCAGTTTGGGAACAGGGCACCGCAACAGTAGCCATTACCCGATCGGTAACCTATTTACCAATCTGGTGCTCGTCGGACAAATGTTTCGGGAGATATTTTTATCGGGCGATGGAGCCAAAAGGGGCATATGCTGTTTGTCCTTGCGCCATGCGAGGCAGATCACCCCAGAGCCACCGTAGCTTAGCAACAAACAGGAGGGGGAAAAACAGGTTTGGAACCCCCTGCTCCGTACCGCAGTTTGCCAGCTGGATTGCGAGACTAGCCTTCCGCGAAAAAAAAAAAGAAAAGAAAAGAATCACCGAGGAACGGGAGCTGGCGCGTCCGAGCCCCCGTTTCAGGGCGAGGGGGACCGGCCGACTCTGGATCGCGAGCGCCGGTTAAAGAGGCCGAGCGGGGCTTTCGTTGTTTTCGTGCCACTGGACGCAACCAACCTGGCCCCGCCCCCCCCTGCCATTCCAGGGCCCCCTCAACGCGAGGGTCGCTCGGCGCTCTCCCGAGACGTGGGGGGCCTTCGTTCTGAACGCTTCCTGAGCACGTCTCGCTGGCTGGGGTCGAGGCGGCGGGTTTTAAGGCGATTCTGAAGCGCGCCTCTGTTCCAGATCAGTAGGCCTTCCAGATCGACGCATGTTATATTGTACATTTAGTCAATGGCCACACTTATCCAGGCCAAATGAAATAGCTCACATTTCACATTTCGCCCATTTGGGCAGCTGCACGTATGCTGAACCGGTCCAGAACCCTTGGCTCAAAGGCAGAACTGCCACATCCCACCCGGTACTGTAACTTTGTAGATATGCATCCAGTTCTCCAAACACGGCTGCTCGATTTAAGATTAATTTCAATAAATACTACAACAGCATTTTCTTTTTTTTGCAAAAAAACCCCCAAAAAAAGGAACGAGGACACATTGCCCACATACTCTTTCAAACCACCCTCATACTCCTCTTGGAAAGAAATGCAAATATATATAAATCTGTATGTATATATTTCCTTGCAGTTTATTTTGTGTTTATTCACTATAAACAGAGAAGTTTGGATTGCATTCCTTTTGTATAAAGACTATTGGCAGAGTATGTATGTAGAAATAAGCTGTTAAAAGCTCAGATTTCCCAAAGGCCCTAATCTGCATTTGTGGTCCCCGTATGCCCTTACAGTACACATGAGTACACCCCTGCTACAGTATATAATCCTGCCTTTAACGTTTCTGAGCCTGGCTCACAGAGAGTACGCAGCGTCCAAGCAGTTCTAATGCAAAATCCTACCAGATCTTCTGAAGCACAAGTTAAGGTTTCAAAGACCTTATCTGTAAATGAATTACATTATTCCGGACCTTAAAGAAAATTACAATTAAAATAATGAAATTAATATTCGGGCACCTTCACAAAATGGAATATACCACATTCATAATAACCCACTTTCATGGTTTATGGAAGACCTGTTGTAACTTTGGAAATATTAATAAGAAAAGAGGTAGATAAATTATGTAACTTTGTAAAAACTTTATCAATAAGACAGGAATGAAAAAGACCCGTCGAAGCCAAATGCGTGTAATGGCATATGACACACTTCCAAAAGCAATGGGAGAATCTCTCAAGAAACGAAACACTCCAAATCTCCATGTATGCAGGTAAAACTCCATGCTTCTAAGCTTGATAACCTGAATGCGGAATGCCTGACATCATACCGGTTGACAGGGGAAAGTTTAACCACCAGTCAATGAACGCATCGTCAAACGTCACACTATGGAAATGGCAACATGTCATAATTGGCCGTGGCAGGTGTGAAGTGAGCCCCGATTTACGCTACCTGACAGGTAGCTGAAGCGCTGGGACTGGCTTCGTTTCCTCTTCCCGTTGCACACGTAGAACTGCACCTGGACGGCCGACGTCACCGTCTTGCTGTGGTAGGGGGGCACCTCCACCACGATGTTCGCCTGCGAGGACGACGACAAAGCCCACACTGATCCCGCGCCGAATGCAAATTAAGTTACGCTGATGTCATTGGCTTCTTCTAATCTGCATCGAATGATCCTTATGGTCCAATCTGGTCTAATCTGGTTCCAAATGGTCTTCACAGAGAACAAAGTACAGTCGCTAGCGTTTTTGCACAGCCTGTTTCCGAGGTTACGGTTCGGTGGCAGATTGCGTCGTACTTACTCCTTGGCTTTTCTCTCGTATGATTTTCGCCTCCACTTCCCATTGAGGTCGCCCATCTGTAAAAGAGGATAGGACACCGGTTTAACTGCTGAAGGGCCCTCTCACTTGACCTCCGATGCGACCAGGTGTGAGGTACATACTAGAACATTCCAGCCCCCCATCCCGCCCCCCCCCTCCGCGGACACAAGAGCCTGTTTAAAAACCGTCTGACCCCCCACGAACTTCTGCGTGAACTGTAATTAGGCCCGAAATTTCTGAGTCTGCGACCTGCCGGAAACACCCCAGCACTGTCTGTACGCATCAGGAAAAATTCTTCGCGCCCAACCGTCCTACCCATTAAATTTCCAGTCCAGCCATTTAGCAGGCGCTCTCATCCAGAGTGACTTGCGTGCTTTACAAAACCATCCATTTAAACGGCTGGATGTTTACTGAAGCGAATCAGGTTAAGTGCCTGGCTCAAGGGTACGATGGCAGAGCCTCACCTCGGCACTGAACCTACAGCCTCGTAGTTAACTGTTATGCTACAATACATTTTGAGAGAAATTTGAGTCACGTGTGTATAACACAGACTAATCTTAGTAACATTATACTATCACTGCAAGAGACTCAAAATACTCTGGGAAGGTGACTGGCAGCTTTGCTGCAGAGGAGGTGAACATAATTTCATCAAACTCAAAAAACCAAGTCCTTCCAGAAGCACATATGCAGTTACAATGGCAAGTTAAAACACCATAATTTAAATCCATTACTTTCCATATAACATTTCAACAAATACCTAATGTTATTATAAGTGTACTTCCTTTCGGAAAAAAAAGTCAACATCAGACTATTTTCCCCAAAAATGAAAGGTCCAGTTTCAGAATGGAATTATGCTCCTTCATCCACACTGCAGCGATGGTTCTCAAAAGCTGAAAGCACTTATGTATAACTTTCAGCCCCACTATCAAACAAAACCACTTCAAATGGCGGAAATTTCACAATTTACAATATGACGGTATCATGAAAATGAATTCTAATTGTTTAAAGTTCCAAGGTTGAAAGTATATAGTGCAGCCCTCTTATCTGTATAGTGTATTTTATGGGGGACATACTGTAAAAGAGGCGTATAGGGTTGAGCAAAGCCTGCAGGCCGTCTTATAGCCTGCGTTGTTCCAACAAGATCTTTTTTCCTGGAGCTTCGATCGTCATCGTTTCTTCGTAATGACGGAAACCGCACACATTTCCACAAACGGAAAGAGCTCGCTATTGCAAAAGCTTCTGTGAGCACTGGATTCAGCCAGCACCCGGATGTAAGTTACGATTGACGATACGTGTTTTTCTTCGTTTTTTTTTCCGGTCGATTAGGCTATGTCCCGAAGGAGAATATTTTTTCAGCCGTTAAAAATGAATCGGAGTCTGAAAGTCCCCCTGTTTCCACCGCAGTTAACGTTACGGAAAAAAGAGCCAAACAATTCCATTTTTCATTCCGACACATCCTTGACAGATCGTTGGCTAGGCAACATTCCATAATGTTCCATTTTCCAGCACCATCTAATTACCAGGCTATGAGTTTTGAGGAGCAACTTTGAAACATGCTTCAGAAACACAGGCAGGGAAAACACCGACTGACTGCCAAGCGGAAAAGGCATTACAGTTAAAATAATACAATAACACTAAATGTATATTTCTAGTGGAGCAGCGATTTCCATGTTTACATTTTCATGCACAGCTGCAGTATTATAAATATGTTTTTTCTCTACTTGTTGAACTCACAGAATAGGAAAAAGCTAATCTCGCCAGCTGGTTGTTTCAGAAACCCTAAACCACGTGCAACATTTGGTTAAAGCCTTCCATCACCTTCTATCATCAGGGCTCCCTAAAAGATAAGTATTATCCCCACTTCCATAAGCCAGCCAAGAAACACTAATAAGATGCTGGTTCTCCAGAGCTGAATAAATGATTAAATGACTGAACGAGTCTCCTACTTCAGTGGTGATCTCAGTAGGTTTTTACATGATTTTAGCGATTGTGGGACGATCACGGACACTCATAAGTCTGCAGCACATACTGACTTCAAGTATGCAGTACACAGAAGAGCCAGAGTAAACTGGAAACATGCCCAGACAAGAATCCCTGAGCAACCTGCACAAAACTTGCAGAGTGTCAAAAAAACCTAGAGAAAAGCCCAGTGGAGAGTTCATATGCACCGTTGACTCATGGAAATGTCAGCTGAGGAAAAATGTTGAAGTGTGGACTTGTTATTAATTTACTGCCAAGCAATCATTTATCAACACTCTCATGTGAAAAATTCTCTCCAAGACAAGTCCCTGCTGAAGGTAATGGATTAATACAAAACCACCCATTATCCTCTTATGTTCATCCGCCTAGAAGAAGCGGTAGCACAAAAGACGGGGATATTAAGGCAAAGAAGGTCAGGCCTGGGTCTTCAAATGTGAAGTCACTGTATTTCCAAACAATGAAAAGCAGGAAGAGCAATAAGATTAACACATTGCCTTCCTCAGAACACATTTACAGTACTGTGTTCAGCTCGTCACCACATTATGAGGGGGCGGAAAACTTCAGAAACTAAGCCGACAAACAAATATAAAAGATCTTTTAGTCTCAGCAAAAAGAGATCCAGTTTAACTGATGTTTAAGTGACAAAAAAAAGTGCCATTTTAAGTTTAAGAATCTATTGTAAGTTTAGTTCTGCCAACTTCAGAAAAGACAGCACAGATGGAAATAAACTGTAAATAAGAGTCCTTGCTAACACAAGGAACACGTTTTTCACAGATTTATTCATGTTTGGAGTAGATTATCGGCCCTTATAAAAGAGGCTGTGACACTCACGGAGTTCAAGTTTGACAAAGTGCCCGATGCACCCTAACAACAAGAGGCCAAGCGCTTTTCCGTGTTGAACTTTCTGAAGTTTAAACATTGTTTAATAGTTTTCATTACACACGCGCTAACCTGCAGTCCGAACAACGCCCGCCTTTATGCACACGATGTTCCATTCCCCGTCCCCAAAACAGTCCTTCAAGTTCCCTAAAATGGCTCCACTCATACACAAAAACCCACCCAACTGCCACCCGCGTGTCCCAGACACACATAATAGCAGTCTGCCATCCACTGAAGCCAGCGTTTACCAAAAGCAATCGATCTCCTCTTAGAAATCACAAAAATCTCCATTCTTTTGTTTCTCTTTGGAATGGGGGAACTGATACACGGTCTGCAGTTATACAATATTTATGCTCAGAGCAAACAGAAAGAAATGACTGGCCGTTCTTCAACAGAGCAGGGGCACATGTAGGAGTGGGTTGGTGTCATACACACCCCTGCGTTACACGTACACGCACTCACATTCAGGGGCGTCTTATCTAACACCAATTAGCAAGGCAAGCCTTTTTTTTTTTTTTTTTCCAAACCGCAGCAGATGCACTTTACAGTTACAGGAAATCACTGTCTACGTGAGTTCAAACCCAGGGCCCCTAGCACTCCGGGTGACACTCGTCTCTTCCTGGAAGGCGGACACCTTGGCGCGGCACAGTACGGGCGGCGTGAGTCCAGTCCCCGCGCGATAGGCTTCCTGCAGGTTTTTTAGTTAACTTCAAATCGCCAGCAAGGTGCCAGCCCGTGGGGGCCCCGGGGAGTTGACTTCCTGTCCCTTCATTTCATTTCTTTTATTTGCTTTACTAGGAAATCCTCTCGGGTCATAAGCCTGCTTTCCAGGGAACTCTGGCCTAGACCAAAACAGGCCATCGCAATATGGCACGATGCACAAGAACGACTTATTGATCTGACACTCGTACTTGCTTTTTCTACAAATTTAAATGCTAGTAAAAGTTGTTAATCGGATAAGGTTCATCCAAATATTGAAGCCACGACACAAATCACTATTCATGGCTACAACACTGTTCATTATGCTAGTAAAAAGCATTTGATTACAAATCGGGAAATGGTTCATCCACCTCTGCACACCAGCACATTTGCACGTTTGATCCACTGAGGGCTAGGCACCTGCCTTCATATCAAAGACAGTTTGTTCCATATCTGGGATCCACTGAAGACTACTGATAAATGATACAGCATTAGTCTGTGACACGTTCAGTCAAGAGGCCCAATTTTTACAGTCAATTACAGTTGGCTTGATTATTGGTAAATTTGAACTTTGTCTAAATGAGAGAGATCAGAAAAAACTTTAATTTCCTATGCTGTTGCATCTTAGATGTCCCACTATACGTGCATATATTCATGACAGTCTTAACAGTCTTGTGTGATTGTCTGCCCCATCTGTTCCACGTTCGTACGTTCTACATTACACTTAAAAGGTGATCTTGGCGGGTGAAAACTACAAGCGCATTATCCAATACCAAACGTAACAGCAGTGAATGTTTTTTTTAAATTTTTTTTTTTTAAATCGAGGCAGCCTCTATCTCCCCACCCAACCCACACTGACGCAAACATCTTTATTCCAGACCCTGACACCACCGACCACTGGGCAAAGATGAACAACGCAATTGCAAATGGACGAAGACGGCAGATTCGCACCACAGCTGTCACCAAAACAAGACCCAATGTGTTCAGGGCGGGGCTTGGCCCCAGCAAAGAGCCCTTCCTCAGGGGAGGAGAACTTCTTTTTAAACACGGCCGACATAAGGCACGCAGTGGGGAACCGTTACGCGCTGTTTTAAAAAAAAATAAGACAAGCGCGTCGCGTCCGAGCCGTTCGGTCGGCGGCGCGGTTCTGGCCCCGGCGAGGTACGCCGTGGGCTCGGTTCCCGCGGCGAGCCCCGCGGCTCTCCGCTCGACAGCCTGTCCGGCAGCAGTGCGCGCGCGAGGGGTCCAAATAACACGCCGAACAAGCCCATGTCAAAGGGACCTAGCGCCGCGCTTAGCCTTTCAGGACCGGAGTCGCGGTCGGGTTCGCTTGTGCGGCGCGCGCGCGCCGCTGAGCTAACTGGCGTCACGCTACGCTAATCAAACCTCTTACGCGTGGCTGACCCTACGAGGAAAAAAAGCACACGATTCCACAGATCTCTATGGCCTTCGCCGCTGCTATTGAGCCATTTTGTTTTGATGAAGTGCGTGAGCAAGCAGAGTCGGATTTTCGCAAATCCCAGCCCCGCAGCAGTTTTCCTACTCAGGAACGCGAGGCCTAATAACACGGCTGGGTGCGGCTCCTTCTCGAGCTACCTATGGGCCCGTCCGCAGCGCAAGCGAAAGTTTCCCCTTTTCTCTTGCGTAGCGTGGGCTGATGTTCACTGTGGGGCATAACGGCGTGGTTCCGCGCCCTTCCGCAGTCCGCTCGCTGCCTTTCAGCTGGAATCGATTCCTGGGCGCTAAGGAGACCGTGGTTCCGGTCCGGGCTCGGATAACGTTCCCCGACGTTAGCAGATCAGGGAGAAGCAGAGCGTCGTTCGTTAGGTTGCGAACCCTCGTAAGGACACGCACAGACCGGTTAAAATGCCGCCTTCCCAATGCTTCCCTCTCCGGGCTAGCCTCTACTTGCGTTCATTCGGAGGAGGGGAGCGACTCCGATTAATTCAGCAGGGCTCTGGGGCACTGAAATCCCTAGAATGAACCTGGATCGGTTCACGGAGCGTTGCTGTCAAAAAATAAATAAATAAAAAACCCGCCAAGTGAGTCACAGTGAAGCGTAATCCAAAAAAAATAATCACCTCAAACAAACGAGCGAAATTGGAATCTCGGTTCGCGGGAGGGGGGGGTGCCGCGAGACGCGGACGACGCCGGGCGAGCTGAGGAGGAGGCCTCCCGCCGTTTCCACCGCGCGCGGCGTGCCTGGCGTGCGCGCGGCGGACGCAAGGCCCGAGCGCCGGCGGGGATCTGGAGCCGTCGCCGATAATTTACGGCGCCGTTTGTCTGAACGGAGCTGAATTCCTGGCTTTTTCAGGGGAAGATCGTAAAAGGGAGTAGTCGACGCTTCCACCGCCATCGCCGTAACCGCACGGGGACCGGGTTCGACAGTTAAAACTGGTGTGAGTTATTGCCCCGGCGCTTCGTTTTTTAAACGCGGGGAACGGTGTTTATCGTAGCGACGCGGCACAACAGCCGCGTGGCTGAGGGGGACGGGGGGGGGGACGGGGGGGCGGGGGCGGGGGCGGCCCGGGTGTCCCGGGGGCTTGTGGGAAACGGGCTCAAATACCAGGTGTTACACTGGCTGGCTTCTGTGCCCTGAAGCGAAGCGCTTTCCCTAGTTTAAAAAAAAAAAAAAAACCAGCTGTCTGAATAACGAATGAGAGCCACTGTTTTATGAGAGTGGCTGTTTTGGAGCAAACGGAAACCTATTCATTGGAAAGACGGACCGTATAAGATCTTCTGTGCTCCTGCTCCTCAGCTCTAAAAGCACCGTGACACGATTTTCACCACCTTGTTTTTCACAGACCGACTTGATAATGAAACAAGGCTTCTCTTTGAAAAATGATGCAACACTAAATCAGACTGAAGAAGTCAAAACATTTATTTGTAAACAGTTGTTTATGACAGTTGGCATTGCTCAAAATAGGGAAAATAGAAAGAAAAAAAAACAATACATCAAACTGACGAGTTATACTTGGAAACGTCTGTGAGATAACATCACCTTTTCCGACACTGATATTCCACTCTGTCAAAGCTTTCTTCCCTCTGACTATCATGCTTCACACATATATCTTGTGAAAAAGTGCTGACCCTAAAAGGAGCGTGGAATACACTCAAAATCAGTCAACAGGTGTGTCATTGCTCCTAATCCTATTGTGTATGAACTTTCTTCCCTTATCCACACACTTCCCTTGGGCATTTTGTGGCCTGGATACATGGTTTAAGCCTGAGCATGGTCTTCCGAACATTTTGGAGGAACACGAGCTGTAAACAAACTATAAATGCTAACAAGGCAGAGCAGATATAAATAATAATATAAATGTGTTATTTTATGCACTTGCTGAAAGCTGGACTGGAACAAACCCACTCTAAAACCATCCCAATTTATCACAAAAAAATGTTTGTCATTTGTCATTTGTCGGAAGGATTTGGTCACATGACGGTGGTGTTTTACATGCTGCGAGCCCTGTGCATGTGAATGTGAAACTCTGTGGCCGAACGTAAGAAAGCAGAAAGAACGTCGAAAGTTTTTTTTTTTTTGTTTCTTACCGGGTCCCTTCTCCAGGAACACCACTTTGGACTCGGGGCAGAAGTTGGAGCCCGTGATGGCCATCTCCTCCCCTCCGTTGACGGAGCAGCTGGTCAGACTGCACTTGTCCACCTGGGGCAGCTCTTGAGCAGAGCGCTGGGCTACAACAGCAACGAAACAGAGAGCAAGTCAAGCGCTGTAGCTCAAAAAGCACGCCGGCGGGCAGAGAGTCCTGACTGCCTTCGGAACGGTCCAGAACAAAGAGTTGTGATCGCTCAGACCTTTCCACAGGCACTGAGCTCTGACTGTTCCGGATCTTTCTGCAGCATTTTGCACAGTCGCCTGCCAGTTTATCCTTTCCACCATTCGGGGGTTAGGGTTTCAGCCTACGGCCCTTAGCGTCCCGCACACCGCACGACCAAGATCCCCCTTGGCAAGGGAACTGACTGCACGCCACGCTTCGCCGAGATCTTCCTGGATGAAGATGCAGAAGCCTGAAGCTGGACCTCACAGAGTCATAATGGCTCTGCCTCTCTTCTCAAACGCGTCTCTGCGATTCCAGGAAAACGTCAGGCGTCCCCCCCCCCCCCCCCGGCTTTGGCAGTACGTTCAGCGCCTCCCTCAATAACCAGATCACGGGAAACTTTGTGACTGGCCTGGTTTTGTAGGTTTCTGCTCGGTAACATTAGAATGTCCGACCGTTCCTCGCCACCGAAGCGGCTCGACTGCTGGTCATCTGTCGCTACCACCGGGGCATTTCAGCTCTTTTACAATGAGGCTACTCCATCATGGACACTCGACCCATTCATCAAATGTAGCTTCTGGCCAATCAAAAGGCGGAACTCATCCAGTGAATAATTAGACCCTGAGTGCCACACCAACCCTGGACACACCTTCCTATCAGCAAATGATCTGCACCCCAAGCCCATCTGTTTGGTTTCCTCGCAGGTCGAGCCATCAGAGTTGCTGACTGAGTGCCAAGCCGTGACCACGCTGTCCCTGCTCTCCTGCCCAAACGACCAGGCTTCTCACACGTTCGCTATTTAACATCCATGCTGGCGGTCACAGGGAACCTCTCTGCTCACAAATGGGACAACAGTCATGCCAGCAGTTGTGCATGCGTGCTTTATAGACATGTATGTAGATGCATGTAGTGTGTGCATTGTGGCGTGCGGGTTATAAGTGCCTGGTGTGATATGTATATATGCATGTGTGCTGCATGAGTGTGTGCATGGTACTGTGTGTGTTGTGTGTGCATGAGTGCATGTGTTAATGTGTGCGGTGTGTATACGTGTGTGTGCATGAGTGCATGTGTGCTTACTGTGTGTGTGTATACGTGTGGTGTCATAGTGCAGGTATACATGTGTGTGGTGTGTGTATACGTGTGTGTGTGTGTGCATGAGTGCATGTGTGCATGTGTATACATGTGTGTGGTGTGTGTGTGTGCATGAGTGCATGTGTGCATGTGTATACATGTGTGTGGTGTGTGTGTGCATGAGTGCATGTGTGCATGTGTATACATGTGTGTGGTGTGTGTATACGTGTGTGTGTGCATGAGTGCATGTGTATACATGTGTGTGGTGTGTGTATACGTGTGTGTGTGTGTGATAGTGCGTGTGCTGTGTGCGTGGTTGTATACGGGTTGCACGGTGCAGGTGTATGCATGTGTGTCTCAGGCACGCACTCCTTTTTCGGGACACTCACAGCACTCCACGGGGATGGAGGCGGCCTGCAGGGACAGCACCTTGCCCCCGAGCTGGGGGATGTGCACGCGGAACACCACCCGCACGCGCGTGTTCTTGCGCCCGATGTCCGTCTCGCCCTTCCGCAGCTCGATGTCCGAGTTGCGCAGCTTCAGGATCCCGGCGCAGTCGATGCTGCCGGAGACAGGGGGGGGGTGGGGGGGGGCACGCTCAGAGACAGGGGCTGACTTTGCTTCCACACACAGGTACCGTGTCGTACAATACTGTGGATTCTCACAAATGGAGATTAAACTAACCCACACTCTACTCTTCCGGAAACAGAGCAGCATGGGATTATACAAGCACTTCTGGCTGAGTTATTTTAAGTGTATTTTCTTGCTTTAGACCATGAATCCCCAAATGCCCCAATACCTGCCATTGTAAAGCTGGCAGGTTGTCAGAGTATCTAAAATATCCTTCACCGCATACAAAAACTGTCTGGGCCAATATAAAACATACATTAAAATGAAATGAGAACAACAGCAAAAAACCACAGCAAGTCAACTGTCACTTTAACAGGGGCACACACTGAACCAGCAGGGGTCGCTGGTGCGTGATGAGGAGCTGTAATCCCAGTCAACTAAAGCCCTTCCATCCCCTGGGCAATGCTACAGCCAGCTGCACAATGCCCTGTGGGACTGCCAGCCGCGGCTGTAACCGGCACGGTCCGGGTACGATCCCAGACCGCGGGGTCCAACCACGCACTAGAACAGCACCTCAGTACTCACCATCCAGTAGACCCTGTGTGTCCGAATAAGTGTAAAAAAATGTCCTTTTATTCTTCAGACTGACATGGTCTGAAATTCCGTTTCTTTTCTTTTCCTTTTGGACTCACTGTACTGTTGGCTTGAATGAAAAAATGCATAATTCACTGTGTAAGGCATTAATGTCCCAAGTGACTATAAATCATTTTGAGCGCTGCTATTTTAGTGCTTGCGAGCAAAGAAAATCGGTGGCACGTTGAAGAGTGAGTGACGTAACCCCGAAACGGTTAAGACAAGTACCTGGCTGACATGCTGTTTTCGGGAAGGAGAGGAATCTCGAGAACCTTTGTACTGGTGATGATGATTTCCTGGCTCGGGGTAGCAACCGTTTTCCCGGTGATTCGGTGCACCTGGTAGAAGGCGTGCGGTCTCAGGTAGCGGTCGTCGGCGGTTCCGATGAACATCTGCAGGTTGACCGGCTTCTCGTTGTAGCCCAAGAGCTGCAAAAGAATACGCCTTTTAGTTCACGTTCACCTGTTCATGTTCACCCCATTCTAAGTCACGCTGAAACCATTAGTGGCTCGTAGGTCTTAATACAAGGGAGTCAAGGCCCATATAGAGACCCATGTAAAAAGGTTGAAACTCAGAAAACATGAACTGAAATGGTAATAATGGACATACAAATGAATAAACTGGGTTCATTTTTTTCTCCTATTCTCTCTCAAATTTGAGAAAGCATCGTCTCGCTTGCCTCCTCTGACCAGACGGAAAGCCAGAAAATTCCGGAAAAAGGCCAACAGGGCCGCATCTTGCGCTGTGGCCTTCAACAAGTATCTATTACCGCGTTTCTCCCGTATGAGCTTCCACAAGCACGTAACGGCTTCCAAATCCCCACCGTGATCCGTAATCTCCGAAGTTGGCCTAGCCTTTCCGAGGGAAATCCAAAACAAACCTCTGCCACCGCGAGGCCGAAGCCAAAGGGGATTCACTTTCAAAACTCGAAAAAGAACCTCTAAGGAAACGCGGCAAAGGGAGCCAAGGAAATAAAGTCGTAAAAAATCGGCTCCGAGCTGGAGCGGCCAAGTCCGTTAAACGCCCTTCGACGGCATCCTCCGCTGTCAATAAAGCGTCCAATAAGGCGCCCTCCTGCCTGTCGAAGCCGAGGAAAGGTTTCAGGGTTAGCAATGCTACCGGTTGGACTGCGGCCTATCAGTTTGGCCCCCAGGTGGGCCTGCCTCCGGCTCTTATTCAGGCGAGAGCACGCGAGCACTGGGGATAATAAACAGGCATCAATGTCTACAGTAACCCACAGACCCTCTAATCATAGCGTGGCCACAGCATACCGAAAGTTTATAAACGACAATGAATTCCCTGGACCAATGTCTTAAAAAAATACCGATAAACCCAGACACGGATAATGGAGTTGGGGGGGGGGGGGCGGAGCTGGTTGCCGAGGGGCGTGGCCTTTCCTGCCCGGGGATGGTCGCCCGCCCGCCCCTTGCGGGAGGAGGAAGACAAGAGTCCCCGCAGTTCGGCTCGGGTCGGAATGTTGCGTGTAGCCCCGGGTGGATTCCAAGCTTCCGCGCGGTGCGCGCGGGTTCGATTAGCAGGCGTCCCCCCCAGCCCGAGCGAGCCGCAGCCGCCGCTGTAATCTGCGGCCTTCGCCGTCTCGCTCGCCTTCGCAGAATAAACGTTCGGAGCGGCGGCGTAGCCGGCGAAGGTCAAGCGCGGTCACCTGCAGCTGGCCTAGACCGTCTAAATTATTTCTGGAAACATGCGACTAACATACGAATTTCAAACCATATCCTGCTTGGTTTGAAAATATTGACTTTTTTTGCCAAACTCAATTATGAAGAAATAGGTTTAAATAAAAGTTTTATTCTGACACGCCGACTTTCCTTTCGGCTCGAAAAGGTGACGTCATTTTGTCTAGACTGAGGCTGGCAAGGAAAGCACAGGAAAGCACTTTTCGTCGGTTTGACATTTCCAGTCGACCATCTGCGGTGTCGACGCCGCACACACGGACTGGGAGGAAGCCAGCGGCGGGTTGGCCAAACGGGTCAGGGACTGGGCGCGGAAACCGAGCGCTGGCGCGCTTCGGCCGATCGCTTCAAAACCTCCCAGATTTCCCACCGTGCCTTGCAGCAGAGATTCAGGGCAGGCGAGGAGAAACGATAGTCTAAAAAAAAGGTAGCAGCATGCTGTCTAGTGAGAGCATGTTTCATTGTGCAGAACAGGATATTCTGCTTCAAACGACAGTGTCATCACAGGTGTGTGTGAGCAGGTAGTTCAGACCACACTTTGCCTGACAAAGACCTTGGTGTTTTGGTTCGTTCCGCAACATAAAATCTGTTCCTGTCTGGGAGCTCTCTCGTTATTAGTGAATCTAATTAAATGTGCACCTGTGAGTGCTCTAGATGTGGATTCGGGCCTTGACTGCGACTATGCACACTAAAGGCTGTGGAACGTGGGCCGGCCAGATAAGTTCTCTGAGATCTGAATGGAAATAGGGGAGGGGAGGCCCGGATGCTTCCTTCTCGCTGAAACTGGACTTACTATCCCGCATAGGCCCGGCATGGCGGATCGCGGCTTGTCGGGGTTGGGGGGGGGGGAGGGGGGAGGACGGCAGTTCCCAGGCGGGTGCGGGCGTAGTAAAGAGACGCTTTCTAACAGCGTACAAACATCGCCGTGCACACAGGCGCTCGCCCCGCTGCGAAGGAGACGACGTAACTCGACGCGGAGGCCCACGGGTACGAAGCTCAGCTCTCTGTCGTTAGCCACCGGGGCGCGAGGGTACGGTGTCCCCCTTGGCCAAACACTCTTCCAGATTTAGGCTTTATTTCCTGCAATTTTCTTGTGCAGAAATGACTGTCGCTGCAAGTGGATTTGTATGCACGCTTAAAGAACACAGTAAATTGCTATTTAAAGAGGCTTTTACACAAATGGAAATGACCAGACGACCCTGAAAAAACCTAATGGAACACACAACGATCTCTGCCTTTAAAAACACAACATACTCGGTATAATAGAAGAAAACGCGCAATGTGTCATACGTCCTCAGCTCCTAAGGGTTGATAAGGGGTTAAAATGGTTTTACATATAAGGCAAATGATCCTGGCAGCAAGCTCAAGGATAACGATCATTTAAAGCTTGTGCTGCTAATGGCAACAATAACAAAAAATATGATTCGTCGAACAACATAGTTCATGAAACACAAACGTCATTTCGTTGCATATTAGACTTGCATATTAGAATTTGTGGCTGGACAACCTGTCGATCTTGTTGAACTACACACACATCTTTTTGGCAGAGAACAAAAAAAACAAAAGCATAACGAAATAAGAAATCACCTCAGAAAGGTGCGCTCTGCCGACTCAATGCTGTTTAGAGCAGAGTCCCAATCAGGAAGGACGTATTTGCTCAGTGGCCAACCACCACCACCCCCCACCCCCCACCTCCCCCGTCCCCCGTCCCATCAAACTGAGGGATTCCGTCTGCACCGTACCGCCACCGGCCTCCCCCCGCCGTCGCTCCGGGCCGTTTGCACCTCCGTCGTTTTGCCAAAATCGAAACCCGTCGGTCCGCGCGAGCGTCAAAAACATTGGCGGCGGCGGCGCCCACACACAACCCTGTGCTCGCGTTTAACAAAAACACCGCGGAGCGGGAGAAACCGGGGGAGTTCCCTTTAACTGCCTCTCTGGCCAGCGCCAGTCAGCAGTTGCCGGTTTTTTTTTGGAACCATAAAAACCGAGCAGATTAAATATTGTTATTCCTCCATTGCCCTCGTAAAGGCACGGTTCTTGCTCGCTCGCCGCTTTACGTGCCATGTTTCAGAGCAAGCACTGAGGATTTCCAGTGGGTTTAGCCATTCGGCTTTTCGGTGCATTTGACTTATTGGAAAATAAAGTTCAGGACCTCCACAGGAACAGAGTGCGACTATGGCACTGAAACATTTCGCTTCCAATGGGTGTCTGGAGACAAGAACGGAAATATTGTGTCTGAAATCGCATTAGTCTTTATTTGGTCCATAAATTAAATACATGTACTGTATAATGCTATTACTCAAATGCATTACTTCTTGAGTCACTTAAATTTCCTCTGCCAATTTCATGTTACAGCTACCTCCATCCAGCACTTATTGTACCTTGCATCATTATCTTCATGTTGCAGCTTGTCATGCCTCCTAGTTTGACTTAGCATAGGTTAGGTCAGAGTAATGTTTACTGTGTGAACAAGACTTAACGTGTTCATGGCTACTATTCCTGTAACTGTACAAAATGAGTATTCTACCTTAACGGACCTCTGTTTTGTATTTGCTCCAACGACCTTCGGTATGCACTTATTGTACGCCGCTTCGATAAGCTAATAAATGTGTATGTATGTAGAAAGTTAACATGCAAGCATGAGACATGACTTAACGATTAGCACAATACGTGGAGCAGTCCTGCTGCAGTAATGAATGTAAGCTGCGTAGATGTTCTGGCAGTAAATGAATGTAGATGTGGTAGCTTTCTGGCGTAAATGAATGTAGATGAAAGCCTGTCTGCTCAGTAAAAATGAATGTAATGAATGTAGAAAGTTAGCCATGGTCCTGCTGCAGTAAATGAATGGTAGACTGATAACGATAGCCATGTTCCTGCTGCAGTAAAAATGAATGGTAAGACTGTAACGGTAGCCATGTTCCTGCTGCGTAAAAATGAATGGTAAGACTGTAACGGTAGCCATGGTCCTGCTGCAGTAAAAATGAATGGTAAGACTGTAACGGTAGCCATGTTCCTGCTGCAGTAAAAATGAATGGTAAGACTGTAACGGTAGCCATGTTCCTGCTGCAGTAAAAATGAATGGTAAGACTGTAACGGTAGCCATGTTCCTGCTGCAGTAAAAATGAATGGTAAGACTGTAACGGTAGCCATGTTCCTGCTGCAGTAAAATGAATGGTAAGACTGTAACGGTAGCCATGTTCCTGCTGCAGTAAAAATGAATGGTAAGACTGTAACGGTAGCCATGTTCCTGCTGCGGTAAAAATGAATGGTAAGACTGTAACGGTAGCCATGTGCCTGCTGCAGTAAAAATGAATGGTAAGACTGTAACGGTAGCCATGGTCCTGCTGCGGTAAAAATGAATGGTAAGACTGTAAACACCGCTGCCCTGAAACAGAAACTTGCTGTGAGGTTCCGCGTTAGACGAGTCCCAGCTCGCCGCGCGCAACGGCGTGAAGGCGGGTGGGCGGGGTCAGAGAGCAGCGGGCGCGGACGGGCGCAGACGGGCACGCTGAACCGGTGCGTCAGAGCGGCGCGCCGGGGGCTCTCTCTCTCTCTCTCTCGCCGGGCGCCGCGCGTCAGACGCGCCGTATGGCTCGCCGCAGAGGGGGGGACCCGGTCCGCGGGCCAAGTCGGCTCGCTGCCGGGGGCGGCGGGAGAGGCGGGGCCCCGCCGGGCCCCCTCGCTCGATGATGACGTTTCCCCCCGTCTGTGCCCCGTCTGTGCCCCGCTCGCGCCCGACTGGAAAACTGCACCTGGAGAGCTGCGGTTAATACAATCTTCTGTGGTACATTCGAAGGAACGCAGGTTAAACAGACTGACATTTTCTTACTGAGGTTTTTATTAGGCTCCTCACCTGCACTGAAAACAGCTGTTTGTTAAGGCCCTTAGGTTCAGAGCCTACCGCTCTGAGGCAGGGGGAAGTGGGCCTGTTGTGGGCATGGGATAGGGTCTGGGGGGAGTGGCAAAAAAAACCAGAGGCTGCTGGGAGAATCAAGTGAGCCACCGGTTCATGACTCTTGAGCGTCAACCTTCACCTAGATAGGAACAGCAAATGCTATTAAATGGACGGGCGTGGTCTGTAAAGGACTCGTTTGGGAGCTGTAGCGATGGCTAAAGTAATGAAATACCTGCGCAATTGCCCAAACGCACTTTCTGAGATGGTTCGTGCGTTCTTTCGTTCAGATAAGCCTCGCTCATTCGACTTCCCCTCAGCGATAGTCCGAACAAAATACAAGAACAGAGCGCTACGGCCGTGGAGAGCGAAAGTTAATACCTCCTCAAGCCCTCTTAAACCAGAAGTCAAAAGGGCTGATAAACAGGCGGTTATATTAAACTGATGACATTTATACCGGGCCCTGCGCGGCGGTCGCCGGGCCGGCGTGACTCTGAAACCGTAAACGCGAGCTAAAATAAAACCGCTGGGTAGCGTTACGCGCAGGAGGCTCTAAATAAAGCCCGATAATTTTAGTCTGCATCTGTTCCATTGATCCGGTTATAGCAAAGCAACAACAAAGCCCGACGGGCTGGGACTGACCGACAGCAAGAGAGAGACGCTGGCCGGCGGTCCCTGGAAAAAGAGAAGTTTCCGGAAGCCTCACGGGCTCTGACGCGTTCGGGAGGGAATTTCCGCGCGACGCGCCCCCCGCCGCTGCCCCGGTGCTTTCCCGGCAAAAGGCCCGGGCCGAATAGTTTCCACCTGTGTTTCTCGGCGGTTTCCATGGCGTGTTTGGGGGGGGGGGCGGCTGGACCCGGCCCCTCGCTGGTCCCGTGGGGGCCGTTACCCAAAACCGAGCCGGAGGGCCCCCCCGCCGTTCGAGAGCGCGGGCCCGTTTGTCCGTGACGCGGACCCCGCGTTTTTTCGCCCGCGCGCTCGCTTGAACGAGGTCGACGCGAAGAGAGAACCGACCGCCACTGCGTTAGGCTTCGGGTAAAAGCGCTATACAAATGCAGTCCATTTACCATTAGGCTACATTACAGGCGCTGGGCAGACGCTCCTATCTAGAGCAACTTCAACTTACACAACCTGGTACACAGCATTTACAGAGCATACCGCTGGACATATACTGAAGCAATGCAGGTTAAGTACTGTACCTTGCTCAGGGGTACGATGGCAGTGTCCTACCTGGGAATCGAACCTGCGACCTTTCGGTTACGGCTGACCGGTGACCAGCTCCTTACCCATTATACTACACTGCCGCCCAGCGCTATATAAATGCAGTCCATTTACCATTAGGCTACATTACAGGCGTTGGGCAGACGCTCTGGAACAACTTCAACTTACACAACCTGGTACACAGCATTTACACAGCATACTGCTGGACATATATTGAAGCAATGCAGGTTAAGTACTGTACCTTGCTCAAGGGTACGACGGCAGTGTCCTACCTGGGAATCGAACCAGTGACCTTTCGGTTACGGCTGACCAGTGACCATCTCCTTACCCATTATACTACACTGCCGCCCAGCGCTATACAAATGCAGTCCATTTACCATTAGGCTACATTACAGGCGTTGGGCAGACGCTCCCTATCTAGAGCAACTTCAACTTACACAACATTGTACACAGAATTCACATAGCATACCGCTGGACATATATTGCAGCAATGCAGGTTAAGTACTGTACCTTGCTCAAGGGTACGACGGCAGTGTCCTACCTGGGAATCGAACCAGTGACCTTTCGGTTACGGCTGACCAGTGACCAGCTCCTTACCCATTATACTACACTGCCGCCCAGCGCTATATAAATGCAGTCCATTTACCATTAGGCTACATTACAGGCGTTGGGCAGACGCTCTGGAACAACTTCAACTTACACAACCTGGTACACAGCATTTACACAGCATACTGCTGGACATATATGAAGCAATGCAGGTTAAGTTCCTTGCTCAAGGGTACGACGGCAGTGTTCTACCAGGGAATCGAACCAGTGACCTTTCGGTTACGGCTGACCAGTGACCATCTCCTTACCCATTATACTACACTGCCGCCCAGCCTATACAAATGCAGTCCATTTACCCTTAGGTACATAGCGTTGGGCAGACGCTCCCTATCTAGAGCAACTTCAACTTACACAACATTGTACACAGAATTCACATAGCATACGCTGGACATATATTGCAGCAATGCAGGTTAAGTACTGTACCTTGCTCAAGGGTACGCGGCAGTGTCCTACTGGAATCGAACCAGTGACCTTTCGGTACGGTGACCAGTGACCAGCTCCTTACCCATTATACTACACTGCCGCCCAGCGCTATATAAATGCAGTCCATTTAGCATTAGGCTACATTACAGGCGTTGGGCAGACGCTCTTAACTAGAGCAACTTCAACTTACACAACCTGGTACACAGCATTCACACAGCATACCGCTGGACATATATTGAAGCAATGCAGGTTTAAGTACTGTACCTTGCTCAAGGGTACGACGGCAGTGACCTACCTGGGAATCGAACCAGTGACCTTTCGGTTACGGCTGACCAGTGACCAGCTCCTTGCCCATTATACTACACTGCCGCCCACCACTGCGCCTGCTCCAGCTCCTATAAGGCCAGCGGGACCTGATTCTGGGCAAAGGCTGCCGTAAGCAAGGCTTCAATCAAAGCGTGATGTGGCCTCATTAGGTCTACATTAAATAAGGACGGAGTGTGGCACAGTGGGTAAGGAACTGCGCTTGTAACCGAAAGGTCGCAGGTCCGATTCCCGGGTAAGGACACTGCCGTTGTACCCTTGAGCAAGGTACTTAACCTGCATTGCTTCAGTATATATCCAGCTGTGTAAATGGATACAATGTAAATGCTATGTAAAAGTTGTGTAAGTCGCTCTGGATAAGAGCGTCTGCTAAATGCCTGTAATGTAATGTAAATAAAATACCCAACTTTACAACTGCTGAGTGAATAATCAAAACTGCAAACTGTACAGCTTACCCCGTTGAAGTCAAATCTATTAACATTTTCAAGGAGATTCTGGATTTACAGTAACTAAATTTCATTTATATTATTTCAAAATATAACCGTGACGTGAATCACGACGGGTGGGCGGCTGGAAGTGACGCATTTGGGAGACAAGGCGGAGTCGAGTGACACGAAGGCTCGGCCGTGTGCAGCCGTCGCGGGAGGTTCTGGGAAAGCGCGCAGGGGGCGCCGGCGTCGCTGCCGCAGGAGCGACGGAAGCCGGTCGGCCTCGTCACGAGAGAAACATCACCCTCTCCGTCTTTTGGGAGACCTAATCAGCTCCTGGAAATCCCTGCGAGCAGAAAACCTGATCTTGTTTACGGCTTTTCGGAGAAATGAGAAGTGTGCGCGCGGTACGCACCGAGGCAATTAATTTCAAGTTTTGAAAGGGGGCGGGGCGTGGCGGTGGGGGGAGGCTGCTAAAAGCGGCGCGGTCTTCAAAGCCTCTCACGAGCGCTCGCTTGCGGGCGCGCGTCCCGCCTTCCAGACGCGCTTTCTCTTCATCGCACGGCGCGCGGGTTAAGCCGATTAAAATGCCCACGAGGGGTGGCGCCGCCAGACGGGCTCGCGGGTCTCCTAGCAACGGGCGTGACGAAGCCCCCCCCCGCCCCCCCCCCCCCCCCCCCACTAAGGTGCCCGCCCGCCCGCCTGGCCCGGGATGAATTAGCGCTCCCGCGCTGGGAGTTCACCGCAGCTGAACGTTGCTGCGCGTGGAGCCGTCGGCGTGAGCCGTATCTACGCCGCACTGCAGACCTGGAGGGCTGCTCTGTTTTTATTCATTTAAGCTAGCGAGGCTGTCGCTAACGTGGCTTTCGTGAACCGTTACAGGGTGGGTCCCGTGGATTTCATGAAAATATATCGTAATATATTCATTTGTTAATATTCCTAGGCCCTTGTGAGGATAATTTTTTCTTTTTCTTTTTTCTCGTTCTGTTTCCAGACGCTATACATGATGTTGACGGGCTTGTGAAAGATCACTCGTTGAGTGTTGCTTGCTGTGTGCTATTTGTCAAAGAAAAGCACAGTTTAGCAAAATGTATAAATTATAGTAGGTGGCACATGAATGTAAATACTGTTCCGACCGGCCCGAATTCCACCGCTCCACCTCGGCCCGCGGCCTCCCGACCTCCCTCTCCTCCGTCTCGATCCGAAACCCGGAGCGCCGACGCCTGCTCGTACCCGCTGCGCATCTGCAGAGCCGCCAAAGGGCCAGCCGCGGGTGATTAAACGCCTTTAGCGGGGGGGGGGGGGGCTGGGCCGAAATCCGCGCGGTTCGAGCAGCCGCGTTCCTCTCGCTCGGACGACGAGAACGGAGGCGTTTAAAAAAACGACGGCTCGTCTATCGTCTCTTTTATTTTCGTCCTATGGCTTTGAGGGCGAGCCGGGACAAAGCCGGAGGCAGGACGCGAGGCCTTCGCAGCGAAGGAGGGATGCGCGTACAGTGCGTGCGACGCTCACGCAGAGACCGACCCGGAGACCTTTCGCCGGGTTCAGAACTCGGCCAAGCCACAATTTCAGCGCGATAAAGACGGCTGATAACCGTGCTCGTCCCCACTTCTCTAAATACAACAGAAACCACAAAATAAAAAAAACTATCACAGCACACAAAAAACTACCACAGCACACCATGGCGCAGTGCAGTCAGGCCCTTCTAATGAAATAAAGATGGCTAGAGACGTGCCATTTTTCGGGAAAGTACACAAAATAATGATGAGACGACACAGACTGGGGCATAAATAATGCATTTCAACACTCGGGGGTAGCTCACAGACAGAGCGAGGGCAAGGCCTCTTTTCCAGCTTCACGGTCACTTTGTTGCAGACCATATTGTAGTCTGTCGTAGACTATAAAATGCAGTCACGTGCTTTCAAAACGCAGTTAAAAGCCACATCAGGAAGCCTGGACCAGGCCCGACCGGCTGTGCTGTCACTTTGCGATGTCACTTGCTTGACCTTTGGGAAAGATTGTGGCCTTGTTCAAATGGTGTTGCAGCACCACCTTGAACAGTACGTAGAAAATGCATGATTCTTCATTGCAGATAAACATTGTCCAATGAAATCACTTTGCAGGTTCTGGCGGACTCTCGTCATTACTACGGGGTGTGGTCACAGCCGAGGTTAGGTAAAAACAAAAAAAGAATCACGCGTAGAAAACAGAGCTCCAGCAATCACCGCAATCAAACGCATTGCTAGAACAGTAGAACAAAGCCGACGGTGATTGGTGGATGCTTTATGGCCATACATATAGCAGCATTATATGAGAAACCAGGAAGTAGTGTCGACTAACGACCATCAGTGCAGATCGACTGGTTAACAACGTACCTTGTGCTTCTACCTACTGCCTTATTCCAATTTTATTATCTCTGCTCTGGAACAGAATTTCGGAAATGATTACAATCCTTGAGGGAAAAAAAAAAGTTGATGTTGCCTTGAATCTATTGCATGTTTAAACTAAGGTGTTTCCGTTACAACAATTAGCTACTAGCCAAACTGAGAGACTGATTTGTGAAAGCAGACCTTAAATGGTGCATCCAGCAGACCATAAGCGGTACAGAAAGGCACAATCAGCGTTTGTACACACAGACATCAGTAGACCGGAAGGGGCCCACTGAGCCAACAAAACCACGTTATGCAATCCCAGGCACTTGAGCAATATGGATGTGTTACTCAACTGTCAGGCCCCTGGACACCAGACCTCCCAGCTGAATGAGAATAATCACGACGCAATGGGCTTACAGTTCAAATCTACGGCAGCTCACTATTTTTATTTGAAGAAATTCACAAGGTGAAGTGTAAAATCAGACGGCTTCCGGAGAGTTCCGAACCAATTCTATCTATGACTCCCGGGTTCTCAACCGGGGGTCTGCAGACCCTTTGGGGGGTCTTTGAAGGTACTGTAAGGGCTCTCTGGCCAGACTTGATATGCAATGATTATACTTAGCCTATACAGCTTATGGATTTGGGAAAACATTTCAAAATATACATTTTTGAATAGAATTTTAAATATAAGCCTTCAAAATGTACAATTGCGGACTCCTGGATGCCTTTGAGCCTGGTTGGGGGGTTCCTGGATCAGAAAAGGTTGGAAAAACCCTGCTATAAGTTCCCAATTATGCATCTTCTCACATGGCAGGGAGAATCGGGAGAGGCAATCGTAAGAGTGAATCATTAATCGTGGCTGATTTCCAGACCGGTTTATCAGGCGCGGGAACTCTTTGGAGAGCACAATAAATATTATATAATGACATGGAAACACTTTGAGATAAAACTGAAAATCAAGTCCAATTAATATGACGAAATGGCAACTTGAACACATCTAGGCCATAGCCTAAGACCTGGCAATTAATGTTTGTCCCCTGTAGGGGACACGAGCCTCTGCTCTTAATCGTAAGAACCCTACATTGCGTATATGCCCTGTATATATATACTATGCTTAAATCTACACCACAAGGGGAATTCAATTTAATGATATTTTTGAAAATGTTTCACTGCACTGTATGTAAATGCTTTTGTCATCCATAATACTTGCATTATGTCACAACTTTTAATATTTAAACTTTTTTCTACTGGGTCTTGGTTGGATATACAAACTCTGGAAGTCCATTTAACTATGCAAATATTCCTAATCTAAAATAAATGGCCTGTGATTTTGCCACCAATTTCAATACTGAAATTATTTTAGAGATTTTTCATTTTAGAGTTAGTGGATTCACGTTCTGAACAATCACCTCAAAATGTATCCTACCTGACAGTTTGGCCACTCTATGCAACCTCTGATAATACCCTCAAAGTATTTACTTCTTTTCCTTTTAAGTGAAAATTCATCATTTCATATCAATCTTATATTGTACAAAAATGTCAGCAGTATTTAAATCCAACCTGATGCTTGCTAATGTAGTCACAAATGATGCACTTACTAAATTCATCATCACACTTTCTCCGAATTCATTCAGTCACACTTTCACTGTACATTGAAAATGTAGCTTCACATGTTTAACTATATTATAACAACCATATTGCAAAAAAAGTGAGCAAACCAAAATGTACAGATCATAGTTTTGTTAGACGGGACATACATGCAGATTTAGAGCAGCAAATTTATCTTCAATTCAACCGTGTCAAAAGTCAAACACCAGTCTAGACAAGGGCTGCCCAACCCTGTTAATGCAGATCTACCATCCTGTAAATTTACATTTCAACCCTAATTTGGTGCACCTGGCTCTACTAATTAGCCGCTCAAAAAGGTCCCTAGCTGTTGACTGAGGCGTGCTTTGTTAGGGCCAGAATGAAAGCCTACGGGATGACAGATCTCCAGGAACAGAACTGGGCAGCCCTGGTCTAGATGTTCCCTAGAATTTTAACACTTGCATCACGTGCAATTCCAAGCAGCCATGCTTGTTTTATGACTAATGCTTGAGCCTGAATACTTTCGGCCATCCCTAATTCAGAGGGAACCCGCCGTTACAGAGCAGTCGCTCTCTGAATCACCGTGCAGAGACACACGATGAAGATTCCGCCTTTGTCAGGGTCTGTGCTAGATGATGTCACAAGACGGTCGCCGGACAAAAGGCCGCGCTCTCGTCGCACCATGAAATATTGAACGCCGCGCCGCGCCACGGACGTCCGCGGCTCCCCAACGAGAGACAGCAGCGAGGCTGTAAATACGGCCACCCCTTCTGCCCCTTCTCCAGTGACAAAACAGAGGTGTGCTTTCAACACGTCCCCCCCCCCCCCCCCCTTCGTGTGGCACGGTTCACGTGAAGCGAAACACAAGCGTCGGCCGCCGTATTGTCGGCGAAGCTTTTTGGAGAGCGCGGCGAGACGAAGTTACAGGCGGCTCGAAGCTCCACCCCGGAGCAGCCGAGCCGGAGCTGCACGGGATCCGTAAATAACCGGCGCAATGTGCTACGAGCTACCCGCTAAATTAGCTCACCCTTTACGCCGACTTCGCTTACGTGCTCGTTAGCATAAAACGGTCTCACCTACGCGGTAAAAATAAATTAAACAATTCAAAAACACTTTTTTTTTGCTGAAAAGTGGGTCTTAATTTGCACTTTTCCCGGCTACCTTCTGGTGATTTTAAGCAGAATAAAAAAAAAAGTTTTAGCGGAGACAAAAGTGGAGACAGTTGACAGTTTCGCGTTAATTAGCAGTTTGCTTGTTTACGTCAGTGTTTCCCAATTACCTTTACATTCCCTTCAGCACAAACATAAAGTGCAAGCGACCCTGCTCACGGAACGACTGCAGAAAAGACTTCGGTTTTTTAATTTCTGCTTTAACCTCCACATGGCTCTGGTTCTCACAAATGCCACTGGAACTAGTTACATTATCAACAGGTCCTAGTAACGGTCCTGCAGTCGCCTCTGATCTTTGCTTATTGTAATAACCTAATCACACTGAACCAGACATTTACTTGCCTTTCGAAAACAACACTATTAGCAGATAATAAAGTTAGCAATTGTAGTCTTGTAATGAAGATTATGATGGAGAAAGGGCACAGGCCCCGACGGCCTGGCATCGAATCCGGACCGGGCCAGCGGTAGCGCTCGGCGTGCGATTGGCCAGAGCTGCCCAAGGACAGAAGGTGACTTAGGTGCATTAACTGTCTTAATTACTACTTGTATTTTTTCCATAGACTGCGTTGTTGCCGTTCTCGTTGTTAGTGTTAATCAGTTTAACCTTCAGGGTCCAAGTTGAACTATGCGATGTCCTGCACTTGGACGTCTTCTCTCTAGGGGTTTCGTCATACTTGTTCCTGGTTATGGTTATACACTTTGTTGTACGTCGCTCTGGATAAGAGCGTCTGCAAAATGCCTGTAATGTAATGTAATGTAATGATTTCAATCCACTCGCTGCACATCGCTGACCTTCCTCTGGCCACACCACCTGTACCAGCTACACGCATATATGCGTTCTCCTCTGGTTCGGTGTGTGTGCGCGAATCGAGCCAGCGAAGCATGTGGTGAAAACACACCTCGGCTGTCTTCGCGTGTTAGCGCGTGTTTGTCTGCGCTCCTACACATTTACAGAGGGGGGGGTTATAGTGATGAGCACAAACACACACACACACACATACACACATCGAAAGAACACAGAAAAAGCAAATGAAAAAAAAAAGGTGGCGTAAATAAGACTACATAAATAGACCGACTAAAACTTCCCGCGAAAACTCTTTTCGATTCCCACTTGGAAAGCGGTGTTTTCAAGTCGCAGGTAGCAGGTGCCATATGCCGAGCGCGTAACAAAACAGCCGGGTTTTTAAGAATCAGCGAGCTTTCGGGCTTCGAAGTGATAACAGCTAGCGAAGCCCCGCGCCGCGAAGCCGTTATGACTTCACGGCGCGGAGCCGTGCCTAAATAATTTGGCAGGCGTTTCTGCTGAGGCGAGGAGTAAACCTCGGGGGAAAAACAGCTCGGCCGCGAGGTCACAACCGACAAATCTAATCTCGCCGTCGTTAACGAGCCGCTATCCGAAACAAAAAAAAAAAAATTTATCAGTAAATTAATCACGCCGTGCGATCGGACCCGGGCTGTATTACGGACGGCCCCTCGCTCGATACAGCCCGGCTGCGTCTGACACAATCGCTCGAGGCGAGGTCACGGTCAGTTATGTTCCCCTCTTGCTCCATATTCCCGCCGTTTACTTTTCACACTCGCTAGGTCGTTGTCTTCTTCCCCTGACAGGGTTGACAGTAGGGTCAATATTTCGATATACTGATTCTTTTTAATAAGCCCATATCGATATTGACGATATTCACTAATATTGATATATTGAATATACTGAATACAGCTAATTTAAGCGAATGCTTAAAATGGAATCTAAGCCAATTCATCCCAATATAAACATTGTTTTTTTCTATTGCTTAATTTATAACCTCAACACTTGGACAATTTACCCAAGAGACTGTATTTCACTTTCACTGCATCGAAGCACAACGGGCTCAGTGACAATGATTGGCGGGTAACACATTATTGTTCTTCCGTTCCTAAGGCCAAGAATAAAACAGTCAGTGACACCGTGTACAACAGAGTCATTTTACAGGCCACCGGGAGGGGTGTGTTTTATGCTTCATCCATATTCGAAAATGAACAAATTCAATCAATATTCAGAGGGTGTGTCACACAAGACTGACGCGGTTTTGAGACAATGTGCTTAAAATGTGCTGAAGCCTGCACGTAATTCCCCAAGGAAGGATTGCCCCCCGCATTATCAAATGCTATGTCACAACACAGTTTTTTAAACTCTCTCTGCTAACTGTAAAAGTGGGAGGGGAACATAATAGTAAAAGATAAAGTATGTGATCAAGTCAATTGCTACTGAACCATGCAGTGTTTTATTTCCAGCACACGTAAGATCACATGCCGAGGTTAGTCATAAAATATTGAACATATTCAATTATTTAAATATATCAATCTGCTGAATGACTACCACAGAGGGCTCAGGATGCAAAAGAGGTCACCGGAGGCAGCAAACGCGAAGCTGGAAAGGTCACGTGACCCCGGTGACCGAGCCGTAACTGAGCGACCGACCCGCGATAGCGAGACCGGTTTCGAGGCGCTCGCCCCCGGACGCGGGCCCCGCCTCACCTTGACCACGGGGTGGGCCCCGGACGAGGCCTTGACGGCCCCCCGGCTCCCCTCCGTCTCGTAGTGCGCTCTGTGGTGGGCCCTGGGGTGCACCTCGATCTTCAGCTCGTACTGGCCGAACTGGCTGGGCAGCGGCCAGTCCAGAGGAGGCAGCGATGACGTTCTGATGGGGGGGGGGTGGAGAAAGGGGGGGGCAGGAGGGAGAGGGGGGGGTGGTCGGACGACAAGGAGAGGGAGAGAGAGAGAGAGAGAGGCTCTGACCATCACACCGGGAGACGTTTCGCGCCGCGACTTACTGGCGCGTTTCACGCGCGCGACTGAAACGAAGGTCACAAGCGGCAAAAAATACAAAATAAAAGTCAATGGACCATAGGGAAAAAAAAAAAGTTTCTTGTAAGCAATTTAACAGACTATCACATCATTTCCGTGGCATGTTCGGTAACTGTACGAGGTTGCGTTGTCGGACCGAAGCGCGTTTGGCCGACGCTACAAAAGCCGTTGCACTTTGTCTGCTCTGGTGAGAATTCACAGAAACGGAATCCGTCCGCTTCGGCTTTTCGAAACGGCCTTAAAACGCATCCAGGAGGAGATTTTTCTCCACGAGAAGGGGGGGGGAATCGTTACATAAACGAACCGAGGGGAAGGGGGCGAACTCAGAGGGGCCCGCGCCGCCGCTCCCCCCCGCCACACTGCCTCCTTTGTGTGGCTCTTCAAAAAGCCCTTTCTATTTGCCGAAGCCGCGTCTGTATTTGAACAGCTGCTTTCGGGAGAGAAAAGCGAAAGGCCGCACTCCTCCTCTCCCGACTCTGAACGACGGCCGCAGTTTCGCCGTACATTCTGATGCACTCTCTTTGGTGCACCTCAAAAAAAACGTATTTTTTAAATAAACCAGCATACAGCCAACATACGGCCTATAAATACAATCAGCCGCAGCTACGCGGCGCTCGATATGATATCAGGTGTTGTCTATTTAAGCCTAATGTAGTCGTGAAAAAGCTAAACCTGCTCGCGGAGAATGAGGCAAAACGAGTCACGATCTTTAATTAGCAAATACATCACGTGCGCGTGTGCTCGGATGACTCATTTTAACGCATGGGACAGGGCCGTTTTTTGATCGATCCTCATGCGCTGTACTGGTACATGCGGGTATAAATTATTGTGCCGAGTGTAATGGAGTCTTAAACGACAACCCGCAGGAGTCGCTGACGTTTCCTCCCGCTACAACATCCCTCTGGCCCGATAGGGGCTGGCGGCGCAGCGCAGAGGCTAGGGAGGCTAGGCTAGCGTTAGCACGTATTATTAACACGGTTCCCCAGCGGTGCAGCTAGCCCCGCATTTCTAGAACCTTCCTCGAAGCTTCGATGCTCCCGGGGCAGGGCGTCGGCGAAACGCCCCAAAACGCGAACGTAACGCTGCGGTATTGCGTTCGAATTTCGCTGGAGGGGGAACCACCTTTCGCGAGTTCACAGAAAAGGGGCACCTCTAAAAATATCCTAACCCGAGAAGAACCAGCGTGTGTGTGTGTGTGTGTGTGTGAGAAGTGCGACGGCGTCCTAAGGTTTTCGAGAGTGTTGCGCTTTGATAGAAGCTGACATCTGAATTGAGACATCGATTTTTTCCCCTTCCAGGTTTCCAGGAACCATTTGGGGCGCACCGTAGTCCCACTAAAGTGAAACGTACTAGGCGAGGCGCTCGTTTTTGTTGGACCGCGTTCACGGTAAACACTGCTTTACTGAAAGGGGATGCCCGGAGGCTGGCATTTTCAGAGGACTTTCGACGATTCGGCGATTCCAGTTTAATCGACGCTCGTCTGTTCGCCGCTGTTGCTGAACATCGCCGCAAATCTGCGAAACCCCCCTACCGCGTCCCAAAAAAAAAAAAGATTCCCTCCGTTTTTAGCGATCCCTTCCACTTTAGCGCCGAGCCGTTCTGCGGCAAACGATGGACAGCGCCGCGTTAAAAGACCAGAGCCACGTGCGCGACGCTACAGGACTGACGTAGCCCAGGAAGTGCGCGTACGCCCCTGCCCCGTATTATAAACGTGTGTTATTATTATTATTAACACCCTCCCGGCAGCGCAGCCGCCCTGCAGTCAGAGACCTTCCTTTGCAGGTTCACTGCACTCCGCTCGGCTAACGTCACGCCCCACACCCCAATTACATTACATTACAGGCATTTAGCAGACGCTCTTATCCAGAGCGACTTACACAACTTTTTACATAGCATTTTACATTGTATCCATTTATACAGCTGGATATATACTGAAGCAATTCCGGTTAAGTACCTTGCTCAAGGGTACAACGGCAGTGTCCTCATGCGGGAATCGAACCTGCGACCTTTCGGTTACAAGCCCAGTTCCTTACCCACTGTGCTACACTCCGTCCTATTACTCCCCCCCCCCCCCCACCACGTGCCACCCATCACTCATCGCTGTAACTTCCACGGAATATCAGGCCGGCTTTAGCTTAAAAAAACAGACGCGCAGCACTCTGGCGCACGTTCATTTACGAAAACCTTCCAGGCCAAAAGGCGCCCTTCGGCTGCAGCGTTTTTCTGCACCGAGCCTTCGCAGCTTCCCCGCGCAAACGCCGTTCCTCGGAAGTCGAAGTGCGTGCGTACGGCCTCCCGCCGAGCGGGAAACGATAAACAGGGAGCTCTCGACACGACACGAACCCGGAGGCTTTCGCGAAAGCCGCCGAACCGCAGGGAGGTGTCGTTCCGGCACCAGCCACCCGCAGTCTGCGAGAGGACTGGGAGACTTGAGGATCGCCGCGCGCGAGCGGTCGGACGTGACCGACGGCCGCCGAGTCGTTCGCTGGAGTTCACGCCGACGGCGGCGGAGGCGGCCCCCGAGGTCAACGCGCGGCCGCAGCAGCACGGCCCCCGCCCGCTGAACGAAGGAGCGCGCGGCGACGCCGCGGTCACATGTCCTCACACCTCGTTCGAGCGCAGCGGGAGGCGGCGGCCGCAAAGCGACGCGGCGTTTCCATCCGCCGCCCACGTCCTTCGAGGTTTCGCCAGTTCCAACCGTCCTTTTTCTCAGCGAGTTCGCCCGGCGGGGCGCCTCCCGCGATCGACTGGCGAGGAATCTCTCCGTCTCTCGCGCGTCAGCCTGTTCGCACGAACGTTTTTAGTTCTTCGCTCCGGGCTTTACCGTTTGGTGTCGCTTTAAAACTAAATTAAATTCCGATTTTCGGAACTGTTACGCCGAAAATGAAGCCGTAAAAGACTTTTTAAAAAGTTTTAAGAGTTTTAAGACTGACATGTTCCATTCTCCTGTCATGACAGCGAAAATCCAATTTCCAAAAAAATCCCCCTCTTCTAAAAAAAAAAAAAAAACACCTCCTGCCTCTCCCTCCTGCCTGTTACTGTGGCCTACACTAATAATATCCACTGACTCACTGCTTTGATCCTGACTTGACTATCCATTGACCTGGTAACATTTGACTCTATATTCCGTGCTCTTAAATAACCAGACAGGCTCTAGAATAACCATCAGGGCTTCCATGACTTATGTTGTCTGTGTATAAAATTGCAGCCCATGGTACCAGAGACCAAAACTTGTATTTAATAGCTTTGCCCTGAGGGTACTCAGTTTTTTTTTGGCATGTCTGTATATTTGTCAGCCTGTCTGTCTGTCTAAACAAAGGACAGATAGTAAGGACATTTTTACCACGCAAAGTTAAGGCTGCATGAAAGGAGCAAGGGTCAATCTCCGATTGAACTTTATTGGTTTATTAATATCTCCGATTGAACTTCATTGACGTATTAACTGTGATTGTTTTATGCCATACACTAAAGTACAGTCAAAAAAGGGAGCTTGTAAAACATACAACGTGGAAATACTGGTGACGTACCGGAAGATCGGCGTATGTCCTGGTTTGGGCTTGTTCCAGGTGAAATGCGAGGGGACGGAGAGGAACTGCTCGGCGGACCCGTCCTTCTTGAGGCCGTGGCCCCCGCCGCCGCCGCCGTCGTCGGAGAGGGGGCCCTCCCGCGAGGGCGAGACGCTGCCCGGGTCCTCCAGGCCCGCCGGGTCGCCCGTGCCGGAGAGCGGCGGCCGGTCCTGCGACGTCTTCCTGGTCTTGGAGGGGACGTCCAGCTCGGCGGCCGAGCAGCAGTGGAAGGGGGGGGGCGCCGCCGCCGCCGCCGCGGAGGAGGAGGAGGGGCTGCCGGCCCAGGTGTCCTCCGTCACGCTGCCCCGCGGGGAGTGGCCCGGCGTGGGGGCCGGGGAGAGGCGCGGGGAGGCGGAGCCCGGGTAGCAGATGTCGGCGCTGGAGTGGCGCCTCTTGCCGCAGGGCGAGGTGGGGCGGGACGACGGCTGCGACGGCGGCCGGGGGCTCAGCCAGTTCTCGTCGGTGACGCTGGCGCGGGGGGAGTGGCAGGGCGACTGGCGACTGGGGGAGAGCTGGCGGGGGAAGGGCGGGTGGCGCTGCTGCTGCTGCTGCTGCTGGTGCTGCTGGTGCTGCTGCTGCTGCTGCTGGTGCTGGTGCTGCAGGAGCCAGGGCTCCTCCCCGGGCGAGGCCAGCGGGGAGCCCAGCGTGAAGCGGGCCGCCGCCTCGTTCAGCTCCGACTCCACGTCGTCGTACGCCTGCGAGAAGGACTCGCACGACGAGGCGTCCGAGAACCAGCTCCGGGACGACAGGCTGCTGCAGGGGCTGGGGCTGAGGGACGAGTCCCGGTACGACGGGTCCAGGGGCAGGTACAGGTGCCCCCGGGACAGGCACTGGTCCTGGCCCTGGCCCTGGGCCTGGCACTCCCCCTCGGGCCCCGCCGCCGCCCCCCCCAGCCCGTCCTCGCCCGCCTCCATGTCCTGCGGGCAGCTGGGGGAGATGGAGGTGATCTGGATGCTGGGGCACTCGAAGACCCTGTGGCCCGCCGCGGGGCCGTACTCGTACCCGGGGTCGTAGGCCTTGTGGGCCTGCAGCCGGGAGGGCGCCGAGCCGACGGGGGCGTGGGTCTGCAGGCCATAGCGGGGGATCCCGATCGGCTGGTTGACCGCGGACTGGGGCTGGCCCACGTTGAGGATGTAGAAGGACGAGTTGTCGTCAGGCTCGAGGTCTGGGAGGAAACGAGAAGGAGAAGAGAAAATACGCTGATTATTTAAAAAAAGCTTCACTCACTTTCAGCTGTTCTATAACCACGAGACAGAGGACAGGTGTGCATTTTAAAATACGTCTCAGAATACCCTCTGCTGCTAACTGCTACATATGAATTCAGCAGGAGGTAGTTTACTCATTTGACCTCATAGATGCAATATAAATTCACGCCAACATTTGTGATATACCGTGCCATACCATTATTATTGTTGCTGTTATTATTTCTGTTATTAAATAGCTTTCTTGTGCATGAACTAATGATGCAAAAACATACAGCCGGCCAAGAAACAGTTGAGCAGCCAAATGTCCAGTTACTTTTGCTCCCCTAAAATGGGGGAGACTGTGCATAAAACGGGCTGTAGCTAATTCTTGCAGGGATCACCTGATGTGAATGAAAAATACCCACAAATTAAAGCTGACAGGTCCCAGACTTAAACCTCATATGCATTTGTTTCATTTCAAATCCAAATGCTGCTGGAGTACAGAGCCAAAACAAACCAAAAAAAAAAGTCACTGTCCAAACACTTATGCACGTGTCTGTATGTACATAAATATAAATAAATAATGTGCACACATACTCTATGTATCAATGCAGTACTGATCAAATAATAATAATAATAATTATTATTATTATTATTGTCATTATTATTATTATTATTATTACTATTATTATTGTTATTATTATAAAAATTTTAATAGTACACAGAGACCTCTCTAGTGAAGTTGTGATCCCTGTCTCCGGCGCTTGTGAAAACGTGTTCACACGCCCGCGCACGCTCGCGGCTGTCGGCGCTGCAGCGGCGGCTCGCTAATAATACCGCCCACGCGGCCGGCCCGCCAGCAGGGGCCGCGCGGTAACAGCCGCCGGCCCGCCGGCCCGCCGTGGGAGAGGACGCTGTCGGCGACCGCGCGGTGCGGGGGAGAGACGGGCAGAGACGGGCAGAGACGCATCCCTCCCCTGCCCCCCTGGACGGGCAGGAAGCCCTCCTCCGCACCCCCCCCGCGTTAGAACGTCACCGCAAACCCGACTGTGCAAGCGCGGTGCAGCGAAAGTGTGTTCGCTCCCTTTATCCTGACGCCCTGAATGGTTTCAGCTCTTTAGACCAAAGGTGATATTAGACAAAGGGAACCCGAATAAACACAAAACACATTTTTTTTTTTAAATTGTTCTTTGTTTACTGAAAAATGTTATGAAACACCTATATCACCCATGAGAAAAGGTCATTTCCTCTTTAAACACAATAACTGGTTTCACCACCTTGAGCAGCAATAGCTGTTATCAACTGCTTCCCATAATTTGATATCAGTCTTTTCACATTGCTGTGGAGGAATTATAGCCCACTCTTCTTTGCAGTACTGCTTTAATTCAGACAAATTGGTAGGTTTTTGAGCATGAGCTTCCTGTTTCAGGTCCTGCCACAGTACTTCTATTGAGATCATGCCAGGACTTTGACTAGGCCACTCCAAAACTTCAATTTAGTTTCTTTTCAGCCATTCAGGACTTGCTTAGTTTTGAATCATTGTTTTGCTGCATAATCTGATTATGCTTCAGCTTCAGCTCACTGACAGATGACTGGACATTCTCCATGAGAATTTTCTGGTACAGAGCAGAATTCATGGTTCCTTCAATAATGACAAGTCTTCCAGGTCCAGAGGCATGTGAAATGCTGTATTTGCTTTACAGCAGACAAAACTAGACCTGTGCCATTCAGAAAGTTCCACTTTATACTCATCTGGGATTATCCAGGTGCTTTTTTGCAAATGTTGATTTTTCTGGTTAGCAGTAGTTTCCGCCATGCTACTCTCCAATGAATCCCATTTTTGCCCTGTCTCTTTCTTATTGTGGATCATGAACACTGCAGTTCTTCAGATGTTCTTCTGGGATCGTTTGTGACTTCCTGGATGCGTTGTTGCTGCAGCCTTGGAGAAATCGTGGCATGCCAGCCACTCCTGGGAAGATTCACCACTGTTCCAAGTGTTCTCCATTTGGAGAGAATGACTCTCACTGAGGTTCGGTGGAGTCCCAGAGCCACCAAATTGGCTTTGTAACCCTTTCCAGACTGATATATTTCAACAGCTTTTTTCTCATGTCTTCTGGAGTTTCCTTTAATTATGCATAGTGTGCTTGTAGAGACTTTGTGGTGCCTACTTCACTCTAGTGGTAAAGTTCAATATGAGTGAGGTCTAGATTCAACTGGGTTGGCTGCAATCAAGTCTGGCTGTGTTCATAAAGCTGAATATAATAATCAATTAAATATGGATAAATAGTTGACTGAGTAACGAAGGGGGAAATGACTTTTTCACATGGGTGAAGGGTGATATGGGTGTTCAATAACATTTTTCATTAAATCAATTAAATGAACATGTTTTGTCTTTACTCAGTTTCCTTTTGTCTAATATTACATTTCGACTAAAGACCAGAAACCATTCAGTATGACAAATATGTAATAACAGAGAAAATCAGGAAAGGGGCAAACACCTTTTTCACGGCACTGTATACAACATAAACAGCAGTATAACGGCAGCGTGGTAGCTTTAAAGGCTCCTGTGCTTAGTCATCTGTTTAAATCGTAAAAGTACTGGCAGCATACTCCTTTCCTCACATGACCTCTGGAAAAGACCAAATTGAGTTAGCGAATGAGCAAGCGAGTGAGTAAGTGGATAAGTGAGGATGTTAAGTGAGTGAGTGAATGTGTACGTGAACGAGTGAGTCAGGGACTGAGTGAGTGACTGAGCGCATGAGTGAGTGTGCAAGTGAGTAACTGAGCAAGGGGACAAAGTGAGGAAGTGACTCAAACGAGCAGGGGAAGGATTCAGCGTGCTCTCGAGCCTCTGACTGAATCCTGTTATTTAAATACCATACAAGCTGAGCTAAAATAGTCAAAGTCACGCAGCACTCGACTGCCAGTTCACCCTAGGGTTGAATCAATGAGATGTCCGACCAGTGCAGAACAGCCCAATGTCGGTGCCAGGACTGGGTTGTGGATGAGTGGGTTTTGAGTGAAGCCTTGGTTCTTTAACGGAACTGGACCCACTCAGTGTCACTTGCAGTGCCAGGCTCCCACTCCTATAAATGAAGCGGGCTGTCCCCCAGGAGTGGGTCACCCCTCGGGAGTGGGGCGCCCCCCAGGAGTAGGTTGCCCGTCAGGACTGCATGTTCCCAGGATTCCTCCACTAACTCCTTTATTAATAGAAACTCAACACGAATCCAGCGTGTCACAGGATGCATGTCCTCTCGCTGCAGGTTCTGAGTCACAGGAAATAGAACTGCAACAAAGCCAGTCACAGCAGCAACTGAACACGACAATAAAAAAAAACCATGAACTTCAATTTCCTATTATCGCTATGGGATTCATTCGGATTTCACATCCTTGCAATCGGGATGCAATCTGCATCCATAATAAAGGGTTCAAAAACAGCCATCATAACATTGGAATAAAATGAACGGTGAAAAGTAGGCTGATGTTTTTCTCCTTGGTAGCAAAAGAGAATCAGTCAGCAGTTCAGTATTCAGTCAGAACTCAGTGCAACTCTATCCCAGTATGTTACACCAAACTAAATTAAACTCAAGAAACCGACGAAGCAAAAACATTGGGGCTAAAAAAATGAGCTTTCCAGGAATCTCCAACTCTCCCAACTGAAAATGACAGTTTCACCTGTGACAGCACTCAAGAAAATGATTTTTGCTGACAATCTACTTTTCTCTAAGAATTCTACATTTCATTTAGGCATGGAATCAGAGGGTAAAAATAGAAAATGCATCTCAAAGAAGCATCCATCCTGTCCGTGGACTAAGAGCGTCCTGCTACCACAGTAAAAATATGACACAAGCAAACCCATCGGCCAATGAGCACAGACCAAACCACCATATAATTATTCCCATTATCTTGCAAGTGGCCTTCACTTAAGTTAACAGGCTAAAGCTAATACCCTACCAGTATGCCTTATATTATCTGACTGTAACCACCATGCAACACACTGTACTGTCGGAGGCCTGTAAAATGGATTTGGGGATGCCGAGGACGATCTTACAATGAAGGGAGCCCTCGCCGTACTCGCTCAGCTCCTCCGTGGTAACGCTCGACATTTTCTCTCGCGGGAGTCGGCGGAAGACCTTTGACGGGCGCTCCCGCCTCCCCGGCGGGTCTCCGGGTTCAAAGCCGTGAGCGCTGAGGCCGCCCCCTGAGCGCCACGCCGCCCGCCGCCCGCCTTGGCACGGGAACCCGAGCGGGGAATCTCCCTGTCACAGCCACCCCGCGTCCACCTGTTCTCAGAAGGCCGAGATGCCGCCCTCCCCCTTCCCCCCTCTTTCCCCTCTCCCCCTCCCCTGCTGTCGTCAAGGGGACAGCTCTGAGAGCCCGGTCACAAGGTCAGATCCCCAAATATATACCGCGCAGGGAGTCTACGGGCCAATCCGAGGCTAATCGTGCCAGGCCGATTCTAATGCGGCGGATTAATGCCATTACGAAACGGTGAGGGCGTCACGTTTAAGGCTCTGCTGTAGATACAAGATACACACGCCGTCTACTCAGGTATCATTCAACATCATCAGAACACAACATGCATCTGAAAATACCAAATAATAAATAAAACAATAAGCATACATACATGCATAAAATATGCCTACACATACATGCCTCCATCCCTTTCAATGAATTTATGCCTGCCTGATGAAAATCACTAAAACATACCTGGAGTAGTATATTGTAGTAACAACATAACACACTTAAATGATTTAAAAAAAATAATAATTCTTTTGCTTTGGGTTTAAAAAATCACAGGTAAAACAGGTTCTTTCATTCTATCATGGTAAGCTTGGCATACACTGAATTTCTTACTGCAAATTATATTACATGAAAAAAAAAACAATGAAATACATCCTAGTAAAAACAGAAGCCAATGGTCCATTCATAAAGTAGCCTACCCTGATAAATACAGCTTTGATGACTTTCATGCATAGCGTAGGCAAAAATGAGAGCTGTAACTGCAGCTGCCGGAAGCAAGTCGCACAAAGGATTATTCGTATCAATTAGGCTAACCACTAACAATCAGAATGAACTCAGATGTCTGTCAAGCACAGTTAAGTAATTGTTGTAGTTGCACAGTAGATAAGAGCCCATAAGGCTATGACTGGCTTACGGGTTAGCTTGCAAACAAACCGCCAGTTTATTTTAGACAAGACCTGGAAAAACACTACCTATGGAGATGATTCTGAAAGCAGTCATTTTCAACTTGAACTGTTTTTTCCATCGATAAACAAAAAAAAAAACATTTTTCACGTGACAGTTAGGTAATCGTGTGTAATTATAAACAGCACTAGTGTTAGAAGTACTGGAAGTAACAGCAGCAATAGTAGTATTAGTGACAGAAACAAAAGTCGTATTATTCTTCATATTAGTACAACTCACATTCAAACACCTATAGATAATATTAAATAATGTTTATTACTTTAACATTAAATTCTGATTCTATTAAATTTCATCTATTAATAATTATTTCACAGCTACTTTAACAGACATGTTGAAAGGGTATGCATCTTTGACTGTGTTATATTTGATTAAGTTTCTTAAAACTGGGAATTGAAAAGTTGGAAAACGGTGAATAGAAGCTCACTTCCTCTTTAAAAACTCTCACATCCAGGCAAGGCACGAGGGATTTCAGGCCACACCTTTTCCTCTTTCTAGGATTTTCAGTCCCTAAGAGCATAAGGGTAATCCTCATGAGCATGAGAATAAGATGACTGAACAGCCTAACATAGTTAGCATCAGTGCTGAATCCACCACAGGGCTAATACAAGGCTTCAGGCTATGGACCACACAATGAATACATTAGTGTGGACGAAAGTCCTGCATTGCTGAATTAAAATTATAATAAACCTTTGCTAAAAGCAAATACTAAATGTTTCATCCCCACAGCATACACTGTGCTTCAACAGAGTCAGTAAACGCAAAGACAAATACATTCAGATTACAGACGGACTGCATAATAATGCTGGATTCCTCATCTGGAGCACCTTGTCTGGTCAGCTGGCAGGAGACTTAACCAGCAGCGTCGTCCTGAAGTGCCCACATATCAGATAGCGAGATGATCTGGTTAAATAAAGAACCCAAAGAGGCTTTGCGGGGCTAACGTTAGCCAGAAATGGCTCGGCGGCGCCATAACCCAGGCCGTGACACACTCACCCTGAAAAAAAAAGTGCCAGAGGTTTCACAGTCAGAAGGGCTCCAACGGGCTAGGGATGGGCTCGAGTGCTCGAGGATCCGAGTGCACCCAAGGAAAAAAAATGACTACAGAATAAATTCGCGTGAACAGAATAAACGAGTTTAGTTTCACTTTTTATTTTTACGTTTCAGCTTTAGCAGTTTTTTTGCTTTATGGGTAGTGATGTTAGTTTCAGGAAAAACTTGCTCCGCAGCCTGCAGCTAATTCGACAGGTGTTGTGACTTAAAAGCGGTTGAGTTTTCAACCTTGTTGGCCTCATAAATGATACAAACCCGATCAGCACCGATGTTCCTTGACCGGCGTCAGCGATTCTGAGCATTTTTGAGCGTTCATTCGCTTTCGAAAATTACACAAAAATGTAAGTTTAAAGTCAAGCCAAAATTGCGCATCAAATTAAAACTCCATGTAAGGATTTTTTGTCTACAATACGTTTATTTAAGGTTAACAATATTTTAAAAAATATTGCCCTGCCTATTGCTACATTTCCCCATTTTGATTGCCTACTATAATAGGCTATATACAATAAAAATATTGCTTAACACAACCGTGGGTGCGGTATGATCTAATGATATGTCTAATGATTAAGGCTGAGTGTATGACACAGAAACGATAAATAGCCTATTGGCTAAACTTCAGCCTCTAAAGTCACTGAGCGGTCATGGCCTTCTTCCTTAGTGCGGCTTTTAACCTTCTCTGCTGTTGGTTCATTTTTTTATGCTTCTGTTTTTTACTCTGTAGCACTTTGAGATTTATGTCTAATGAAAAGTGCATTACAAATTAAATGTATTATTATTATTATTATTATTATTATTATAGTAAGGTTGTTGAAAATCACGGCAAACTGAAAAGAGTGGCAGCGTTTAAAAAAAAAATAAAAAATTCATCAAATTAACAGATCTCATATGCGAAACCACTGAAATAACATGCGCAACGCGCGCAACAGTAGCACGTGCGTTCAAGTGCACTGTAATCCTCTGAGCTTCTGTAAACTAGATGCCCTATGTGAGCGTACGTGTTTTTGACCGTCTGTGTCACACGTCATTTCGCAGGCATGCGTACCATAAACGAGCGGGCATTGCCACCTGACGGCACGCAGGGAACGCGGAGCTTCATCTTTCACACGTTTCCGTCGCCGGGCCCCGCCACGCGGGTGCGTGTTTTCCCCTCGCTGGTCTCGCGCAGGGAGGCGCGTGGGCGGGTGGGGGAAGCGTCGGGGCCTGCTCAGGATGTGGCCGTGCCGCGGGCCCCGGGGCCCCTGCCGCTCGCTCGCTCGTTCGCACGGAAAACTTTGGGCGGGCGACCGCGCGCGGCTCGGCCCCGCCCCGCTCTCTCCGAGGCCCGCCGCACTCGCCCGCCGAGCAGAGCGCCCGGCATTCAGGTCTTACCGGCCTCGTGTTTACTCAACAACACACCTGTGGGTATATCTGGCGCGAGCGGTTAAAAATAATCACCACTTCTGTTTGTTTACATACACCCGCCGGTTTGCCGCAGCCATACTACCGTACTCACTGCCAATTTGAACGGCTGCAGTGACACAATGCAGCCCAGTCATGGGCTCTCAGAATAAATAGAGGCGCCTTTTCATTTTTGATTCATCAACTTGAATAATTAAACCCTTTTGCATTTTCTAGCATTAATCGGATTTTCGCGTGAATCATATACACATTTTCAATCATCACTTAGTCACAGCCGTATCCACGCAGCGCTTCATAGGGTCGGTGGCGCGTAAACGTGCAGTAGTAGCAGCACAGCACTTCACTTGTGTCTGTACAATGGTCTGTTTGCCTTCCAGTACATGCAATCTTTCTGCAGTGGGCTTCCCAAAAGGCTGCGTTTCTCACACGGTTGTGTTTTGCTTCAGTCATGAGTAAGACGTCATTTGTGGACATAAATTCCGAAGAAGTGCAGATTTTGTCATTGATATCGCTCATTATATTTAGATTTTATCACAACATTACTTAGCCTACAAGATACAACAGTGGTTAGTGGATAACTTAACAAATTAATGCATTTTCATCAACAGGTACAGCTGTTTTTAATGTTGTGTGCATCATCTCATTTAGTCAAAAAGCCCTTCAAACACTTAAAAAGAATACATCCTAAAAATTAAACGGGCTGGCAGCAACAGTTGAAAGTTTCGATTTGACTTCTACTACATTTCCAGCTCACTAACCGTAGTGATGACTCTTCTTCTCTTCACCTCTACGCTCCTTCATTCGATCAGCACTTCTGCTGTGTATTTTCAACATGGCCCTGCCGCCTGCACCAAATCTGGAAACAGCTGCCTTTTTCCAGAGATTTCACTGTAATTGTTTACTATAATACAAAATCTATTCTTGCTGACCACAAAGGGTTTTTTGAGAAACCGTACCGTAGGTGTCTCAAAACGATTCCTGGTACAGAACTTTCCAGAACTGCTGGCAGCGCGCCATCCACTCTGAGCGGTCTCTGACGCTAAGCGCCCCAGACCCGGTCCTCGGTCGAGTTCGGAGCGGTCATGGGAGAAAGAGCTGGAAACTTGCCGTCACGCTCTCCGAAGCGTCCATCACAACAACGGCGGACAAGGGCGCTCCACCTTAGCCGTGCCCGAAGCGGGGGGCGGCCATCTTCCTCGAGCGCCGTCTGAAGAGGAAGCGCTCGCGGACGCGATCCGCAGCGGTTCGTCTCTCGTTAAGCGGGAGAGATCGCGTCGAGCCCGCTCTGACAAAAGAGGCCGGCCGTTGCGTCATTTTTGGAAGGGCCTCCCGCCGCACTTACAGGCGGTTACGTCACGGGCCGCCCCGCCGACGTCCGCTAGCGAAAGCGTCGCCCCCAGCCAACGTCGACATATGTTTGACTTCTAAATAAAGCATCCAAATTAAGCGCGTCACGCCGCGGTGGCGGCGTGGGGCGAACAAACTGCACAGTGTCCCTTCACACGTGATCTCTTCTATTCTTATACTTCAAGTATTTTTAGCTTGCTTTTTATCGCAGATTTACTTTAATAAAACGGCTTCGAATTTTGAACTGTCGTTTGAACAGGAAATGAAATGGCATCTCAGCTTGTTTTTTAAATGTTTTTTAAGCTATTTTTTTAGGATAGTAATTGCCTTTCACAAAGCAATTAACAGCCTGTGAGCTACCTTTAACAACAGAAACAGTTTATTTCAACCAGATTTGAAACAGTAGTATAAGCACACTGCCTTGCCAGTGTATAGAAACAAGAGTCTCTTGAGGAGAGACTCTCAAGAGTAGGCTGCTTGTGTTCTGGTGTTTATGACAACAACACGCTGTAATTTTTTTTTTTTTTTACAAGGGTCATCCACTTTCCCAAGTGCGTAGATCAGAAAATCCGTCCCGACGGCCATCTGCAATAAAACCTCAAATCGCAGATAACGTCCAAGGTTACTGCGCTAGCACGCTGGGTGACATTTAAGCAATCTGTCAAGGCCTCCTGTGCATCTGCCGACGCAGGTGGGGGAGGCCGAGGGAGGAGAGAGAGCGCCGCGGCTCGTTAGAGGGAGATTACGGATATTTGGCTGGACTAGAAACCCGGTCAAAAAAGCGCTTTGGATAATTGCGCACTGGCTTAGCGTAGCTCATCGCCTTTCCTCCCTACCTTAAGGTGCCACGTCGAAATCCACTGACGATTCACAGTTAGGCTTGTGTGGGTATTCAGTCTTACTGTAGGCCCTCACTGCACAATAATGACTAAAAAAACCTACAGTTTTGAAAGGCAAGACCACTTTATAATAAACCATATCTCCGTTAGCATTATAACAAAGCTGAAATACTGCCAGCGTCCACTCGGTGCTACGAAATGCAGTACGGATATGTAGAGACACGCCTGATAGGCCGACGAACAGTGGCGGCTTGTTGGTCTGTGTTCTCCAAAATCAATCAAGAGAGGTACAATGATGAGACAGGCCAGAAAGGACTGAGCAATCAAGTAAAAAAAAGGATAGCATCATTTTATTTGCATGTACAGCTTTAATAAAAAAAGTACACAGATTGTGGACATTTGATTGGATGCCTTATATTTGACCACTACACTGGAGCAGCTATGATGGTTGCAAAAGCCCCACACCACCTCATTAGTCAAGCGAGGACAGTCAGCACTCTGCTTGATTATTTTCATTCATAACCCCAATTTCATTTCAGTTATCTTGCCCATAAAAAAATGCATGTAGCAAGTGGTACATAAAAAAAGTGTTTTGCAAATTAAGATTCACTATCGAGCTGCAGTGGTAATGAGGTCCGTGACGCCCGTTGTCATGTTTCAGCCTGCGCGAGCTCTCTCGCGAGTAACTGTCACAGAGGACCGGCTTCCCCAACCAGGGTCGTCCGCCCTCCCCGTCCACCAATCACAGTTCGCCCCGCCCCCGCCCTTCCCTGCGCAGGGCCAATCGCGCGGAAGCGGCGCGGCCTCCTGGGGACGCCGCGCAGCTGCGAGTGGGAAGCGTGAGAAGTGGAAGGGGTGCGACCGGCCCGACTGCCTTCGCCACCGCCTGCTCACCAAAACTCCCCCGGGCTTCTCCCCCTTGAAAAGGCCAACCGACTCAGACACCGGGAAGCACCAGTTTTCAAATTTGCTGTGGTGATGGGCCTTTTACTCACAACGGGCCTGAATCACAAAACTTTTCTTAAAATTATTCTTACTTTTGTTCTTAAAAATGTTCCAACGAAAAACCGATATGGGATTCATGACACGTGTGCAGACCTTTTGCTTTTGATGAATGCTAACTGTTTGTAAATTTTATGCACGATCCTGTTCATGTGATTAGCATAAGGAAACAAGCCATGAACAAATACAGATAAGAAAAAAATGATGAATGATGAATGCGAAACGTTGTTGTACGCAGTTTACAATCAAATGTGATCGTACGCGCGTTTCGCGAATGAGGCCCGATGCGTTTAGCAAGCCCCTTAATGCGAACTTAAAGGTCAGTTTGATAAGGATAGATGTGAAAAGCTCATATCCTTGTCTATAAATCAGTTCCATCAACGTGCATGTACAAGTATCCCGGCATCAAAATGGAAACGGGAGTGCGCACACGGCAAAGAGAGCGCTGAAGACGGCTCTCTCCATTTGGGCTATCTATTACAGCAGCACACAGCGAGATGTGCATTTAGCCTATAAAAGGCCTGCTTGAAGCATAGCAGGGCCTTCTGCCATCCTCCATTGATTGGACCAATAAAACCCATTAAAAAAAAACAGCTCGAGTCACAGCAAAACTTCAGAAAGACCGAGGCCTACTCCACCATTTTACCTTTCCATTTCGGTGCAAAATGTAGGCTACTCTCTCAAATATGACCACTCATAAAATAAAAACAGGGCTGAGAACCCCAGTAAAAAAAAAACTAACGGCAGCTTTGTGATTCGTCCAAAACAAAATGCCCCTTCAAACGAAACTGGAAAAAAAAAAAAACAGGGAGCGACCGGCCATTTCCTGTCGCGGTGCTACCCATCCTAACCGTAGTCACGCTGAGGAAAACAGTAGATTCAGTTGCACTAAATTTAAACTGGACAAATGGCACGCATGGCTGCTCATGCTTTAGCCAGGAAACAGACCCTTGCCTCATTAGCTCTGAGTACTGGGGCCTCTCCATCTCAGCCAAATGTAGCGTATGGGGACAAGGGCCCTTGGGGGCCAAAGGGGTGGAATGGAGGGGAAACAGGTGGCTGTGGTAGGAATGCTTTGCTCTCTGAGGGACAGAGGGGCATCCCAGCTGTCTGGCTGCTGTGGGTTGGCCCGGGTTAAATGTTACCATAATACGTCAGCAGCCCCTTAAACTCAGATGACAGAGCTTTATCAGCCCCTTCAGCTCATACAACAGAGCGTCAGCAGCCCCTTCAACTCACACGACAGCATCAGCAGCCCCTTCAACTCATACGACAGTGTCAGCAGCCCCTTCAACTCACACAACAGCATCAGCAGCCCCTTCAACTCATACGACAGCATCAGCAACCCCTTCAACTCATATGACAGCATCAGCAACCCCTTCAACTCATATGACAGCATCAGCAGCCCCTTCAACTCATACAACAGAGCGTCAGCAGCCCCTTCAACTCACACGACAGCATCAGCAGCCCCTTCAACTCATACGACAGTGTCAGCAGCCCCTTCAACTCACACGACAGTGTCAGCAGCCCCTTCAACTCACACGACAGCATCAGCAGCCCCTTCAACTCACACGACAGTGTCAGCAGCCCCTTCAACTCATACAACAAAGCATCAGCAGCCCCTTCAACTCATACAACAAAGCATCAGCAGCCCCTTCAACTCATACAACAGAGCATCAGCAGCCCCTTCAACTCATACAACAAAGCATCAGCAGCCCCTTCAACTCATACAACAAAGCATCAGCAGCCCCTTCAACTCATACAACAAAGCATCAGCAGCCCCTTCAACTCATACAACAAAGCATCAGCAGCCCCTTCAACTCATACAACAGAGCATCAGCAGCCCCTTCAACTCATATGACAGCGTCAGCAGCCCCTTCAACTCATACGACAGCGTCAGCAGCCCCTTCAACTCATATGACAGCGTCAGCAGCCCCTTCAACTCATACGACAGCGTCAGCAGCCCCTTCAACTCATATGACAGCGTCAGCAGCCCCTTCAACTCATATGACAGTGTCAGCAGCCCCTTCAACTCATATGACAGCGTCAGCAGCCCCTTCAACTCATACGACAGCGTCAGCAGCCCCTTCAACTCATACGACAGCGTCAGCAGCCCCTTCAACTCATACGACAGCATCAGCAGCCCCTTCAACTCATACAACAGAGCATCAGCAGCCCCTTCAACTCATACAACAAAGCATCAGCAGCCCCTTCAACTCATACAACAAAGCATCAGCAGCCCCTTCAACTCATACAACAAAGCATCAGCAGCCCCTTCAACTCATACAACAAAGCATCAGCAGCCCCTTCAACTCATACAACAAAGCATCAGCAGCCCCTTCAACTCATACAACAGAGCATCAGCAGCCCCTTCAACTCATATGACAGCGTCAGCAGCCCCTTCAACTCATACGACAGCGTCAGCAGCCCCTTCAACTCATATGACAGCGTCAGCAGCCCCTTCAACTCATACGACAGCATCAGCAGCCCCTTCAACTCATATGACAGTGTCAGCAGCCCCTTCAACTCATATGACAGCATCAGCAGCCCCTTCAACTCATATGACAGTGTCAGCAGCCCCTTCAACTCATACAACAGCGTCAGCAGCCCCTTCAACTCATACGACAGCATCAGCAGCCCCTTCAACTCATATGACAGCGTCAGCAGCCCCTTCAACTCATACGACAGAGCGTCAGCAGCCCCTTCAACTCATACGACAGCGTCAGCAGCCCCTTCAACTCATACGACAGGGCATCAGCAGCCCCTTCAACTCATATGACAGCGTCAGCAGCCCCTTCAACTCATACAACAGCGTCAACAGCCCCTTCAACTCATACGACAGCGCCAGCAGCCCCTTCAACTCATACGACAGCGTCAACAGCCCCTTCAACTCATACAACAGCGTCAGCAGCCCCTTCAACTCATATGAGTGTCAGCAGCCCCTTCAACTCATACAACAGAGAATCAGCAGCCCCTTCAACTCATACGACAGCGTCAGCAGCCCCTTCAACTCATACAACAAAGCATCAGCAGCCCCTTCAACTCACACAACAGCATCAGCAGCCCCTTCAACTCATACAACAGAGCGTCAGCAGCCCCTTCAACTCATACAACAGAGCATCAGTAGCCCCTTCAACTCATACAACAGAGCATCAGCAGCACCTTCAACTCATTAGACAGAGTGTCAACCTCGCTTTGGATAAAAGCGTCTGCTAAATAAATGGAATGTAATGTCAACAGCCCCTTCAACTCATTAGACAGAGCGTCAGCATTCCCTTCAACTCATTAGACAACATGAGCAGCCCCTTCAATTCATACAACAGAGCGTCAGTTGCCCTATCACCCATTCCCTAGCAGCACCATCCCAGGCGATGTGGTCTTACACAGCAGGTATGATGGTTTTTAGTTATTAGGTATACTGACAGAATACTTGTGAATATGACTCTCAATCACAATCTCCTCAATGGTTATAACAGAAGTTGTGCTAGTTTACAGAAATTAGCATTTCCAAAATGCGGGCCATTGAAAATGTTTTTTTTATTTTTTATTTTTACCCATTTCACATGCATTTAAAGACTGCCATCAATAGTTATCTATGAATTTGACTGCCTTACAGACTCTCTTCCCTACAGGTATGCATTTTCAACAGCACAAATATTCATCAAAATTCAGCTGCTCCACTAAAAAGTAATCATTTCACAGACACCATTTACTATTAAAGCTTTGAATCCTAATCTACAGCAATACCAAACTGTGCTAAACTGATATGCTGAACATAAGCAGTGCCAACATGGTAAACTCTTGGGGTGGATTTCACAGATTTATTATCTGCGGTTAAAGTGGGTAAAAAGAGGAACATGGTGGCAAGCCAGATAGCAGCTTGTAAGTCATACCTTTTAAAAGTTAGTTCTAATGTACATTCACATTATTTTGTGCTCAGTAATATTAAACTAAACTGACTCGCACATTAAGTTTAAATATGAGTTCATGAACTAGCTAGCTAGCCACTTCAGCTAGCCATCATACCTTGCTAATGTTAGCGACACAATTTACGAGATGGGTGAGAGCAGTACCCATCTCCCCGATGTTTGTTAATTTGTTGCATGAAGCACAGTGTACGATTAGCACAACGTCAGCAATATGGAAGGGTACATTTTGGATAGTTCAGCTCTAAATTACAGAAGGCTCTGTAATAAGGTAGCTAGCTAACTCTTGTGCAGGTCTTATCAGAATCAGATCACAAAATCAAGTTACCTCTAGCACTGTCCAGATTTTCAGCATTCTTCACATCACTGTACTTGTTTTATTTAGGCTTTATGCCCACAGTCAAAACTGAAAGGCGTGCAAAACCAAAAGCTTGGGTTTTGTTTACAGGATTATTTAATGCAAACCATGTCAATCCCTATGCTTCCCGGCTAATAGTACACTCAAAACATTACAAAAAAGAGCCTAAGAGTTTGCTCATGAACAGAGACATCTTTCAACTTGAAACTGAACTGAGATGATCAATACAGCAACAATCCTGCATTAATATGACTGGAATGACTTGTGTGCTAAAATTATACAAATTTTGCGAACAATCTTTCAGTAAACTCATATACAGTAACACATTAATATTTCACAAAAAGAAAATAAAAGTACATTTTTTTATCAATATTTTTTTGGTAGATTTTTTAAACCTAAAAAAATCTTCAAAATAACCACTTTAAAAAAAGAGGAAAAAAAGAGGCCCCACAGTGTGGGAAAAAGAGGCCCCATAGTGTGGTCACTGTTAACAGTCTGAAGGTTAAAAGTCTTCACGTGAATTGAAAAAAAAAATGAATATAGTGTACAGCCCGAAACTATCAAAGGCGGTGGAACATTCAGCTATACTTCTGATCAAATTAAACAAGCAAGAAACATTTTTTTAAAAATGAAGAGCAGGCCCAGGAGTCAGAAGTACTGAAGCAGGCTATAACCCTGTCCCTTTCAGTGATGTGAAAAGTAGAAAAAAACATTTCATTCAAAACTGAGCAGGTAAGATAATAGAACAGACCCCCGATCAAACTTGACTTGCACTGCTTTTTAAAAAAAAAAATGTTTTTACCAGTTTTACCAGCTGTCAGAAGACATTCGCTTCATGCTATTTGCTACGCCATTCGATCAATTTTTAGACCTGTGAGCTTTGCCTAGTCTACAAGTTTATCACCCAGATGAGAGAGAGAGAGAGAGAGAGAGAGAGAGAGAATGAGGAATGAGAGAGAAAAGGTCCGCTCACCTTGTGATGTGACACACAGCATTCTTCCACTACAGCTTCCTGCCTGACAAAGACTCACTTCAGAGACGCTCCTCGACGCCTTGTTTAACAATATTATAAGACTCGCCGTCTCCTTGCTGGCAGTCTCCTGGAGAACTCAAAATAGTCCACCAGGCCGGCGATGTAATTTCAATCCTTCCATGATTCGTAAGTCCAGATACGGAAGTTTCTAGACACCACTTTTTAAAGGCATAAAATGTGATGCCTATAAAAAAAGCAATAAACTAAACAGTCCTTGAGTTCGGCTCCAAACTGTATTTCATAACTTTTTCTAAACTATTCGACAGCCCGAGGCAGCCTTAGACTTGGTCATCTATAGTTCTGTTTTCAAAAAAATGTACAATCTAATTTTGAGAACATGGACATTAAACCGTAGGTGTTGTCTAGCCCGTTTTGATCTGCAGACAACGCAGAGCGGTTGCCGTCTGACAGACAGAGAAAGAGAGAGAGAGAGGGAGAGAGTGGGGGGTGGTTCACGTCTTTTTTCTGCTCCTCACACCACGGGGGAAGAGGCTGTTAACTCCCCTCTCCTTAAATTCCATTGCCATCTGAAGCGCACATGGCATGCCTGGGCAACATTTGACAACCTGGACGCTGTTTAAGAGGCGGGGCCTCGAAATCCAGACGCCTCGGTCTGCTCCTCTCCGACCCGAAGCAGGGAGACCCTCTCAGACGGCACCTCCTCTGCCACGGCAGAGCCTCCCGAGGGGACAGTGCCACCGTCTGGGAGACAGCCCCCCCCCCCAGGAGAACATCCCCAGGAGCTTTCCCCTGGAAGACCCGCAGAGATGGGCCAGCGTACACCAGGACACTGACACAGGAACTGAAACATCAACCTGCACATCTCGCCCAAGAATGCACGCTCATTGTGCCATTAAAGCAGGCCAGTGGGAAATCCTGTTGAACATACCGTAAGCCTTGGCAGGCCCAACTGCAACAGTGACTACACTAGCCCCCAAAGACAAGTCATTTGCTTCAGATATGCAAAACTACCACACACAAAATTATGCGAATCCCATGGTTACTGCTTAGCTAAAATGATACTGCAGCACTACCAGTTTAGGGAGAGGGAGAGAGAGACAGAGGCTGGATAGAGGACAGAAAGACAGATGACTATTTAAAACAGCATATGCCTAATCCAATTACTAGGCTTGAACTGAGAATTGACAGCTGCATAAACCATTGCTGTACATCAAAACTCAAAACTTAGACAAGTTGGTATAGCAATGGAAAAGTAAGTTTTAATCACACCTTTCAAGGGCATCATTATATAATTACAAAAATGACAATAACTCATAAATGGTACCTTGCCAGTAGGGGAGTGCATCTTTACCTCTGAGAAGATGCTTTATAGTGGAGGCCTCTTACATTTTCTCTATTTTGAGGAAAAAGCTAGCTCTTGTCCTGAAATATAGTCCAATCATTTTTTTTTTTTAATATTAAGATATTGGTATTGCTCTGTCGCTTTAAAGTCCTTGATAGTCCTTCATACTGTGCATTGAAAAAGAAGCTTTGACAAATGATGACTAATTTCCAGCTTGCTCCCTTGAATTTGCCGTAAGATAGGCTACACGTACGATTAATCTCCACAAAGCATATTTTTATGATACAAAATGCACACTCTGAAGTGACTATTAACCACTGGCGTGCACACATTGGTTATGGCCTGACTCGAAGGTGTCGCTCGTAAGCGTAATTCAGAGGTCATTAAAAACGATGAAATGAGCACCTGCAAGCACACGCAAAATAATTCTAGGCTACTTGTCGATGGGCAAACGTGTGTTCTGTACAATGCTCCTACATACCAATTTGATAACCACAAAAAGAGAACAGCGAACAACGTAGGCTATGTAATGTGGTTTAATTCAACTAGCCTACCTCCAGCGCGAGCCTTATCAGTGTCAATACCACAGACTCAAACCTCTTGCGCTGCCTTGTTGGACAATGCTTAATGCCTAAGCTGAAAACCATTTTACTTAAGATCAGCCTTTTAAGTTCAGTCCAACATTTCTTCACACCTGCTCCATTGCATCAGGCACCGCCAACAGTGCTAGCATTAAAAGTAACTGAGTCCCGGATCTGAGACCTCTCTGTTGTAAGTTAAACATCTTGAATTTAGTCCTGGCAATTTAGCACTGAAACACGTCACCCCAGAACTCCGGCCAAGATCCCCAGTAGGCTGTTGCATTGAGATAAATATTTGGATGCTCCAATAACAATATTCCTTTAATAAAAATCATTACTTTGAATTGGTTCAATTCTATGAATTGGGACAGTAAGCTGTTCCAAGAAGTACTGAAGAGATGCATTTGCTTGTCGTTCAGATGACCTCATCTGTGGCTCAGCGTCTCCTTTTTTAGCCATTTTGAGTTCTGCAACATTGTTTGTGCACCAAATTAAAAAATTAACCCTTGCTTAAGTACAAAACTAAGTATGACAAAAACCAGCCTTTTATTGATGCATTCAGAGATAACTTGTCAAGAACCGTTTTTTAAATTTTTTAAATTGTGCTCAGCCAACTGAGACGAGGCAATTTGGCCTGACCCTCCCTCAAAAAATTATCTCATGGCCAAAACATCACATTTCACAGCTTAAAAAATGCCATATTATTGTACTTGTGAACTGTGATCGCTAACTATTTGGGAGTGGTTGCATGGTCACTTGATTTGCATCAATCATTTTGTGAATTTGCCAATAGTGTATGGATAGTGCTCGCAGCCGTTGCACAATAAGCAGCGTGTAAGACGATCAATATTTTTTCTCAGTGGATTTACCCCTGAGTCATGGCCTGGGGGCTCTAAGATTTACATAAAGCAACAGTTTCACTGATCAGTTAAATAGTACCTTCACCGTAATGTCTTCGTAATTGTCTTTAAGCTTTCTAACCCTAACCCTACAATAAGGCAAAGATGAATTATCAATGAATTTGCAAATCACTGTTGCTCGTTATTTTTACGATAACATTTTTATCACTCCAAAACACAAGCTTCCGACACGCACCTAAACTTCAAATATAGTCCACTCATTATAGACTGACATTTACTTTGTGGTTTGCGCTTTAGGCTATTTTGTGGAATTTGAGTTTCCATTTTAGCTGCGTACAAATCCCCATGCTTACAGGCCAATGAGGCCAAGTTAACAATTCAATCTGTTAAGTGTAGACAGACAAGAAGGAAGTGAAATTGACAGTTCTTTTAAAATTATAGGAAATACAAGAATTTCTAAACAAATAAATGAATAAATAAATAGCGGACAGCTTTAAATCTTTCAGAACTGCCACCTGTCATGAACCTATAAAAACTGGGGAATTTATAGGCCTAGTAGCAGTTGCAAATCAAATGCCCTTAACAAATCATGCTTTAAACACGACTGTAAACCTAGTTGATTTTCCTCTTAACTGTAAGTCTGGGGGCAGCAGCAATGCCATTGTTTCAGCGTTTATATACACCTGAAATTAGCTTTGCCACATAAAGCCTGAATGGTACAGTAACTGAGATGGCTGACCATTGATGACAGGATGAGAGCACCGTGTCAATACTAGCACATGGAATATGACAGCCATTTTCAGCATTTTATTGGCCGATGCAGCAGGAATAGACAATTCCTTATTGGCTGATATAGCTGGCTGGCTGATACAAAGATGGAGCCCTAGGATGTAGACGCAGGGGTGAAATGAAATGCATTCCGACATTGTTAACCTATACTCTGAGACAGTTTGCCATCTGTTTTGTAGCCTTCCCACCAGCTGACAGACCTCCACTTTTGAATCTTCAGGCAGGGAAACCATTTTTGTCAACCACAACCTATGAAGGCTGCTATGTTGGACATAGAGCCTTCCAATGCAATTCCCACTCTAAAATAACACCATTCGATAGGAACACTTACATACTTCGCACTGTCGTTACTTCACAAACAGATTAATCTCAATTAGGCCTAAAACGTTCAGACCGCAAGCACACAATCCCAGTGAGAAGCAGATGTTGAAAGGAACACGTTTCTAGAAAAAGACAAGAGAGGAACACCCGTGTTGAATTTGGGATAATATCGGGCGATGGAAACCCCTCGTTCCACTGGATCCGATGTCCTTCTCTGTACCCCAGTCGATAATAAGGGCTGATTAAAGATCAGCCGAGGCAGTGCAGCACAATGGGATAAAACCGCACACATATTGACGCTGTTATTCCAATGTCGCATCCAAATTCGCTTTTTTCCCGGTCCTTGGATCCAAGTCCCAATCCTTATTTTAAATTCAGGAAAATTTGATCGAAGAGGCCAGTTGCACAAACCGTAGCTTTGTCCCAACTGTCGTGAAAGCCATAATAAAGGGGAAGGTGTGAACATAGGCTAAATGAAAAGGAAAAAATCTAGCTTTCAACTCACTGGAGGTCATACATGCTGTTACATGCATAGACAGCCTAATTAAGCAGGCTATGTTAATGTTTACACTAGTAGACATTACACAATGGCCAATTTTTCTGTTTCTTGGATATACAACAGGCAGATACAGACAATCACATCAGCAGGCTACATGCTCCACTGAGAAATTAAATTGCGGTTTATGAAATGCAAACGCTGCCACACATCGATGTGCTCTCTGGAAAAGACAGATTGCTAGGCCTGCTATTTTTTGGCCACAGTAATTTTGCCTGGAAGTCAGCGTTGTCCTCATTCAAACTACTGATCTGATGTGAACTACAAAGGGAGTCCAAATACCACATTTGACAATCTGGACTGTTTTTAACCAGTTGGTTGCTTTCACATAGCCTATATTTCAATCATATGAAAGGGATAAATGTAACCATACCTAACTGATTTCCGACAGGACTGTCTTATGCACATATGACAGTAGTCATCCATTCAGATACAGCAGTGATAAAACAAAATTTACTATGATGACTATATCTGAGGATAAATGGCATGGCCTGTGCCCCTAATAACATTCAAAGGTCCCAATAACTGTACCTACAGTAATAGCGCTCCTTCACCGGGACAGGCAAGCGGAGAGAACGTGACCTCCCGTACGTGAAAGAAAGGGCGCGTCTCTTAATCGAGTCCGGGGTGCTGCGCTCCAAGAGAAAATGAGAAGACAGACCCGGCAGATGCACTGTACTCACACACAGAAGCGGGGCACGACGCATCACCAGATGACATTTTATTCTCCCCTTCAGCCCGACGCGAACGCCGTATGACACATGCCGGTATCAGTAGCAGCAGACAGATATTAGTGGGCACGCTTATGGTAAGCCGTGCGTAATCCGCGCCGATGATTAAAAGGGAGTTCGGCCGCGCGCGCGGCCCGAGTACGCTAACGACCAGGGACCCTCGAGGGGAATTATGCGCTGTGATTCAATCGCTGGGGAATCAAAGGCACTTTTTAACCCCCCCCCCTTTCACCAGCAAAAAGGGTTTGAGCTTTTTCACAATGTCCAGTCACGAGCACACCCACACCCCCTGCCTTCAATTAGCTGTGACTTAAAATGGGGGGGTTTTCGGTGTTTCAGTTGGGGCAGAAGCGAGAAGCGATCGTTAAAACTATTTGAATAATTCAAGAACAAAAAGAAAATCATCAGTTGTAACAGATGAATATGTCTTAAGCTTCGGAAGAATGTCAAGCTGCTGTACACTCATCTCCCAAATTTCAGAACCCATTGCTGGTTTAAAAATTCAATAATAATAATAATAATAATAATAATGAGCTGCATACTGCGTAAAATTAGCCTGGCACAGCAGCTGAACATGTACGCAAGACCATTTTCAAGCACGGCAATTATGTTTTCACTGGCTGGGATCCAGATAATGTTATGTTATGTTATGTTAATGTTAAATCTACCAATTCTACCAATGACTGAACAGGCTTAGTTATCCATTGGTATTAATTATTTTATTTTACATACAAAGACATTAATAGCATTACAATTATAAATTATTGATAGAAAACTCAATGTTTTCTGCAGTGAAGCCTAAACTATGACCAGCTGATTTGCCATTCAGCTTCAGTGGCCAGCTAGAAAGTTATGCTAGTCTTCAGTTGTGTATAATCCATTGTATCTACCATTGTGTTTGGGTTACATAACCAAGCGAACCTTTGGAACTGTAATTGAGCCGCTAACCAAAATGTCCATATGAACAGATATCGTAATGAATATTGATGAAAATATATGCCCCTTTTAAAATGGTCAGTAATTTAGAAACTGCACTAGTGTCTAAAGGGTTAAAGAATGTGAAACAATCATTAGAACCAGTTTTATTCCCCAACAAGGAAAATAAATGCACTGCTCATTTACCAGGACTGTGAAATACATGTTAAATATTTGCTGGTGATTCACTGCTGTCGATCACTCACAGAACTCTGAGCACCACTGGATCACTCACAGAGAAAAACAAAAACAATATCCCCATTTACTTACTAACACTCCTTTTTAGTTTATGGATTTTTTTGCAATGGTTTTCTTTTGTTCAAACAGTTTAATAATGTCTGGTTGATTGCTTTAATTTATGCTTTGTTGTGCAGATTTTCCACAATATTACACCAAGGTTCACTAGCCTTTCAAAATCCTACAAGACACATAGTGCAAACTTTCGCGGTAAGTGCAAAACAGCATTACTAAGTGCAATGTCTAAAACTGATTGTTGTTACACCCTCGCACGAGAGAGCATCATGCACAAAATAAAACCTGTTAGGAGGAGATGTAGCCTACATTCTTAGCCAATTAACCCTCAGCAGTGGAAACCAGTCATACCCACTAAATTCACTTTAGGAGCTGAATCGTATATCCTGCATCAATTTATTTATTTATTTATTCATTCATTCTTACTCATGTGGACATCACAATAACATTAGCAGCATGCAATACGCAGCAAACACCAGATGAAGCAGAGTGTTTGCAACACCCTAAAAGGCTCGCCCATAAAAGTTGATTAAAAACATACAAAGTAAAAGAAGAAAAAAAAACATAACAGGTTCAGGTTGACACAGTAAATCATTATCGCTTAGCTAAGTTACCAACTTGGGCAATTCAGGCTATGACACAGTTCACCAATCTGGACCTCTGTGGGTATGTATGCAAAATCTGACTTCAAGTCGTTTACACACAAAACAGGATATGTAAGGATCTTAAAACAAACAAACAAGTAAAAAATGTCAAAGAAGAAACTGCTGGGGTTATGATCCGTCCATATCCATATCCGTCCTGCAGTCTTTATAGACAACATATTAAACGTTTTTTTTCTCCTAATTTCTCAAATGAATGGACATATTTGTATTTTCTGAAGTGCATTCTTAAATACAAGAGTTTATGTTTCATCACGGCAGGTGAAAATGTATTTCACGCGGTGAGAATTTTAACCACAGCTCAACTTGTCCAACTGAACTTGCTTGCGAAAGGTAATAAATGTATACAGAAACTTTCAGGCATGTAATTCACCAGAAGCATTGTTTGCTACAAAACGACAAAATATATTCAGTCGGAATGCCCGCGTGCTTGCCTTGAAAGGCACTAGAATATAAGCTAATACAAAATAGTTATGTATTGCAAGATGCTCATTTTCCAATAGTGGCATTTATTACGCAATGAGGGTAGAAGGACACTATAGTGTTGTGAGAGGGTTGACATGTAAGATAACTGTGGTGTATAGCTGTTTACAAAATAAAGAAATATACGGTTTAAATACGTTGTCTGTAACCTATGAAAACACTGCCTTAATTTATAAACATAGTTTTAGAATAAACCGCTGAAATCCAACATATTCTCGATGATTAACACCCACAAAAAGTGTGAAGAATACCTAATCAAGAATAATACAAAAAAGTAGCAATTTGGTTTATACAGCAATAGCAATGTTCCAAAAAAGATATTGCCCTGCCCACAATTAACAGAATACAAAAACAAACAAAAAAACACTCTTAATTGCTATAGATTTCAACAAGAAGCTGTCACTTAGGCTTTCGGTATAAATTCAGTATTATGTGAAAGAAGACCCGGCAACTAATGATCTAAAAATTATATTTAAAACGCTCCATTGAACCAATTGCTCATTTATATCCCAGCCTTGATTCAAATCGTGAACTGCGCGTGCTATGCTGCAATTGCTCACAAGAACGCTCTGTTGGCGACGCAAGTTCCTTGCAAACTACCACAATAATTAAATATTTATATATTCTAATGTAATTAATGCAATTAATTGGCCAGGCAGAAGATAAGCGTGCTTTTCTAGCTATAGCCATATAGTTAGCGCTCTTGCTGCTTATCGCTTTGTTACAATCGAAAGTGAGTTGATAGCTTGTCAAGCTAACTCCCTATTTAAGTTCCAAGAACTTCGTTTCATTGTATCTCCCTAAGGTTAGCTAGCTATAGCATGCAGCTCGCTAACTCAAAAAAACGCAAGCAGGCCGTCCATATACTTTAAAAGTTAATTTGACGTAATAGTTGTGGGTTAAATAATTTTACTTATAATGGGCTAATGAACGCTTCCCCAGCTACACAACTACCTGGCTTTTGTGCCGACAATTGGTACAGTTCTCGCCCGATGTGCGAAGGTGAGCAACGTCCACAATGTATTTTAGCAATAGCGACTGTAGGCATATAATTTGCTCACCTAGCTAGTTAGCGACACATATAGACACGGCAGGGAAAAGGAGACACTGCCCGGCAAAGACACGAACCTGCAGGGCCTAGCGACTGCTGTTGCCCATCCTCCCCGAAAATCAGTCTGAAGTCCAGCTCCTCGTTACCGCTGCAGTTTGCAGTAGTCATCGGGTTTGACAGCTCGGGATGACCCGTCACTCTCTACGCCGGGACTTGCAGGATCTTCCTCGCGCTACCGCATTTAATTTAACTTTTTACTTTGCCGGTAGCTAATTCTGTAGCTACGAGTGACCAAGAGCCATACTGCATGTGTAGCCTTCACAGTGACGATTATCCGAAGTGGTATTTCCAGAGTTTATTGCTATAATTTCTGTGAGTCTAGTTTGCCTTTATTGCATACGTTTGTGTCCGAGGGATGAGTTGTGAGTTTCCGCTTGTTGGTATGGATACGAGCGTGACAGGATCGTCCGTGGAACAGTTGTTTCTCTGACTCGAGCTTCTATCCCAACTTTTACTAACAGCGCGTGACAGGGCAGCTCCAGGGATGACGTCAGCAAAACCGGCAGACAATATTGAGACACGCACACGCATTTACACACGGGTGCACACTGTACATATACACATACTGACAGGAGAGAGTATTCATGGGAATTGAAGTTCAAGAAACAGATAGTGACGTTATACCATGAAGTGTTTCTAAATTTGTTTTCACTTGTTGCTCGCTAAAATTGCATACCTGCATTTGTATGCTGTTTAACGAAAACAATATGGACTTGAAGTTGTCCGGTGTCTGATGGTCCTTATATGCAACATATTGGACGACATCAATCTGCTACCGTTTGCTTTACTTTATGCTCATATAACTCCTAGAGGTCCAGAGAATTCCACACAGAAAATACACCTAAGATTAAGATAAGTAAAGTTTTAGAAACATGCACAGCAACTTCTGTGTGCTCTCTTGCTGTGGTAGCACCATCTTCACCATATCCAAGATAAATAAATATAAACCATTCATCTCTATTATAAATACATATTTCAGATTTTAAACAAATACACCTAGCGGTGCTAAAAGTGCTCATGACATCATCCCTGCTGTTCTCAATATTGTTTTCATCGCAGATGAATGTAAAATGACCTATAATTTAGGTTTGCACAACCTGTCCTTTTAACCAATTAACAAGTAGGCCTACATCACAAAGCTGCATTCTCTTCAGGAACCATAACAATGCACACAACTTGGTATAATCTCCATCAAGACTAATCTTAAACTATTCTTCTCGAGACGTTGATCTGTACAGCTACAGCAACAACGGTTTTGGCCATTCACAACACAACTTCAGACTTCACACAAGATTCTTCAGAACTGCACCGGTGGCCATAACTGTTAGCCTCCACCTACTCAACTGAAAAAGGCACTCGGTCATCACTGCCTCATATCACATTCTTTTTTCATTCCACAGGCATATACTGCTGCACACAGCCCTGCAAATAAAAGTGAGAATTCACTACTTTAAATAAATGGTCATTTATAAAGAAGTATAAATGACCTAAAACCCTCAATCGCAAGTCCAATCAGTCAGCTCAAATCCAGCCTTTTAAACCTTTTTAATTTGCTTATCTAAACTTCTCGTGTGATTGGCAGTTTGGCTTGTGCTAATGCTTCCATATACTCCTGCTCCTGGTGATGATGGCAAAAAGCAAATAATAGCCAAGTGATGCTCTGTAATCACTGCATTAGTGTCACACTGGTTCAAATGCATTTGGGTAATCTCCAGGGGCTACACAGGGGGAAAATACTAAATGTAATGAGTTATGTAGAGAAATGTAAAACAATTATGAGTCAATACTGATTCATGTCATAATCTATAAATTGCACGACAGGCTGGTACCACGATAAACCATCCAGGGCATTTTATTATGTGTGCTGGGAGTAGTAAATGGAAAAAGTGGGCACATCTGTATAAAGATATAAATGACAAGGCTTGGCAGTCATCCAAAGTATAAAAGTCGATATTCTAACCGATAGGAGCAGACAACTGCACTCAGAACTGATGAGTAGGCAACTACATATACGGTGCCTAATTCAAAGTTTGCTGGATATGAAGGAAAAGGAGCAAGTACACCACAAAGTTGTAACTACTGGCGCAAAAAACAGATCAAGAGGGCATGATGTTTCAACGCACCTGTAATAAAGTAATAAATTAATTTGTGACACAAAGTGATGCAGTATTTGTGCCGAATACTGATATGTTACAGATAACAAGATGAAAAAAAGAGACCTTTTTTTGTTCAGCGACCGTGGGCGTTTCAGTTCGGGTTTCGATGCAATAACAGCCTCACGTTTCCTGTCGTCTGAAATTCTTTTTTAATGCATTTACCCAAATCAGCAGCGCCAATATTTAAGACAGTCATGTCACCGGTCCATTTGCACAGACTGTACTAATCAACTCAGAGCAGTGCAGCGGAGCTGCCACTACACTGCCTGACGGACACACCTCTCTGGGCCCTCTGACCAACAAGTTCACTCACGCAAAACAAATAGTCAGTTTGGACGACTTCACCTAAAAGTGAGCTTACAGCATACTGTGCATTCCACAAAACTGCTGTGTGCGTGAAACATCACAGAGAAAATGACTACCAAGCTCTTTTTTCCCTGTTCTCTTTTCCCTGTTGCTGCAAGCATGTCTTGACTCTCACTGTTTACAATTCAGATTAGCTCAGTGCCTTATCTTCTCTGATGACCTTTAAAAGGTGGAGATAAAAAACAAGATATCCGCAGATTGTGTAGGAGGGTGTTGGTGTGGTTTGCGACCGTGTTCTCATAAAGACAACAAACAGTTGTGAAAAGGGAAGAAAGCCACTCTCGTGTCAGGTTTGTCTTTCAAGGACTTAACCTTTGTTATACGCATCGCTTACAAAGACCTGCAATCTCCCTTTTTTGGACAGCCATCGCAGTTTAGCCGTGGGGGCTGACTCACTCATGGCAGTTACACATCTAGGAATGAAATGAGAAGAAGGTTGCCCATCTCTAGCTTTGACTCACTTTAAAGAGTTAGTAACATTGCATGCAAAATATTTCTCAAAGTACAATGAAAAAGAAGAGGCTGCCAGCACACAGCAAAAAATAAGATGTTCAGGCCTAGCAAAAATAATTAATCAACTTGTGTAAATGGTGCTCAATTAAGTGAAATAGAAAAAGTAAGATGAAAGCAAAGGTTACAGCATCAAGCTCATCAGTGCCAGATAATGTAAAACTTCAGTATATTTGACGTTATTTCTTCAGTTATTAGCCAGGCAAATAAAACCTTGTTCTTCTCCTTACTGGTGGTGTGAGGCTGCACTCCAAACAAGCTTAATTCCATTATCATATAGAACCTTAGAGCTCTGCAGTATGCCCTGCACCACATGCTCAATGCATCAAGTGTTGACATCCTCTGGCTGATTGGATGGTGCACAAAAAAAAAAAAAACACACAAATACTGAATATTTACCAGGAGGCTTGGCTGGACTAAAAACTTTCACTGTAGTGAACCATTTATTTTAACTGAAAAACCTGCTCACATAACAGAGGGCAACTTCATACATCACTTTATCAGCAGGCAGTTTACAAGCAACTTTTCAAACTGCATCTGCATACACACAGAGCAGGGCTGCCTGCTCCTGGAGCTCTCCTGTCCTGTAAGTTTTCATTTCATCCCTAATTTCACACACCTGATTCTACTAATTAGCAGCTCAATGAGATCCCTAGCTGTTGAATGAGGTGTGCTTTGTTAGTGTTGGAGTGAAAACTTGCAGGACGGTAGATCTCCAGGAACAGAGTTGGACAGTTCTGACATACAGGGTAGTTCCTTCTGCAGCAGGTGTTCCCAAACTCGATCCTGGTGCCTGTGTATGCTGGGTTTTCGTTCCAAGCAGTCGCAATCCCAGAATTTTAAGCAGTTATTTTTTCTTAGGTACTTTTCATGTTTAGAGGGATTATTTACCCTCTTAAGCCACATCGTTAGAAATAGCTATCCATGTCATAAAGAATAAAATTGTCACGTTCATATTGTCCTTGTTGTGTAATATTGCAAACAGTTGCATAAAAATAGGTAAAACTTTGAATGAAAGACTGAGGTGAATCAATAGGCTCCTAATTGGTGAAAGTGTGAACACCTGGCCATTAAGACTAACCATCTGGAAGATCATCAAGAATTCAAAGACAAAGCAAATGATGATGAGTCAAACTTGCATTGTGTTAATAAATTTATGAAAAAAAATATGAAAGGAATTAAACACGTGTTCAGCAACCTAATTAGGAGCCTAATGATTTACCCCTATTTCATTCGATCAAAAAAAGTTCCCTCTTTTTATGTAATTGTTTGCTTGCAATGTAGCACAATAATCACAACGTAGTACAATATCAACAAGTGAATTATATTCTCTGTGGAATGCAAAGCTATTTCAGAAAATTACGCAATATGGTTTAAGAGGATAAATAACCCTTCTAAACACGAAATTAAGAAAATTAAGAAAAATCATCAGTTAAAAATGATGAGATTGCGACTGTGGTCAGAACGAAAACCAGCACGCACAGCGGGGCCCCAGGACCGAGTTTGGAAACCACTGATCTATAGGCGCAAAGCACATTTTCCCAGTATTCGCTGGGTGTGTAAACACACGGGGGGGGGGGGGGGTTACCGAACACACCGGCCTCCCTGGTTCTGCGAAGGGCCAGGCTGCTTTGTCTGTGGCAAAATCTGATCTCGCTGCACTCACCCCTGACAGGGAGGCAGAATTTTGGCTCGTTAGGCAGAAGTACTGGCTCCAGGCCGCCGTCAGGCAGACGCGCCGGTTTCTGGACTCCCCTCTCGGCGGGCAATGTCACGCGAAGGTCAGGGCAACCGCGGCTCAACCACGCCGAGACGAAGCAGGATGAACGCAGAATGAGTTTTCCAGAATGTTCCATAAACCATCCACAAAAGAGTTTTTTATTCAGAAACTTGTACTATAATCTGCTCTTATATCTTCAAAATGATCAGCATATAGTATCAAAAATCACTGAGCATTTGATTATAAACATTACCTAGGATTTTATATGGGTGAGAAGTAATTCTGACATCAGGCGCAATAATAACCAGAGTTATTGGATTTAGAATGAAACCACAATGTTTTATTAAGATTTGACAGTCTTCTGCAAACGACCCAAGGAACAGACTCCCATATACCATTAATTCCAGTTGAACCCCACTCCTCTGAAATGTAGTACTCCGAAACCCTACCATGCTCACCTTTTCACCATCATAAAATCTTATTTGAACAAAATAAATATCTTTCTATACATGATGACCTTTTTCAAACAGTTTATTGTCAATACAGTTATGTATGTTATTAAGACGCCAGTAATCGTTGTATTTTCTCCATTCAATAGTGGCCTATGCTGCCCTCATCTGGTTAATACCAGAAATGCAACCTATTATTGTAGAGAAATGAATGGAACCCAAAAAGGTCAAGAAAGATAATGAAACTGTGACATGCACACGTTAAGCACAATTCAGATGTCATTTCATTTCCTGGCAATGGCATGCATTTTTTTTTCCCCAAGGAACTTGATTTTTTGCACCTTTTCTTTCAGTAGAGGGGGAAAAAAATCAGATTGGTTTTGTAATCCTTGTGCATTTGTTACATTTAAAAGAGTATCAATGCCAGCATCCAGACTTGCATTCCCTTGTTAGATGCCCCTGGTGAAAACATGCTCCCTGGGTTTTTACCTGCGGACGCATACTGGTTTTAGCATTTCTTTACAACGTGTATCTTTTCCTCAAAAAATAATTCCCGGTAATGGACCATAATCCTTCTTTGAGCAAAGGGGGGGAAAAGTATGATTAGAAAACTCAAAGGCTCTTGGTTTATTAAAACACAAACATGCTTCCTGAAGACATAAAATCAACACCCCTGGGTGTAAAAATTACCTCAAAAATGAACCCGAAACAAAAACGATTGCATGTTAAAAGAAAACAGAAGAAGAGAGAGGTCTTAAAATCTAGACTGGAGTTGTGACCTGACCGGCTCTGACGCTCACTGGAGGGTATCCCAGCGGCTAATCCGCCTCTTCAGCTCTGCAGTCCAGAGGGCCTGTGGCCTGGAAGGAAGGAGAACCCGCATCGGACAGGCAGAAGCACCCGCTCTCCCCCCCCCCCCCCCAAACTCAGTCCAGTCCCAGGCGTCTGATCGCGGAGCGCAGGGTCTTGTTAATGAGAACGCAGTCAACGGACTGCGCCGAAGAGCCCGGCGATGAAGGTATCAGGAGTTTCAGGAGTTCCAAGGCCGGGCTGAGGTGGCGGTTCGGTTGTACTGTTCCCCCCTGGGCGTCTGGGACCGAGGGAGGGGGGAGGTGGGGGGAGGGCGGTCGCTCCTACCCCTTCACCTCCTCCTGCAGAGGCTTTGACAGGTGCCTCTTCCTGCAGGCGGAGTCGGGGGCGTCGGGGACCCCGTTGGAGCTCTCCTCCGATTCGCCGGCTCTCTTCTCCTCCCTCTTGCGCTTGCTGACGAGCCCCGCCTCCGGCTCGCCGCTCCGCCCTTCTGGCACGCCCAGGGCGCGCAGGCACACGATGGCCGCCGCCTGCTCCGCAAACTTCTTTGACTTCTCCCTGCGCGGGGAAACGCGCAAGAAAACACACGTGTGTGTGAGTGCGTGTGTGTGTGTGTGTATGTGTGTGTGCGTGTGTGTGTGTATGTGTGCATATATGTGTGTGTGTGTGTGTGTGTGTGTGTGTGTGTGTGTGTGTGCGTGCATGTGTCTGTGTGTGCAAATGTGTCTGTGTGTGCATGAGAGTGTGTGTGTGCATATGTGTGTGTGTGTGTGTGTGTGCGAGTGTATGTGCATATGTGTGTGTGTGTGTGTGTTTATGCATATGTGTGTGCATGCGTGTGTGAAATACTCACCACAAGGTAGACCTGTACTTCTTGTCACCCACTGTCACAGTAGATTGGAACCCCCTGTCAAGTGGTCGCTGGACCTGTTCGTAACATACACATAACACACACAGGCACAGGCACAGGCACAGGCACGCGCACGCGCGCACACACACACACACACACACACACAATTACATTCGACGTGGGGCACGCTTTCAGCTGAATCAATTGATGTGCATTTAGAAGAGAGCGTACCGTTGCTTGTCAATAATTTGCCTTGGGCAATGCGGTACGGTCATCAAAGCCCATCAGTAATTCTTTACTTTCAAAATGTGAATTACAGCAGGCCCAGTTACAAACAGCCTAGCCTCTGATTACTTCCCAGTGACAATCTCAAAAAAGTGTGCGAAAATGAATGAAAGACATGTTGGCCCTTTAAACATTCTGTGTAAAATGCACACCGTGCATAAAATTCAATCTTTTTTTTACAGTTAAGCACATTTACGGTCACTTTCCTGATTACGAGAAATGCACTGGATTGAGCGCTATTGCGGTGGCCTTTTTTTCTGCTTTCTCAGCGCAATCATATTTCAGCATTGCCGAGAAAAACCTAGACAGCCAACGCACTTCAATTAGCTCTTCAAGTGTTCCTATACAGCACTCAAGACTCATTTCATTTCGGTTTAAAATATGCATGTTTGTTGAGCATTTACGGTTTAATGCTTGCAAGTATTTTGCATATTCGCATATAACAGTATATACAAAACACAACGCAGAGGACTGTATGTTCAGACGTGTATTTCCGGAGAGTTCTATATAGCATGTCGCCAGTGGCTTCTCCTGTCAGGTTTGTGGCAAACGTTGTATTTCTTTTTCAGGAAAGAAGTTCTCTGGGCCAGGACGGGTCAGACCTTCAGTGCGGTGTTTCCTAAAGTGTGGGTTAGGACCCATTGACAGGTGGTGGGAAAAGTTACGCTGGGTTGCACGACAAGTATAATTTACCGTGTATCGTAAATCAACTCCCATTGATATTCGCATACATATTAAACACTTGACTTGCTACGTGCTCTGTGCTAGTGGGCATACAGCCAAAGCATTAAATCCACATTAGAATGTACTGTATAACATAGCATAATATAATGACGAGAACAGGCCGTTCAGCCCAACAATGTTGCAATTTTCCTAACTAAATTAGTGCTCTGATTTCCTACAGACTAGTATCTAACACCGTATCAAGCCAGGTCTTGAAAATCCCCAGAGTGTCTGCCTCTACTACATAAATGGTAAATGGTAAATGGACTGCATTTATATAGCGCTTTTATCCAAAGCGCTTTACAATTGTTGCCTCTCATTCACCAGAGCAGTTAGGGGTTAGGTGTCTTGCTCAGGGACACTTCAACGCACCCAGGGCGGGGATCGAACCAGCAACCCTCCGACTGCCAGACAACCGCCCTTACCTCCTGAGCTATGTCGCCCCCATACATGACCTGGCAGGCTATTCCACACATTGACATCTCTCTGTGAGAAAAAGTTCTTCTTAATGTCTGTTTGGAACGCTATGGTACGTTTCATTTGGAGCTCAGTAAGAGACTGGTGAGAGAAAACGCGTTTCCTCATTCAGCGGACTGCGCGCTGAAAAAGTTTGGCGAGCGCAGCTTTAGCGCGTGCGCGCGCGCCCGTAGGGGGGCGTGGCTTTGCCGCGCGGCGTCTCACCGTCTCGTACGCCGGCTGCTCCAGCTTCTCCCTCCGGCTCCACTCCAGCAGGTGCATCTTGGGAGTGATCTGTGGCGGGTACTCTCTCCTGAAACGCACGCGTCGCGGTGAATCCTGAGAGCAACGCGTCCTCTGCCCAACACCTCCCAAATTTGGACCCCATTCGCAACAGAGTTCCCCGCTTATGTACCAACCGTCTCCTATACCATGTGTGTGAAAACTGGCAGTGCAGTATGATGGGTAAGGAGCTGGTCTTGTAACCTAAAAGTCACAGGTTCGATTCCTGGGTAGGACACTGCCGTTGTACCCTTGAAAAAGGCACTTAACCTGCATTCCAGCTGTATAAATGGATGCAATGTAAATGCTATGCAAGTCGTGTAAGTCGCTCTGGATAAGAGCGTCTGCTAAACGCCTGTAATGTACTGTAAAGTAAAATCCAGCATACTGTTATTCGCTTTAATATTTCAGGCATAACACCCCAAACATTTCACCCAAAACCCCCCCTCACCCCCACCGTCCCTCGCCCGCGGGACTGACCTGTCGAACCTGACGGGCATGGTGGCGACGTCGCCGTCCATGGTGAGCCGGTCGGCCAGGCAGGGGTCGGCCCGGAGCGCTTTCCGCCTCGCCAGCAGACGGGCCTGACTCTCCTCGTAGAAATCCTCCAATCCGAACACCTCGCTGCGGGGCCCCAGACACAACGGGCTCAGCCCAGTTTCCCTCTCTCTCTCTCTCGGCCTCCAAGGTTCTGTAAGCACGACGGTCACCGCCGCAGGAAGGCTGAAGGCCAGGCTCAGAATGCCAGCGGCTGTGACCGGGTCACTTTGAGCCGCTGGGCGGCCGCGGACATTGGCTGGTTGTCAGTACTAAGTCGAGCAGGAGCTTTTACCAGAAATTCACCAGCAGAGGGCAGTCACGTGCCGACATCAGCGTTCACGCTCTCTCCAGGTTAAAAAAATAAATAAATCTTCTCAGAACAATTATTCTCAATTTCCCCTTTAAAAGTGGCATTTAGAAAAGGAATAAAACCACAAATGTATGTTAAACATACTCCTCATTCAGTATATCAGTATAAAATCATGTTAAATTACTGTTCTAAGTGACACTGAACAAAAGAAACACGAGGACCATCGACATATAACGGTAGTACTGTGACATTTACTTGATTTAATAAAGGCTGCTTAGAGTCTGAGTGCAGCAAAAACAAAAACAACTAGAATTCTTTTAGCGTCACAGCATCATGGCAAGTGTCAACACGCCACCAGCAACGGGATTGGATTCGAGTGAAAAGGCAGGACCACCTGACTTTCTCTGGATCGATACATCGCGAGCTCAAGCTAGTATAGAGCTTCTGCATTTAATGGGTTTCGTTTGTCATCAAGGCAGGTACGGTATGGGTGCCCAAGGTTGCATCTACGTGAAAACGACAATAATGGGCTCGTAAGCGAGCCGGAGAGATGGAGGGAGCGGGGGGTCAGAGGAAAAGAATGAGAAGGATAGGGGGATCCCCTGCAGAGAGAAAGATTGCACGCAGGGGCCAGTGACAGACTGCAGAGGCCCGTGAAATACAGGTGAGTGAGATACAGAGAGGAGGAGGAGTGCGAGGAGGAGGAGGAGTGAGAGAAGAGTAGAGATGGCAGGAGCGTGATAACGACAGAAGACAGGAGAGTGTGTGCGAAAGAGTGCGAGAAAGAGAAAGAGAGAGTGAGGGAGAGAGACAGAAGGAGGTGGGGGGGGGGGTGTTCATATTACCCAGTTCAGAACAAGAGCGTGTATTTGTCTGTGTGATTAGAATAGATTAGAGGGACGGGGTGTACCAGATCTCCGCGCCGGTCTGGGCTGCGTGGAGCCGCTTCCCCAGGGGCGACTCCACCCTGTCTCTCAGCATCTGACACAGGCAGTACTTGGTATTGGAGGGATGGTTGTCATAGCGCACAGCCTGCAAATACACAGCAGTTATGGCAGCTAGCACAACCCAGTGTCCCCCGCTACCAGCAGTCACATTCATACAGCACAGCCCAGTGTCCCCACTCACAACAGTCATATGCTAACACCACAGCAGAGTTTACCCACTACCAACAGTCATATTGATACAGCACAGCCAAGTTCACCCACTATCAACAGTCATATTCATACAGCACAGCCAAGTTCACCCGCTATCAACAGTCATATTGATACAGCACAGCCAAGTTCACCCACTATCTACAGTCATATTGATACAGCACAGCCAAGTTCACCCACTATCAACAGTCATATTGATAGAGCACAGCCAGGTTCAACCACTATCTACAGTCATATTCATACAGCACAGCTGAGTTCACCTGCTACCAACAGTCATATTCATACAGCATAGCCCAGTGTCCCCACTCACAACAGTCATATTCTAACACCACAGCCAAGTTCACCCACTATCAACAGTCATATTTTTATAGCACAGGGTGATTCACCCACTAGTAACACAAAGTTCTTCAGCATAGCACAGTTCACCCACAACAAGCAAAGTCAAATATAGTTGGACTCAACTGCTGAGTGAACAAAAAAAGAACATTTTTCCATTAAGCGCTTCAAGTGACAACTGAAGACTCACCTCTTCAGGCTGCACCTCTCCCCATCCTGCCCTACCTCCCTGTAATCTCTAAACTGACTGTAAGCTTAGGGTTGTAACTAGGTAGCTGTTTCGTAGTTGACTTAGTCAACTTAATGCACTCGTCTTAACTACTGCTTGCATTTTTGCATAGACTGCGTTGTTGCTGTTCTTGATTGCGTTAGTGTTAATCAGTTTAACCTACAGGGTCCAAGTTGAGCTATGCGGTTGTTCCCTGCACTTGGACCGGTACTTCCCTCTAGGGTTTTCGACACACTTGTTCCTGGTTATGGTTATACACTTTGTTGTACGTCGCTCTGGATAAGAGCGTCTGCCAAAATGCCTGTAAGGTAATGTAATGTAATACGTAATGTTCACATCATCAATACAGAAGTGGAGATAGTCAGGGACAACAGTAACGGGCCCATGTCACGCTCGCGACGGAACCTGAGGCCACGGCAGCCTGCAAGTGGAACTCACGTATCGGATGTAGTCCTCCATGACGCGCTCCAGCGACAGCGCCCCCTGGCTGCGGAACACCGACGGGTTCCACATGGCCGCCCGCGCCAGCATCACCGACGACGCCCCGGCGGCCTCCCGAAACGACCGGATGTCCCCGTGGCTTTTGACCAGGTCCAGAGAGCCCCCGCTGCAGGAGGGAGGGCGGGGGGGCGGGAGAGAGAGAGAGAGAGAGAGAGAGGGAAGGGAGAGAAGGAGAGGAGAGGGAGAGGGAGAGGGAGGGTGACAGGGAGAGGGAGAGGGAGAGGGAGAGGGAGAGAGAGAGAGAGAGAGAATAAGGAAAAAGGGAGGTGGGCAGGTAAGAGTTAAAAGCAGACGATGAAATACAAGCATTCTTGGCTGAACTCAGAGAGGCTGACATAAAGACATGGTCACACAAACAAACAGGGGAAAGAATCAGATGCACATGCAGCCTCTGCTGTAGAGACAAAGGCACCTGATTACACACACACACAAACAGGCACACACACACACAAACACTCACGCACACACGCGCCTTCACTGACTAAAATTACAAGAGCATTTTCAGTATTCCATGTTTTCCTAGTGATGCCTCAGATCGACCACAACATCAACCTTAAGGCCCTTGTGATGTAGCAATGATTTTTACTGATTTCCTAGTGAATTAAAGGATACATTGGACAACCTTTCACATAATCTGAATGAATAGTGATTTTCAATTCCATTTTTTTTTTGCAAAGTTGGAGCTGTCTAGCACCACCGTGTGAGCTGAGAAAGCCCACGCTATGGCTGTGAGATCCAGTAATATGAGCAATCGTGTCAACCCAGTTGGGTGATATTTCATCAATCCGCCTTGAATATGTAAACATGACTGTGAGAACAACCGTGTGCAGGTTTACGTAAGTCCCTAAATGCCTGTAATGTGATGTTTGTTAGTTTGTCTTTCGATCATCCTTGGACATAACCACAAGAAAAGTAACACCCGTACAGGCTTACATTTTGTGTGAATCAGTCAATATTTGTTTGCGGAGATGCATTTTAAGTCCCCCCAAGAAAATTCAAAATGGTGGAAAATCCAGTGTGCAAAAGTTTCTAGTCTTTTGGAGCGAACGTGTTCCTGAGGAGTGACCCATGTACCAACTTTTACAATTATTTGCCAAACGGGGCACATTTTTGTCAATGCGCACTATATCTGAGGCAAGAGTTCTGCCATCCAAACTTGCCTACCAAGTTCGGTATGCTTCCGGCAAAACGGCTAAAAGTTACGCTAAAACGTCAAAGCCAAGAAATAAATAAAGAAAGAAATAAATAATCCAGGCAAAACCCATAGGGTTTCCAGCCACTGCTGCGTTTCAACCCCCTAATTAGCAATCAGAGTGGCTCTGAGTGGAGACTTCGCCCAAACGGATGATACTGTCAGCAACAACGATCCCAAACACATTACGGATGTACAGAATCAATGACGGCAGGCTTATCTTCGAAACAAGCCGCGACAAAACGTCTGACTAAACAATTTGGGCTTGTGTGACTGCTGGAACCTGTCCGCAATTAGGCTCGATTAGCCGAAATAGAGGCCCGACCTCCCTCTCCCTGCCCCAAATACCTCTTCAAACGAATTCCCTGGGCAGATAAATCGGCTTAGAAGTGAACTGGCTTAAGCAAAAAATGAAATAATGTCTCGGTAAGGAGGTGCAAACCGCAGAGCTGACAGCCTAGAATCTGCCTGCAGTTGAAAGAGTATGGGTTACCTGCTTTTAAACTCATATATGCTTCCAATCTATTCTCCCTCTAAGGTTTGTTACTCTATAACGCTCCAAGTGTGTTTTTCAGGGTGGGAGTAGGGGTTAACCATTTTGTGAGACCAGTGTTTCAGAGAGGCTTTGAAAATCCTCTGTTCATTCAGACAAAGCACATCATAAATTTGAATGCAGGGGCAATGAGAAACTCAGTGACTATAAATACATTACAGTTGACTCATTTTGGGTCTTAAAGTGGTTAGTGGACAGACAGTGACCAATTTCAATGAATGAAATTGAAACATTTTTGCTTTATAAATGTACTGTGCATGCTTGAAGATGTGACAATGATTCCTCAGAAATATGTACATATACAGGTTAAAACCACAATTTATTTAGTGACGTCTGTTTAAGGTCCTTTAGCAGACCATCACAGGTGACATATGCTAACAGCAAGGCATTGTGGGAAGACTCACTTGGCAATGACGGGAATGGACACGGCTTGAGCCACAGCCTGGATGACATCACAATGGACAGGGTGCTGTGGCCGCTCCTCTTTGGTCCTGGGAGATGAGACAACAGTCAGACACATTAGGATCACTGTGTATTATCACTACATGCAATCCTGAGGTTGTTTTTTTAGTTTTATGTATTATTATTATTTTCTAAAGATATTTGACATCCAACATAGAGCCGTACTTGTCCAATTCCCAACCTAATTTGCAATGTCCAATACACCATTTCCTACTGCAGCCATGTTCAGTGGTCCCTACGGCCCAATCTACCGTGTGAAGACATCCGCGGTTCTCCTCTGAAGCGTGTGGTGTGACCAGCCTGCTTCTTTTCACATCGCAGCCCACAGCTGAGCTCGCAGAGAGCGAAGTCGGGGGAAGGCCCATCACACGCGGCTTTGGCCCTCAGCCCACTGGCTTCCGATCGGCCAGCACGGGGGTGCCCAGAGAGCGACGGAACGCGGACCCCTAACCCGACCGAACCCTCCCGTACCCCGGGCGACGCGATCCTCGGCACAGGTTCGGCCGACCCCGGCGAGGCGGCGTCAAAGTGAAATCGCCCAACCTCGAACCCGAAGCGGCGGCATCTGTCATCGACTCGTTCTGCCTCACGGGCGGCTCCGGCGTTCCCGTCGCGCACCTGGATCTCCCTCCGGAGCCCCCCACCCCCCACCCCCCACCCCCCCGGGTCTGGAGCCGCTGTTTCCCCCCTGCGGGCCCGACAGCACAGCCATCAGAGCCAGGCAGGCCCACCGCTGAGCCAGTCATCTGCGTTCCCGTCGCCTGCCAATCACAAACCCGGCACCGCAACCGCGGAAACACGTTTCAGGCCATCTCTCCACAGTCTGGAGACGTCTTGACACGAGGCCCGCCCGCAAACAAAGACGGAGTGTAGCACAGTGGGTAAGGAACTGGGCTTGTAACCGGACGGTTGCAGGTTCGATTCCCGGGTAGGACACTGCCGTTGTACCCTTGAGCAAGGTACTTAACCGAAATTGCTTCAGTATATATCCAGCTGTATAAATGGATACAATGTAAAAAAAAGTTGTGCAAGTCGCTCTGGATAAGAGCATCTGCTAAATGCCTGTAATGTAATGGAAGCGCGTGCAAAATACGACGGCTTCTGGTTCGAGACCTTTTCTTTTTCTGATCTTCCCCTTTTCAGTCAGTTCTAGCACTGAAAACTTCACCTGCCATTAACGGCAAGAACACAAAAAAAGGTGTCACAGTAAAGTGTGAACACTTAAATGGAAAAGCCAGGCAGATTAAATGAAAACTATTTAATTTAACAATTTAACAAGTTCAACTCAAGACCTTTTTTTAAAATAAGACATGTATAGAGGAGTTGACTCCTCTGACCATACCACTTTTTTCCACATCTCTGTAGACCAATGCCTATGGTTTTCGCATCACTGAACTCTTAATGTGGATTTGTCTTTGTAATGAGGGGTTTATGCACTGCAACCCAACTATAACATCCCTCTCTATATATTTGTCGACATACTGTTCTTGCTGACAGTCTGATCACGTCCTGCATTGACATTCTCAGTTACCTGAGGAACAGTTGCTCTTCTGTATTTCCTTACATATCACACTAATGCACGACCATCACAGACACTGAATGTGCGTTTTCAACCACAACGCCTGACCCTATTTACTGACATTTTTCCCATAGATCCAAATGCAGATGTCACTTTAGTCACTGTTCCACTAGCCAGCTGAGCAGTCTTTGTGACCTGCCATCTATGCCCCAATAATGAACCCTCTTTTCAAAGTCACTTACATCTTGATCCAAAAATCGAGGTCAACTGGGCCTGCTCAGTATTGTTATACATGCCACAGGGCACGATAGAATGTTATTTGCTTAATTATAGCATGCAGTGCACTTGTATGGAAGCACCTGCATTCGTTATGTTGCTCCACTCAATTATTCAGGTTTTCCATTCATTTGTCACCCGTCTGTATATTAAACGTAAACTTTTAATAATGCGTCATTAAGAAAAATATACATGTATAACCCAGCTAGGAATCCCATTCCCAGAAGAAAAGTTCCAACAGCTGAGACGTGGCAAGCTAGCAACTTGACATGCAGCACTGGCTCAGCCTGACTGCTGGCAGTCTCGAGGATGCACCGCACTTCTTATTGCCAAACATAAGACCGTCACCTGCATGCCCATCACTTTCCAATCACAAACACAGCACCGTGACCGGGAAACTCGTTTCACACCACAAGCATCCAGACATAAGTCAAAACAAAAACCCCAATCCCTAAACAAAGTTTAAAAAAAAAAAAAAAATTCAATGGCTTTTGTTTTAGGCTCAAAATGTCCCCTTGTAACTCAGTCAATAACAACAACACATCGCATTCCCTCTCGTCTACCAGCAGGACAGTCACGGTGTTATCAAACCAATTCTAGGTTAATAGTAGACCTGTGCGCTTCATACGGCAGGTCTTCAGCCTCCAATTCGAGAAACGTCCCTGCAGTGTTCTGTGCCTGCCCAAAGAACACTCCAGCAATCACCGAAAAAGAAATTGTTGTTTTCTTTGTGTTTTGAAAAGAAACAAAAAACCTCAAGGCCGTCCGAAAAAGAACGAGCGTAACAAAAACTCATCACGCGCGGACGAACGGGCAACGAGTTTTCCCTCGGACGCTAAATACAGACCCGAAAACAACATCGAAATACCGAGGCTGTGAGGGAAAACAAGAGGTTCTGACAGCCAGGGTTTCTCCTAAAAAAAAATCCTTTTTTCCCTTGAATGAACACACGGACAAAAGTCCAGTCAAAAGCTGTCGCTTTCAAACGGGCCCGATAACGCGGCCGTGCAGTCTGTTAATCGGCGTGCATTGGTGTGTGCTTGGTACGCGAACCAAACGAACCTGGCAAAGCTCAAATGCATTTTGCTGGAATCCAGGGAGCAACAGGGACCCAACGAGTAGCATGCAACGAACCGAGATGATAAAAAAAAAAAAAAAAAAAAAGACGGGTTACCTGCCGTGAACCGCGATGGCAGCCACGCCCGTCCTCTCAATCCTCCGAGCCAGGTCGAGGGTGTTCTCCAGCTGAAAGACACGGCGCGCGGTCACATGGTTTCCTTGGGTCAATCCCAATGCAACTGCAGTCCGGGAGAATGCACGCACATCCGAAACATTCCAACAGGTGCAGGATAAAAATAAAAAAATAGTTAGTAAGAAGACGGAGTATATCTGCACGCTGTTTTTTCTGCTCCCAAAGTGATTTAATAGTACAACGTTTTGACCTCAAAAGGTCTTCGTCAGGTACATCCAAATCCCAATGCAAAACACAGGTCATTAAAAATCTCAGAGCAGCCATGTTAATTTGCAACATTTTTTTTCTCTTTTTGGGTAGGGCAGATTAAATCTGAAGTACCGCAACTCAAATAACTGAATCGGCCTCTTGGGCTCCTTCCCGAAGACATGATTTTGACTGAATGCTGCCATTTATAAATATTCACCCAAAAGTCTCATTAAATAATAGACATTCCTTATCTTTCTGCTGCATTATACAGAAAAGATGAATAATTATCATTGGGGAAATAATAATGTAAATTTAATGGGCTTAAGGCTCAAAGAAAAAAATAGTCAAATAAAACCAGCATGGAATGGCATATGCTTTTATGCAAATGTATTCAGAAATTCTAGGTCACATTGTTTCAGAGGCATAGCAGACCAGCTGGCCTTTCAGGGGGTAGAAGTCCCATCCAAAACCTTGCCAAAGCACACACATTCAGAAGGAGGGAATTAAAGACAGTCAAATATACATACATACCTTATAGACAGCGTAGTGAAGAAGTATAAGCTCTCTATAATGCTTGCACGTATATGTGGCATTGTATCTATACATATGTTGCAAAGTCAAGTTAAAATATTAGTTTTTCTACTCTAATAAAAGCCCCCTAGAATGTCAAAATGAAATAAAGAATTTAGAAGCCAGATTCCATTTTCTTGAGAAACCACACTAAATAAGCTAACACCTATATTGATTTTGAATCCACCTATGTTTAACAGCATAAATATTCAACTGCAGGAAAATATCACTGACTTTGTGAGGTCTGACAGCTGATCAGATCAGTCTCGCAGTTACGAAGACCAAGGAAGTGCCCACAGAATTTTGAGATGAGGTTGTAAGGTTATAAAAAGATTGGTAAAGCTTTGAACCTTACTAAGAGCAATGTTAAGTTCATTATAAAAAAATAAAATTAAAAAAACTCAAATATATGGAACAACCCAACCCTACTAAATTGAGCAACTGGTTAAGAAAGGTAATTGCCCGAAAAGTGGCCGGGAGGCCAGCTACAACACCGACATGGTTGCAAAGCTCATTGCCTGAAATGGGAGTGACTGTCCAGAGATCAGCTATCTCCTCAGAGGTTCACGGAATACTTCTGAAGAAAAAAAATAGAATAAAAATATTTTTTGTATCATAAATGTGTTGAATTTACTGTGTTTACATATAAACAACTGATGAATTGAAGACACCCTTAAAAAAAAATAAACTAAACTGTTCAAAGTGCTTAGTTATGGACCAAGGGCTTCATGGTTGAGGACGTCCGTAGCGTATCACAAAATGGCAGGATGGTGGCGATAGAGGCCGCGAGGAACCATCGGCGAGAGAGGCGGAGAAACACAATGGCTACGGCCGAAGGCAAAGTGAGGGGCAGGGGACTCCGCAGCTGTGTTTTAGTGACCCCCTCACCCAGTCCACCGGGACGATGGAGCCGTCTAATCTGCTACCGGGCAATTTGAGGAGGAGGAGGAGGAGGAGAAAAGGAAATGAAACCACGAGCTTAGACCCCGTACGGGAGGGAAAATCCTTCTGAAGAAAAGATGAGGTCAAGGCTGGCGGATCGCTCAAGCACAAAATGGCAAGAGGTTTAGTGCCATTGTGAATGACGTCGGGCTTGCCAGCAGTGTCTACAGACTTGCACTTTCTTTTTTTGAGGGCGATGCTTATGGCAAATGGCCTAAACTTTTGTTTGCCCAACGCTCTTGAGTAATTAAACTGAACCAGTATTACAGCAGGCCATTCCTAAGTAACAAAAAAAAAAGCTCCTCTAATTTATATTTGAATGGATAATAGCCGAGAAAGTTGTGTCTCTGCCTCTTGCTAAGCATGCCAATTAGCTAGCTGACAGTGCAACATCGATAAAGCAATACATTCTTAAAGACAAAAGTATTCACTTTTAAATTAGCTTTTGCCCGCCTAGAACCAAACTACAAATTAGATTTGTACAGCCAACAGCCATATAAAACCATAAAGCATGCTATTACGATCCTAAAACAGACATAAACAAAAATGATTAGTGGGGGGTTTCTGAAAGTTCAGGTCTTTGTTGCTGTAAAAAAGATGTTATTACGCCCCGGGGGCACTACAATTATTCCCTCTCCGTTTTTGTTTCTTTGCAGGCTGGTGTGATATTTGACAGCAGGCACACAAAAGGCACGAGCGGCGGCTGATGCGCTCCTCGGACGTCATCCCGAGACATCAAAGAATACGGCCGCGAGCGAGCTCCATTTCGGGCAACGTCAAATTAATTTCAACTCGAACTTGCTGTCTTGCATTTATAACAGCTGCTGTGTCTCACATTTAGCCTACTATCACTGTGGTATGAAAAATCACCAAAACTTCCTGAAACGCAGCAGTTCCGCTTCAAGCACGGAAGGATGAAATGCATACCGAAGGCGGGCCTCCGTTTCTCTGTCCATATTTTCCTACAATGGCCTTAAAATACGGGATTACATTTTTCTAAGTGGGACACTACACAGCAGGTGCATTGGGGGGCAGCTTAAAGCAATTAAAGACAATTAATGCTCCTTCTTTCAGTTTCCTGGATGATCTCCTCTTAATAACAGCACTAGCAGGAGCCTGCCATGTGTAATGCGATTTTATCGTGTCGGAAAAACTCTAGCGTGGCGTGTTGTAAACATAAAGGGCCTGCTGGAAAAATAGTTTGGTCTAAATAGCTAAGAGTAACTTCCAATTCTGGACAATTCTGAGCAAATTTTATCTTGAGCTGGCTTTCTTGCATTTTAATGGCTGCTGTGTCGTCTTGCTTTGTAACCTGAACTTCTGTGCAGATTTACATTATAAAGGTTGTAATATAGCATTTTCAAATGTATTTAGTAACTTAAGACAGTTTGGAAAACACTGAAGTTAACATTAAATAATTCACATAATTATTATTCTTTTTGTCCTTGCCCAACCCCATCACCCCCAGTTATTGTAATTTCTACACATTATCTGAAGAATCCCTCAAGAAAATTTGTTTGTAAAAGTTACAAACCCGCTAACATCAGATCTAGGCTTGAAAACACCCAAAATAACAACTGGACCGCAGCGAATTCACTAGTTCTCATTGACTGCCAATTGTCAGTAAATTTCCACAATTCGTGGGAGATGTTTTGAGCGAAGCAGGGAACAGAGGAGAGCGAGACTGATAAACAGATGCTGATTTCCCTTCCCCCCCCTGGGCTCCACTCCTCATAAGGACCGACTGACAGACACTCACCGAGGGCAGAATTCGGATTTTACACGTCACCGGTTTGGAAACTCCTTTGACCAGGGTGTTCAATATCTGGAAGAAAAAAAACATGGGGATCACAAGTTTAACATTTTTTTCAAACGTGTGGTTCGCAAATCAGTATTTGAATGATTGGAAGCCACAGCAACCACATGCTTAATATCAAACAGATCCAAGAATACAATCTGGACAATGATCCTCCACCAGTTCAGCGTAAACGTTAAAGCAGTGGTAAAGTAGTTCAACAGAAATACTGGGTACACCAGGGAACAGCGCCATAAATAAGTATGAATAAGTTGAGCGATTAAAAATAAATACAAGGTAACAAAGCAGTGCTTCTATAAATGAGGGAACATAGTCTGTTACTTATAATAGCAAATTAAATGAAGTGTTCCTGCTTCATCTATAACAAGGACGACATCACAAGCATGTTTTAAACAGCAAACAGCCTTGGCACTGTCACTTGAAGCAGAAAATCTCAGGCAAGGAGACCCAGTTTACCACCTCTGGCGTACAAAGCTTTCCTGGATTTACAAACTCAATATCCTCTCCCCAGCTAAATTTAAATTAAGGCTTTGACCGGTCCTACTTCCAATTAACTAGCAGTTACAAATTACTGTGAAAACTTTTATTTCTGCTGCACTAAGTACAAAAGATTTTCACACAGGATAAAATAAAGTTGCATAAAGCACTCATATCATGTCCTATGCAAGCAGATGTCACTCATTCTACGTGGGAGCCTTGTTCTTGTTCGACTGCAGCTTTTGTAAATAATCTACAGTTTTAATAAAATATGACCAGACTCAGAAAGCAATTACACTTTCTCTACATTCATTAATGCCGTCCAATATATACTTAATTTTTGTAATAAACTTAAATAATGACAGCTAAGCATTTAATTATTTATGTGTATCTGTACATAAAGGAATAATTTAATAAAACATAATTAATATTATACAGCGAGTTCCATAATTTTTGGGACAGACACTTTTTCTTGACTTGGCACACATTTTATATTTTTTTAATCAAACAATCCACATGCAGCAGAAGTGCAGATGTTCAACTTTTATTAAAGGCTATTTTTATACATTTTGGTTTCACCATGTAGAAATTAAAGTCCCCAGTCCCCAGTCCCCACCCCCCACTCCAGTTTCAGGGCACCATAATGTTTGGAACAAATGGCTTCACAGGTGTTTCCAATTAGTCAGGTGTGATAAATTGCTTCCTCAGTGCAGCTGTAAGACAGCTTTCAATATCTAGTTTTGATTCTAGGCTTTTGATTGCTTTTGGAGTCTGTTATAGGCTCCAAAAGCAATCAAAAGCCTAGAATCAAAACTAGATATCAATATGAGGACCACAGTTGTGCCAATGAAAGTCAAGGAAGATATTATGAAGTTGAGAAATAAGAAAAAAAAAAGAGACATAGGCCAAACCTTACCAAAATCAACTGTTTAGAACATCATTAAGAAGAAAGAGGGCACTGGTAAGCTCAGTAATCGCAAAGGGCCTGGCAGGCCAAGAAAGACCTCTACAGTAGATGACCAAAGAATTCTGACCATAATGAGAAAAAAAATCCCTGTTTGACATAACATTAATACATCCCAAACATTATGGTGCCCTGATATGGGGGGGTGTATAAAAAGTGCTACAATTCCTACATGGTGAAACCATAATGTATAAAGATATCCTTAAATAAAAACTGAGAATCTGTACTTTAACCACATGTGAATAAAACTGCTGCAGTACGGAGCTATTTTGTTTCCAAATCATATTCATCACATACATACACTAATTTCAATGGTGAGATATCCAACATACTCCGAAATAAAGGATTGAAAAATTGTGAAAATCTACAAACAGCTCAATAGATCTGCATTTCTCCCTTTTAAAACTCCTTTTTAACGTCCTACGACACACATGGACTAATTTAAGTTTATGAGTGGAGAAATTAAAAGAGAGGTTGTTTTCAACTAATATGGCTTCAGCTTAGGGAATCCTTCAGTAAACAAAATCCTGGGAAAAACACAAACCTCTCTTAAGATTAAGAAAGTGTGAGCCAAACTGTCATTTCCCAAACAGCAACCCTGTCCTTGGGGTCTGCTCTTGCTGTCGTGCGCCTTACTTACTTGTGTGTGATTCAGAAAAAATGAAGTGAATTAGGCTGCTTTGCGGTAGCCGGGTAGGAATCGGCATCCACTGAGTCTGACCCACACAAGTGGATCTAGAAATAACCGTTCTCTCCATTGTTTGGGCTTTTCAGCCCAGGCTCTCTCTCACTTGTTGCTAGGGTTCTTGTGCTAAAAGGCAGAAGAAAATGCTTCTTCTGACAAAAAAACAAAAGAATAAATAAAGTCGTTCCTCGTAAAATCCAGTCCGTTTGGTCAGACCTCCACCGGGGGTTCTTAAAATTTGCACTTATCTACCGCAGTTCTATTCCGTAAGGCTTTTCAAAACAACACCTTTTCTAAAAGACCTACGCGACAGAACAAATCTTCTAAAACGTGTCACTCATGAGAGAAATGTGAGAAAATGCTATCCCAAGCATTGACACAATAGGTTTCTCATGAAATTCACCCAGGATTTACATTTGTAACATTGTAATTTAAAATGCTATTGCTTAAAAAGAAAAAAACTATTTCAATGTTCATCAACCAGCACTTGGTATAATGTGCGAAGGCCTCTTGTTTGTGTTGGTGAATCTTCATGTGCTGAGAGCCCCTAGGATATCAATATCAATACAATTCAACCTGAATGGGTGAAAAGTGTCCATTTACTCAGCATTTGACTGCTGGATATTTATTCAGCAATACAATCGGGTTTCAGTTAAGAAACTGCACTTATGAAGAAATGTTTATCTTGTGTAAACCCCATCCAGTATTATCCAGGATTCTGTAATGGAGCATGGTGGAGAGGGGCTGGCTTACAGGATTATATATAATACATAAATGCTTTAAATGGGTAGAGAAACATGGATATCTTTTATTCTGTTCTTTTGTGGTGTCTGACAGAAAGCAGGTTCTTCCTAACAATAAACCTATGCTGGTGTAGGCGGAGTGTTTATATTTTTCGTGGTTTAATATTAATGCTCCTCTGACATTTTGAGACAACTTCAATTTGAATTTAGACACCCAAGGCGTGACAAAGTATATAGACACTTCTTATTCATAGATATTTTTTTGCAGCAGACACTAACCTTTCTCTTTGCTATGCCAAAAAAACTATGGAAAAGGTAAACAAAAAAAAACGCGCATTTAGTAGTGCACAGGCAAAAATAAAAATAAGTACAATGTTGCAATGCTGTCTGACACTTCTTAACAAACAATCCTATGCCCGAAAAGATGGACATCACATAAATCACTGGTTGAAATATTCAAGCATAAAATGTGCCCATTTCCAAAAATACAGAAACAAAAATACAGCACAGCTTAGCTTGTGGCTATTTCACGGACAGAATTATGGTCAACTACATTTCCCAAGAGTACGAACGGCAATGGCCCACCTGAGTTCCGAAACTGCAACCAGTTGCAAACCTACACCCAAAATTACCTCACAACTCAGCGTCAGTACAAAAGTTACAAATACACATTGCCTCTAATACGAAGGACATTACAATTAATGCATTTTCTCTCTGCTACTGTTACTGTAAAATACCAGGAGTAGTGGAGGAAATTACAACAGCAACATTCTGTTATGACAAATTAGAGCTGACAAACCTCTCACCAACTAGACTGCCCTGTTATAAATTAACACACCATTCATCTTGTGGACCGGTGGTTCTCCGAGCAAAAATTACATCCAGCTACACAGAAATGAGAAGAGTAATTACCTCTCATCAAATATTGAATATAATATTGACTGCAACCACAACCCATCCACACACACCGAACTAGTCATCTCAAAGACAACATCCACGGTCAATACGTAGAGACTGGATGGGTGAGCGACTGCCTCGCTGAGAACGCGCATAGCAGAAAGAGAGCTGTTGCTGTTTTCGGCTCCCCGCTGTGATGAGATGATGGTGTGAATGAGAGGGGGGGGGTTTGGGTGGGGTGGGGGTGAGGCACACTTACGGCTTCGATCTTGTCTGGGGTAGAGAGGAGAGCGGCCCCCATTCCTCCCTGCGGGAAAGACGGGAGACGACAGGTGACGCGGCGCATAATGAACATGACCCCCGCCTCCCCGGCGGGCTTCTCATCAGGCCTCTGGGCCCTCGTCGTTAGACGTCCCGAGAAGGGCTCATCATTAACCGTGAACTTGGGGGCTCATCATTAAATGAGGACTTGAGGGTTCATCATTAACTGTGGACTTGGGGCTTCATCATTAACCGTGGACTTGGGGGCTCATCGTTAAGCGCGGACGAAGGACTTTACCGCAGGGTACGCGCAACTTTGACTCTCGGAAGCCTGTATGTTCTGCCATTCCTGGGGTCTACCTGCAGCTGACGGTCCCAACGGTTTGGTCGTGTTTCAAAGTGTAGGGTAGAACAAGCACAAAACTGTCCACACCCACGGCGCACCAGTATAAAGTGTCATGAGTAAAACCTTGCTAACTATATAGCTTGGTAGCTATGGCATGTCCTCACCTCCTATAACGTTATTTGTTGTCCTCCGTGTGTCCATACATCTGTATCGGTGGTACGCGCTAACTAGGTTAACTAAAATAGGCGAAACGCTAACATGTTAGGGTTAGCTAAAGTAATGTTAGGCGATAAAGCTGTGCTTAAAAATCTTGTGCCGTTCGAAGTGGTGATTTTGGGAGATGCACCTGCGCATGCATCCTACTAAACGAAGCATCACCTGTGCATGCGTACCACCAAACGTCCCCCTCAGGTCGTCCATGAGTGAGTGAGTGACCACAATTTGCCATGCATAGCCCACGCCGGCAGGCAGTCGTGGGAAAAAGAGCGGGCAAAGAGCCAGTTCAGTTTGCCATTCTTGCACCAAAATACGTGTAAATGGAATTGTGTGTCCTATAACATCCCACTTCCCAAAGCTTGGCTTGTTATTTGCAGTGCCGAAAATATGCTCAAGCAACAATGGTGGCCGCGCAAAAAGCATCGCTCGAGTGCGAGACTGACTGGGACCTCGTATCCAAAGAGGACATCAAAAGCCAATTTGAAGGAGCTGGAGCAAATTGAAAAGGATAAATGGGCAACTGCGGGCGAGAAAACTTTCCCTCGCACCGCAGTGGATGAGTGTGTCCGAACTACTTCTCACAGCACTCGGCATCTTTACAGAAAGGGCTTCATTAAACACAGCTAAGCAATCTCCAGACGGGAGAATTTGTTTAAGCTGCTGCCAATTGTAATTCCTGTTGGCAACACAAATAAGCCAATGGAAAAACAATTGTTCCAGTGAGTGGTTGAAGTTAATCACCGACTAAGTAAAAAGGAAGCGCATTTCTTTGTTTTATTTTTTTTAATCAGAGCTGCTAGGTGGGTCATCCCGTTAAGGCACTGTTCTAGCTCAAGGACAGGCTCCAAAGTCTGGTATCGAACTCAGACCATGCCATTGTCTACTGTGGCCTTCAGTCACGCAGGACGACAGGCAATTGACTGCAGTGTCACAGCAGTAAAGTCAATTTAGTCACATATTAGTCGTTATGGGACAGACTGTTTGCTTCCTAAATGGTAGTGGTAATGCATGGATCAAGAACCTGACATTAGGAATTTGAAGCATGGAATCAATTCTTTGCATCTGTAAAATATAGCTTACAGTGATAATTGAGAAATTGAACTGCATATCCCCATATTAACCCTGCTGGGATTAGAGGTTATGTTGGATATGTGAAAAAAATCAATTGTATCAATTCAGGCATCATTCGTTGAATACAGTGTAATGTCGAATTGTCGCCAAAGCAATTTGACATTTTAAAAGCCTAACACATTTCTGAACTCCATTCGCTCAGGCTAGCAGCAACAATACTGCACTTCAGGAGTGCACGGCGTCTCCGCCTACCGTTCACCATTCGCTACATAGCTGGAGTGTAGCAGAAAAGAACCCTTGATGAAGGTTTATTGGTAGGTGCTCTTTTTTTTTTTCCCGGTTGCCATGGTTACCATGCTTTGAACGGGCCCTGGATGAGTCAGCTGTGCTACTGTACCTGCCGTCACACACCGTTTTTTTTTTGTTTTTTTTTTTGTGTTCAGTTTGCAAATGGCCAGGGTATTAAACACCTAAGGTGTTTCCAATTTGGGAACGGTGAAATTTTGCACTGCTTTTACACTCTGGAGTACTGTTAAGATTCAACACAGTCACTGCATGCACATGAGCACACGGGTTGGTGTGAAGACATTATTCAGTTTGTGTTTGTTATGAAAAAAAAAACAAAATAAATGCAGGAATGACCCCAGAATGACAGTATGAGATATTTACATTCCCTACATCAAAAAGAACAAGAACACTGCAGTCATTTTCAAGATAATGATTAGATGTGCATGGAAAAAATAATGAATGTTATGTAAAATGATTTATGTACTTTGTAATGTAAAACGATCAATACATGCTCTGTGGTTTCTCTCGGAATTAAGTAGTCCCATATTAAGTGCATTTGCAAGTTTATGCTTACTTTTGTTGTTATCCATTTCATGTTGAAATTGGAAAAGTAAGTGAACACTGGCCAGGCCATTTTAACGCGTAACAATTCTCCAATTTAAGACATACATAATGCAAAAATACACTTTCAAAAGACTCCCCAGTACATTTAATTGAAAGGAAATTAATGCAAGAAATTTTTTTTTTCTTTTTTATTTGCTTGACCCCTAATATATATGTCAATGAACCCAAAAATCTGGACTGGCTATTTTTCTTAAATTCAGGCTACAATTCCCACAAAATCTGGCCTTGATTTCTTAGCTCCTTTTTTGGCAGATCTATCATTTGCAAACACACCGCACAAGTGAAAAACACTGTTCAGTTCATTTCTGAAGCGTTAATTGTACTCCTCAAATGCATCTAACGTGGCCAGACCTTGGCCCTTGGACAAAATGTCGGAATGCGGCAGAACAGAACCTTACCTTAGTGGAGTACTCTTTTGGACAGCCCATGTTCACATCAATGGCAGCTACATCATTCTCGCTGATCACAACAGCGAGAAAAAAAAGGATAAGAGGGTTAGACGCAGGAGATGAATCGGTCTCGGTGACAAAGAATAAATCCAGGGCCTTAGCGGCGATGGAGCAGCCTCGCTTCAAGCCGTTCACTGGCGTTCGATAAAGTACACAACGTGAAGGAGAAGCGGAGTAAGAGCCGGGATTGAAAGCTCAATGCCTGTCATTAATAATCCCAATTTGGCCATCTCAAATTATGTATCATCAAATGCTTTTGACGATAGGCTACATAGGCTAATCAAACCATCCCCTTAAGATCATCAGTCCTGGCCAATTTCATGATTAAAAATCAGAAAAAATCAGGTTAAAAATCTGAAAAAAAAAAAATAATCTTGTGCTTTCGCCCTGTCCAGTCAGTTGTGTTTGACTGGGTTTTCACCATGAAACAAAGCAGATAAGTGGTACAGACACTTTTACAGAAGGCAAAGGAAAGAGAGCACAAGACGAGGGAAGGGGAGAGTGCTAGAAAGAGGTAGAGAGAGCAGCAGGGGGGCTGAGAGAGGTGACGGGGAGACTAGGAACGAGAGGAAGCGATGCGGACTCACACAAGCCGGGCGACGGTCAGCGCTCTTTGGGGGTCTGCGGTGCCCTGTAAGACAACCACACAAACGCAAATGAATGGAAACCGAGGCGGGCGCTAAGGCTAAATTCAACCGCCTCGCTGAAGCCAGCACAGGCAAAAGGAACAGAACGTTAGCAGGAACAGCGAATGTGATAAGAATGGCTTATAACAATATATCATTATCCAGAGCAACTTACCCAACTTTTTTTTCATAGAATTTATACAGCATCCATTTATACAGCTGAAATGTCTACTGAAGTCTGCTGCTGGTTAAGTTCCTTGCACAAGGGTACAACGGCAGTGTCCTACCCGGGAATCGAACCTGTGACCTTTAGGTCACAAGACCAACTCCTTACGCATTATACCAAGCTGTATTAACAGACAGCACGGCTGCTGATTTAGAGGACTAATGACGCGAAACCGATCGTAACGATCACCCAGGGACGGAGGCACCCAGTCGGCGGGACGACCGCGTTTCGTAACGCGGCATCCAACCCCTCCACGAGCCGGCTGTGATAAGATAAGCTTCCCACAGCGACTTCCTTATTCACGCGTTTCAAGTGTCCAGTTCAAACCGAAGCTTATTCTGCTCCGTTTTACCATAGGCACTTTGTGTGCCTGTGCACAGTTGGAACCTTTAATTTCATCTGTGCATTCATTCACTAATTACATTTATTAATTCCAATTATTTAGGACTGCGGACATGCAGGAGCCTTTTGAAATGATACTCCGGGAATGTCTGTTTTTGTTTCAAGCAGTGAGAAATTCAATGAGAGCAGTTAAACAAGGTAACTTGCACATGATTAGTTAAATAGCATTGATAAAAACTAGTTTTCAGAAGAAGTGCATAAAATGAATCAAACGCCCAAATGTTGCTTGTCAACAGTAACGTCACGGTGGTAACTGCAACATCAGCACTGATGACTGGAGTGGTGCAATCGGGATAAATATTTTACAAGTGGCTTGACATTACATTACATTTATTTGGCAGATGCTTTTATCCAAAGCAACGTACAATAAGTGTATACCTGAGGTTGTTGGCACAACTACACTGACCTTCGGTACGCACTTACTGTACGTCGCTTTGGAAAAAAATGTCCACCAAATAAATGTAATGTAATATAGTTACCACAAAGTAAGCATAGATGAAGAGTGACGTTAATGCTGACAAGCGACTTTTGACAAAAAGGCTATGGCCCCCTTGTTGGTGGAAGTTGAAGCACATGCGAGAAAAGATGAATAGAAACTGCTGGCCCTAGCAATTAGACCCAGTCATCCCAGCCAGGTAAACCCTCCCTCCAGCCAATGCAAAAACAAATTATGTGTCACCCTGCTAGGTAACCAGCCACAGTAGACTCTGGAAGGCTCCAGACACGATTCCAGACCGTGGGGCCCATCCAGGCTCTGGAATGCTGCCTGAACAGGATGAGCCTCCCAGTTACCCAGAAACATTAGGCTACACAGTCTTAATCAATAAGAATTGCCCCTGAAACCAACAAGAATACGAAACACACAAATATTAGTGATGGAAAACAGTGTGTGAACAAAGTGGAGCTGACGGTGAGTGAGGAGTGGAGCCAAATTCAGAGTCACTCTTCTCCCACTTCATGCATCTCGAACAGTGTATACCCACAGCACACGCTCGGCTAGCCCCATCACGGCTCTAAATAAACTTAAATATCCTTTTCAAAGGTGGAGGTCCCCAACTATTTTTACCAAAGAAAATGACAAAAAGCATACGTGCCTAATAAAGGCTGACAATGGAAGGGATGGTGACTGAGAATGTGGAGATGCCGTTTCCATCAAAACGTAAATTTTAAGTAAAAATATGCATTTTTGAATTACATAAATAATACAGTCCTACTACTGCTCACTGTCATGCCATGTTGTCATGCCAGCTTGGGTGGTCATTTAAAATGGTGCGGAGCCAGTGAATTCTGAGAGCATTTTCTACACGTACAACTCCAGCGGATGACAGCTTCAACCGCTCCAGTCAGCGAAAATCGTTAATAAGAAAGGGTTCCAGTCAGACTGTCTCACTAGAGTGAAGCTTGCAAGCAGGACTCGTTGTTCACTGTCCTGTTATTTTCCCTATCTGCAAAGCTGGGGCGTGACTCGTCACTAGATCTCTAACATTTCCCATCAGAGCTGCAAACATTTTTCAACCGGCCAGAGTTGCCAAGACAACGAGGAAATCATACTATTTAGAGACCTTGCTGGCACATAACCACCTTGCTTTAGTCACTCTTGCTTTAGAAACCCAAAGCGTTTTTTTTTTTTTATGACATCCCTATCTACAAGTAAACAACAGCAATGACTAAGAATAATACTGACTATTGCAAACACCACAGCTTATGACAAATATATTTTTTGTAAGTTAATATTTACCCACATCAACATGCAACTATACATGGTCCCCTGCAAATATAACTGATACCTCTGCTTTACAGCACAGGCCCAGAAATACGAGTGCAGTGTTTATGACAAAGAGCACAAGGAATTTGAAACATTCCAATGTGGGGAAAGTAAGTAGAGAAAGCGAAGGTGTTTGTCAACAACAACGCGCTTTTTACATTTCATTTATCTAGCTGGATCGGTCCGTATTATTGTGTTCTGTCGGCGGGCCACCTATTCATTCACCCAGAGTTGAACAGAAGCGATGGGCCATAGAAACTAGGAGGTCACGGACTAGCTTTACCATCTGGAAGACGACGTGATCCTTCTCTCTCTGGCAGGTCCGAAACACCACTCTATCATCCGGAGCCACAAAGTCGACGGTCTCCAGAACGTCTGAAGAGATAAAGTAAAAGCATGTATTCAGCACAAGATTCATGGATTTAGTGGGCATTTTCTTCGAACTTTCACACCGTCTTATTAAGCTGGATTCAGCAAAGGAAGAGCCTTAATGGCACTTCCTGTGATTATAGGAAGAAAGACAAGCCCGCGGAACTTTCAAGATATCAACAGACCCTTGTATAATTGACAATGCTAACAAAGACTTGAAAATAATCGAAATCATTCAGCCTATAATTAAACCCTCTTAAAGTTAGACTTTGTGAACATCTGATTAGGATGGGTTATTTCACCAAGTGCTACTTCAAGAAGGAACTGTGAATAAACCTGAGGCATTAAGGCTATGAGTATCATCTACAATGTGTTTGTTAACCCCCCCCCCCCCCATTCTGCATGCTTCTTTCATTTTCTCCACAATTCACTGGTTTTTTTTTTAGACTTTCATCCTGTTGTTGTAGGTAATGAATGGTAACTACGATTATTTGTAACATTACCTGGCTTTTATGGAAGATTTTTTGTACCAAGGTCACATAACTATGCAGATTAATGACTGAAAACTTTTAATTTAGACCTTAATCATACATGCAAATTGAAAGATTTAGTTTCTTCTTTAAATTGAGCGTGTGTGCGACACAGAATAGACAGAGGTCTACAGCTTTCTGGTTTCCTCCAATGAATTGATTCTCCACACAATTGCAACCGTAGTCTCGCCCGATCAATGCAAGATCCTCCATCAGTTCAGGATGGCAGGGACAAGCATAGGTGGAGTCACAGACGACACAGGCGGACCACAGATGCCCGAGTAAGGAGAATGGGGACACCCTGCTGACTAAAGTTATCTTTCAGTGGGTAGACTGAAAGCCAGCTACGCACTAGGGCCTTGGCTGGATGCACAACCTGACCGGCTGGCCACATTCCAACGCTGCCTGGATTGGCCAGCAAGCATATGCATGAAAAAAATTAATTTAATGCATTAAAAAGATATGCAAATAAATATGTAAATGAGAACACTGAAAAGCAATATGTGCCTGACCAATGAAAAGGAAAATCAAATGGAGTCATTAGGTAGTAACTGAGAAAACTGAAAATCAAGGATGTCCTACATACCATACCGTTTCATCTTGCATAGGATCATTAATGACTAAAAGGCAAAGTTAATATATTCTATGCATTTTAATTATGGCAAAAAAAGCTTCCATACTTGCTAGAGTTAGTCCACCCCACCCTTTGTTGTAATAACAATCTCCACTTTTCTGGGAGGGCTTTATACTAGATGTTGGAGCATTACTGCAGGGATTTGTTTCCATTCAGCCAGAAAAGCATTAGTGAGGCTGGGCACTGATTGGGCGATTAGGCTTGGCTCGCAGTTGGCTTTCCCAAAAGTGTTGCATGGGGTTGAGGTCAGAGCTCTGTGCAGGCCAGTCAAGTTCTTCTACACTGTTCTTGACAAAACCATTTCCTTATCGACCTCGCTGCATGCCTGGGGACATTGTCATGTTGAAACAGGAGAGGGCCTTCCCTAGACTCTTGTGGAAGCACACAATTATCTAGAATGCAATTGTATGCTGTGGCATTAAGATTTGCCTTCACTGAAACTAAGGGGCCTAGCCCAAACGTTAAAAAACAGCCCCAGACCAAGTGGTGTCCAGATACTTTTGGTCATTTAGTGTATATGAGGTATGGTTAGTTCTCATTTACCATTCAGAACCCTTGTGCACTGCACCATTTTGATGTCAATCAGCTCCTGAAGAGAGGAAACAAAAAACAAATAAATCATATGGACTTTGACAAGATATTTGTTTTTCCAGGAAAAGGAACCGTTGCAGCATTCTTGTGAACACAAGTCTTCAATTTCAGTTCCTTCCCAAATGGAACTGTGCAGAATTGCCTATCCATGCATCGTCAAACTCTGTCAAAACAAATCAGAGACAGCCCTTAACTGCTTACTTCGTCAAGTCAATAACAAATTGACATTCTTTGTGCGCTCTGAACAGCTTGCGCAATTGTAGCAGAACTGTTTAAATCAGGAGCGGTTTAACAGGAGAGATCTTCGCATTCACCGTGGGACTGCAAACTAAATGCTCAGGCGGTGGGCAGTCGGTTTAAAAGAAACCTTTCGATTTTTCAGAAGCTTTCGGCTTTCAGGGATACGGCAGAAGCCACGCAGGCAATGAGAATCACAGCTCAGTGCGCACATGCTTCTTAGAAATCCATTACCAAGGCCTAATGCCTTCTATGCTGAGACAAAGGAAACGCACAAAATGTCACTCGGGCGACCCGAGCCTTAAGTAGCCTTCGTTCAGAGGCAGACAAAAAGGCTTTGACGTATTCGCTGCCAGCACACATCCTTCCAGCCTTGGCCCCATATACGCTGTGGTGTACTGTAAGCTTGGGAAATGGCAAAAGTCACAAAGATTATCTGAACTAATGTGGGAGTACCAAACATACCAGCTTCCATAATTCTTTTTCCCCCAAGAAGTAAAACAAGCAATGTGTCCACAGGGGTCAGGAGAGATGCACCCAGAAATGTGTGCATCTGCCGCAATAAATGACTGCCATAATAATAAACATGTTCTTGTAATGATTTCAAATTGGTCCATTCATCATCGTCAGCTATATTTCTGTTGAGATGCACCCCTTTCAGAAAGAAAATTACTCCACAAATTGCAATCTCTCTGTGCCCAGAGAAACAATTAGGTTAGTTGTCGTGAACACACAGACATGAATCAGCCATCATAGTCACTTCTCTGGGGACTTAATCAAAAGAAATAATCAGAGATTCACACAAAGTGCACATTAACTAGTCATTCTGACACGCATAATAATGGTAGAGACGATTGGGTCATTCCGTTCGTCAGTGGTTCAGCCAAGGAAGCAAACATTTGTTGCCGTGTCTATTTTTCACGGAAAACTGCGAGCCCACCAAAGTATGAAAGCGGGATTTCAAATTGCTCTTCAAGCTTTAAGCTAGCAGCTGTCATCCTGTAATGAAAATGATGACAACAAAAAAGCAGTCAATTTAATAGATCGATGGAGTCAAAAAAATATTACTTGAAACATATGAAATAATGTTAATTAAATAATTAGGCCGGTATCCATGATTTTTGCAACAAAGTATTGTAATTATACCTGATTGATATGACAGTAATTTTAATTACTTTAACATTTCTTTAGAGATTCCCAAAATCTCAGTGTAGTAGAGGACGGGAATTTATAAGATTAAGATCTACATGATTAAATATTCAATATATTTGCAATACTGTGTTTTCACAAGTTAACATTAAAATGTTGCAACAGACATTAAGCAGCTGAGCTGGAGACTCAAGTGAAATGATGTGTCACTAAATCAACAGAGCTGTAATTTTTTTTAATGTAGCTTTAGCTGAAAAATGTCTCAAACGGTTGAGACAGAAAAATAATAGAGCTGCGTAGTCTGAAATTCTGAAGGGCGAGTCTGAGCCACAGGGGTCCAATCAGGTTGCATGGCTAATCAGTGCGATAATGGAGTTCATGGTTAAGTCATGCAGGGAGGACAGAGTACTTTCCTCTAATGGCCAGGTGACACTGACATGATGAACAGTGATAAACAGAACCCTCCACTTGCATTGGCGCCTCACAGTGAACACATGTAACTGTGTTCGCATCTCCAAAGCTTATACGCATTGATGAGCTTGCCAGTTAATTGCCTTAGATGGAAAGTTGTTATTTGGTAATCCAGTAGCATTTGTTCAGTAATTTCAGAGACAGATGTCTAACAGGAAAATAGCACACTCGTGGTTCTTCCACAAACTTTGACAATGTGCATCTACAGCAAAGCCAAGTCTAGAAATCTATTTGGGATTGCTTTATTGTGTGAGTGAACAAGTATTATGAATGTATGAATACTGTATATTCTCCAAACCAGTAAATAGTGGTAAAGACTATCAAGACCCACTGCAATTCCCAGAGTGACCTCTGTTCTATCTTACATTAATGAAAATTTGAGGTTTTGACATCATACCGCTTTTGAATTTACTGTGCCAAAGATCTTAAAGATCAACCAGATGCTCAGTTCTATATTGAAATCAAATGCAATGTCTCCACTTCTAAAGGTTCTAAATTCATCTCAACTATATGAGTTATGTGCTTACATTATAGGCCTCTGCTCTTTGAATGACACAGCAACATAAAATGATCTTTAAAAGTAAGGAAAGTTGAGTGCTGGGAGAATGTTAACTTACCTCACAGTATACAATGTCAGCCCCATAATCCAAGGCCAGAAGCCTCATGGGTAATGTGCCCACACGAACCATTGGTGCCAGTGCCGTTTTATCACAGAAACACAGCCTGCGCACTGTCTGTGCCATCCTATCTTCTTTTGTTGTTTGTCGAAAGAATGAATGAAGTATCAGGACAGGCTAAGAGGCTGCACAGGTCTTGGCCAGTCGTTCTTCATCCTGAATGAAATGCATGTCGAATTGGACCAATAAGAATCAGTTGCACTGTGTGTTCTTTTATTTTCCCCCTCTTCTGACACTAAATGGGGAGCTAATGGAAAAAAGACAGAATTTCCAATTGTGAATATCTCTCACTCACAACAGCTGGTAGCCTGTGGGTGCCTGTTAAAGTCAAGCTGAAGGACAACAATTCAGCAACCACAGACAATAACAGCTGACATATTTCTGACCTTGGTATGATTCAGCTTTACACCAAGACTGCACATTCCGTATCTGCTGGATTAAGAGGAAATGTCAGCACTTCGCAACCCTTTGCAGACTTCACATTTGCACAACAACAGGTATGCTCTTGGAGGGAGTACAACAGAACTGACTGAGTGCTGAAAGCTTTGAAAGCATAAAGATTAATTTAGGGCATGTGCACGACCCCACTGAATTAGAAATTAAAAATATGCACACCTGAAAAAAATGCTTATTTGGAGGTGTTTAAATATCATTGCGATTCCCCGGACAAGGGTGATTCTGATGAACTTGCAGGTGTACCGGTCCCAGAAGTTTTGTTGTCCTCTTTCAGCCTGGACCATCAATCTTACCGTGTAGTCAGTTTCATTAGCCTAAAAACATGCCTGAACCTCACTTCAGTTTTCTTGTGTACTAACTATGGATTCTCCCCTACATTTTATGATGGAGTGGTGCTAGGATGTCAGGCCTACTACTTGAATAACCAGTTTTAGGCTGAAGCGAACTTTGACAAGGTGGACCCTAAAAAGTTTTACAAACAATAATATAGCATGCTTTCTTAAAATAACTATTTTTAACTATTATACACCTCAGGAAAATATCCTTAGGCTTATACTTGAACTTCTTTGCAATTTTAGCAGATCAAGTATATTCAAGTAGGCTACAGAAAACGATACTAAAATACTGAACTAGTAGTAAGCCATGAGTGCTCACTGGATGTTTAAGTTACTTTTGAGTTTTATTAACTAAAAACTGAGCCAGTTTAGTCTCAAAGTCAAACTAGTGGGTCTATATTTAAACGTCATAGCCTAGAGTTTTCTTTTATTTTTTTTCTGTAAGTTGGTACCGTGCTATGATGGCATTAAAAACAGACTGTGCGGGTGTTTGTTTCTTATGCACGACAGGGTTTGATGATCTAAATGCACCGACAGCCTTTTCCCTCAAAGATGGTATTTCTCGATATAATTGTTATACAGTGGTAACATTTCTACGCTTGAAGGGCAGGCACTCTTCACGTAAAAGAAGAAAATTTAGTGCAGTGCTGCCGATATTGCTTGTGTCGAAAGTGCTGCGACAGAAACAGAGAAAAATTTACTTCTGCCGTCACAACTGTCCAGAGTGCAAACAAGTAAGGGATTCTTCACTGTAAGAAGAAATATTACGACAACGCTACCTCCTGAAAACGTGTTACCTATGATAGCCAATAAAGCAAACACTGTATACCACTAAGATAAGTTTAATTTAAAAAACGAATTCAGTTATGAGTGAATAAGAAGTTCGTGTATTTAAAATACATTCGCGAGCCATTCCTTTATAGCAACTTTCACGAATTGGCTATATCCAGGTGAGAAGGTGGCGAATACAGATAGATAACGTGAGCCATCTGACGTTACATGGAACACACGATTTTCACATGTTGTGCGCACGCCCTGTACATAGTGCAGTTGCTCATTGTACGAGCTAAATTGTCAACTCATATTACCAGTTCTATCTGACACCACCCAGGCTAGTTTACCAATTGTGCAACTTTGTTAATGTAGCTAACGTACTCTCTATAAAGCCAGTGTAAGACGATGATGGAATGTATAGAGCCAGCGGAGCAATGGGCGAGTGTAGCTAAATGGAGAAATAGTTTTGAGCATAAAGGTTTCCACGAAATGATACTACCTCACTATGTGGCTATGTCCACGTAAAATTAAACACTTAACTGCAGTTCAGCCATCTCACCGAGGATCAAAGAGAGTATCTTCGTTTTCTTCACCGGTGTGTTGTGCTGATAGAAACATGTGTGGTGTTCAACTTTCCTATGCGACGAAATATACGTCATCAAACACCGCCGGATTGGCGTTCCGATTTGTCTACAAAACTGATTCTGGATCATTTTGAGGCTCATTCACTCAGTGGTTTTCTTTGGAATAAGCACTGTATAAACTGATTCCAAATCGGTTTACGGGAGCAGGAAGTGCCAGATGGAGACATTTCAAGGAACATACACGTGAAAGCTATCATTGACTGTTAGTGGACGGATTGCATTTCAAACGAGTGGTTTCATGGTCAGTTTGCTATTTAGGTAAGATTATTTCTTGTCTCAAGCGTTTGACTATATCATGGTTACTGGCCAAGAGCTAATTACCAATCAGAGACGAACGTTTAGTGGTAGAGTTTTTTTTTAAATACGTAGCAAGTTAGTTATATTGGAACTAGAATATTAGCCACGCTTAAGTATGCAGTTTTTAAGGATTGGTTACAATTCCGTCAGCACCTCCGGAAAACATATTTTGTCTCGTCATGTTAGGGACTCCGTGTGCTCGCTTTTTGCTTTTCAGTTTACTACCTTAAACCACATGTCAACCTCTGCAGAGCCAGTGGTTATCAGGGTACCCCGGAGAATGCAAGAAAACATTGAAAATGTTAAACAGATGAAAGGCAAAAAAGCTGAAAAGGTCAATACAGTCAAACCTGGGAAACTTCTAATAATGAGCAAGAACTCTCAACTGAACCAGGCTTCGGGCTATACGCTTGGTAAATTTGAACAACCGACCCTTGCTTCAAAAGGATGGAAACACAGTAAGTCATTTGGGGACTACTTTGTGATAAATAAAACACGGGACGTTCCACCTTGCGTTAGAGAAGCTGTACCGGAGGAAAACTTAAAGACCACAAACAAAACGATAACATTTAAATCTCTGAATCTCTGCACAGATATTGTGGAAATCCTGAGACGTGATAATATCCTTTACCCTACGACTGTGCAGCTGCAAACCATCCCCAAGCTTCTCCGTGGTTGCAATGTCCTTTGTGCGGCTGAAACTGGAAGCGGAAAAACACTGACTTACTTGCTTCCTGTTATTCATAAACTGAAGGGAGAAATTGGGGCAGACGACTTCAGAGTGGTTGCACCACACACAGGCTGTGTGGTCCTCGTGCCATCCAGAGAGTTAGCAGAGCAGGTGACATCTGTTGCTAAGGCCTTGTGTCATCCCTTTGGGATGAAGGTGAAAGTGGTGGGAGGCGGAAGGGGTGTAGGTAATATAAAGCTTGCATTCGCCAGTGGTCCTCCGGACATTTTAGTTGCCACTCCTGGTGCACTGATCAAAGCTCTCCGCAGACACTGTTTGAGCATGACTGAGCTTAGCTTCTTTGTAATCGATGAGGCCGACACCTTGTTTGACCCGAGCTTTGCAGACATGGTGCAAACCATTTTAACCCACGCACACATAGCGTCCAGCCCTTCGCAGACGCAAGGCCCAGGCCGTAAGGCTCAACTGGTGGTGGTGGGGGCAACGTTCCCTGGCGGGGTTGGAGATGTGCTCAGTCAGGTGACTGACTTGGGCAGTATCGTCACTGTCAAGAGCCAGATGCTCCACTTCCTGATGCCTCATGTGAAGCAGACGTTTTTGAAAGTGAAGGGCGAGGACAAGCTCCTGGAGCTCCACCAGGCCTTGAAGGCCGCAGAGCAGGGCAACTCGGCGGTGCTGGTGTTCTGTAACAGGGCGTCTACCGTGAACTGGCTGGGATACATGCTGGAGGACTTCGGCGTTCCCCACTCGCGCATTCAGGGCGAAATGCCGGCGACCGTAAGAGCAGGGATCTTCCGTTCCTTCCAGAAAGGCCTTGTGAACGTCTTGATCTGCACGGACATCGCCTCCCGAGGCCTGGACACGCAGAGGGTGAAGCTTGTCATCAACTACGATTTCCCAGAATCCCATGCGGACTACATCCACCGGGCCGGACGCGTGGGCCGAGCAGGGGGCGGGGGCGGGGGCGATGGGGCCGTCCTCAGCTTCGTCACTCACCCGTGGGATGTGGAGCTGGTGCAGACCATCGAGACCGCCGCCAGGAGAAGAAGCGTTCTGCCCGGAATGGAGTCGGCCATCCGCAAGTCGGCCCCGAAACCAGACACCAATAAGGACCCTGAAAGCTGAGCTGGGTGTGCTTTTTTTTGTCCTCCAAAATATTTATATGAATGAACTTTCCCCTTCCAAGGTGTTGCTTTTTTCAATGACTTTTACACACGTAAGCTTACATTTAGGCAAAAAGCCTCCTTCGTGTTTTGTTGATCGCTGTGAAGCCCAGTCAGAGCTCACTGAACTGCTCACTCAGTTCAAATTAGGTTAGGGTCCGTCCAGATTAAATGCAGTCAGTTCAGGAAATGAATTTCAACTCATGAATTGAAATATACCAATAATGTTGTAAATGATTCCTAAGTTCATTTGATTCATTTAGTTTCCAGAGTTGACTGAAGAACCTGGCCCAGATATGGTCATATTTTTCAGCAAGTGTTGTATAAATTAAAATTGGACAAGGCATAATTTAATTAGATTTTTAAATGTTGCGCATGCATGGAGACGGTACATCTGATTAAACTGAATCCATTTTAAAATGCCAGGTTTCAAAAGTGCTGTGTCCTGTTCATTCACCAGTTGTGTGGAGGTCATGGCAATGGTTTGTGTGTGTGGCCTTTCCGGTTTCAGAAAAGAGATAACATACAGTAAACGGATTCATTAGATTTCCACAGTCACAGAACTTGTAAGTAAAGGGCAAAGGGGGTTCTGAAATTAAACACCATTGTAAAGGGCATCCATCACTGTTTGGTGGTCTACCCATGAGGGTTATTTTTTAAAGCTACATTTATGCAAGCCCCACTAGTAATTTCAAGCAAGTTGTCATAAGCAAGAACACAATACCGCAAAGCCTGTTATTGGCCTTTATTGTTAACTGGAAAACCTTACGTAAATATGTTACATTGCACAAAGCGTGACCACAATGCTTTTGATTTTATTTAGATGTAAATGTACAGTAGGAGTGTAATCCATGTTTTCTTAGTGCATTTAATGTATTGCTTTTGCTGGTGGGTTCTGACTTTTAGCCATATATGGTGCCTTTCAATTAGCAACTGACCTGTAAACACCTTGGCTGGTGTCGCCATATCCAGCAATGTTAAAATAATTAAAATAAAGGGTAGGCCTACTGCTTATCTAGTGTAAAAGATGACACAACACAAAATATCCAGTTTACACTTAAATTACTCAGTTTCATTTTTTTAAACAAGAGTTGACATGTTTCTTACATTGTTACAACATATTACTTTATATATGATTAATTACAACAAAATAATTCATAATGCACAGTGATAAAACAGAAATTAATATTGTGCACGGTAATCCTTATACGCAGTTTTTGTAATGGCAAAATCTGTACAATGCAATAGATAACATGGCAACAATAGGTGTTAGATTCAGATTGGTCATAATATAGGCCTAAGCCTGTTTATAAGCCAGAAATTGTGAGAACAGTTGACCAGTGTAAAGATGTGACATACCCACCGTGCTGCTTGCATTGTAGAATGTGGGTATATAGTGATGGCGGCAGGGGGGGAATGTTGTGTGAGACAGCCAATAAACACCAATAACACCGACTATTCGGTCTGAGAATAGAGTGGGAGGTGGTTTAAAACGGTCAGTCTCTGAAATTCTACATGAGCCAGCTGTATAACAATAACGCATAACAAACACAGGATTTGCTGTAACACTGACAAGGTTTTCATTCGGCAAAGTGCACAAGCAATGTAATACTTTTATAGCATGAAGAGAAGTGTAGTGTTTTGGCCAAGGCTTGGAGAATACAGTGCACCTTCAATGCTACCTTTCACATTTGATCTGTATAGTTTTTTTTATTTATACAAAAACCCCAGGATGACACACACACATTTCAGGTTCTCTCAGTGTTGATTCATTCACAGCACATGAAAAACGAATTCCATAGTGAGCAGAATGGCCTGTCAGTGGTCACCCAGGTGGACTCCAGGAGGAAAATCGGAAATTGAATTTCGTCCTGCCTGCTTTTTGACACCAAAAATTACTGCGATGTCCGCAGCTGGGCACAGGTAAATTCTGTTTGCAGCCCAAAATGCTATAATATATGGCCCTGCAGACAAAGGTCTCTTTTTGGTCCCCTGTTATGTTTTATGTTGACTCCCTAGGTGCCCATTCAGGTTTCCTTCTATGTTTCTGTGGTAAAGAGTGATGTGGAGCTGTTTGCACTGATTTTCACATTGATTGACATTTGATCGTTTGCTTTGACATATAAAATATCTGAATGGTAAATGCTACATAGTTTGTAATATTTACAGCATCCTTCAATGACCAGCCCTAACTACTATATGTACAATAAAAAAGTTCGAGTACATACTATAATAGCTGTTGAGATTTGAACATCCTTTTTCTGTGATTTTCATTTTGGATATTATACCCACATACAGAGATCATGTGCCTCACCTTTTTACCGCAACTCCAAACATGGGTAGTCATGTTTTGAATATTTTTTTTACTTTTTTTTTCCAAAACAGTTGTTTTTTTTTCAAATGAACAGTGTGCTATATTCACTTACTCGTGCAAGTTCTTATTGGACCCCCATGGGCCATTTAAATTCAATATTGGTGTCTAATCATTTTAAACAAACAGGTTAACAGAATGGAAACACATTTGCAATGTGTGTGAGAGTGTATAATTCTGAGTGTGTACAGAATCATGTGCTTTATTTTCATGTATAATAAGTTATTTACACTTCTGTAGCAATTTGTAATTTATCATGGAGGAAAAACAATGTTTTCCAACTGATTCAATTAAATCAGATTGATTTAGTTTTTTTTTGTGAACATGAAAGGTTTAAGCCAGGTTTCAAAAGATAGCAAAATACCAGTTAGCCTACTTGAGTGTTATAATACATATTTGCTTCAGGTTGTCCCCCCATAATCTTGCCAAAATTGGACTGATGTGAGAACAAAAGTATAATTTTGGCAAGTGTACAACTCAGCTGTTTTTTTTTCTAAATTTATATACATATGACCACATACATGCAGAGTATTTCTACTCATGGAAAGAAGCACAGTGGTGTGACTTGTATTCAAGGCCCTCTGTGTAGTGCTTTTGAGCTCATAAAATAGATGACACTCATCCATTAAAGCCTATCTTTCATACTTCTGTTGGACTCGACAGATATATAAGGTAGTAAGTAACCTTCATACGACATCAGAACAGATTCTGTGGCTTTAATCTACGATTTCAAACCAAGACAAAAACCGAGTTTTGTTTCATTTTAAGAGTGAGAGAGATGATGCTCATTGTTGACCAAATGCATCATAGTGCTCAGTGCTGGGTTTTTTTTTCCATTTATAAAGAGCTAAGGAATACAATAAAGCCAGATAAAAGAACATCACCTATATTTATATGCCGATAAGGGGTGCGTACGAAATGAAAAATGTGCTTTTTTTCTGGCACAGGATGAAGGGAGCCTTCCTGCTTCCCTTGTGGCTCTACTACACGTTAGTGGTGGAGTGAGTGGTGGAGAAGTTCTCCAGGCGGATGCGGACGACCTTCTCCACGGGCGGGGGAGGGAAGAGGAAGTGGCAGGTGAAGACCTGCTGGCAGGCCTTGCGGAAATTCTCGGAGAGGAACGCGTAGAGGATGGGGTTGACGCAGGAGTTGCCGTAGGCCAGGCAGTGCGAGATGATGCGGAAGGCGAAGGAGGCTTCGTTGAGGGGGAAGGCGCCAAACTCCGCCCACATGGCGATGATGTGGTGGGGCATCCAGCAGATGAGGAAGGCGGCCACCACCAGGAGCACAGTCTGAGCCGTCTGAGGGGCACAGAAGCAGAGACCGTAATCAGCACGTTGGAGGGGCGGCGGAAACCAATGTAATTGGCACCATCCGGCCCATGTGGGGGTGATAAAGGGAAGTGTTCACCTCTGTCTGCGCTTTCTAAGGATGAAAAACTGATATACAGTAATTGCAACTGTGTGGAGGTACCGGGGGGAGATACAGCATAGTCACAATGCCCTGACTCCCACATCAGGATTTTATGTACTACAATAATAGCAGTATGAACACCGTTAATTTAAGTGGCTTTAACGGTGCTTTTCCCAAACACTTGAAGTACTAAATTTATTCCAGTTGTGCGAAGGGCACAGATGCAGCTCTCCTGATTCTACATTTACTTTTGTTTCCCCCCTTGTTCCAATGTCTTGGATTGTTCATTTTAGTTTTTTTTCTTTCTTTTTTAAATTCCCTCTTGACAAAGGTCGTTGTTAACCACACACTGTGCAAAAGCCTGTTTGTACTGGTGTGACACAAACATCTGATTAAAGTGTGCAATGCATGTGCATCCTTTCCTCAAAATGAATTCATATGCAGGCCTTTCAGTGGGGAGTGAAGACTTCAATGTTAATAACATTATAATAAAATATTTTCATCCAGAATCAGTCCAGTTCATTATTCTGAGGTGACCGTTTACCTGCATACTGGTACATAAAATATAATTTTACCTTAATGCTGTTGTTATTATTATTATCATTACCATTACCATTAAAAGAAAAATAAATCAGTCATTTGACATCTACAAACTATTTCTGGTTTATAAGGAAGCTCAGTCCATTTTTAATGAGAAATGGGGAGAAAACTTGACCAAGGGACATCCGCCAAGCTCTGTACAGTACATGAGCAGGCATCGGTCTGAAAACGTTCTGAAGTCACCTGCAGGCCACCAGAAAACCGAGGAGCGAAATGCCCGTAAACCGCTGGCTGTTCCTGCACCCATACTTTGACAGTGCCTTTAGCTTGCTATTGAGCTATTGAGAGTTATCAAACTGATCCAGCTGATGGCTATTCAGCTGTCTATAATAAACTCAGTTTCTTGGTTTACTTTGATAGCAAAAAAAACATTTAAAGGTTTTTTTTTTTTTTTTTTTTTTGGGGGGGGGGGGGGTGGCATGCCTTGGCGGGGTGGCATGCCCCATACCTATATAGCACTGAGAGTTTGGCACACAACCACAATGACCACCGCCCTCTCAGCCCTTAAAAACATTGACTTCTGTACCTTCTGACCTCATGTCAAAAGGCAGAATTCACCAAAAAATCTTCACACGTCCACACAATAAAGCCGCAAACATTAAAAAAAGGAGGATTTCGCTTTTTTCTTCCTCCTTTTTCCTGCCAAGTACATCCCAAATCCTCCAGGCCCACAAAGAATATGTTTCTCCATTGGACATTTACCTACTTCAGCCAATAAAAATATTGATTACACACGCAAATGGACATATGGAAAAGTGCACACGTTTTTTTCAACAACAAAAAAACTTTGTGGCCGTGGCGGCTACTTCACTAGTTATTCACTGAGTAGCGTGCGTGAGCAGCCTATGGGAACTTTGTATGCGTGACAGGCACAGGTTCAAATCCCCCATTGGACAAATCTCTAACTCGTTACACTGGCTTGCTTGTTGACTAATAACTGCCTAAAATATTTAAATTTTATTTTGCAACTGTATAATCTTTGTGGGAAACTCATATTTCTGAAATCAAATTAAAATACACCCACACTTTAAAAGTTTTGCTTTCAGAATTTTGACGAGTTTAATGTTAGCTACACTACATGGCCAAAAGTATGCAGACATCCGAACACCACACCCATATGTGGTTTTTGAACATCGCATTCCAAAACCATCGGCATTAATATGGAGTTAGTTCCCCCTTTGCTGCTAAAACTGCTTCCACTCTTCTGGGAAGGCTTTCCACCAGATTTTGGAACATGGCTGTGGGGGAATCGCTTCCATTCAGCCACAAGAGCATTTGTGAGGCCGGGCACTGCTGTTGGGCGATAAGGCCTGGCTTGCAGTCAGCATCCCAATTCATCCCAACAGTGTCTGATGGGGTTGAGGAAGGGCTCTGTGCAGGCCAGTCAAGTTCTTCCCCACCAAACTCAGCAAACCATTTCTTTATGGACTTCACTATGTCATGCTGAAACAGGAAGGGGCTTGCAAAAGCTGTAAGCACACAATTGTCTAGAATGTCATTGTATGCTGTAGCATCAAGATTCCCTTCACTGGAACTAAGGGGTCCAGCCCAACCATGAAAAACCAGACCATTATTCCTCCTCCACCAAACTTTACAGTTGGCGCAATGCATTTGGGCAGGTAGTGTTCTCCTTGCAATCGCCAAACCCAGATTCGTCTGTCAGGCTGCCAGATTGTGAAGTGTGATTCATCACTCCAGAGAACACTTTTCCACTGCTCCAGAGTCCAATGGCGGTATGCTTTACACCACTCCAGCTGGCGCTTGCTTTTGGGCATGGCGATTTTAGGCTTGCGTGCGGCCTATTGCACCCATATCACTAAGCTCCTGACAGTTCTTGTGCTGACGTTGCTTCCAGAGGCAGTCTGGAACTCGGTAGTGAGCGTTGCAACCGAGGACAGACAATTCGTCCACGCAATGCACTTCAGCACTCAGCAGTCCTGATCTCTGAGCTTGTGTGGCATACTGCGTCGCAGCTGAACTGTTGTTGCTCCTAGACATTTCCACTTCACAATAACAGCACTTACAGTTGACCGGGTCAGCTCTAGCAGGGCATAAATTTGACAAACTGACTTGTTGGAAAAGTGGCAACCTATGACTGTACCACACTGAAAGTCACTGAGCTCTTCCGTATGACCCATTCTACTGTCAGTGTTTGTCAATGAAGATTGCATGGCTGTATGCTTGATTTTATGCACCTGTAAGTAATGGTGTGGCTGAAGTAGCCAAACCCACAAATTAGAAGTGGTGTCCACATACCGTTGGCCATGTAGTGTACCTTTTGAGTCAACAGACCGAGTGTATAATGTTAGTACGGACAGCTCAGAAATTAAGCACCGAAATCTGCGTTGCGATTCAGTCCTGTGGGGAACAAAGCAATGTTACTAAATGTTCCCTAAATTCTTTCAAGTAACTTGGCCCTGTGTTTTTTTCATCTTACTATCTGAAGACAATGTGGTCCTTCAAACTTTGTGTCACATCGAATTGTCAAATAACAAAAAATTGCCTCATGGAAGAATATATTTGAATGAATGTATGAAACCGCTGGTGAATACACTACAGAAAGTATCTGTTTATACTTCGTTGTCAAGTTAATTTTACAAAATGTACAAGTGTACAAGTATACTTGCATATTTGCAGATTAAAATAAATACTGATTGTAAAATAAATACGTGCATAGAGTATGTCATTATGCCCAAGGGGACATTTCATAGCAGCATATAACATTCACAATTACAAACAGATATTTATACCAAGAAACATGCAACCATGCACACTACAAAATTGTAAATATTGAAGTCTATTAAATGAATATTAAATCTTACAAACATATCCAGACATGTTTCACCCATGTACTGTATGCTTGTACACACAGGGCCAAGTTTCTTGAAATACTTTAGGAAACACTGGGTACAGTAGCATTGCTTTGAAATATAGCTTGTTTAATTTGTGTGTTATATTGTTTCTTGTACTGTAACTTGGCTTAATTTTGATATAAATACTTTTAATGGCATGCCTAGAAGTTTGAATTAATGATGTATAGACAGCGCTTTGTATGTGTGAGTAACTTGGCCTTTTTGTACCTTGAAAGTGTGTTTTTCTTCTTTTCTTTTGAAATTTACCACACCGCACTGGCACGCACCCTCGAGAGTAGCTGGATATTCTGTTCTGTTAATCGTCCCCTAGTGAGAGTGGGCTCTGCATACCCAAGCAAGATGCTTGAAATAAACTAAATGGACCCACCCACACTGGCCACGTTTGATCCCTAAATGTGCTGTCAAACTGTGTTTCAAACTCGCATCATGCATCTGCCCATAGAAAAAAGTAGTAGAGTGGGTGGCTTCAGGTTGCATTTACGGGGTCAATTTTGCAAGCCAATCACACCAATTGTTATTGTGTCATTGCTGAAGGTCTACTTCATGTTAAATAAAGTTTTCGATTTATGCGACATCATTATAGGGGGCGTATTTTTATTTTTCAAATGGCCTGGCACATGAAAGTTCATGGTAAGCATGCAGACAACTGAAACATTGTTTTAGAATGGTAAGGCTGACATTCTGTCAATTATTATTATGTAAAAATCTAACTTACAGTCTTAAAATGAATTACTAATGGTAAAGAATTATAATTGAATGAAAATTAGTACATATTCTTATCCAATTTTACGAAAATCTGGTTTACAGTTCTGACAGTGTTAGATAAAGTGGGACACTATTTGTAAATAAAAAAACAGCAAAAAGCAAACTTTTCATCAATAAAGATGCTCAAAACGAATACATTACTACTATGAATTTGTTATTAAGGTGAATAAATACATAAATATGTCCATAAATCCAGGCAAGGTTGTAACAGTAGCTCACATCTTAAATGAATTACACAATAGAAGGCGCACACACAGCAAGAAAAGGGAAAAAGAGAGAGAAGGTGTAAGTGATAGGGGTATAAAGAAATTAAAGAAAGGAGAGTAGCATATCGGCAGGAAGAGAAGTGGAGGGATGAAAGAATGAGAGGAGCTTCATATATATATATATATATATATATAGAGAGAGAGAGATTAGATATTTGACAAATTCTTACTGTTCTGCCATTTAGAAATGCAGCACATTATTATTACTGTGTTGCCATTAGGCTGATGAAGTACTTTTTAAAACCATTTTTGTGGGTGTTAATTCAATCAAATATGTTTTCAATCTTTTAAATTCAATTAATTTTAATCACTTTTCAGAGCTTGTTGTTAATTTGTTTCTGGAACATTTTCAACTTTTGTGATTTACATAATTGTGATTTGATGCTTTGATGCAATTTGTTATGGAACTGTATGAATATTTTTTGATATATGAATAATAATAATTTTTAATATATGAATAAACGTTTTTATCAAATGCACGATAATGAGTTTTTAATGATGAAATATTTTCCCATTTTTTCCACAGATGTGTCCCACTAAATCTGAAAGTTACACTTCTGGAAAGAAGGGTGCCAGATGGTGTTTAAAGAGATATATCATTTATTTAGAAACAAATTATTAACTTTATTTCTCCATGAGAATGTTGATAAGGCCCTATTTAAATAAAAATATATCATTTGAGTGGGTCTTGACTCACTTTGATTGTCAAAAGAACAATTTCCCCCGCCATAGATTGGCAGCCTGTTCAGGGTGTATTCCTGCTCCTTGCCCTGGGATAGGCTCCAGCACCCCTCCAGCACCCCTCGTGACTCTGCTCAGGATAAGTGTGTATAGATAATGGATGGATGGATGGATGGATGTCCCACTTCACCACAAAACGCCTCCGCAAACTCCAGGTTTGCAAGCCCATTTCTATGATTGTATTTGTTTCTATGTTTATATATCAGTCCTCTATATCAGACGCATGTTGTCCTCGTTTACCATATGCAAATTCTAGCCCAATATGTATTGGTCGGACTCTACTATGCAGTAAATTAGTGCCTTGTAAATTGTGCTGTCTGATGTGAGGGCAGCATCTATCGAAAGTGAGAAACTTTTAATACAGTTAACAAAATGTAACACACTCCAATGAAAAAAATGGTTAAAACAGATATATCAGAATGCTGATTATATAAAAATCCAATACAAGTCTTCAATTCTTTAAGCTGTGATAGATTTAAACATTAGGCTTTGAGTTGACCTTGTCGTATTTCAGTTACCATATGGTTTTACTGACATGAAAATGAGTGACGTGCATGAAATGCACACAGCAAGTTTGGTCAGGAAACTCTTGCTGGAGGCGACCACCGGTTGGCCTCAGTAACCACTTGTTCTTATACACAACCAATTGCATACACACATCTCTGCATATTCTTGTACTCAACCAATCGCATGTACACATCACTACATGTTCTCATTCTCAACCTATTGTCATGGTCCTGTTTTCCTGTCTGTGTTTCCCCTGTTGGGCCGCCAGATGGCGGCACTTCTGTTTTGTGTCCTGCTCCCCTCCTGTTAATTGTATGATTGTTTCATTGTCTCGTTATCCCATCATTGTTCCCACCTGTGTCTTTTCCCCTCCTTCTGGTTTGATTGTTTTTTGAGTTCACCTGTGTCTTGTTACCCCTTGTCTATTTAAGTTCTCTGTTCCCTTGACTCGGGTGCTGGTTCCTTGTGTTTGTTGCCTATTAATGTTCAGACCATTTATACCTGCCTGCGTTTTTTTTTACCTGTTTGTGTTTGTTCCCGAGTTGTGTTTGTTCCCGACTAGCGTTTGTTGAGACCCACTGTACCTGCCTGCGTTTTTTACCCGTTTGTGTTTTGTTCCGACGTGCTTGTTCCTGACCCGTATGTATTTTCTGGTGTTTCTTTTATGTGTTTGCCTGTGTGTTCCACCAAGTAAAAGGAAAATTCAAGGAAATTCCCCCGTGTCGCCCGATGTGCGGGCCCTGAGTTTCCCCCGTGTCGCCCGATGTGCGGGCCCTGAGTTTCCCCCGTGTCGCCCGATGTGCGGGCCCTGAGTTTCCCCCGTGTCGCCCGATGTGCGGGCCCTGAATTTCCCCGTGTCGCTCGATGTGCGGGCCCTGAATTTCCCCAAGTCCTGCCCAGCCCTGAGTCTCCCCGTGTCGCCTGAGTCCTGCCCAGCCCTGAGTCTCCCCGTGTCGCCCGGGTCCTGCCCAGCCCTGAGTCTCCCCGTGTTGCCCGGGTCCTGCCCAGTCCCGAGTCCCGTTTCCCCCGTCCGAGTCCAGTCCCGAGTTCTGTTTCCCCCGTGTCGCCCGAGTCCTGCCCAGCCCTGAGTCTCCCCGTGTCGCCCGGGTCCTGCCCAGCCCTGAGTCTCCCCGTGTTGCCCGGGTCCTGCCCAGTCCCGAGTCCTGTTCCCCCGTCCGAGTCCAGTCCCGAGTCCTGCGTCCCGTTCCAGCCCCGAGTTCCGTTCCTGTCCACTCCAGCCCCGAGTCTTGATGTCTTGTTCCTGTCCTGCCCAGTCCAGCCCCGAGTCTTGTTGTTGTCTTGTTCCTGTCCTGCCCAGTCCAGCCCCGAGTCTTGTTGATGTCTTGTTCCTGTCCTGCCCAGTCCAGCCCCGAGTCTTGTTGTTGTCTTGTTCCTGTCCTGCCCAGTCCAGCCCCGAGTCTTGTTGTTGTCTTGTTCCTGTCCTGCCCAGTCCAGCCCGGAGTCCCTGTCCTGTCCAGTCTTGTTCCTGCCCCAGTCCTGTTCCTGCTCTGTGTCCAGTCCGTTCCTGTCAGAGTCCTGTTCCCGTGTTCTGTCCCTGTTCTTGTCTTGTCCTGTCTCTAGCCCCCACCCTCTGTTGACTCCCTCCCCGGGTCGGCCTCCTGGGACGTCAGGAGCCGTCCCTTGGGGGGGGGGTACTGTCATGGTCCTGTTTTCCTGTCTGTGTTTCCCCTGTTGGGCCGCCAGATGGCGGCACTTCTGTTTTGTGTCCTGCTCCCCCCGTTAATTGTATGATTGTTTCATTGTCTCGTTATCCCATCATTGTTCCCACCTGTGTCTTTTCCCCTCCTTCTGGTTTGATTGTTTTTTGAGTTCACCTGTGTCTTGTTACCCCTGTCTATTTAAGTTCTCTGTTCCCTTGACTCGGGTGCTGGTTCCTTGTGTTTGTTGCCTATTAATGTTCAGACCATTTATACCTGCCTGCGTTTTTTTTACCTGTTTGTGTTTGTTCCCGAGTTGTGTTTGTTCCCGACTAGCGTTTGTTGAGACCCACTGTACCTGCCTGCGTTTTTTACCCGTTTGTGTTTTGTTCCGACGTGCTTGTTCCTGACCCGTATATATTTTCTGGTGTTTCTTTTATGTGTTTGCCTGTGTGTTCCACCTGCCTGTACCCTGCCTGCCTGCCTGTGTTCTGTTCTGTGTTTTGTTCTTAAGAATGTTTTGAGTTTGTTGTTTTGCCCTTTGTGGCCTTGCCTGTTCCCTGTTTGTGTTTGCCTTTTTTTGTGTGAGTAAAATCTTTGTTAATTTTCCCTTTTTGAGTTTCGTGTTTTTTTTCCCCCACTCTGCGCCTGGGTCCCAGCACCCGTACTGTCACACCTATCACATGCACACATCACTAATGGAGCTCCTTACTTTAACCGACAGTCAGACCTCTCACGTGCTCTCCCCTGCTTTTTGCATACTAAAGTTCACATAATTGCACTCAATGAATTATTGCTCTAACAACAGAGCGCTATATACAGTACTGTGCAAAAGTCTTAGGCACCCTAGATTTTCCAATATAATATATAGTATATATTTGATCTTAGATGTTTATTTTTTGTTTTCTGCATTAGTGTGTCAGTAGAAAAGAGCAAATTTGAGATTTACAAACATGAATTTTCCAAAAAATTACATTTTACAGATACATTTTTGTATTTTGTTAAATAAAGTAATATTTTAAGTAACTCAGATAAAAACTTGATCAAGGGTCTCTGGGATTACCTGGAGAGCCAGAAGCAAGTGAAACAGCCAACATCTGCAGAAGAACTGTGGCAAGTTCTCCAAAATGCTTGGAACAACCTACCAGCCAATTTTCTTATAAAACTGCAGGACAGTGTACCTAAGAGAACTGATGTAGTTTTAAAGGCGAAGGGTGGTCACACCAGTGCAACCAGTTATTAAGTTTAAGGGGGAAATTTTTCACAAGGGTGATATCGGTGTTTGATGTTTTTTAATTAAATAAATGAAATAATAATATGTGTTTTGTGTTCACTTAGTTTTTCTTTGTTAATACTACATTTTGTCTGAAGATCTGAAACCATTCTGAGTCACAACTATGCGATGATACAGGAAATAAGGAAGGGGGCAAACTTTTTCATGTCACTGTCACTTTCATTTAAACATGTGAGTTGTCCTAGCTGAATTGCTGTTATGTTGTTCCTTTTGTTAATACTTTATTCACAGCAATACATTGTAATCAGCATGGATAAATATTCAGAGTGTCTTGTTATTGCATAAATGATTCATAAATCTATTCGTTTATGAGGATGGTAGAAAGCAACAACATTTGCAGTGTATCATCTTCTTAATGCTGTGCTACAGAGATGAAACATTACTTCATCTAGCATGCCAGGACTGTGTGTCCAAAACAGACACACTTAGCAGAAGGAGGCAGGTATATTTGCTACTGCCTGGCCAACCAGATGCAGCATATGGTGTTACACATCACTCGGTAAAAGCTCACTTTCATCTGCAAAAACCTTTTACTTCTCATGCCATATTGACATGCAATGAGCAAAACAGGCTATATTAAGATAAATTCGCCTGGGAAGGCTTTTTCCGGTTTGACCGAATTGCATAGGCCCAAAAAGAGAGCACAATTGATTTATTCATGCCGTATGTTTTAGAGAGACAGACAATCTGTCCTCATTTCATATTTTTTGCTTTACTCCGAAAGCAAGGAAGCAGAGAGAAACAGATAGAGAACGGTTAACAGCTCAAAAAGTTATACGATGGGTTCAAATCTCCACCTGCATGGCTGCTGTCTTATAAGGACTGTGCCAAACACCTCACCAATTCACCCCACCATTATGATGACACTGTATTAATCCGGTAATTGCATTAATCTGGTTTGGAAAGATATGTTTTTAAGACATTAGACATTTGTGTAAAACAGGCAGTGAAACAACTATCCTGACAGATTTGGGAAGAACATTCCACCACTGGGAGACAAGGGCAGGGAAGAGTCGGGACTGTGACAAGTGGCTGCCAGGCGCTCAAAGAGATGGGACAGCCAGCTGGCAAGAAAGTGCCACACAGAGAGGTCAGGTTGGAGTTTATTGTGTATGTATTGTCTGACAATTGGAAGGGACAGTATCATTCCCAGTTTGGTATGCCAGTGTGGGTGATTTGAAATGAAAGCTGGAAGGCTCAAGAATCCTCAAAATCAGTGTGACAAGTAAACTTAGACAGGTTGATAAGGTGGGCAGCAGCATTCTGGACCGGTAGCACTGGCCTGATGCCACAGGTTTTTAAAATGAGAATTACTGTTCCATAGACTTACTATAGTCTACAAAAGAGATTATTAGAGCTTGCGCAAGTAGCTGTGCAGCCTATTGGGAGAGGAAAGGGTGGATTCTCCTGATCCTCTGAATGGAGAACCAGTAGGACTGGATGGTTGTTGCTGAGTGTTCTGAGAAGCTCAGCTGATCATCCAGGATCACACCAAATGTCCTAAGAAAGACATTGCAGAGGCAGCGACAGTGATTTAAGCATCAGTCCTTGGAGAAATAGGAGTTCTATCACCTCCAGGTTGAGCTTCGTGTGGTGGATGGACATCCAGGCTGTCAGCCAGGCATACGTTTGTTGCCACTGCAAAAGCCTCAACCCTCTCCTCTGTCGTGATCCTCCAAGACCTGCAGCATTTGACATGGTCAACCACAAACTACTCATCTCCACTTTGACTGACATGGGCATTTCTGGGACTGCCCTCTCTGAGTTTGTTTCCTATCTTGCAGATAGGTCCTAACAGGTCACCTGGATAGGGTGTGTCTCTGCACCTCACCCCTTTGTTACAGAAGTCCCACAGAGATCTATACTGGGGCTTCTGCTGTTCTTTATATACACCACATCTCTTAGCTCAGTCATTAATTCACACAACTTCTCTTATCACTGTTATGCAGATGATACACAACTCTTCTTCTTTTTCCCTCCCATTGTCTTACAGGTCAAAGAGAGAATATCTTTCTGCCTGGCTGACATCTCAGCTTGGATAGCCAGGCATTACTTGAAGCTCAACCTCAACAAGACTGAGCTGCTGTCCATCCCCTACAAGACCTCCCTACTATGGGAGCTCTCAATCATGGTTGATGGCACCACAGTGACTGCCTCTAACTTCGCAAAGAGCCTGGGGATGGTCCTGGAAGACCAGCTGGACCTCAAGTAGCACATCAAGGCAACATCACGGTCCGGCAGATTCCTCCTATACGACATCAGGAGGATTCGACCATACCTGACCACGTACTCCAACCAGCTACTTGTCTAGGCTATGGCGACCTCCCAGGTGGCAGTGTAGTATAATGGGAACTGATCTTGTAACCTAAAGGTCACAGGTACGATTCCCGTGTAGGACACTGCCGTTGTACCCTTGAGCAAGGTACTTAACATACATTGCTTCAGTATATATCCAGCTGTATAAATGAATGCATTGTAAATTCTATGTAAAAGTTGTGTAAGTCGCTCTGGATAAGAGAATCTACTAAATGCCTGCAATGTAATGCAACCTCCTATCTTTATTACTGCAACTCCCTCCTTGCAAACCTGCCAGTTTGTGCCATATGGCCACTACAGATAATTCAGAATGCTACTGCCTGACTTGTCTTCAACCTTCCTAAGTTTTCCCACATCACTCCCCTGCTGTGGTCACTCCACTGGCTGCTGCTCGCTGCCAGGAACAGGTTCAAGAACCTGACCCTCGCCTACACTGCAGCCAACAGGACAGCCTACTTACAGGACATTTAATCCTACACACCAGGGTGGCTTGCACTCCCTGGCATCCAGGTGAATAGTTCTTGCTTTTCCCTACCACAGAGCCTCTCCATTCACTGAAGCAGTTCTGTTTTAGTTTTTTGCTCAAGGGTACAACTGCAGTGCCTCACCTAAAAATCGAACCCACAACCTCGTAGTCACAAGACTGGTTCTCTACAGATTATATAAACTATACTACAATGAGTAGCATTTATTAAGTGTTTGTCATGGATCTCAAGGAACGTTCCTAAATTGCCCCACTCTTGGGGTTCATCTACTCCCTACTATCAAAAAACCTACATTTTTTAATGTTATGTTTAATCCCAAATTTAAGATGTTCAACTACAACTATAAGCCAATCAGTGTTGTAAGTGTTGCACTGTCCAATCAACACTAGCACATTCCAAATTAACTCCTGGATCACAGAGCACATCGTTACACAAACGACACTCCACAGGATGGGCCATCTGGGAACAATAAAGAGGTGTTTGATATCTGTAGTACAGTACCAAATTGACTGATGTTTTAGGCTGGAATATTTAAGCCTGAAATAACAGGCTTATACCTGCTGACTCAGCAACTGCATTGAGCAAGGTGACTAAATCAAATTCTGTACTACAAGATACAGATGTTTAAATGGGTATGAAAAAAAGTCATCTTATTGGATATTTGTAAAAAGGTAAATTATACAATTGCATTAACAATACAAGCAGTAGTCGTAATGCTTTGAGTAAAATAATATATATACCATAAAATTAAGAGTAGCATTTATAATAAATGAAATGAGTAAAATGATAGCCATGATCATCCCAATGATCTTAAGAATCTATGGTAATAGTAATAAAGGTTATAACAATCGGGGTTCAACGTGTTTGTATCTGTGAGAGGTGTCAAGTGGCTGCTTATAATGGGATGTAAATAAGAGAAACTACCATTATACCTAATTCACTCGTAATTGCTATGAATTCCAGTGACAGGCTAAGCGGGTGTTTCTATGTAATTGGCTCCGGGCTCAACACAGTTTATTTTCTAATTAACTGCATGGTAAGTATGGCATTTACCCTTACGTTGTCTGCTTTAAGGCCTATGTCCTGCTTATTAGGCCCAACACCAGAAATGTCCTATTGATGTAGTGTATTTTCTAAATGTTAATTTCTGTGCTATATTTTTGTTCTTCAATAAGAAAGTAGAGGCAGCGCAAGCCTGTCCCTTCACCATTAGAGAGGATAGGCATGCCCTTAAAGCAGAAGGGACAGTCTAGGGAAAAGATGAGCTATTACATGGAACAAAAGCCATGGTTAATGGAAAACTTTATGGTTTCAGAAACAGGAAAAGAAGAAAAGATTGCTACAAGGCCAGTATGATGCCTCTTGACAGAATTTGTATATAGCAATCCTGATCCACTTTAAAGTTCATATCTCCTCAGACAGAGGTGTTTGGTAGAGTGATCGTTGGAGTGATGGGAAAAACGGAGGTATTATGGGTAGATGACTGAATATATACCAACCTCGTGAAATACTACAGGATACTTAATGTGCTCTTTTCAGTTCGGAAGGACCATTTTCGCTACTGGCCCCGGAAATGGGACATATCTTCAACACCTTGATGTCACTGTGAAATCACGGTAAAAAATGGCAACAGCAGCTGAATGCCCCCTTCATTGACAAGCTGTCAAAACCAGGACAAGGGCAGGTGTGGGGTCAGGCCTATTACAAGTGGAATGTCTTCACATATCCGTGGATAATGAGGCAGTAAAAATCCAGTCATTTAGGACTAAAACAACATGAATAAATTTTATTGGAAAGGTTTCCAATCAGTGTGTTTGCTCATGGCATTGAAAACAACCATCAGCACATCCAGATCTATTCTAAAAAACTGTACTATGGCTGCCTGCACTTCTGAGACCCTTGTAATTTTGTTTTTCACATATCTTAGTTCCTTAGATCAGTGGTTCTCAAACTTGATAACCTGAGGGCCCCTGTGTATGCTGCTTTTCGTTCCAACCACAATTGCAATTCAAGAATTTTAAAAAATTGTTAATTTGTCTTAATTAGGTGCTTTCATGTTTTAGAGCAGGGGTCAGCAATCTCATCCAGAAAGGGTCAGTGTGGGTGTCGGCTTTTGTTCCAACCAAGCAGTAACACACCTGATTCTACTAATCAAGGTGCTAAGCAAAGACTCTAGTGGTTGATTAGTAGAATCAGGTGTGTTACTCCTTAGATCAATCTAAAATACATCACTAACTCAGTTGAGTGAGAGCAGAACCCAGGCAGTTGTCATTGCTGATAGAAGTAGATGGGATCTCTTTAAAGATCAAACTCCCCTGATTGTCATCAGCCCCTTTGAGTACAGTAAGAATTGTCGTTAAAAGAACTGCATCCTGAATGACTGGAGCAATGATCTTGATGTAAGCACACTGTATGTGCTACTACCAGATAAAAGGATGAATTCATTGTAAATGCTTTTGAAACTGTGCGAGTATGATGATCATTAACGTGACAAAAACTTTTGTTATTGTCAGTTGTCGCCAACTAGTGACTATTTTTCACATTACATTACAGGGATTTAGCAGACACTCTTATCCAGAGTGATTTACAAAACTTTTACATAGCATATTTTACATTGTATCCATTTATTCAGCTGGATATATACTGAAGCAATGCAGGTTAAGTACCTGGCTCAATGGTACAACGGCAGTGCCCTACCCAGGAATCGAACCTATGACCTTTCGGTTACAAGCCCAGTGCATTGTTATTAACTTTTAATGTTTACACAAGTAATGGTGCTTATATATTATTTCCTTTTCTAAGCTTGACAATAATGCAGTGCTGTAACAACCACCGTCATTTCCCTCAATCCAATCATATGTTAATGGCTGTGTCCATAAGTCTAGGATCAGATCCGTTTAAAATATGATTAATATGACCCATTAGGTATTTGTGGTTAGCTGTAAATGTACGCAAGTAATTATCCTTTTTCCTTGAAAACAAAAAGTTATTTTTGGGTTGCGTGTCTGTTCCTTTAAGATGATGTGACCGTGCCTCACGGAAGTGGGCGGCAAGATTGAATTCCAGCGGAGATAAAGGTCATCTGTTACGGCCACCTCAAAAAAATTGAAATTTGAGATTTGAAATTATGAACCTCCAACAGAGCAGTATGTGAGCAGCCGAGAAGACTGAGCACTACCAGAGTATTGTTGTTTATCTTAAAGGAACAACGGAATAATGAAGATGCTCGCAAAAAGGATAAATCCTATGGTTGCTATTTTGTCCCTAGGGACACTGTATGAAGCGTTGGGCACGGCACATGGGTTTTTTGTGAAGCAATGAACTTAAAATCTCCTAGACATAAAACGGTGGCTTGTTGACGTCTTTAATTTGACCTCTTGTGTGTGTCTTTAACACTGTGTTACTGTCTTTTCCTTATATCCATTCTGTACTTGCTCCACCTCACAAGAAAAGATGTTTTGCCAAAGAAAGATGAATATACTCACTTACAGATTTCCCCAGCAGTGCCCTTATTGGTTTGCTGCAATGTTTTCAGGAGCTAATCATTTAATTCTAAGTGGAATAACATTCCCCACTTAGGAGATTAAATGGTTTATTAGCAAACAGGAGGCGCACTCCCCCCACCACCATCACAAGCTGTTATTTATGTGCAATGAACAGCAGTGTAGATGGGCCTTATTAACAGTTACATGTTTTCTTTCTGCCATCAAATATGAAACTTGAATATACGGTTAAAAATTAAAAATTAACTGTCAGTGCAAGTGGTTTTGCTATTGCAGTCAGAAAAAAAATGAGCCCAGCAGTATGTTTCTTCAGTTTAACTTTCTTTTATAAAGGCTTGTTCATTAAAATTTTAGTCAGTTTTCAAAAAGTCAGTTTTCCATTTGGTTTTACTTGAGTACAGTAAAGGAACAAGGCACATCACCCTACATTTGAAATACACATGAAATAAATGCCTACTGTGGAAAAATACCATTAATTAATTTGAAAACGAATTTGCTCTACAAGATCCTCAACTAAAAAGTGCATTTTTACTTTCATATTCTTTGACACATTCAATACACATTTACATTTTAATGCAACAAGATTAGCCTCAAGATTTTATCTTTGAAAATTCTTAAGAATGAATGAAATTTTTAAAAATTCAAACTGCTTTTGATCTGCGTGGCTTTGAGCATTAGAAAAATCCCAAATTAGGCCATGTCTAATTTACATTACGTATTTTCCTATGAACATGCTGCTGTTTATTTAACCAAAAAAGTAAACTTAGCACTGTTAATGAAGGTTTGGTTTTCAAGCTTTCTGAGCTTAACGAGCAATACATTTTCTGTGACCTTATTCATAATGTAGAGTAACATACCGTATGATAAAATGTGTTTTTTAAAATAGGAACAATCTGGTGCAGTTTCTAGGGCAGCTGATTTTCAAGCCGTATATGAATCTTCCTGCATGGTTGGGGGTTTGATCTCCTGCCAAGGCAGCTATTGAGCGGTCATTACCCTCTCTACTCTCCCCCTGTCTGAATAAAGCAAAAGCATAAAAGGAAGATGGACTGTCTGCTCTCCCCACACAGTGATTTAAATTATTTCAGCATTTAAACTGACTTGTCAATGTAAATATTATGACAGTATTTTGTTGTTGTTATTGTTGCTGCTGTTGTTTGTATTTACCTCAAGACTCACCTCAGTCCCTCTTATAGGCCCATGGCAGTATGTCCCTACCCACAGTTCAGAAACACAACAGCACAATTTTGGTAACAGAAGGGCAAACAGGTTTCTCTCTTGACAGTGCAGGAAGAGACATGATAGTCTTCACACAAGGTCCCCTAAGTAAAGTATGCAACCAGATTTCGACAGCTATGTAAATAGGACACGGAATTCACCTGCCACAATATCCCTAAATTCACTAGCTTCTTTAGTAGGTCAATATCAGGCACAAAACAAGTACTATGTAGCCTTATACATTAATTGCCTAGCTGCTACAATAGCAATGTGCAGAAGTATTAATTGCTGCAGAGCACCTAACATGACTGGCTTGCAAGCTATGAGGGTACATAACATTCAGCTTATTTCTAGCTGTCTAATAGCAAAGCTACCAAATTTGTTTATTTCCAACTAGTCAATGTGGCTAGCTAGCCTCTGAGCTATGATGCTAATGCTTTAATTTTGATTGTTCATTAATATATTAATGATTATCAACATTTAAGATACTTTTTTTATAACTATTTATTGGATGTGGATGACTAACCACCTTGTCCAGTCTTGTGTGCATACTTTACATCTATGTGAGATTTCAGCAATGAACAAGTTACTAATTAATAACTGTTGGAAAGCAGAAGAAAACTTGTTAGGCAGAATAACAAAACAAACCTATAGAAATAATACCACACACTAATTCTTTAAGGAAAAACTGACAGCGTCAAATAGCACTCTCGCTCACTTTCAACTCACTCACAGTATTTACATATTATTACAGTTTTGGCCTGGATTCAATGAACATTTGTCCTCATTTGTCTTAATTAAGTGCAGGTGCTAGGTTTATTCTTCACAAATCCTGTGTGGCAATCACTTATATTTTCCGTTCACTGATCTTGCCTGGTGGAAACTGAAGAAAGTACACTTAAATTGAATCACTAGCCAAAGGTAAAATGTTGATTCAACCCAAGTCAGTTTAAGGTGTGTTTCTCCTGGATCTACCTCCAAAGCAGCTGTAAAGAATGCATGTTAACTTTTTTGGTTTAACAACAGTCTTTCAAAAAAAAACTCTCATCTGTTTGACTTGTAGTTGACTGTTGTCCAGGTATTAATTGTTGTCTTTGTCTTGAAAAGACAAAACAGATGGTGCTATTTGGTACAGCCAATTTTGATCAGAATTGATAAGCTGCATAAAGGGCAGTGTTAACAAGGATTTGAGATCATTATATGAGCAGGGAAATTCATGTATCGAAATAAGAAATGTACCTTTGATCAAAGTTTGTTATGAAATTGAGCTTAAAATGAAATGTGGTAAGGAGTCATTCATTTTCACTATTTTTTATATTGATATTTACAAAGTAAACAAAAATTGTTTATATATTCAATGTATGTTTTCATTATAGGCATATAGCAAGTGCAAGTCAATAACATATTCTTTCTTTTTGTTCCCCATGTTCCCCAAAATGTTCCCCCGTTTGTAATACACAACCAACTTCAGGCCAGAATGTCAGGAGCAATTTTATTCTCATCCCACTGCTGCAAGGTCCACCATTGGTTCTGGAGGGCAATGACCAGCAAGCGTGCCCTCTGACAAGAGTGCAATCAGAAGATCATATATTTTAACTCTTTGCCAGCTGCCAACCAAGCACCCATATCCAATGCAACGGAGAACTGTGCATGGTTACACCACAGGCAGATTGCAAATGGCCATCTATCAGGGATGATGAGGCATTATGTTATCTCTTTGACTGCCTCGGCAAAGATAAAAGAATTACCATGGCCAGTTATTCATTGCTTCATGGGATTCCCCATAGTTGGAACTGGTCTGGACTCAATCTTACAACTGCACTGCACATGTGCCTAAAGAAGAAGAAGAGACAGTCTACCCCATTTTGCATCATTCAAACTAAGGGAAAGCTGAGAGGGTAACAGACAGAATAGGGATCACCATGCCATGACAGGGGATAAAACCCTCAACCATGCCAAGGTATTTGTATACGACTTGAGAGTTGGCCACCCTATGGACTGTGCCAAATATTTTGCCACGCCTTTCTACATTTTGAAATCCCTTCAATGTTCTTCAGTGGAGTGGGAAGGCTCACACCAATTGCCTTTATGCCACATATTGTTGAAAATATATGGTTCAATTTGTAATAGAAATATACAATGATGAGATTTTATATGGTTATGTGTGGTACATTATTGTAATCTCACGATGGAATTCCTTGTGTTAGAGATTTTACTCCCATATTAGTAGAGCCCGACCGATATATCGTTTTGGCCGATATATCGGCCATTATTTGACTTTTTTGACGACATCAGGATCGGCAGTTATGCAGCCGATGTGTCCTGATTTTTAAACAAAAAAAAAATTGATTATTTATCTGTACTTGTCTGTTCGAACGTTGTAATTGCTATTTACTAGAATTATCCCGTAGAGGGAGCTCTACTACAAGTGTGAACTGCAGCAGCAGACGTGCTACTTCTGTAATAAGACGTTTCACAGCCAATATTCTCCACTGCAAGACTTGCCTGCACAGATTCGATTGCCACAATAAACGTATGTATATTTAGTGAAAGTTTTTAATTAAATGCGTTTATACGCCCACTATGGTTCTGAATCCTCATTATCAAGCGAGCGATCTAGCTAACATTTTTGGTTCACTTTAGCAAGCTAGCTGGCTAGCAAGCCTTTATGAAGTGGCAGTGAGCACATAAGCAGCGTAGGATCTACATTTCCAATGGACATCGCTGTATTCTCAAATAAATAACCAGCCAAAATAAAATGGTGATTGAATGCATTTTTGCATGCAGATTTGTTTTTTTATTTGAGATAATGATATTAGCTACTATATGATGCTGTGTCAATAGCCAAAACGCCGATAAAACACTTCTAACGTGGATCATTTTAAGCCATGTTATCTAGCTTTGTTGTGATAACATGAGAGAAGGATTACTGTTGGAGAAGTGAATCAACCAACAGTTAGTGCGGGTAACCTGCACGAAAGCGCATTGTAGTTTTTTTCACGTATTTCACCCATTCAATTTAATTTCATCTAACGTTATATTGAATTCACTCATTAGCTCCGCTAGATAATGTCTTACTCTTTGAGATCGTGTAGTAGAAATAAAATAAGAAAATATAATTCATTTAACTTACTGAGAATATATAATAAGAAATAATGAGGCTGTGTCAATAGCAAATGCGTTATTGCGAGCGAGTGTGTCATCTTGTCGCGCGTCAGAGCGCATTGTAGTTATTTTCCCCACCGAATTCTTATGGACAGGGAAGCTCGCTAGATAAAGTCTTACTCTTTGAGATCATGTAGTAGGAATAAAATAAGAAAACATAATTAATTTACTGAGAATAGATACTAAGAAATAATAACAACAAATTAATAACAACAACAACACTAATAATAATATTCATAAAAATACATGTTTGAAACTGGAAAACTGATTTTTTTAAATAAATTTTTTAATGATGGCTGGAAAAGAAAGGAGTACAAGCAAGGTGTGGAGTTATTTTGATTTCACACAAAGATGGTATTAATATATATATATATATATATATATATTTAATTTAATATAATCTTTTACATCTAAAAAGTTCTTTATGTGTTTATTTTTATTTGTTTGCTTGTAAGTTAAATGTTCTTAAATATAGAAACTTTAATAAAATATGTTTTTCAAATTGATTTTAAAATGTTGCACTTTTTGACAAAATACTGGTCAAAACATCGATAATCGGTGGGCTAGGACTCTCCAAAATCGGGATCGGCATCGGACCCAAAAATCTGGCATCGGTCGGGCTCTACATATTAGTGACTTATTGTTTTAGTTACTGGCCTCTGCTTTATATTCCAGTAAAAGGAATGTCACTCAGTCATACTACAGGCCAATGTCCCATCATAATTATTATAATCAGTCTTCCATTTTCATTTTTAAGTCTACTACATTCGAGGGGAGGATATTTCTCTGCGTCTCTCTCCATGTGTATGTACAAGTGGCTATATTACAGTTTGGTTAAAGCAAAATTATTTTCTCCATTTTCATTTTTGTAGCACTAACACTGGTCACTGGTTTTTACAGCTCTTCTATTAGAGTGGTGTCTATATCAAAAGTCTTTTAGCCAAAGAACTAGGAGGCCCACTTAGAGTTAAGTTAAAAGTCTTGTTTTATGCACATTTTACATATTTTATGCACATTTCACACATTTGAATATTCAAAGCCTGAATTAGAATTAATGTTTGTCCAGTTCTTCTAGCAGTACTAGAGTTATTATATATTATATGCATCAGTCCATAAACATCACCTCAAGAATCTCTTGCGTTCTAGTGTGCGATTTCTGAGTTGACATTAATACTATGTGCAAGTAATAGTCTTTGTCTTTGTTTCTGGATTCTTACAGAAAGGCATTTACAAATATTAGAGTAGGCCTGTCACATAATTTTAGTGACTTTTTAAAGTACTACTTTCACTAAATGGCCAACACACACATTGGGCCTCATTCACAAAACTCTCCTTAAATTATTATTACTTTTGTTCTTAAAAATGTTCCCACAAAAAAAGAGATTCATGACACGTGCAGACCTTTGTTTGTGTCTATTTCCCTGGTGTATGGGATGATGAATTCTGGCTGTTTGTAAATTTTACGTGCAATCCTGTTCATGTGATTTGCAGAAGGAAACAGCCATGAACAAATACAGGTAAGAAAAAAATTATGAATGCCGAAATGTTTTTGGAAATGTTCTTATACACAGTTTATGATCAAATGTGATTGTACGCATGTTTCGTGAAAGAGGCCCATTGTTTGTGTATTTGTGTGTGTGTGTATGTGTGCATGCGTGCGCTGGCATGTGTGTGTGGTGTGTATGACCGAGTTATTACCCATTTTATACATACAGTAATTAGCCACACAGACAAGTACAGCTAAATGGAGAGAATGGTACTGTATTTGTGATATGATTAATAGCAACTTGCACAGCATCCAGCCAACAGGAGCCATACTGAACCTTGTGCAACCACACTCTTCACGTCCCTGCAAGCAAAATACGGATAACCAAGCCGATTTTAAATTAAATTAATTGCCGGCTCGGTACTGCCCTTCTGGATTGATTTCTCGGAAGAAATCATGGCAGGTTCGTTTCATGTATAAATTTAATTGGAATGTGTATCATTCCCAAAAAAAAAGAAGCAACCGCGGGCATTAAGGCACAACCACAAAAACCAGGACTCCTACCTTTTTCTTTGAGCGTTCCGATTTCTTGGACATGTTTTTTATCTTTTTATGGAGATGGTGCAGAACCTGAAAGTAGAGAAAAAAATGTGCATGCTGTGAACAGATTCAATTTCATTACTATTTTTCATGCCCCATTTATTATAACAACAGAGTATGCCAGTTTTCGCCTTCCACCTGGAATGACAAATGTCACCTGACTCAGTGCAACCCTTTCATCATGAAAAACTTGATTTTAGATGTTGGACAATGGCCTTGCTGTCCCACGTTTATTATAGCAGGACACAGATCCAGAACAGGGGTGTTTCTGATGTCTGTGTATTGCTAACTCCCAAATATCCTCAGATATTCTTCTTATAGTTAATCTGAGATTTGTATAAATTCTACTTAAATGTGCAAAACTTGTAAGCAGCTCTCAGTGGCACAGCAGCGTATTGTCACTCATATGAATGCTGAGGAAGCAACACCCACATTAACTTAAGACCCACAGTAGCTAACTCAACGGGCAAATTTTGCTTTTGCAACATCCTCTCAGTCGTCTCATCTAACCACACTAAGAGGAGTCAGTGCTGCAATAAGTCATTTTGCTAGATATTGCTGAATACTGCTAGCTAGAACAATATATAATCAAATAATAGAATTTCAGCATCATTTAAGGGCAGCTGAGCAGTATTTTACCCATCTCTTTTCAAGACAAGTCCCAAATAGACGTAATCCAAAATGTTTCAGCCAAATTGGCATCCAGTGTAACATTCACAGGTAAGATATCCCATAAATCTTTGCAAATACCTTGAACATGTTTATTCCCATAAAAACAATGACTCGTGGTAGCCCTGTGATTGACCAGAAAGACCACAGACAACAGCAGAGGAGTGTGTTTACATGAGCTGTGGATCAACAGTTGATGTCGTTTTGTTGAAGGAAAAAAAGTCGAGACTGGATTTTTCACAACACATCAATGTTTCCATAAACTAGCTAGCTAGCTAACTAACAAACCAGTCATTCTGTTTTCTTTCATTCTACCTACAGAGCATATCCAAAACAGCATTTCCTTTCATGGTGACATTAGTTTCCAGCACTGTCTTTGGAGAACTGAAAAGGATGCAGACAGTCAACTTGTGACTGAGACAAAGTCTTTGTTACCACACAGAGAAATCTGTTTCAATCTTATTATGCAGCCATTTATTACTCGATTCTAGACTTAACCAGATGACTAGATTTATAACTAGATCCTCTTAGGTTTGCTCTCACCTGTCTCATTTCCTCTGTCTTTTTGGATCTCAAGGGGGCTAATAAGAGGGGCTAATTGAGTATTTCATTCCCTTCCCTGTCCTAGAACTTTCAGGCCATCAGTTATCACAAAGGGGTGAAGGATTGCAAGAGTTATTGCAGCTATGTCTTTCCAGAATGCTCTGCAGTACTTTTAGCAGATCAAGGAACAGAGTTGATTTATTAGTTGAAAAGTGTTTTTAGACATAGAACTGGAATGGGATCACACAATATGCATCAATATTGGATCATAGTCACTAAGGTTCGGGCAACATGGCTCAGAGCGATTGTCTGGTAGTCGGAGGGTTGCCGGTTCAAACCCCGCCCTGGGCGCGTCGAAGTGTCCTTGAGCAAGACACCTAACCCCTAACTGCTCTGGTGAATGAGAGGCATCAATTGTAAAGCGCTTTGGATAAAAGTGCTATATAAATGCAGTCCATTTACCCTTTAATGTGGTCTGAAGAATCTGCAGAGTATATTATATACATGTTCTCAAAAAATGCTAGTTCATTCCTCAAAGTAATAAAATGTAAATATCAAAATCAAATAATTGATGCAGTGTTCTTAAAGGGGGGGTGTTGCTATTCTGACCTGTTCTGTAACTAACTTTCAGCACTAAGAACAGATATGTATATCGTTTTTTAAACATGCAAATGAATGGTTACCTCCAGCTTAAAATAACTTAATATACTGTATTATATATTTTCTAATTACAAGGTGATCACCTAAATGTGAGATCATGGATGTTAACTTCATATTCATTACATTTACATAATTACATTTAGTGTATATTTATATAATATATGTATACACTACATTGCTGCCATTTAGCAGATGTCCTTATCCAGAGTGACTAACACTCAATCAATCACGAAACAAATTACACAAACTGGAACCTCTCTTTACAGAGAGATTATGGGGTCGGTTTTTGCCATTCGTAAATACTGATATACCTAGACCAACCATCGTTACTCAGGTCCAGTTATATTGCGTTGTAATCACTGGACAGACGTGACTAATTTTAAAATAATATATTGCCTCGCGAATAGAACAAACTTTAAAATTTAACCACAACAATATTCTTAGGCTTAAATGAATCCCATCTGTCTGAAAATCTGCCTCGTACGCAACCCCTCAATAATTTATAACCCCAAACCACGGCGTCCATATGACAGGTTTCCTTTTCACTTCAAGAATTCATATCACACACCTTTCACCTCAATATTCAGTTATAGTTGCACTTTGAAATTTCCCAAACAACTTTGGCATAAACGGGCTATAAAATACTGGCGCTGTGTAAATATACCACATTTGCAATTACCTTTCTATACCACTGACATTAGCCTATAGTAATGTTTTATATTAGCATCGCCATTTAACAGCATAGCTTGCCCATTATATGTTCGTTTAGATTAAAATAAAATGGAATTAACATTAAAAACGGTGATAACATTTCTGTTTACATTATAATAGTGCATCCCAGTGTATCTGACCCATATATCGGCAGTGAATTTCGCTATTGCGTATAAATGTAGGGAATGAGGGACAGCAAAGGTTGGACTGATTATGTAATTACAACTAATTTGATATTTTACGCCGTCATTTTACACGGTTGGGGGGAAACTTTCTTTTTGCGCTCATGCCAAATATCCGTTTCATTCTAAAACGAAATAAATCCAACACGAAATTATCCAAGACTCTAATGTCATTCAAAGCTATCGCGAACTATCTAATACTTTCATTGCGCTTACTTGCAATGCGCTCGCGGAAAACCAGCAGGCGAACCTTCGGATGGGTTCTCGTCTGTACGGATACAGAGGAAAAGACGCGCTTGTTCCTTACCTTCGTATAACAGCATGTAATCAAAACCAACGGTAGCAAATAACCGATTATCAGTATTGTCACTTTGTAAGTGTGTTTGGACACCTTTTCGGACCATTCCTCCCAGCAAAATGAGCTGTTTGGAGCGTCTTTGTGTTCGAGCAACGTTTGATGTTGAGCCACAGGCACAGCAAAGACAAACGACAGCAGCCAAATAACGCAAACTCCAACGAACGCATTCTTCTTATTACGAATCCATGGGGACTTTTTTGCATGAACTACAGCAATGTAGCGGTCCACCGACATGGCCACGAGGGTGAAGATGCTCACAAGCATGCTCACCATCACAAAGTAGTGCACGAATTTGCACAAAAAGGCGCCAAACACCCATTCGGGAAGGGAATAAATTGTGGCTTGGAACGGGACACAAAAAAGAAGGAACGACAAGTCCGCTATACTGAGGTTGAGAATAAAGATATTGGTGGTACTTCTGGAGCGCCTGGACTTGATTCTCCCGATAACGATCATAACCAGAGTGTTCCCTATGATACCCAAGAGAAATATAAATCCAAAAATGACAGGGACAATAATAACCTCCGGACCCCCGTGACTCTCGCTTTCTGTTCGATTCTCAGTCCAAATAAACGTGTCGTTTCTATTCACCAGCATGATTTCATCCATCGTGGCAAACAGGCAAGAATCTCAAATTACTAATGCGTCTACTGCTTGAAACAGAAAGAAACTGACAAATATTTACAGTCTCGCATATTTTTCGTATATCCCACACATGCATACTGTGTGGCTAAATACTATCCGATAAATTGTGGACAGCTTCACCCAGTTTGGAGGGATATCGCGTTCAGCTTTTCACTCGCGAAGTTTATAGGTAGAGCCGCACACGGTGAATATACGTGTAAGTCGGTCTGTTCTGGAACACATACCCAATTTGTTCTTAAAGTGGTATACGCGCACTTCGAGCGCTGGCTTAATATTAAACTTTTTTCGGCGTGGTCGAGTCCTTGACTTAAAACTAAGTTCAACGATCCTTGACACTTTAGTCAAGATTCATTAAACATTTGTTCTTCACAATGTCCTTGATTCAGTTAAATCCAAGTATGTTCAGGTCACAAGTGTTGTTTTCACATGAGGAAATTAATTGTGGTTTAGGCTACATTTGAAAAAGTCAGTCACGTGAAAATGTAGAATTTCACATGCTTTCATGTAAGTTATGTGAAAACAATTTAAAATTTTATTTACACAACAGGCGAATCACACGTGAACATGTCCTGTTCACATGCCAATTTTGTTGCATGTTCAAATTTTTATTCACATGTGAAAGTATTAAGTTCTCGTGAAAATGTCATGTGATTTTTTTTCATAAGGGTTTGGGGAGTTTGTTTTTGGCCTTCTTTAAATAGTGCTTTTATTTTATTAGTTGCTTAGGTTACATGCGTAATTGTACTGTTTTTCTTTTTCTACATTGATGCAATCATCGAAAGGCTATATTAATGATCATCCATTAATACAGTTAGCTCGATATCACTGGAAATGACACACTGCGGCATTAGCCTAACAGGTATTGGGAAATGTATCTAAATGACAGTACTGTTTCATCTTCTTGAGTGGGAAAAAAAGGGAAAAATGAAACTCTGTAGCTGCATCAGTTTCTTGTAGAAACAGGTGTTATATATATCTACATGTAAAATAATAATTTAGCAGGACTATCAACAGTCAAATGCATAATGTATATCCTGCAAAGCAGCAAGTAATTGCTACTCAATTGATTTGGAAATTGTGATTGGAGAAGAATGTATCATGAAACCAATATCAACTGGACAATCTTATGGTATCAATCACTTTGTGATTCAGACAAGTGGCTCGCAGTCTCAGTCCTGGGGCCCTCCTGTGTATGCTGCTTACCTGTTGAAAAATGCTGAGTGCAGTATTTCTCAGCGTTCAGTCAAGCCATCACTATAGCGACAGAACCAGAAATAGCGACTGAACGGTGTTGACGGCGTACTTACACCGGCTCTTTCTCAAATGCTCCAGTGCGCCAAAATGGTCCCCCCACCCTGCAGGACAGGGTCCAGTGCGACACCACCACCCGCTGTGCCAGTGACAACACCTGCTGTTTCTTGGAGAGTATCGGTAAATGGGGATACTGCCCTTTGCCCAAGGAAAAAACACCCACATTTGGGTCAGCTGTCTCTAAGGCCCCATCCAGGTTTTTCTCCATTTGAATGGGCCATTTACAGAGGCAGCCCTTAAAATCTCTCCCCTGTGAGCAGTGACTCCCACCTAACACTCACTGGGGGCTGCCATGCAGTGGTAGTATTTAGCATACTAGGTCATGGAAACATGTCTAGTTATGATGTCATGTATCATTCACCATGTACAATACATCCAGATGTTTAGTAATGTAAATATTTAATGAATATGATGTTATCAGTTTTTCCAAGGCTGCTTAAAAACCAGGCATGGTGTATTTTGTCTGATAGTCTGAAATATGTTCCTCATGAAATATGCAGCGAAAAATGAAATATTATTAAAATGGAAAACATTTTACCCATTTTTCTCAGGAACCTCTATCACAGCCCAGGGGTACCCCTCCCCTCCTAACCCCCCCCACCTCCCAAATGCCAAACCCCACTTTGTCAGGTCCATGGGTGTAGTACACACAGTATTTTTGAAAACAGGGCTGCACACACATTTTGGAGGGCATATGCTGAAAATCAGGCAGGACACGCTTGGCAGATTGCGATCACAAAGTGGGGGGTGGGGGGTTGGGTGAGGTGGATTGCTATCCTGGCTGGGGCGGGGGGGGGGGATTCTAATCGTGGACTGGGAGTACATCACAATCCCCCCGTCTCACGGTCCATGACTGCAGCTGCCAGATGGGCACTTGTGCTGTCTCTGTGCAGGTGGCATATGCTTCAGCATATGATGCAATCTATCTGTGCACATGCCTGTTGAAAGGTAAGTCGTGGATTGTCCTGGCAGTGTGCTGAGTGGGCAGTGAGCATTGTTGTCCTGCCGGGAAAAACTGCGACGGACAAGGCAGGTGCACCAAGGGACACGTGACCATTCCCTGGTACGCCAAGACGGAAGCCCTCGCCAGCCCTGCCTTCCCCAGGGGTGTGCAGTGAGACTCCCGGAGCAGCTGTGCCGCCGGCTCCACGTGCTGCCTGCTTCTCACGTGGCAGTGGGGCTGCTACCATCCGGGCAAAGTACATCCGGGCAGTGCCACTCACTTTAGGCCTGCATTCAATCAACATTCATCTGCTAGTCTGGCCTGGATTTCATCAACATGTCCATAAATTTGCCACAAATTTATTTTTTATTTTGTTCATAAAAGTATTCTGAGGAGTGCAGCAATTCTCAGGTACAGTGAGCCTCTTTAGAGCAGCGTAACTGGCGTATATACCACTGTATTGGTTTGGGGATTTTCCAAAATTTCTTGCTGAGTGGGCTTCAATTCTGTCAATTCACAAGGTACTGTATACAGTTGTTTTGGTTGGAAAAGCTGAAAATAAAGCTTTTAGAACTGAATGAAAATAAGCCAACTGCAAATAGACATTCCTTTTCATTGTCTCTGTCTATCCACATTTGCAACATATAGGCCATTGTTATGTGAAACAAAACACATCATGTTTTTCCTGTTTTTCTCAGATTCAGCCTAAATATGGAATTTCCATAAATTTGAGTCTTTTTTTTCAGATTTAAGGACATGCTAAATAAATGCCTTCAGTTCATATTTTCAGATTTCATTGACAAATCTCAAAATATACAGGCTCACAATGAATGAGCACATAGCGTGCCACTGTAGTATCCTCTGTACAGGCCCAAATGCTGCTACTCACCATTCTGAACATATGGTGAAGGAGCATAATTTCCCAGATGCCTTTTTCCCAGATACCGAGTTTGCATTTTACTGTCAAATGTAGACACGCCAAGTTGTTTTCCGATTCGCAGATTCTGATGACCGAGAGCGCATGGAACGCCAGGTGTAACCATGGCCAAAGTTTATGGCAAATTAAATGTTGATTCCATTCTGGCCTCAATTATTAAACTTCCTAGGCGCAGTTCAAGTTGCAATTTTGAAAAAAAGTTGCAAAGTTTTTTAAAATCTCATTGCATTTATTAATTAAATGTGGATCCCTCCAAATCCTGTATTACATTTCAGTAATGTGCATTTGTCTGTTACATCTGCATGTCTGGGAATGCTAAATTACACGGCATGTTCCTGCATGTCCCAGGGGTCTATGTGGCCTGGATTACCTATGCATTAACAAGGTTAATTTATTTCCTGACAGCAGGCTGATGTTTTACTATAATTTTATGAATGTATCCGAAACTATATTCAATGATCACTCACCCTTCCTTATGCAATTGAAAATAACATTAAATATTGTTTATGGTGGAGTGTTGAAACAGTTTTTCCGTAGTCACCTAATTTAACTGGTTCCTGTTCAGTTAAATCAGAGCCCTCTTATGTGATGTGAGAAATCCAGGCCTCACTAACATCATGTAGACTATCTTGTTGATAGAGTGCAGTCTGGGATAGAATGAAGGCCTTCACCCACACACAAGCACTTCTTGGATAAGCCTGAACACATCTGAATAAAACACTAAAAACCTTTTCTCTCAATTTCACCCTCTCTCATCACAGGGGGTGTGCTATGGGAACACAAAACTCTGATTCTCCAGTGCCTACACCTGTGACCGCACCACCGGGTTACAAATCAGGAGAGCCCCACTGGGACAACTGGCATGCCCTCTTCAGAAAGAAAAGACATTTAATTCACAAGTGATACTGAGCCAGTCTAGCCCCACCAACCTACACGCCACATCTATAATCCTATGAACCATGGCATTGGACATTGTCAATAATAATAATAATAATAATAATAATCTTTCTTTGTATGTCACCTTTCAAACATGGTGCTCACTGTACTTCCGGAGCTGTAAGAATGAATAAAGCATGTGTTAATCAAAGTACTGCTACTCAAAAAGAAAAAGGAGCAGGCAAAGTAATAATCAAACAACATTTTAAATGAGAAAAATCTTAAAGCTTAAAAAGACTGAAAAATGTAGGGACACTGGGTGTACTTTCTTTTTTAATGGTATAAATCCTAGCAGTAATTTGTTTGGGGTTTGGGACTACGGCAGATTTTGTGCAGGTGCAATGCGGTAGGTCTTTTAAAACTTATAAATGGTTATTCCTGCTGATGTCAGGTCCTTAGCCTGAAATCTAAGCCTTGCATTTGATTTGAGTGAGGAGACTCACTGAATACTGTTCAAATAAAAATTTATTTGCAACGTTACTTTAACACTCATTTTAAAATGCATACAGCTGCCTTTTTGAAGCCTTTAATTTGGTTTCAATGACTGCACTTCTGTATTTCACAGCTTTGAAAAGGCTTCTATTCCTCTATATACTGGGTCTTCAACAACAGTCCACAGATGTCGCACCCCCACCATCCATGATCAACATCTCCTCTCCATTGGCCCTGATCTCCCTCTCCGTCTGTGTGCACCAACTATTCTATTCTGTGATTTTCTTCCCCTCTTACACAAGGTATGGAGGCCAATTATCCTCAAAATTTTGTTATTCTGCAACAATTACATTTGGCTACTGTAAGTGAAAGATGGAGGTAGCAAAACACTGGTCACAGGGGTTCATTAAAGTGAATCTGGCATTTCTTAGAAATCACTATGTGCTGTGAAAAATAGATGTGCACAAAAACGGTAGCCATTTTCCATCCTAAGAACTGGAATGAGCTGGTACATTAAGTTTGTATGTGTACTTGGAAACCGGGGGAAGTCAAAGGGTTTGTTTCAGCTTAGGTCCTTTCTAGCTAATTCTTTGCATTAAATAAATACGCATGTAACATATTTCAGCAAACAGTTTTATTTACATGACATCCACCATTTTATTGATGAGAATTCCTTCTCTTTCTACAGCTATGAACCCTGGAGCTACAGTATGCATCGCCTTGGTTTTGTTAAGCAATGTTCATCAAAAATATTTCTTGATAAACAAAATATTTATTTCCTGAGCAACTGCAATCATTTATAGCATGAAGCACCATCATTTTAACATTTTGAGCAAATAATATAGCCTATTACCTGGACAGTTTAAACACAATCTTCATTGCTCATCGTTGTCTTATGCATATCTTATGCACGAGGGATTCATACTGCATTAAAAGCACTTCCATTTAAAATATGACATACACTTTCATTTATTTGGCATTCATGGTAAAGAATTGATTCCATGCCTATATGTTGCTTTCAGAATGTAGACTATGTGTGTTTGCATGCATTTATGCGTATGCATGTCTGCCATAGCCTACTTTTATATATGAATTACTATTATCACTTATTCATTACAAACACAGTGTAAACAAAGAAATGATATCTGATAAAAAACACATGTACATTTCAATGTACAAAAATGCCAAGTTGCTAACACATACAAAGCACTGTCTATAGGTAATTAATTCAAACCTGGCAAAATCTAGGCCTGCCATTAAAAGTATTGATATCAAAATTATGCCAAGTTACTGTACTACAAACAATATTGGCTATCTTACCTCATACAAACGAAACAAGCTGTATGCCAAAGCATTGCTACCCAATGTTTTCTAAATTGTTTCAACTCACTTGGCCCTGTGTGTAGAAGCATACAGTATATTAACAAGCCAAACATATGTGTTGATAGGTTTGTAAGAGTCAAGACTGATTGAATAGGCCTCAATGTGTGAAATTTGTATCTGTATCTATGTATTTATCCACCCCACCTTTCTGTTGCGTGAATGATGGTATGTTGCTTTGTATAAATGTCTGTTTGTAAATGTGAATGTGAATACATGCTGCTAGAGAAATGTCCCCATGGGGATAAAGAAGTATTGTATGCATGTGTGTATGTATGTATGTATGTACAATATTGATGTTACATTCAGTTGTTATTTTACATAGAACTGTAAATACTAACAAATATACAATAACTTGTACATGTAGTAAAATGAACTTGACAACCAAGTATAAATATATATTTTCTGGAGGAATACGCTGTCTGCAGGTATTCACCGGCAGTTTTATACATTAATTTAAATGTCTTGCATGATGCAATTTTTGTTATTAGAGACTTTGATGTGACACAGAGTTTGAATTACATCATGCGATTGTACGATTAAAAAACACAGGGCCAAGTGGCTTGAAACAATTTAGGAAACATTGGGTAGCATTGCTTTGGTATTCAGATTTAAATTTGCATACATATACTAAAGAGTCATATAGAGACGTTTGATCCGGCTCTGCACAAAAGAGACAGGATACCCTTTGCTAGAGAAACACAATCTTAGATGCTCACGCAAGAGACTGAAGCACAAATGAGTGACAGGCTTGCGGTGAGCTGAAAACGTTGTTGTCTCAGGAGCAGCGCGTGGCAGATGATGGCAGCCAGCAGCAGGGTGCTGATGTATTTAAAAGTTCTAGGAGAGAAACAAGCCGACTGTGGGAGGGAGAACAGCCAATACGCTTTAAATTATATGCTTTATATATGAGAGAGAGCGAGCAGGTGTTTGTGTGTGTGTGTGTAAACAAGGGAGTGTGCAGACCTACTCTGAATGGAGTTCATGCAGGTTTGTTTATGAGTGCACGTAAAGGAGTATGTTGGCCTACCTTAGCTAGTGTTGATGGGGGTGTATTTTTTGGATGCAGGTGTCGTGTTTCTGCCACTGTTTTGCTGTTGGCTACTACTGCTCCAAGCAGGGCGCGACCCCCCATGTTTCCACCGTTCCTCTCCTCTGCTGTCCTAACTTTCCCCACAGTTCCGGCGTCATTATCTACTGTAGTCATAGTGGTCTCAGTTGTCCGTCTTGCATGGGATCTGCTGCTCCACATTGGACCTCTCCTGCTGGGTCTCCAGCTCAGCATCTTTGTGGATCTGGCCGATGATTCTGGGCCCCTGGTCACTGTTCTTGAGGGCCCAGTTATTCTGGAAGGGGGAAGAGCAAATAAGAGACAGCTGTTATTTAATCTTCCACAACTAGATCCATGCAGTGCTGCCAGTGAGGTGTAAATTAAGAGAGGGAAAGAAATAGAGGTATGACAGTAACTATATTATTAGCCAATTAGTACTAAGGTGAAAAAACCTTTCCACTTCCTCCTACGCCCTCTCCTTAGCTCTCCCTCCAAAGCACCGCCGTCCAAACACATGTATGCGCGCTGCCTGACATCTGAGTACAGGAGAGAGGACAAGAGCATTGAAATGAAAAGTAGGGAGAGTGCAGCGCATTATGTCCCATTCACAGGTAGAAAATAAAATGCACAACTTCATCATAATGAATGTAAACAATGAACATAGCTATAGTTTTTATTTACAGCTATGGAGCTAACGATAGTCAATAACTGCAGACACAGGCATTTTTTCTTGTATGAGACCCTGACAACGTTAAGGGTGAATTTTTGTTAAAATAGACTAAACATTATTAAATGCATCTGGAACTGGAGTGTGTGATTTGCTTTGTTTTTTTTTTTTTTGTTTTGTTTTTTGCAAATCACTCAACAGCATAGGTAGCTATGAACATATTGTAGATAGCAAGCTACAGATAAGCTACAAGATACCTGAAGTACAGCATAATAACGTAAACAGTGTGCTGAATTTATTATCTAAATAGCTAACATTATCCAGCTATGTCGACTACACAGGTCAGGGGGATGTGGTCTTCCCATCCTTCAATATACTCACCATTTTGCTGAAATCACCACCCGATTGGGACTGCAGATACAGAAGGTAGAGTGAACATGCACACATTTTGTGTGTGTGTGTATACAATACGTGTGTACACGTTAGAGGTATAGCCATGCCGTTTGATACCTTGACATTCTCACAGTCCAGGAAAGAGCCAGTGATTGTGATTAGACAGCAAAGGCACCCCAATACCTCCTCGCTCTGGGTGTCCAAACACATTGACACACCCTTGAATGACGATATCCCTCACCATGTTGATAGTTCCCCAAGGAACTTCATGCAGCCCACTGCCCACTGGTGATGGGCAACTTCTTCAGGGGACTTCTTCAATTGCTGCCTCTGGTTGTCTTAGACAAACAAAGGGGCAAATTAAGTCAGCGAGGAAACAACATCAGTACAACGTACAGTAAAGACATTTTCATTTACAAACCTGGAGTTGTGATTATCCTGGTTTGTGTGACAGCTTACACTTAAGTAAGAATGTGTTCCCCCATTATCATCCACACATCACTCGTGGTTACCATGGCAGTGCGCTTGGATCCTGCTGTTTCTTTGCAAAAGTCTTTGCGTCGTCATGGACCTTGAAAAACTCCTTCCGGCAGAGATGAAGCAGCAGCAAACGTAAATTTAAGTTGATTTTTGGATAGTCATGACAGGGCACAGTGATCTGAGGAAAGTATTTTAGGAAGGAACGCCTGTGTATAGATCCCAAAACCTACTGAGGGACCGCATGGTAGCGGAGTGAACATAGTGTGTTCAGAAGAAAGACGGCATGTGCCTTCTTGCTTATTTATTGCGTCATATTAGAATACGAGTGTCAATGGTTTAAACATAAGATAATTGCAGCAGGTCACCATGATACCAGCCAGGTTCTAAAAGAATAGACGCACACTCACTTCCTTAAGGCAGTGACACATATTGGCATAGGAGGTAAAACATTTGGGCTCAGAAATGGCTATCATTTCACAAATCACAGATTTTCAAGTCTCCCTAGCTCAGCATAAATACACAGGAAAACAAAGTAAGCAGTCTTTGCTGCAACATTAAGGAAAACTATTAATTATTAATAATTATATTATATTTCTTGCCTTTTTCCCCACAACTATTACAGATCAAATACCGAACTACTTATAACTGATATTTAAAAAAATGAAATTTAAAACAAAAACAGATAATATTCATAACACCAAGTTGTCAAAATGGCAGGTTGTGGCGGTAATGACATTTAAGTCAAATTAAGAACAGCAAAAATATAATTTAAACAGTGAAACACAAACTGTATGAAACAAGGAATCAAGAGTAAGTTCTCTTTGAATAACAGAACCTGTTCTCCAGAGAGAATAAGCTACATAATGAAATAAATGCTACAAATAGCTGTCAAACAGGCTAGGTCAAAGTGAACTACATTTCATGCACACCGATTGGTCAAAAAAACATGTAACATGTTTAAAAGAACAACTAAATACAAGCTTAAAAGGAAGTCAACATTTAACTGATGAAGCACAGTGTGATGCAGGTTTGTGGCAATATAAGTATAGTACAGCTATAACAGTAATATAGGTGCCGTGCAGCTATAGGTCCAAGTGCAGTGCTGCTTAACCAAAACGTGAGGAAAGTTCCTCACGGACCATGTTTGTAAGCATCATGTGCCTTGAAGTTACAGGTTTGGGCTCTGGCACAAGACCAATTACATTGTCTCGCATATACCAAACAACATAATCTCTCATCGGCCAATAAAACCTATTGTCCCCCTCCCTGCTCATTGTCTTAACCATAGCACAGTTCTCCTAATCAACATTTTGGATGATGCCGGGGTATGGATCATTGTCATACAGAACAACACACCATTTACCAACAAGTTCATCATTAAGTCAGAAATGGGCTTTATTGCTGTTGTTGCTGTGTTTTCTGGGGGACCCTGATTCTCTGTGTCTTTTTCTTTGGGAGAAAGGACCACACACTCTGGAGTGAAGCAGTTGCAACGATGAGGATTGGTACAGAAACAATTTAGCAATTTCCACGTGATTTGCCCAGGGACTGCTGTCTGGATTTAGAGAGGGTGTAGATAAATCTGAAAAATTATGAGTAGTCTCCAAGATTGAATGGACATTACATTACAAAAACAGACAAGCTTATCTGTCACATCATTACTGCTAACTATAACACAGTTTAATGATCAACTACTATTTAAAAATATGACATATTTATAACAGTATTATCTTAGATTAAGTTACCAATAAAATAAAACATTTTACCAATTTTCAGTGCTAAAGTGATCACAGATATTAATTAAACTTGAAGTGATGTTTTGATGTAGCACTGTAACATTCAGTACCTGGTGTATCTTCTAGTGATCTTCCTTTGACCGTGATCAGCTGATCTGACAACACATTGTCCGACTCTGAGATTTCTCAGATGTAAAAGATCTTCATAGCTGTCTGAACCTTTGTCAGTTCCTCATGTAAGGCCCTCCCATTGGGAATATATTTCCCCTTTGCAACCAGGTTGCTAGCCGTCCGTTTAATAGCAGCACCTGATCCATCTGCCGGTCCCTTTCCATTCCCAGCCTCTAAAAAATTTCAGCTTACTTCCTCAAAGCCCATCTGAAATGGCTGAGTACAGAGGAAAAAGGAATTCTCCTTGGACCTGTACTGTGTTGATGGCACATCACTGATCATGTGGAGGACAGTTAAGCCAGGGTTTATCTCTCGTGGATGCTGGAGGACTTAACAAAGGTGTGCCAAATGGCAGAGGGGTCGTGGTGTAAAGATGACGACAGAGAGCACAAGGAATAGGTTTGTGACTCTGTGTATGCCACACAAGTGTGCAGTCTCACCTGCTGGTGAGAATCACCAAAGTGTACAGCTTGTATCCCAGTAGAAGTTTTGCAGATGTAATTCTCTGCAAAATCCACTTGCAGAAGTATTTTCTTTTCTGACAAATTGCCCTTTCAATTCCTTAAAGTGGAATATTGATGCTTAATATTGTGGAGATGCTTTACCATTTTTTCATGGAGCAATGTGGTGAAGTCCTCAAGTAGAATTTGGAGCATCCCAAATACCTTCTCTTTGATATTCAGATGGCCAGTGAATTTATCGACTGCTTCATCTTTTTTCTTCTCCTCCCTCTCTTCAACTTTATTCAAGTCTGCTTTGCCTTTGCAGAGAGGGTATTCCTTGAACATGCAGTCCTTAGTAGGAGGTTTGCAACAAATATCCAACCAATTCTTTCACTTTGCTGGTCTATAGGACCCCCTATTGAAAAAGTCTGTTTGCCATGAACTGAACATTTGCATGCAGCCTAGACATGTTTCCCTGTCCCTGATGGATGGGTTTACAATCCAAAAGGGTCGTCTCTTACAAAAAACGTTGTAGGACATCTTGGTCTCACAATTTTCCAGCTTGAATTTATTGTGTATTTTTCAATGAATCCAAGAGCAGTCGTTTTTGCATCTTCACCTGATTTCTTGTCATTGTATCCCTCTTACCTGTAGTCGCCCTACTGTTGTCATCCCTTTCTAAAAGATGTGTCACTTTAGTTTCAGATTCTTTGGTGATCATATTTGATTGAAATTTTCTGTGATATTGAAGAGAATTTGTCCTCTTTTGCTTGGCTCTGATGATGTTTTTAGAGATTCAGAATTTTTTGTGTGCATAGTTTCCCAGACATTTGTTCTTGATGATTTTTCCGGCTCCAACTATTAAAATAGCTGCTTATCTTTAGCTGTTCTTGCAGTGTTGTATTTTAGGATATGCTCTTTAATTACTGCATTATGAAACAATACAAATTTTCAAATGTCATTGTTGGATGTTTGACTTTAGAGCTTGGCCTTTGTTCTGGGTGAGTCAGGCATCTCAGTCTGCTTTGACAGTCTTCCTGGATTTCTCAACTGAGGCCAGTGCTTTCTTCAGATTTGCCTTTGCAACTGAGAGTAAATAGGACATTTTTGACTGCTGCTTTTAACTTTCTTGGGTGCTCTCTTTTGTGCAGTTGCTATATTAGGTGAGAAATCAGCAGGTCTTTCAGGTAAATTATTACGATCCTGGTGCAGACAAAAGGCCAGTGGTGAATCTGAGGGTGAGTCATTGGCCATGTATTGTTGTAATGTTTCATTTATTTTGGCTTTTGCCTGTAAATTTTGTTTATTAATTTGCCACTGCCTTCTTTTCAAACTTTTCTTCCTCTTTGTGAGTTGCGAGCCACTTTTTAACTGACCACTTTCTTTTCTTTTTTGATAACACTCTCTCTATAGTATACTATACTGTGGCAATCTACATTCGACTGCCAGTTCATTGCATCTCACATTGGCTTATTTCCTAAACATTTCCATACAATACGAAATTAATTTGTCGCTTCAGCTGAGTTATTGTTTCCCAATGTCCAGTGTTCACATTGAAAAACAAATAGAATATTTTCCACTGTAACATTTGAAATCACATATCCATCCTTTGGAAATGGTTTAATAAAATCATTCATGAGTATTTACATACTTAAATAATGATACCTGCCATTCTTAAACTGTACATGTTTAGAGTCATATTTGTGTTAGCAACATTCATGTACACCGGAAAAAATAAGCATGCTTCCTGGTCTCTTATTGCCGAATTTGTAGGATATGAGCCACAGAAATGAACTGACATTTTGTTATGCGTTGTCTAACTAACAACAGGTACAATTACAACAGCCTACATTTTTCTTAGCTCCCCAACATCCTGAGATAGCAGTCCATAAAAACATGCAAAAGATGCAATGAGAAGCACTCCTAACACCTGGTCCCTGCACACTAACTTTTCCCCACATTCGCACTCTCCCCACCTCGTTATCTGTCTTTGTCGCATGTAGTTTCCACAATTGACCCCACCTGACAAAATGAGTGGAAACAGCAGCAAATAACTGCTGTCAGTCTACACAAAGCAACAGCCTCAGCCCCGTTTGAATATCACACCTGTGCTCCCGGATTTTTCAGTTCTCCCAGAGTCCAACTAGAGTCAATCAGACAGACACAGGTGAGAGCAATCAACCCAAATCAGCAAAACAATTCCAACAAGGTAGCATCAACCTCTTCAGCCTCTATTACACTACCTCCCGGGTGGGAAAGACTCGTCCCCAAGTCACGACGATGGCATCTGATAATCTCGAACCCAAGTAGGTGGTCTCTGCAGTCGTGCCGGTTGTGTCCCTTGCTGAGGCGCCACTCCAGAAGATCTCCTTCCCTCTGAGAGGACCTGTAACAGGCCCTCTTGAGGGAGACTGAAGACGCCTCCCTCGAGCAGGAGACCAGGGATGATCCAGACCCAACATGGCCTCCTGAAGTGCCCCACCCTGACTAAGAGACCCGTGATAACCCAGACCCAACAGGGCTTCCTGCAGTGCCATGCCCTGGAGAAGCGACCGGCGTGGACCCAGGCCCAATAGGGCCTCCTGAAATGCCACGCCCTGGAGAAGTGATCGGTGTTGACCCAGGCCCAAAAGGGCCTCCTGAAATGCCACACCCTAGCGAGGGGACCAGTGATTACCCAGGCCCAACAGTGCCGTGCCCTGGTAATTCAGCTCTCACCCACACAACCAGCAGGGCACTCATAGGATTTCTTTAGGAATTGCAAAGTTTGTGATGGCTGGTGATGGACCCAGGTGGTGCCAAAGTGTACACTTGCCAAACCAGCCGCGGTGGTCACCTGGACCTCATCTGCTGAAGCTGACTTCCCCCATTACATCCTAGGCCCACAGCTGAAGTTTCTGCTGAGGAAAGAATGGAAGGTTTCAGCCGGTTAAAGTGCACTCTTTGGACTCCCCTCCACCAACACTACACAATGAAGCACATCTGCAACCTTTTTCATTACCCTAAACGGTCCTTTATTACATCTCTGTAATTTGGGGGCATACCCCATGCTTCTTGGGCCTTAATCCTTGCCCACACCCATTCACCTTCGCAATAATATTGGAAATTTGCTCTGAACTCAAAGAGGCCTTCTGATGGCCCAAGGCTCTAGTCTGAGGCCTCTTCATCACCTCCACCACCACATATTCATCAATTTGGGGGATTTATTTCTTTATTTGAAAAGGGACAATGTGCATTAATCAACATTTAAACAAATGTAAATGTACCCGAGTTAGCCAAAAAGATAGTTTTAGATGAAATCCTTTCCCTCGTATCTAAATCTCACCATACGTCTCACTATAGGGTGTACTGTTTTGAGGCCAAACAACACTTTATAACGAGTAAAGCCTGTGCTTGCATGTACTGTACACTACTGCAGTGACATAATATAAAGCAGCAGCTCATCCCAGTTTAACTGATTATCCTCCACAAACAACGATAACATAGATAGGAGGGTATGATTGAATTATTCTATCATTCTATGTACGAGACTTATGGATGTTTAGCCACAGACACAGTTCCTTAAACAAATTGGATCTTATATTGAAAGTTAACAAGCTGCTCTACCCACTGGGCTAGCTGTCCCTCGAAGCCCTGAAAATTGTGCAGCCACCAGAAAGAATTATGGTCTGTACGCAAACCCTTCCCCCATGAGTGTTTAAAGTATTTAGTGAATGTGACCATACTTAACAATTCTTTCTTGTTGCATATTTACGCTCTTGTTTTGTCACAGCTCTACTAGCATATGCAATGACACATTCCCTTCCCTCATGCTCCTGAGACAACACAGCACCTGTGCCTTCGTCACCTGCGCCCATGTCAAGAAAAGTTTGTTAGGATCTGGGTATGCCAACACCAGGGCAATGGTTAGCCTCTCCTTCAAATGAACGAGTGCTCGCTGACAACCATTCACTCCAGTGAAAACACCTCCCCTTCTCCCTCAATTGATGTAATGGGCACACAATCTCGGCAAACCCCTTCGTAAAGCGCCTGTGGTAAGAAGCATGCTCCACAAAGCTCTTCACTTCAGTTCAATTTTTTGGAACAGACCACCCCTGCAGAGCATCTACTTTTGCAGGATCTACCATTATGCCTTCAGCCGAAATGACATTCCCTGAGTAGAAAATAAATTGCACTTTGATGGTTTCACTTTAAGATCTGCCTGGCACAGCTTAGACAGCACAGTATCTAAATGAACCAAATGCTCCTGGAATATACAGCCAAACACAATAATATTGTCTGAATAGACTAGGCCAAACAGGTGGTCCACTGTTAATCTGCAAGGATCAAATACATTGACCTCTGGAATGTACTTGGTTAGTTACATAAACCAAAACTCAAGACGTAGAATTCAAATAATCCCTGACAGGCGGTTGCTATTTTGTCAAGATACTTGCATTTGTGGCACTTTATTTCTACCTAAATTATGAATATAATCTTATCTAAATTAGCATTGTAAATGGTACAAATGCCTTGCTTTATTTAATTTTTCAAGTCTCTGTGATACTCACATTCGTAGTTATAAAGCCCTAAGTAGAGCACCCCCTAAATGGATGAGGATTGGCCAGATTTGGCATCTGTGCAAAGATAGAACTCGATCAGTGAAATGATGTCAGTAATTTACTGCAGTTGCATGGCTTGTTCTCTGAAACTGTGTCCACTTTCTTGGAGTTTATAGGAAATGCTTTTCATAACTGTATTGAACTGTTTGACTGAAGGATTTGTGGGTAGGCTTATGCATTTTTGTTGTCAGAGAAGCCAAAATTAAAAGCACTTTTTTGTGATCAAAGATGCTGATGTATATTACACTTTGATCTTTCAAGTCTGCAGTATGGAAAATCGAATATTGTTGTTTTTGTGTTACTTGCTTTTTAAAATGCACTTTTCCTCTTTTCTTCCTATGAGCTTACTTTGCATTCAGCTGTTTACAATTCAAGTCATCCCTCAGTGCACACCAGCCAGGTGCTGCCCTAGAAATGTTTGCCTCAATTTTATGTCAATCAAAGAAAGAGGTACAAAACTACTAAATTATTATGCATGTGCTTCAATTCATAAAATTACATTTAGTAGCATTGCTCTACATACAATTTAAAATTTAGAATTATAATTCAGTAAATTTGCAGATGCTCAGCCAAGGTGACCTGCACATTTGCAGTTGTGAAGTGAAGTGCATTTCACATGACATAACAAATAGAAATTTTTATTCTGCAAACAACACTCCCCATACTCGCTGGAGTTTAGTGGGACTAATTCATGATGCAGTTATCGCTTCCAGTAACTGTATTGTTAATTAGTGATTAAATTTCAAATGGTCTTGTTACTTATTTGTTAGGTCCTTGGTTTTTATATTCTAGCTGCAGGGATCTAGCGATGCTCAAACTCAGGTCTCCAGGAAGAGGGACAGCTGCACTAACCAGTGCACTAAAGATGAATTCATCAGTAGTGGAGCAGTTAGGCAGCCTCAGGAGTGTATTGCTACACTGCTCCCCACCTTCCACAAGGTGTGCACTAATGCTCGCATGTCACTCACAGGCTGCCACACCCTGAACATTGAGGCCATTTCTCAGAGGCGTCACTAGGGGGTGCGGGGGGTGCGGGGGGTGCGGAGCGCACCGGGTGACACCATCAGAGGGGAGTGACCCTGAAATGACTGACCCTCCCCACCCTGTCGAAAACAAAGCTGACACCAACGGTCAACTGCACCGGATGTCACCAAGCCTAGTGACGCCACTGCCACTTCTGACAACAGTGTAGCGATCGCATCAAGAGACAGACCTGGTGGATCTTGGCCAAGATGAATTGCCATTTGTTAAGATGGTAAGACCTCTTCAGACACATACATGAACAGACTGATCACTGAGCAGTGGCACAAGCCCTTTTAAGCTGCCCTGGGTACCAATGCGCAAATCAACACACACTGACATCACATGCTGCTTAGTCAATAGTTGCTACTAATGGCTACTAACATCAGCCTTAATTAACTACCATTTTGGTGGCTATCTAGCACCATTACACTATCTCTCCCTTTAAAAAAGCGAGCAACGACCTAGTTGTGAACAGACATGGCCGCTGTCCACACTTGTCCAGAGTCCACTAGCCAGGTAGGTGCTGTGTGATGTGCATCACCATCCTCAATCGGCAGAAGGCGGGCAGGGGGGGGGTCGGTGATAAAGGCGCTGACAGACTGGAACTGGGGGGGCAGCGACTACTGACAGGAACTAGTGGGCACTGGCTGCTGACCAGAACTAGGGGGCACTGACTGCTGATTGGAGGCCAGGGACTCCTGTTAAGGTACGAAGTAATCAACATGCAAGACCACCACCGACTGATGAAGCTGGAGGTGAACCTGGTACACCACATCAGACACGTACTGGAGGACAGTGCATGGGTGTTCCGCTAGGTAGAAAGTCTAGCTTCGGTGACCGGCCCTTCTGCCAGTTGGGGTTTTAGACCCAGACCACGCCACTTGGCTGATATGAACATCTGGCGCTGTGCAGGCCATATCAGCAGGCCAAATGCTCCCAGACCAGTAGTTGGAGGCAGTCTGGGTTGTCTTGCTGCTGGTAAACATACTCAGTGCCCAGGCAGGTGGATAGGCCGCTGTCTGGGGGACAGCTGAACACTGACCGATGTTGTCCACAACTTCCTCCCAAACTGCCATTGTACAGACTATAGACTCCTGCACAATGAATAAGTAAGTCATGAGAACCAAGGACAGGTGTAGGTCCCAGTAAAGTTGGTGGTGCTATGTAAGCAGCACTAGCTGAGTTGCTAGCATGTGGTTGAAACTTCCTCTGAGGCCATCGCTCTGGGGGTGCAGTGAGGTGGTACAGGTCTTACATGCCGACAAAGACCTGGCTCTTGAAGATTCCTCGTCTGGTCACTGTGTAGCTCTTGTGGGTACCCAAACCTGGAGAACATTCCTGAAACCAGGCGCTGTGCCACCACTGATGCTTCCTGGGAAGGAATTACACACGCCTTTGGCCACTTCGTGAAGTAGTCTATGACCACTATCACATAGCGATTCCCCCCTGTTGGCAACAGGAAACAGCCTCAACAACTTAATTTATGCTATGGTTTTGGTGGACGTCTGCAATTGGAAGTCTGTTGTATATGAAGGTTGATGTCAGTGGGCTCTTGTGGGTCAGTACCTCCTTCAGCTTGTTCATTAGCTCTTCTTTCTTTGACCAAGAAATATCTCCCTTGACATGGAATGTATCATACCTTAAATAAAATAATTGCAGATATTTGGTTATTTTGGAATTTTGGAAATTAGAGGCCGTGAAGACTTCATTGGATCAGACAATGCCGATGAATTCACTGTATTGCATGTCGAAATTTTGCTGGGCAGTCCACTACTTTTTTGCACTTCATTATATGAAATCTATTTTTACTGTATACATGTTCTGAAGGCTGTTAAAATTTAATATTTGATGAATAATTTAATAGTCAATGAATGCAGAAGCTAACTTGAAACTAAAATCCGTAATTTATATTCACAGGACCCATCCCCTCTCTAACTATAGTTGCAAACATATTTTAAGTAAGGTTTGTACAGAGAGACTCAAATATATGGGAGAGAAGAGTTGACATGGAGCGGTTCAGATATGTCATGACCACAAGATCCTCATCTTGGTTACAAGTTAGTACATCGTAGGCACACCATACAATTCTAGTGGCCACGTGATTGGATCTCGTGGGAACAAGTTTGTATTTTGTAACTATAAATTATTATGTCAAGGCCACATAATGTATAGCATGGTAACAACATTTGTTAAAATGTGGCCACAAGTAAATGATGTTGTACACTTTTAAAACTGTTGAGCACATATGTTATTTAACTTGTTGCTATGATTCTATATTCAGAGTGAACCAGATAATTTTATGTGAGGAGACAGCCACTTGTACATGAAAATTATGTAAACTAAAAAATTGCAATTCATCAGTTTATCATTTTATGGCTTATGCATATAAAATTAATGGTTTATGTAATAACTAGAAAATTGTAATACAACATTGTTTACAATTTTATGGCCTGTGTATAAACTAAACAGCATAATTCACAAGACTAACATTTGAGAGTCTGCATTTCCTGTCTTTTAATCACTATTACCCTAATCATTTCACCAAATTTAATCCCAAGGGGGGAGGGGGATCATTTCAATTCAGCATCGCATTCTCATTTTCATTTAGATCATTCAAGGATAATGACCATAGAACAGCAAGAAATATCAAGGATTGTGACATTAAAGATGCTTTAGGTCATGCTGAGATGACACTGTATTCAAGCTTCATGAGAATTTAATTCATTTACAATATAGGTTACCTTCTCTGCCACAGTTCTTTGATGTTTTTCCATGTTGGCAAGCCAAAATTTTCATTCTTTCTACAGAAACAGGTGCATAATGTGTCACGGTACGGGTAGGGGGGACCCAAACGCAGATAGAAAAAAAACACAAACTCAAAAAGGGGAAAATTAACAAAGATTTTACTAACAAAAAGGCAAACAAACAGGGAACAGACAAGGCCACAATGGGCAAAAACACAAGGGCAGGTCAAACAAAACACAGGCAGGTACATACGGTCTGAAACAAACATACGTCGGAAACAAACACAAGGAACCAGCACCCGAGTCAAGGGGACAAAGAACTTAAATAGACAGGGGGTAACAAGACACAGGTGAACTCAAAAAACAATCAAACCAGAAGGAGGGGATAACAAGACACAGGTGGGAACAATGATGGAATAACGAGACAATTGAAAACAATCATACAATTAACAGGGGGGGAGCAGGACACAAAATAGAAGTGCCGCCATCTGGCGGCCCAACAAGGGAAACACAGACAGGAAAACACAGAACCATGACATCATCTGCATAATGCTCCACAGGCAAAATATTCTTCTTTTACTGATTTTGTGTCCATTTTGTGGTGAGACCTACTGGACAACAATAAATGATTTCGAAAAACAATGAATAGAGAGAAAAAAACAGTGAAAAGGTTTTAAAAACTACCCAAAACTGCACAGTTTATGTATTATTTAATAATGCATACCTACAGGCCATTTTATTAGATACACTTGCTAATTAATGCAAATAGCCTGTTCCTCTAAACAGTAAATCATATATTGAGCTGCAGCTCAATATATAATGCATGCACACATGGTGAAGATGTTCAGTTTTTAGAATGGGCTAGATGTGTGATCTAAGCAAATTGGACCGGGTTATGATTGTTGGTGCCAGATGTTTGTTGTTCCACAAATGCTTTTCTCTGTCACACAACTACTTGAAATGCAATGAAATGCGATGCAAAGGAGAATGCGTCATTGCATTTGTAGCCAACCTTGAGCAGTTCTGCTGACTGATTTGGGCAAATGAGATGTTTGCTACAAAGTAATTTGGCCATTCTTGCAAGTGCCATTTCTAGGCCTTGGCACTCCTCATACTTTATATGGAGCAAAATATATACAAATTATTTATTGTAGTGTAGGGGAAAATACGTCTACTAATTGTAGACTAGTGAGGACAGTTACTGCTGAAAAGAACAGGAAGGATATTTTAGGGAGGAATCTCAACACGGGGAATTGGTGACTCATCCATCTGATTTCTGTGTCAGAAGAGGGGAATAAGTGGCTGCATCATATCACACTGGTGTGACACCCTTGGGATGCAGTTTCGGGAGTGGGCCGGCAGTTGCCGCATGCACCCACGCAAACACAAAATCAAATTAAACAAAAATATCTTCACCCTTCGCCCTCACGGGTTCCGGGCAAAAACAACTAAACTAAAACAAACAAAAATATACAAAAAAAAGAAAAACCCAGTGACATTTTTTCAGCTTGCCACTGGAATCTGTTGGCCAACTTTTCAGTTGACCCAGTTTTTTGTGTTTTCGTGTGCTCCCAGTCTCAGCCCTGGATTGTGGAGATGAACACATCTTTAAGCATCAGTTAACGCAGCCCAGATGTGTGTGCTCTCTCCACCAGCTGGCATTACCGAGGCCTGCCGGACCGAATGCCACGCATCACTTTAAGGAAACTGAGATGTGCAGTGGATGTGCTGACAAAATGGAGCAAGATGAAGCGATAACTCCCCACATGAAGAAATGCATAAAACCTATCTGTCTTGTGTAGCAGACATAAACAAATAGGCTATATACAAGCAAGTAACACACATTAATCTGTAAACATGTGTGTGCATGTGTGTGTGTGTGCATGTGTGTGGTGCCCACTGGAATTATTGGAAACCTCAGTTAATATGAGCAAAAAGTGCAGGATTAATTCAGATTATCAAAGGTCTTCTACATTCAAGAAAATTATATAGTTTAGTTGTGATACTATTGCTAAGAGGAAAAATATGTTTAATGCTAAATCATTTTTATTTTGAGGACATGTCACAATTATTGGCATTCCTGTACTTAGCACTTTGTGCACCCTCCCTTTACTAAGATAAGAGCACTGAGTCGTCTCCTGTAATGTTTGATGAGGTTGGGAACACAACACATAGCAAGGGATTTCAGAACATTCCTCCACGCAGAATCTCTCCAGATCTTTCAGAGTCCTTGTTCCTCGCTTGTGGACTCTCCTCTTGAGCTCACACTACAGGTTTTCAATGGGGTTCAGGTCAGGAGACTGGGATGGCTATTGCAAAAATGCCTTGGATCATTGTTCTGCTGGAAGATCCAACCATGACCCACTTTTAGCCTTCTGACAGAAGCAGACAGATTTTTGTCTAAAATATCCTGGTATGTGATGGAGTTCATGATGCCATGAATCCTGACAAGGTTCCCAGAGCCTTTGGAGAAGAAACAGCCCCATAACATCACAAATCCACCACTATACTTCACAGTAGGAATAAGGCTTTTTTCTGCATATATTATTACGCCAAATTCACCTTTGGTATTTATTGCCTAAAGCTCAATTCTCAGTTCATCTCACCATTGTACCCGGTTCAATCTAAATTCCAGTAACACTTATATAACTCCAGCCACAGTGCCATGAGAAAGTATTTGACCCTTCCTGATTTCATATTATTGCATATTTGTCACTCTGAGTGCTTTCAGATGATTAGACAAAATGAGTAATGAGACCAAGGGAAAGTGGCAGTGTAGTATAATGGGTAAGGAATTGGTCTTATTACCTCTACCCTTGAGTAAGGTACTTAACCTGCATTGCTTCAGTATATATCCAGCTGTATACATGGATGCAATGTAAATGCTATGTAGAATGTTGTGTAAGTTGCTCTGGATATCTGGTAAATGGCTGTAATGTAGTGTAATGGGAAACTGAGTAAACATAAAACATATTTTAAAATTATTATTTCATTTATTTAATGTAAAAAGTTGTCAAACGCCCATAACGTGTTTATGTTTACTCAGGTTGCCTTTATATAATATTACATTTTGTCTAAAGACCAGAAGCCATTCAGTGTGACAAATATGCAATAATAGAGGAACGGTGCAAATTCTTTTGGCAAGAAGATAGATATCATATAAAGGTGGTGTCTAACTGTACTTTTTAAGACTTAGTGACCCCAGGATTCAGCCAACTTCTGCAATTCTCCAACTGTGAAATGTTTACCTCTCGAAAAACCATCCTCCTCACTGTGCGTGGTGGCAAAATACACTTCTGGGCTTTCCAGGCAGGAAGCTATTGAAGCTATTTTTTGTAGCCATTGCCCATTTTATGAAGATCCCAGCCTTTTGTCTCATTTCATTTGTGTGTTCTCAGTTCTTCCCCATGTTGATAGATGATTAAGGGGTTTTGGTCTGTGTGTCACCTCATATTTATACCCCAGTAAAAAAGTTGAGAATGACCACATAATAGCTCATAAAGACCCAGGTGTGCTTAAAGTAAAATATAAGTGGGAATATGCTTCAGTTAGGTGTTGTTTGTAACTACACTACATTTCCAAAAGTATGTGGAGACCTCTTATAATTAGCGTTTTTGGATATTTCAGCCACACCCATTGCTAACAGGTACATAAAATCAAGCATACAGCCATGCAATCTCCATTGACAAACATTGGCTGTAGAATGGGTCATATGGAAAAGCTCAGTGACTTTCCACATGGCACAGTCATGATGCCACCTTTCCAACAAGTCAGTTCTCCAAATTTTTTGCACTCCTAGAGCTGCCCTGATCAACTGTAACTGCTGTCATTGTGAAGTGCAAACATCTAGGAGCAACAACAGCTCAGCTGCGAAGTGGTAGGCCACACAAGTTTACAGAATGGGACTACCGAGTGCTGAAGTACATAGCGTGTAAAAAAACTGATGGATTGATGGATAAATTGGGGTTTGGCAAGTGCCAGGAGAACACTATCTGCCCGAATGCACAGTGCTAACTGTGAAGTTTGGTGGAGGAGGAATAATGGTCTGGGGCTGTTTTTCATGGGTTGGGCTGGACCCCTTAATTCCAGTCAAGGGAAATCTTAATGCTACAACATACAGTGACATTCTAGAGTATTGTGTTCTTCCAAATTCTTTTCCTTTTTCAGCATGACAATGCCCCTGTGCACAAAGCGCGGTCCACAAAAAAATGGTTTGCCATTTTTGCCATTCGAGTTTAGTGTTGAGAAACTTGACTGTCCTATGCAGAGCCCTGACTTCAACCCCATAGAACACCTTCGGGATGAATTGGAACGACCTAACTAATGCTCTTGTGGCTGCATGGAAGCGAATCCCCCCAGCCATGTTCCAACATCTACTGGAAAACCTTCCCAGAAGAGTGGAGGCAGTCAATGGCCATGGTTTTGGAATGGGATGTTCAACAAGCACATATGGGTGTGACGTTCGGGTGTATAAAACCGGATTGTAAGCTTAGTAATATTAGTAATAGAGTATATCAGTTGGCTATGTGGGGCTAGCTGGCTGTAGCTAACTGACAAGCGATAGGATATGACACCGGTCTTTTCATATAAAATGCATTGATAATTAATCAAGTTTCAAAATGCCTTCAAAAGTATGATATTCCTCATTCACTTTCATGAAGAGCTCCAGACATACGAGGCACAGGCTTACTTGCGGGTGCTCCACAGTAAGGCTGTCAAAAGTGCTATGAAATTGAGTTTGTATATTAGCTTTTGTAATTAGTTAGAGTTCGAATATATTCGAATATCATTTGAATACAATTCACAAAAATAAGCTGCTTATTGTCGGGCGCAATATGCACGTGACGCTCCCTCTAAACTGGCCTGCGCGTTATTTTCCACAAGCGGGCAGTAGAATAGAGGACATTTGTGAACTTTCGTACTAGGTTACTACATCTGGTGCCTCATTTATAAAACGTATTTTAGATCAACTGTGTGGCACGTATGTAGAAAATCACGTCAAAGTAGTGATTTATAAAATTTCCAACATGACTTGATTTGACCGTGGAAACGGTTGTGGCTCTACGTCAGGTCTTCACTTGACGTATGCACACGCAAGTTAATTTTATAAATGAGCCCCCTGCAGTTTCTATAGCCTAATGCGCAAATGAATAAAGCACTTTCTCGTGGATGTAATTTGCAACAACTCTGCATTTATTAATCACAATAATAGGGGAATGATTGTTTATAGGAAATCCCTGTTTATTTCTTAACACAAAAACTATTCAAACAGCTAATACTTGTAGCCTAAAACAACACAAATGACTTACTCGGTTTAGTTTGTTTAAATTCTTTCATCATCCAATTTTATCAAAATCTTCAGAACAGAAAGGAAACATAGCCTGCCATGGGAACATTATTTAGCCTAAATTGTTAGCTGATCAGACCTGTTGAACGAAGTGAAAAAAGAGACTGGCTCACGAGGCTATCTGACCAGTAACGTTAGGTGTCCATGGGGCTGAAAGCATCACTGGAGGTTATTGCCAAGGAAAACCAGACGATCCACTTGCTCTGGGTCCAGGGCAGAACATTTTTTGTTGAAAGAGGAAGTAACGTTAGCACAGGAAATGAACGTTGCGTGCATGAACATGATACGCCGTATGAAATTAAAGCCTGTATATTCATGTTAATTACAAAACGCGGGATCCACAACTAATATTCGAATGCTCAAATTTAGGTTCGAACTTAAAAAAAAAAAGATTTTCGAATATTTTTCGAACTTCGAATATTTTTTGACAGCCCTACTCCACAGTATAGGTTCACTGAGAGTGTGCTTTCTTTCCTGTCTTGTTAATATGCATGTCTATGGAGTTATCCGAGCAGAGGTTTGGAAACCACTTATACTAATCACAGAAACAGGCGTGTGCATCCAATTTACAAACAAAGGTCTGCCCACATTGATTTTAATGAATCCCACATTGATTTTTTTTGTAGGAACTTTTCTTATGGACAAAAGTAAGAAGAATTTGAGAAATGTTTTGTGAACAAGGCCTTTTGTGTTTTGCTGTACAGAGAAAAATATTTTGATTGGATCAAACAAGTCAGTGATTAATTACACTGACATTGACCTCTCCAAATGATTGCGTATTTACAAAAACCTTTTAAAAAATAAAAATAATAAATTGAACATTACAAAATCTCAGATGTTATGTTTTCATTAGTTTTCTAAAACTACTGTGAACATGTGGTTAAGACGGTCTTCACATTCGCTCGATGAACACATTGTATTTTCCAGTGTTTGTTGGCGCAGCACGTTTTTCCAATTCTCAAATTTTGCTTATCTTTTTATTGTCCAGAAGATGGCAACGCAATTGGTATTAAATTGTGTTCTAGTATGTAATTTCTGTGCAACGTACTCGCCCTGGTCATTCCTCAAGAAAAAGATTTTTGTATTGATTTATTTATGGCCTATTCAACAAACACTCATGAATGCATAAAAAAGCACAAAGTAATACATTTTTTCAAATCCAAAGAAATCCAATGATCACAAATAAATAAAAATGATACAAAAGAAACACTGATTACTTTGCTGTGGATTCAGTCACTCAGGACGCAACAGCAGCAATAGAACGGTGGTCAGAATGTTCCTTTGAAATGGACTTCACTGTGGGGAACAGTGTCCAGAATATAGAAACCCTGTAGGATACAATGGGATAGGGGTGATATGAACGACCACCCACAGTAAGAACTCATTTATGCGGGACACTCACTTTTTTGACCCAGCAGGATGTTCAGAAGACCTTTCCTACTCCCCATCGTGCAGCACTCTGAGCCAGCGCTTTTTAAAAGTGTGAAAAACAGTGGCTGCTTGTATTCAACATGCTTCTTCTAGGCTTGTGGCAACAAGTTGGAAAAGATTAATCAAAGTTTTCAGGTGTAATGTCATCCATCCAACTAAAATTCTCCCAAAAATTGTGATCTATCGATCAGTTTTCTCTCATCTCTCTGAATGTGGCTTAGAAGGGTATTGAAACACAGCTGTATGTGTGACGTAAATTAGTTACATGCAGAATATTTGAGACGAAGACCTGCTTTTTTCTAGATTTGGCTCTGTACTCCACAATTTTAGATTTATAATCAAGCCATTTTTCAGTGCAGTTTGTGTTGTGAATCTTCCCCCAGGGCGCTAAGGATCAGCACTTCATAACACAGATGACCATCAAGAAACGTCTCTCACAGCGATAAGTGTTGCTGTGCTCTTTCACTCCAGGAGGTGGCGCTTCTCACAGTGTGGCATTCGGGACAGGATTTACCTTTCTTAAGTCACACTGACAGCTGAGATCAGACCAGCTCTATGAGACCGACAGCCCACAAGGCAATTTCAGCATAATACGTCCAATACATATTGCAGGTGGTAGATCAAGAGCGTCGCAACAGAACAACCCTGCAGAAAATCTCTGCACAAACATTAATATATACACAGATTTTAATTACTGCAAGATGAAGATTACTTACAAATTATCTCACATTACTTACAAATTATCTCTCTCACGTAAACCCCTCAGAGTGAACACCAATGTTAGCTAATTCTCACACAGAGGCTAACGATTATCATTCAGGAAGTGTTGATGAGGAGCTCAAACGTTTGAAGTACAAAGATGGAATGCACTAAAGGAGAATATGGGCATGACTCTATGAAATGCACTTCAATAAAACATACAGGGAAATTAAAGTGCATTCATGTAATACAATACAAACAGGAAAAAACCTTACCAGATTATTACCTGTATGCTAATAATAGTGAGGGTCTTGTTCTAAAGAAGAGGTTCTTGTCAATGAAAATGAGCTTTTCCTGAGAAATTGACAGAATGGATTTTATCTAGTTGGCAACAAGCTGTAAAAATCATTACACTTTTTTGTTGGTAGGTCTGTTTGGGTTGTGTATTTTGAGCAGGTTGCAAAACAGTGTTTACAGCTTTGCTGAAAGGCCTTAGGAAGATATCACACCTTGGGGAAATAGACAGTTTCTAATAAAAGTTAATGACAGAATGAAGGAATAACCCCTTTTGACTGTTATACTAATTGTGCTGCTTGGAACGTATTGAGGATGACACTTAATCTAAGTGAATATATTTGGTAACTACAAAGTGGTCCCACTTTGGTCCAGGTCCGAATCCACAACAAGTTAGACTATGGAGTTGCTGCAGCCCTACGCCTCTCCCTCCCCACAATGCCTTTGAATTGCAATGACAAACTTGCCTGTAATGACTATAAAATTAAAAGCATTTGGCCTACACGAGCTTGTTAGCCCAGCTACAACTGGGAAACCATATAGCCTATGGGTAGCATGCTCTCTGATTTGTGTTATGTAAATATTAACATAGCTAATTAATGTTAATATTTTCTTGTTTCTTGGTATTTTAAAATTAGCACTGTAATATTTTCTAATTGTAATATTTCTTGTTTGAATTTTATTTTAATAAAATAAAACGAAAACATCTGTCTCTATGACATGAAGGTGAGTAACATTTTTATTCACTATGAATGAATGCTTTGAAGCATTTGAAGATGCTAGTTTACTAGCTGAGTTGGTTTTAGAACTTCTGAGATGGTGATTCCTAAAAAAATGCAAAGAATATGGTGAAGAAAGAAGCGGGTGGGGTTGCTGATTCTATTTTCTACTGCTGTGAGTTGAAGGAGGAATTGATCAAGACGAGGTGTTTTGGAGGTGAATCTACCAAATGCAGTGCTGTGCATAGGCTAGTCTACTTGCTGTGGGATTGTCGGATATGATGATATTTTGTAAGGAATTACGGGTCATAAAAGATCTTAGAGGGGAGAGGGTGTAGCTGGTAGGTATAGCGCCTGAGTTCTGCCTGATTGAATTTGAGATGCTGAGAGAAATGGCTGTGTCTTCAGCACAGCAGCACAGCAGTGGTAGGAGAATCAATTACTGAGCCAAGAGATTTACTGTATTTGACAATAGGCCGAGAGCAGACCCCTGAGGGACTCCTGCAGCAAAGCCGTGACACTTTCAGATAGAGCCCTGCCAGGTTACTTGAATAGAGTAGTCAGAAAGGTTTGAGGACAACCAGTTGTGGGCATTGCCTGAGACAACCATTTCAGTCATTTTGGGCCTGATATTCAACTGTATCAAAATCTGTAGAGAGATCAAGTAGGATCAAAACAGATATCAAGGATTCTGCTTTTGCAGATTTGAGAGCTTTCATATGGTAGGGAGAGCAATCACTGTTGAGAGGTTAGATTTGAAGCCAAACTGTTTGGACAGAACTGTTCATATGGCCTGGGTGGGAAATGGAGGACAACAATGTGCAGTCTGGTAGGACTGATGTTTACTGCATGATGTTTCTGGATGATATGTTTAGCTGGGTGCATCCTGCATTGCAGTATTGTTGGACAGATACAACTGTCAATGAGAGAAAGGAGTTGAAGTGATTGATGGGAAGTGTAGTCTGAAATGTCAGCTGAAACTGCTGCCTATCAGAGACTGGAATTGTGTAGAGAGTATATTGAATTAGTGTGCAACCTGCCCCCTGGAATGGTTATTTTGCAGGATTGTGTGGTAGAGGAGCAGACTGTGATATTTTGCAGGATCATAATTACTTTTAGTGATGAGAAATCCAGAAGTGTATTTATTATTATACAGCAAGCTCTTACAAAAGCTGTTGGGTGTGATCTCAATAGATTTGTAAAACAGGCAAAGAGCCCAGTCTAGAGTCAAATAATGTTCTGTGTTCCATGTACTTCCTTATGGATCCTGCAGATTGACTCCTTTATGCAACAAGGCTGAGAAAGCAAGACAGCTGCTACAGCTACCTATAATACAGACAGATTATGTAACAATTCACACTTTACATGCTGAGGGTGTCCTATCACTGTGGTTTTTTATGGAAAGTAATATCAAATTGCTAATTGTAATATCAAATGTTAACATTCTCAGTTTAATTATATTTTATTTGACATGTGCTTTTTACAGAGATGCTATCACAATGATGCTTTACGAAGGTAACAAGAAGGAACATTTGGCAAATCCTGGCCTGAACCCCCAAAAAAGCAAGCAACTGAGGTAAAAATTACTCCCCAGTGTGAAGAAAAATGCTCAAACAGTGGTGAGAAACAGCTCACCAACTGGAAGAAATTTTCAGAGGAACCAAGAGATAGAAGGGAAGCCCATCCTTCACTTGTCGGCCCGGTGTAATAGTTAAGATAGACTGAATGGTAACTGAAATATAATGAGGGATCTATCAAAGCAAATGATAAAACTAGTTGGTAAAAAAAAAAGTTGATATATTTATAATCTGTTGCCCTGTTATTCATTCTCATTTAAAATTATGACATTTTTCAGTTAATAAAGGTATATTGTACTGTATATATGGAGATAGGAAAATAGGTTGTGGAGCTCACTCACGCTTCAAAAAACTCAAGCCTCCCTGGCCAGTCATCCCAGTCTTGAGGCCACACCCTTTACTCATCCTTGAATCTTCAGTTCAGAAGCATTAATAACCACTGAAGAGGATCCTTACGGCCACAGTCTTTGTTTAATTGAATCCCCGAAAACCTGTTTGAATTGCATATGCATGGGTGCTTGATTGAATAGCCCACCAAGCATGGCTGACCAGCAGGTGCTGTTTCATAATGTCTGTGTGTCTCATAATGTCTCATAAAGACAACATTCCAATGTTTGGTGTGGTATCCTGACCATGCACGTTGTCAGCTGTGGCTTCCAGATCTGCGGGATGTATTATGAAACAGTGTAGGGTGAGCTATGACCTCAGACACACACATTACAGTCCCACAACAATACTGCCCTCCAGCAATACCATCTATGTGGAGAAGAAAGGATGCAGAGCTGTCATATGTCAGAATCACCTTTGATGTGCCATAGCCTACCTTCTTCTGAGGACAAAGGATACTATGCGACTCAATCTGTTAAATTGATTCATATGTACAGCACAATTCACAGTGGGTGCTGCAGTAGAACTCTTGTGGAGGGCCCCAGCTGCGACTGCTCTTTCTAGGGGATTTTTTTGGTGAAATGCACGGGAAGCACTGTGAAGACCCACCCCTTTTCTGCCTATTTATTTTCGGGCTATTCCAATGTTTGCACATTTTGGTGCCAGCTAGCGTGAAACAACTTTTTTGTCATTGTATTTGCTACGGTTGTAAAATTCAATTGCATGTACCTGATTCCAAAGTACTCTATCAGAAAAAAAAGTATTAAAATTTGCCTATACAGGTACAAAAGCTTGTGACTGGAGTGGAACCCTATATGTATATAAAATTGTGCCCTTAACCAGCAATACATAATTAATTTGGGCTTTTGGAATTATTGTACCTTCAGGGTACATTTGTCAAATTTGTTCTCTAAAGTACAAAATGTATTTCCACTGTAACTTTATTTCTGTGTAAAGTAGGGTAAAGTAGGCTTAATTGTTATTAATTGTGTTTTCTAATGTGTGTTCTTGAAATCGCATCAACAAATCAGGCCATGTTTGTTTGAATTGTGCCTGCTGATTTGTTGATTGAGATTAAAACATGCTGCATGCGTACAAGACATGTCAGGTGTTTTATTTTATTTTTTAGTGCTGTAACAGTAATTGTTTTATGGTTCCTGGACTTCAATAAACATTTGTTTCTGTTGCAATATTTTATGCCATTTTTTATATCGCTGCCTCATGAATAAAGCATGTTTTTCCACAGTCTGCATGATGATGATAAATAAAAATAGAAAAATATGAATTTAATGTAATCATTTAGTCGACACCCAATGTAGAAATCCTTAAACATACATAACAGGCCAATGTATTTGTTAGAATTATTATTTTTATTTTTTTGTATTGCAACAAGAAGTGAGGTAAAACAAAATTAAAGAAACAAAATGACAATACAGTTATTAATTTAAACGAATGCGGTTGATGAACAAAATTATGCCATATATTGGGTATCAGAATATTGGCTATATGTTGTATCAGAATACAATTATGCCTCCAGGCAGGTCCAAAAAGTATGGTTACAAAAAGAATGAAATAAATGGTGGGCAGCCTTTAGAGACTGGTAATACATATCCTGCTGATCAAATCTGCCATGATGTGAGGGGGCCTCCTTGAGAACTCCACTGTGAACATGAATTATTTTTGAATTATTATTATTATTATTATTATTATTAATAATTATATTTTTTAAATGGAAAGAGATGAAACAGTCTAGAAAGCAGTAACACAATAGAATGCATAAATATACCTTATTGAATATCTTTGTCCAAAACTCAACTGAGAAGCTCTTCAGACAAAATAATAATGCAGCCCTGCTTGAACCAGGTTCCTGCTTCAATTGTGATGTATGACTCAGAATTAAAATGCATTTTCATGTCACAGATGCACTTAAAGGAGTTCTGTGAATGAATGGACTGTCTTTTAAATAATACAGTTATCAAGAGAACCGTGTCTTCAGTTCAGTAGTATCCTCTGAGAAAGAACATGTTTTTTTCATTTAAGCACGATAATCCTGTGAGCGGAGCCCAGAGGTTTGTTATCTTGTGCTGCAGTTGTTGGCCGGCGCCGTCCTCAAGACAAGCACTTCTCTTTCGGGCCTTACAAATTCCCGTTCAGCCGTATTACCCCTGCTTTCCGATGACCTTCGGTGCTCGCTTTTCTGAAGCGCAGCGAGGATTCCTATCTGGCTCGACCTGCCTCGGCTTTATTGAAATCCGGCCCGGCTTCACGCAGCCTATTTGCAATGCTAATTCTGCAGCCTGTGTGACGCTTGACAACGCGGGCGATAACACGAGCTCATTAAGAGTTCAGAAAGGCGGCGTGGCTTAGAAATCTAAACAGGCCGGACCGACTGCCTCAGTGACATGGCACACGGAGCAAACAAAAACACAAATAGTTTCTCCAACAATGGAGTCTAATTTTGGAATTCTGACGTACAGAATGTGAAATTCCTTCTGACTCAGATTAGTGTTTTCATGATACCATGATAAGTACATGATAACCATTTTCAGCCAAATACCTCACTGAAAAACTATTCTAAACACACTTACATGTGAGTTGCTGTTACTTATTTGTATGATATGGTTTTATGTGCTGGGCAATTTTATCTAGTTTTATGGAATATAGTTGTAGTTGTATTATATCAGCTGTTGAAATGTTGAACTTTCGAAAGGGCATTATTTGAAAATGGCAAATACACTCATTTACTGCTACTGTTTCCCAATGCCAAACTCTCATGGAGTTGAAACAGTGAATCACTAAGTAGATGGATGTTGATATTGTAATAGCTCAAAAAAAGCTGTGCAAACTGAAGATAATAAAATATTTATACTATGAGCTCCATAATGTTTACGACAAATACATTTCTTTTCTTGATTTAGCCCTGTACTCCAGAATTTTTGATTTATATTCAAACAATTAATATGCTTTTAAAGTGCACATTCTCAGATTTCAGGGCATTATAATGTTTGGGACATATTAATGTTATGTTTATGAAAGCAGTCAGTACCTTGTTGCATATCCGTTCCATGCAATGACTGCTTGGAAGTCTGTGATCTCTAGACATCACCTGGCGCTGAGTATCTTCTTTGCTGATGCTCTGCCAAGGCCTGTACTGTATCCATCATTAGGTCCTGCTTGTTTCGGGGGCTAGTTGCCTTTAGTTTTCTCCTCAGCATATGAAATGTATGTACAATTTGATTCATGTCAGGTAAATGACTTGGCCAGTCAAGAATTTTCCAGAATTTGCCTTTGAAGAACTCCTTTGTTGTTTTGGCAGTATGTTCTGGATCATGGACTTGTAGGATGATGTGCCATCCTATGAGTTTGGTGGCATTTGGTTGACCTAAAGCAGATAATATGCTTCTGTTCACTTAAGAATTAATTCTACTGCTGCTATCAGTAGTTACATCATCAATGAAGACAAATGAGCCAGTAACTGTGGCAGCCATATATGCCCAAACCATAACACCCCAGAACCATGTTAACAAATGAGGGAGGTGCTTTGGATTTTGGCCAGTTCCTTTTGGCCTCCACTATTTGTTCTTGCCATCACTCTGATACGAGTGAATCTTGGTCTCATCTGTCCACAAGATCTTTTTCCAGAACGCAGGCTCTTTTAGGCACTTCCTAGCAAACTGAAGTGCGTTGATGCCCAAGAATGACCCGTCCCAAAAAAAATGGCCTGAAAACAGCTGCGCGACTTGCAGAGGCGGCTCAGACCGCATATGCACACATAGCGCAAGAGGGAGAGGGAGTGAGAAAGAGAGGAGATCAGGAACGTGGTGAGATTGACCAAACACACATAGCCATGATCAAAAACTCTCGAGGATGCCCTAAATAAAAACAACATGCTTTATATTAAAACATCCACATGGCCTGATATTAATTATATCGTCATTTTATCTGTTTTGAGCTTTTTAAAAACTGATTTGTTTATCATATTTTAGCAGTCTTGGCCCGATGAAACCGATTTTGCCAAAAGCAAGCAATTGTATTTTTCTCCTCGTGTTTTTTAAATTTTGCTATCATGTCATAAAATATTTAAGATGTGTTTTTCATTAGAACAGGATTAAACTTGTTTATTGTCATGTGGTTTGCTTGTCCTTGATTAATCCCTGTATTCATATGGTAGTTATTGGCCTATTATCATTATTCGTCACAAAGCACCCGACACTTGGCTGCCACCTATCTGACTTCCCCTTCCCCTCCTGAGAGATTTTTTTCTTTTTTAGTTCTGACTCTGCATCCATTTTGTCTCATCCCCCACCTCCACTCTATTCCTATCATAATCCACAATCCATAATTGTGTGCGCAGTGTGCAAAAATCGATTTGCGCTAAAGCTGTATATTTTGCCGTCTCGTTAGTTGCAGCAAACAGGAGTTGGGTGATCAAAAAAAAAAAATACTGAAAGTCTGAGTGTTTGATAACTCAATAAGTAGCAATCAGCACAATGGACTGTGCTCACATATAAAAATGTGTGTTAAATACACACAGACAGACTTTTTTACTGACCCAACCCTGGTCAATTATCATAAAGTCTTGGCCCAAAACTGGCCCGAGGGATAGGGCGGGTTTGGGTCCCAACGGGCTCAGGCTGACTTTGACAACTCTGCTCCAAAGGCAAGTCTAGATATGTGAAAGCTATATCTGCACTAAGGAAGCAGTTTTGCACACCTGACTAATCAGCAACACCCATGAAGTCCCAAACATTATTATGTCCTGAAATGAGGGGCTATATATAATAAGTTCTGTAATTTCTATATGGTGAAACCAAAATATATAGAAATACCCTTTAAGAAAAGCTGAGAATGTACATTTTAACCACATGTTAAGATTACAAATCTGACTGGCATACAGAGCCAAATCAAGAAAAAAAATATGTCTTCATCCCAAAAGTTACAGAGCTCACTGTATGTGCTGTAAGTCTACAGGACTGATACAGGAGTGACTTGTTGGAATTATGTTAAGCAACCATGCCATTCAATGGTTTTTTCCATTATCTGCCATATGAAAATCCTCCTGGGGTTATTATGCTGGACTGGAACATTTGCTAAGATGCTCTTACCTTAAATGAGATGAGTGGGGGGCAAGGGAGACATAAGAGGACAGGAGATCTTCTTTCTCGTATGACTTTGGCACTTTGTTGGGAGAGGGGCGCACTTCAACCTCTTTCAAGTGCTTTCAAGGCTAATTGAGTTGGAAGGACAAAGTGCTTGAAAAGAAATGCAAGAGATGCTGTGAATGTCAATCAGTAGCAGCTAAACGTGACCAAGCTATAATGAAGTGGAAGAGCAGGAGCAAAAGATAAGCAGAAGCGCAAACTGTTTGAGGAGAATAACAGTACTCAAACGCCTTGCCCTCTGATCGGTGAAAAGGAGTCCAGTCCTTTTCAAAGAATTTCACACTGGGCAGACATACATAATTAAAACAAATTATTATTTGATTGTGAAATCAATCTGTTTTCTCAGTTTGTGTCCTGCATCTGAGCGCTTCAATGATTTGTTGTCAGCATGTTTCTTAAGTTGATATAATTAATTAGATTATATGACCTTTTCCTCACTCACAGATCACAAACAATCTGCTTCTGAAGGCATTTTTTTAAAAAATATCCTCCAAAGCTACTTTGAAATATTCATCACTTTAAAAAGCAGCAGAAACATCAGAACTAGGATTAATAAATCGTAAATTCTTGGCTAGATGCGCAACATTGCTTTTGATATAGAAGATCCTTTGTCTTTATAATACTGATGATGTACCAAGCTTTCTGAATCTCCCATTGCCAATTTAATTGGAGTCATTAAAGATTTCACACAACCCCTTAAGCAATTACCTTAACCTCCTACACCCAGTTCCCCTGCAGGTATAAAGAGTCAGGTACCTCCCCTCCCTTGTGTTCACTGTTTCAGTCCTCCGTCCTCCTCCTCGTCCTCCTCCTCCTCATGTTTCCGGCATGTTGTATGTCATGTTATAATTTGTCATCTATCCCTTTGTCCAAATGGGAGAGTTGACAACCTAATCCAGTGGCCTGGTGATGTTGTTCCCTGCCTCCAAGTACAAAATGCACAAACGTGTTGAATGTTCACTATACCACTACTTCCAAATTAATACCCATTGTATGGGACTTTATTCTACTGAATTATTAGTTTAGGTGATTAATAGCTAACCAATTGCCTTATCATCACCGGTGGCCTCAAAATTTGGCGTTATTATTTCTTCTAAAATGTATGAATTCATTTACAATGCAAATTTAGTATTTTCGCATTTTAATTTCAAATCACGTCATGTAAAAACCTTTAAAAAGTATTTTCTGTTTGTACCAGGTGTTATGTCTTAGCGTCTTGTACTTGAGTACTTAGGAATGTAAATAGTATTACACCATAGCAAACCTTTTCATAAATTCTGTACAAGAAAGCTGAGTGAGATTGATTGAAAGTATTTCTAATATAAATGAAGCCAAGTTTTGTCTGTCATGTTAGAAACAGAGTTAAACAGATTTTGTGTTTACCTTGACTCAAAAAATGATAACCGCAGCAGCTTTGCCACAAAATTAATCTGCTTTTGTGTTTTCATTTGATATATTCAATAATTATGTCAGACTAATCTTGAAAAATGAGTCCAAGATGTGAAAATGTTACTTTTGGGTAAACAATTCAAGCATGCCAATCAATGCTTTAATAATGTTCCTTCTCCTTTGGTGTTTAAATAAGAGGGACATGGGGGTGAATTGTAAGGACTGTAAAGTCAGATAAAGTAAAGGAGTTATTGTTCTGACCCAGATAATGGTTTATGGAAATAATATTCAATAATGGCTCAATCATTCAATAAATGTTCAGCATAGTCAACACATGCACCTCAGATATCTCCTTAAAGGCATACTTAGCACGTTGAAACCTTGAAAATATTATGAAATACCTGTGCTTAATCATATCTATGATGCACTGGCAATCCCTGTCTTTGTACACATTTGTCAAATTTGTGCTCCTCTGGCAGTAAGATGTGATTGGGACATTTCTTGGTGTGATACTATTTCTGTGTGGGGAGGGGTGGGTGTAGCTATAGACCCTGTGATGTGGAACCAAGTTTCAGTGGAGCATTTGTAGCACAAATACAGTGAAGCAAAGTGACAAGCCGAAAGGGCTCATTCAAAACCCAGAGTCAATCTTTATTAGATGTAGTCCCTGCTATTCCCACTGAACCATATAAGAGGGAGAACACATTGTCATCTTTAAAATAGTTAAAATGACAACACTGTCATTGCTAGCTAAAATTATTTTTCCTGTTTCACGATAACTTTGCTATCCTGTTGTCTTTTCCACATAAATCAATCCTCACATTCCACACTATGACTGTTCCGCATACATCTCACCCACAATATTACAGTTTCACACAGTCGCTCCCATTTACAAATTAATATGGATGACTGCTCTCTTGGCACTACCAAAATGTCTATTACATTTCATAATTTTCATATCCAGATGTGTTTTTTCTGTGTCATTACATTCACGAGGGCAGCTCAAAGGTTGCATGTCTGTAACTTGTCTGTAAGAAAAGCTTTAGCCGCCAGGCTTTTCCCCATGTTTCTGTCTTGGCACAAAATTTGGAATGTCGTTGATGTATTCAGTGGCTTGTCCCATCACAGCAACAGCAAGCATGCATTTCCTCTGTATTTTTCAAAATACAGAGCCAAAACCTCTTTTCAACCTGCAGACCCCCAAGGTAGCGCACAGTACTCATCCACATTGTGACAGTGAAAGAAGAACACTATATTTACAGCTGGCATCAGCAGACTGCTGCTCTTGACACCAAGAGTATAGACTCTTTAGGTCATTGAAACGGCTTTAGAAAGACATGCTTGACCTCACTAGAAACAACTACTGTCACGTAAAACTCCAAATGCCAGGTAGCACGGTGTTGCTATGTGGTATCCTAGCATGTCACCAAGCTCGGCAAAAAGCCTATTACATGCCACCCCGCACATCTGTTGATAATAGCTGGAACTGGGAGGGTCAGATTTGATTCCAGACTTTAGGCAACCACTGCCTTAGCAGAACAAACCACCCCTGGATAAAGGTCATGCTTTATTGTTCTTGCACCATTTCACATTAACAACCTACTTGCTCTTAGCAGATTGTATTCATTCTTATTGCCGAAGTATTAGCCTAATCCCTATAATTAATGTCCGGGACATTTGTTAGTTGAAAATTAAATTTTCTTCTCACTCTCAAAACAGCCGTTTTTTATTTCTTCAACAGACGAGGGTCCTCACAGTTTGAGTGTCTCGTCACATTAATGGCCACCCCGCTCTCTGCTTTCGCTGGAGACAAGTGCATTATGCATGCTCACAGCTGCTCTCGCTGAAAGCCGGTTACTCACTGTCGTCTTTGGGATCTGAAGTACGGTGTGCATTAAAAAGACTACCTGAAGGATGTCGTGTTTTTTTATGTTACGAAAATGAAACGAAATAGTGTACGAAACTGGGAGCGAGGGGGTGGTGGCTGAGGTAGAAATGGGAGCGCTCAGTTCAGTTCCTACCACCACCCCCCCCGAAATTCCCCCAAAGTCTGCCTTAAAATTTGGATTTGTGACAGACAGCTTTATTATGACATCACAGCACAGAATCAATAATCATATACAGTGCATCCCCATAGGATACCCTGATGCCTCACCCTGCCAAAAGAAAACAAACAAACAAATAAGCAAACAGAAAAACAGCTTCTGGCTATGGGCCTGTGTTTAGTATAGTGATTTATATCAAGAAGATGATAAAGGAGAATTTTGGAAAATCCAACTAATTAATTTATAAAAAAAAGGCAGTTAGCATGGCCCCTGGGCTCCCAAAAGTAAAATTCCACTTGATGTGCATCCACAAATTGGGAACCACTGAATTTGATCATATTTTGTCAGATTCAGTGTTGTTCATGGTGGTGGTGTGCTTTATCATGGTGGACTTTAGTTTTGGAAGTAAATACCTGAAATAACAGTTGTTTGTAGTTTCCCTCTGTGATTTTATAATTGTGATTTTTTAATATGTTGATATCCATGGTATTATGACAAGTCTTCTGAAAATAAACAAGGTTTACTACCCAAAATGACAGTATATGAATTGGTGAAATGTGATGCACTTATGTGGAAGTCCATTCATCTATCCATTATCTATACGCGATTATGCTGGTCAGGGTCGTGGGGGGTGTTGGAGCATATCCCAGCATGCATTGGGTAAAAGGCAGGAATACCTGGAGAGGCTGCTGATCTATTGCAGGGCGCACACACCATTCACTCACACACTCATACCTATGGGACATTTAGAGGCTCCAATTAGTCTACCTGCATGTCTTGGGACTGTGGGAGGAAACCAGAGTACCCGGAGGAAACCCACGCAGGCCACCATGCTGCCCTGCTTATGTGGAGGTGTTTCATCAATTGTTAGTTCACTCACATGATGAGGAACTTCATACAATTTAAGTTTCAACTGACCATTCCCCATAGAAAAAATGTGTTTATCAATTACAGTACCAAGTTAACAAAATTGTCCAGCATATCCTATGCCAAGTAGGCCACTCTGTTTTGCTTGTTCATTCAGTTCAAAGGTTTTTTGTGGAGGTTTATTGTTTTGGATTTTAATCTTGTGCTTGCACGCGTTTGCCTGTACTTTCATTTTGTTTTAATTTTATGCTGTATTTCAATGCCATGAATATGACCATTTGATTTATCCTGGATATATTTGTTCCGATAGAACATTGAATAAAAACCAGGAAAAAAATAATATATATGTAAATAAAAGGATAAAATTCAATGAAGTCATCAAGCTTAAGATTAAAAATTTCAGAATGATGAATAGCATTCGTTCTACTCCTTTTTTTCAAATGCGTAATTGGAAAAATGGCCACAAGAGTGAACAAGAAGTTCTGAGAATTGCCTACGCAGTATGCACCTTAAACAAATTCAGCACGTTTTAAATGAAATCATATATGCTGAATATTTAGGCCCATTTATGATGCCAATGGGACACAGGGATGCGGTATGCTGCTGTGATGTGGCACAGTAACTCGCATTGTACTTTCCCCGCATTATGAATGACATGTTTTATCTGCGAAGCAGTATTCCGGCTTATTATGCATCAGGGAAAATAGTACAATAAATGAGGAGGGAAAAAAAAGATTGCGAAGACTGCCAAGTTTCATTAGTTGTGTCGTCTCCGATGCATGCCCCTCTGCGCAGCGTCTGCTCTGAAGCACTCCGCTGAGCGATAAGCCAGCGGTACATTTTCTTCAAAGGGATCGGGATGTTGCTATGGTGATCCATCTTGTGGACAAATTAGTTTCATATGAGTAGAGGTTCCTGGGGTTTAAAATAGTCAACAACATCCTGCTATGATCTCAGCTTGTCTTTGTTTTGTTCATTGGAAAATGTACCTGTGCTGATTTTGCACTGATTGACTGTCCCTTGTAACATGTAGGAGAAAATAAACAAACTTCAAGAAGACAATTGCTAACAGAATTATTTACTAACATATTGAAATTTCACCAGGACTGTTGTTTGTACCTTTTCATTCACGGTACACATTATATGGCTAATGTTTCTTATGTTAATTATTATTTAAATGGCAAACAACCTTATGATTATCAATCATATGATATACATTAGAAAGAGCTGCAAGACTGCTCAAGGGGTTGGTGAACAAAGACATGACATTCCAATTAAACCACGCTCTGTGTGTTGTATCAGTGTAAATAAACAATAATCAGATGACTTCCAGATTACTGATCCCTTTTCTGCCTTTTTCGCAACGCAGAATTAAAAATACAATGTGACAGATGCATGTTTTATATTTAAATGAAATGTCAATATTTAAGATGCATTACTTTTTTCACCTCAGACTTGTGGATTAAGAAAAACACAGGCTTAGCTGTGCCTACAGACACTTTTTATGTTTTGTGGGAGATTGGCTCCCCCTGCTGCTGCTTGCAAATCATTAACTTTATGCTAGGGTCATGATGGTAAAAGTCAAGCAGCAATGTACACTCACGGTGGAGTTACTTTTCTCAGCGATTGACAGACAATGGACTGCAATTAATTGTATTTAATGCTTATTTTGCATATCTGAGTATCTTGCACAGCTACAAAGAAAATGTACAGTGTTAATTCAACACTTAATAGATAACATTGAGTTGAATTAACAATTGTAGAGTTGAATGAACACTTTTAGAGTTGAATTAACACTGTTAGAGTTGAATTAACACTGTTTTCGTGAGTTGTCTGTACAATGCAGTGCTGTGGTGGTGCTCCTCAGTTGGCGGCCAGGATCTGGTCCACCCATGAGCGCAGGGCGGTGACCCGGGCGTAGACCGCGGGGGTGGTGGTGCTGCAGCGGCTGCTGCCCCAGGAGACAATGCCCACCAGGTGCCAAGCGCCTTCCTTCTGGCACACCAGGGGGCCTCCAGAGTCACCCTGCAGCAGAGAGAAGGGGCTGGTGATTTGGAAAAGGCTGCACGGTGGCAAAGTTGAATGGCTTGTTTGAGTGCATCATGGTGAAAACGGAAGGCTTGCGAACCCACGTTATAGGATCTTTCTTTCAATGTGGAAGACCTGTGCAGCGTATTATTGCATGAGTACAAGTGAAAATGGTCAGCGTTAAATCAACGTAGATAAAGAATACTGTAATATGATGGAGCACGTGAAATCCTTATTCTACTCAAATAGTGTGTTGGTGTTTAGCGTGTTTACTGTGTAGGAATGGAGGCGAGTTATACTACACAACCCGGACAAGCTTGTATCCTCGGGCTAGTTTTAAAAATATTATTCAAGAATGAGTATCTGCTGTTAAAAAATTTAAGAACCAGATGTGACCAGGATGTGAGGACTTGAATATAAGAAGACAGCTACCAGATGTGAAGAGCTGCAAACAAGGAACTGAGCGTGAAGTGCTGGCTGTGAGGAGTTACATTTTAACAGCGGCATGTGTTGAGCTGGATTTCAGGAGAAGGAGGCTAAGAGCAGGGGGTCAGGCAAAGGTCAGGGTGTGAGGAGCAGGATGCGAAAGAGCAAGAAGGTCAGGGGACGAGAAGCCGGACGTGAGGGGCGGCTCCACCCACCATGCAAGAGGAAGCACCGTCAGCGCCAGCGCAGATCATGACGTCGGAGATATTGTCCCCCCAGGAGGCCATGCACTCCTCATTGGACAGCAGGGGCAGGGCGGTTTGCTGGAGCTTGTTGGGAGTGAATAAAGCTGGAGGAGAAATGAGACCGTCTGTCCATCACACAAGTCCTGGGGAAACCCTGAACATGTATTGCTTCATACAGCTCCATGCTCATTTATGGTCCTTTCTTTTTATGATTATACTATTCATTGCTGACAGGCTACAGCAGCAGTTCGTCTTCCATGTTGCCCTAAATAAGCTGTTTCAGGAAGATTAGGGACACTTGTGAACTGCTGAAATAAACTGGTCAAGGAGAATTAGAGTGCTAGTGTTGTTTGAATACAGTGGGTGATGCAGTCAAATTGCAAAATGGCTTGGTGTTAACGTTCAGCAGCAGTTTTATTTTCCCTCATGTAGGATATTCATCCTAACAATGCTGATGTTGTCTCTGCTCTGATTTGAAATTCATGTAAAGTGACACAGACGAATAACACATTCTTCTTTTGTGAAAATTTTAACCGCAGCACCCTCGCTCTATTATTGGTCAATAGTTTGTTGTCAATGTTAAAATGCCAGTGGTGGTCAAGACCACTGCTCAAGCCCACTGAACTCACCATTATGACGCGTCAGACCCCAACCAGAGGTGACACATGTCATGCCGGGGCTGTAGACGTCGGAGGAGGCGGCCAAGCACACAGGGGATACGTAGATGTTCATGTCGACCGGGGTGGTCAGCTTGATCAGGGTAATGTCATTGTTGATGGTGCTGGGGTTCCACTCGGGGTGAGTGAAGACCTAGACCGAGACAGTTCGTTCATTCATCATTCATTTAAAAAAAAAAAAAGCCCAAGTCCTTTCATTTGGTGGATTCATCCTAACAATCCTTTCAATGAGAAGGAAGCCCATTTCCACAAGTAAACATCAGTTTGTTTTTGCAAAATGTGCAGTGCTACAGACACAAGATTACAATGATATCTTCCGCTGTTTCAGCCCAAATAATGGGAAAATGACCATAGTGAAGCGTGATTCAAAATACCAGGCTATTCAACATTGCAATTTGGGAGAGTTTTCAGAAAGTTCTTAGCACCTGTGAGAAATTTCATTTCCAGGCATAAAAGTTGGACCAAATTTGCGTCACAATTTTCGTACACTTAGGACTTGTCTTCTGCAATGAGATGCCTGATAAAAATGAGAGGCATGTGAATATGTGAGGGGCACAACAAGGCTCTAGGACCCTACCTTCTCCACCTTCATGGTCTGAATAGCTTCAATGGTGCTCCTCTTGTCATGCTCTCCCACGATGACACGATGGTTGGTCCTAGACCGGAAAGAAAAACGTAATAAAAGAAATGAGAGAAATGGGATAAAACAGTGAGAAAAAAATAAGGGAAATCCAATGAGAAAGAAATGAGAAAATAAGATTTGATCCACCTCTCAGATCAGCTTGAGATTCCACCTTAATACGATCAAAAACCTTGGTGCCACATTCACTTTATTAGTATCATAATTATGTAATTATGTATGTATGAATACTGCTGTACAAAGACTTACCGGACCCCGCAGTGGGCAGCTGTCACAACCCAGTACTCGCTGATCAGTGATCCTCCACAGAAGTGGAAACCAGTGTAGTCCTGCAGCCCAAGACCATCACACAACCATTGACAACCACAGACAACAGGAACGAGAAGCAACAAGAACAACGGTAAATAATATGAGTTTGAATTAACAAGAAACTGTTTGAGTATCCATGAACAACATGAACGCGAAACAGCTGTGCTATCCAATACTGATGCCAGAAAACAGCATAAATTCTACCACATCACAATGGCATTCTACCAATTCACAATAGTTTAGACAGTGGTACTGTGATGTAAAATGCGTGATTGTAACCTGATTGCTGAACTATTCATTAATACATTTTTTCCCACAGCTCATGCATTTATGATTTCGCTGATTACAACCCTGACCAGACAGAAGAGAATTCCTCATCAGTGATGAAGGACACTAAGGCCTGGATTCAACTGACATTTGTGCTTAACATTTTTCTTTACGAACACTGTTCAGCAATTACTAAAACTAATTTGCCAAAACAAGTTTGTAAAAAAGTATAATGCCTACATCATACACAAGCATGCGTTTAGAACATCTTTGCTCCAGACAAGGTAGCGATGCAGTACCTGCAGAGACACCTGCCAGGGCCAGGAATGGGGCACGGCCTCCTCCCCATTCACAATGCGGGCATAGCCACTCACGACTGGCGCAACGGAGGGAGTTCCACAGCCTGCAGGAGAGAGAGAGACAGAGAGAGAGAGATGGGGGGAGGCAGAGGATATGAGATAAAGAGAGAGAGAAAGAGAGAAAGCAAGAGAGACAGAGAGAGAGAGAGAGAGCACGCACGAGAGAGAAACAGTGGTAGGGGGGGTCAAGGCTGAGCCACTAGTCCTGTACATCTGCCTACAACCAAGGCGCAATACCAGCAGTACTACATAATGCTGACTCAGACATTTGTCGCTCAAGTACAAAAAAGGAATCTCGTACCAAATTCCCAACAATTCTTTCCTTAAAACTACGTTACCTGCCCATTTGTTTGCCATGACTATAAAGGCCACTGTAACGGTCAATGTGTCATCATATATGCTGGAAGCATGCTGTCCTGAACAAAGAGACATCACAGTTTGGGCTGAACCAAAGCCATTACCCACCCAGTCAGCTCCCTGAAGTCTTGTTGTACTCTTGTTCTGTTCATGATGTGTTAAGAATTATCACATAGTAGACAGCACTAAACTATTTGTGATCTCTGATTTTAATCATGATATGCATCTCACCTCAGCTCTTAACTTCCCTAAGTACACAAAAAGTTGATGTAAAAAGCTGAAGAATATCACTGTGTTAAAGACACTGCAGGCCAAAACCGCTTCATAAACTCATTGTAAATTTGCCCTCGCATGGAGTTGCTCGCTGCTCTTCTACCTGTGTCATATTGTGCACACGTTCAAGGCAATTGAATGTTATTTACCATAAGCAGCGCTAATGAAGGCGAAGCACGACACCAACCACAGGAAAGCCATTGTTCAGACTATGGGATTTTGGGGGCTTGTGTGACTTTATATAATGCTAATGCGTTCTTCATTTTCGAACCAGTGGCGACCAATGAGAGCCCAGTTCACCCCTCCTTCATCCCCCTGCCCCCTTTCACAGGCAAACAGGTCGTGGTGATAGAAGGGAACATCTGCTTATCATCACCGGGCAACCGTACAATTCCCAAACCCTGTCCATGTGACATTGTGCATATCACGCTCTGGCGCTGGACACCCATGTGCACAGAGACGAAAATAGCACTGTTCTTCTGACTTTTATCAGCCCAAGAAGGGGATCATGATCGCGTGTTCACCGCTACAGAATCTGTGTTCCGTCCCACGCTGTGGCACCTGTTCGCTCAGGCACTTACTGCTACCAGGACAGTAAAAATAATTGGTAAAGTCATGTGTGCATGTTGCTTTGTTCAGGATCCCATACTTTGAGCACTACCGGTAAAACTGTGGCATAATCTTTAAGTTTGAATTTGAATTTTTACATTCAACAAGCACTCTGAAAACCACTAATAGCATGTAATTTAGTTTTAATATGTTTGCCTAAAAGATCGCTGTTAAATATATTCAAACGGAGAAATCTCCATATGTGAGTTTTTTTTTTTTTGCATCTTGCAGTACATCTTTGAAATACATTTTCAGCTAACATTGGAGATTATGCAATTAAAAAGATGACAAAATAATAATTTTAAGTGCATAGCACCTTTCATATATAAGTGCTCTAAAATATTAAAATAACAGGAGTTGTAATGCAACTACAAAGTGCATGCTAAAACAAAATCTTGTTTCTTCCATTTCCATTTGTCTGAACCCGTCGAGTAGGCTTAAAGTATGAGTAATCAGGCTACCTGTAGTTTTATATAAACTTAAGGTAGATAAGATTTCAGTCAATATAACTACCCTTCCACCTCCCTCCCACTCCTCCACCTCCCACTTTTCAAAATGATTGGATAGTCTTCCAATAATTTGTTTAATTGTAATTAAAGCCACAGGATGCTATTTTGAGGAAAGTTGTGCCTAAGATTATTTTTTTAGTCAAATTAATCTTTTTGCATAATTGTAGGTAGAAATTGAAAAAACAAACAAACTTTGGTTTGTAATTCAATAAATGTGCATAAATTAACTGAATTATTCTCTACCTGAAGTTTTTTGAAAAACCACAGGTGGCCCAATATGTTTGGCCTGTACTGTATTTGCATAGGACCATGAAAAATGCATCAGAAGCTTACACAATGACAAATTCATGCAAACAATCAGTCTGCTTGTTTATGTCTTTGTTTAAATATCTGTTTTGAATGTAAATGTACAATTGCAATAATCCTGAAACGCTCAGCAAATATTTTCAATGTGGCAATAAAACCTCCAAAGTAAACATAACATACAGTCCAGTCAGACAATTATGTATACACTGACATCCACTCAAAATCAACACATTTTCTCAGAGAAGTAGAAAGGTCTTGATTGAAGCCCCCCTCTCTGTTTCGCACAAGCGAAAAATGTTTCATAGACATTTTTTTTTGCATTGTTTCTCCAAAATACATGCAATGATGCCTCTTTCCTTCAAACACTGAATACAACAAAGAAAATAAATGAAAGCAAATCTGATTTGTATTGATTTCACAGTAATATTCTGATTACATTGTGATATATTATTGTTGGATGTTGTAAAATCCAAATAACCAATGATTTCACAGTAAAATGCTGATCACACTGTTTCACTCTGAAATATTATTGTTAATTCTTATAAAAGTCATTATTAACATTACACCTGTGACAATGTTTGCAACATTTTTGTAATATTGACAAAGAATACAGCTTGCTTGCTGTCTTGCGTACATATACTATTCTGTTTACTACACTTATGGTACACCATATAGAAATTTGCATCTGGTTCTGTGGTGGTGGTGTAACTTTGGAGTAACAGAAACAGAACAGGCTACTAAGCTTGCCATATATGAAATAGCGAGTGACAAACAGTGACTTAGCAAAGACTATCAGTAGATATTTGCCATGTAGGCAGCGCCACCTGTTTTTGGTTGCAAGCTATCTAACTACAGAGAACGATATCAGACCTTTGGATTTAGCAATGTACTTGCTTTCAATCGGCTATAGAAGCTAACCATATACACATTTAGTTAGTCTCTAGTAATAATTAGCAAAAACAATTCTGTGGTATTTTTCTAAATTCTGACACATAACAGTAGAGTTTAATGAGGAAGAAAATTGTCATTGTTTTATGACCAAGAAAGAAATGACCCTAAAAGCATAAGACAACTTTACAAAAGAGATTAAAGGCCTTGGCATGCCTTTCTCACAGAACTTTCCTACAGTAATGGTTTATTTCCATAAATTTATGCAATGAATCCTTTTCACAATGATAACCTTGTGTGTTCTTGCACACAGCACTCATGCAAAACCAGATACAGTATCTTGCTCTGAACACCTGTGGCCTTCCTGGTTTTTCCCACTGCCTTATCTAACAAGGATTATAGTTGTTGTTTCATTCACAGATATTCATTTTACAGTTTATTATATATAACTGATAGAAACAAATATTTTAGTGTACATTTCTACATAAAAAAATATGCAAAAATCTCCTAAAGACTATACCAGCAATACATACAGAAATACACCCATATCTGAGATATATAATCAACCCCTTCTGTATTACCAACTTTTTTAAACACAAGCCTGAAAATGACATACCCAAGATAAAATGGTTACTATTCTTGAATCCAATTTGACAACAGGATAACCCTGGTCTCTACTGAAAGGTAACCCTTAGGAGTCTGTTTTCCATGAGTCAGAATTACTCTAAATGTTTCTGAAAGCAAGTAACAGAAGCTCAAACACAGTGGAAGTGGACTTTTTTTTCTCACCTAAAAGATGAATGCATACGTATACTTGTGGGTGTGCCTGGTGGGTTTAGAAACACAATGGAGGCACAGCATTGGACAAATCCTGGTTCAAAGTTTATAACACAATACAACCGAATCTGAGTGTTCTGCATTGTTTTTTCTAAGCTATGTCTAGGCAGGTTTCCAATAAGGAAGACTCCAAAAGAACACTTGGTAACCAAATGATACTGTATTATGGATGGTTGGTGGTATACAGTACTATATATTGTTTACTGCATGCTAGTTGAAAATGTTTGTGTAAATTGGTTTGCTTTCCCCCTGCCTGTCACCCTTTCACCTCTGGCAACAGCAGGTCCAGAAGATTTTAGAAAATAGCTGTACATTAGCTTACTAGTTTACTAATCCATTGATTGAAGCTTTCATCAAATATCCCACCCCAAACCACAATTTCATATGCCATATTTATTATTCAAAATAAAGAGGCTACTTCTTATTTATATGCATGATGAATAACAATACATATATTTTGAGAATGTATATGCCTTGTGAATGAATGATGTCTTTTTAAGTCCTTCATTGTGCATTCCCTGTACTGTGGAGTCAAAGCTGCTTTCACTGTCCTCAGACAGTGGCCTCTTCTAAGGCCTCCATATTTCAAGTGCATATTTTTATGGTATAAAGCCTCAAGAACTTTTCTTTTGCCAGTGTGTAACATTTTCAGCTTGTATACTGAAAAACGTATGTTTTGCTCATGCAGATGAAACAATAGGTGTCCTTTCATGCAAGTCTAACAAACTGTACAGCATTCAAAATGTGATTTAATTGACTAAAATGCTTTTCAGTTGTCACTATAATATCATGCCACTGGCTGGCTGTGTATGTGTCAGGATGCGTGGGGGGGTTGGACCCAAACGCAGAGGTCAAAAACACAAAACTCCAAATGAAGGGAAACAAAGACTTTACTAAATCAACAGGGAACAAACAAAAGGCCACGAGGGGCAAAACCACAAACACAAAAAGATAAAGAACCTAAAAAAAAACCAAAACAGAACACAGGCAGGGCGGAACACTGGCAGGACAGAAAACACACAAGGCACAAGCGGAACCGAAGCGGGCAGAATACATACATTCAGGAGAGAACACAAGTGGAAACAAACACAAGGAAACCAGAACATAGACAAGAACACATGGAGCAGATTTGAGGAGGGGAGCACAGAACAACCAGACATACCGCAAGAATCCAGCACCTGAGTCAAGGAAGAGGGCAACTTAAATAGAACACACTGACGAGACACAGGAGGGCACCATGAACAATCAGGCCACGGAAGGGGAAGGGAAAACGAGACAGCCAGAAAACAATGATTAGACAATTGGAAACAATCATACAATTAACACAGGGGGAGCAGGACACGAAACAGAAGTGCCGCCATCTGGCGGCCCAACAGGGAAAACGCAGACAGGAACACAGGACCATGACAGTATGGGGCAGAACTTGTCCGGCTCGAGTCGTTACTGGTGTTCGGTGGGTCCCATCGGCTATACTGAAGGACTGCTTAGCCAAAACTCATCAGAGAATCTAGTAGGTGGGCTCATCTTGTATAAAAGAATCTATCCAAACTGAAGATAATAACACTCATACGTCCACAATACTTTCAGCATGTTTATAACAGGACAACAATAATTCCTCTGGATAATTGCAAGTAAACAATGGACATTTTATGAAAAGCTTTTCAGAGTTTGCACATTTTTTTTTTTTTACTAATTACTGGATTTTGTTAGCTGGATCCTTATGTCCATAGTTAAAACAATAATTGTACAGTTATTCATGTCATCTGTGCATTTCCAAAGTGAATAGAAGATGAGGACCCCAAAACTCGTTTTCCCACCCCACAAAATAGGGAACCGCTGTCGCTAAAACTTTGGCACCATAAAATAGTTTAACGACATAGAACCTTTTAACACAAACGGTATATTGTGCGACCAGACCGATTTAAAATTTTACAATAAAAAAATGTATTGAATGCAAATAAACCAAAACCAGCCAGAATAGTGGCTGGTGCAACTTAAGGGGTTAACCTTTATTTTTGTGCTTTAATGGCGACCATGAAGAAATGTTATTTAAGAATATTGTGAGAACATTTTGGTCTTTTATATCAGGATATTTTTCATGCAAAAAATATTTTGAATGTATTTATTGCACATTTATTGCATATTTATACACTATATGACCAAAGGTATCTGGACACTCCTTTGTCTGGGTCTGTTTTTAATAGTTTGGGCTAAGCCCAAGTTGCAATGAAAACTAATCTTAATGCTACAACATTCAATCACATTCCATACAATTCTATGCTTCCCCAACAATTTCGGCAAGCCCTGTCCTATTTCAGCATGACAGTGTGTCCGGGCACACAACAAGGTCCATATAAAAATGATTTTGTCGAGAATGGTGTGGAAGAATTTGACTGGCCTGCACAGAGCCTACACCATTGGGATCAATTGGAAAGGCAACTGTGAACCAGGCCTAATCGCCCAAAGAGTGCCCGACCTCACTAATGCTCTTCTGGCTGTATGGAACAAATCTCTTCAGCAATGCTCCAATGTCTAGCATAAAGCCTTCCCAGAAGAGTGGAGGCGGTTTTGGCAGCAAAGTGTGGACCAACCCCATATTAATATCCATTATTTTGAAGGAGACGTTTGGTGTCCACATACTTTTGGCCATGTAGTGTATTTTCACAGCATATATTTACATACATTTCAAATATACTGTGAAAATATAGTTAAATATCAAAATTCTAAATTCAAAAAATAAAAATGGGCTGTTTTTGCCTATCTATGGTATGTATTTACATATATACATATATTTAAATATATTACTTTTCCATATGGGTTATGCTTGAATTCGGCAATTTCTCTTAATTTTCATTACAAGTACATAGTTGGAGAAAAAAAAATTAACTTGAGACTCTTGAAGCAAAAATCAAACCGTTACATTTAATGGTAATTTACATTTTGATTTTAACTTAAATTTGAGTGATTATTATTTCTAAAACTTATAACATATTTATGCATAATTGTGTTACAGACAAAGGTAATCTTCCCTGTCTTTAACATTCATATGAATCTCATGTGATCCTTTTGAAAATAACAGCTTTAATGCCACAAGTTTTAATGCCTTTCAAGTTCCTTTCCCTGATCCAAAGAGGTTAACAGATAGCGTGTGAAAAAATGATTGCTATCATAAGAGTAACAGGTGAACCTGTCCCGGATCCAATGAGATAGTCAAATAAGAGCCTCTACGAATGTGTATAAAAAGCTAACGGTTTATCCATCTGAGCAAGCTGAAAACATGGCCTTCTTGTGGATTCTCTCCTGCCTCGCTTTTGTGGGCGCTGCTTACGGTAAGGAACAGAGCAGATCTTTGCGTTAATCTGTTGGTTAGATGTGGTTTACTAGCATTTCAAACTATTGAATTGTGTTTCCGGTGTTTTAGACTGGTAATTTGTTTGTGAATATCCATTTTTGTAGGCTGTGGTGCTCCCGCCATCCCCCCGGTGGTGAGTGGCTATGCCCGCATTGTGAATGGGGAGGAAGCCTTGCCCCATTCCTGGCCCTGGCAGGTGTCTCTGCAGGTAAACCTCCATCCTAAAAATATCATTATATATTAATGAGCTGATCCCCACTTTCTTAAAATGGGGGATTTATAACACAAAAACATGCCTCAAGTAAGAATTTATGTCTCAAAATGGGAAGCAATATGACAAAACGATGCTAGAAAGGAGTACATGACATTGGTTACTCGTTGTAACAGTTACTCTTGAAGTCTGTTCTGGTTATAAGGCAGCTGGCCTGCTTTGACGCCCAATTATTTTTTCTGGGCATGGTAGCTCTCCTGGCAGGCTGTTTCAGTGTGTTGCAATGACTGAAGAAGCCAGGAGAGAATAGGTTACAGTGTGACAGCGCAGTGTGAGCCAGCTTGCTAGTAAATCAGCGGATTTCTTCCAGGACTACACCGGATTCCACTTCTGCGGCGGCTCCCTGATCAGCGAGTACTGGGTTGTGACGGCCGCTCACTGTGGCGTGAAGTGAGTCTACTGACGCAAACCTCCAGGCTATTATAAATCAGTCACGCAGTGTTATTACAATTACTTTGACTGCTAAAATGAAACTAACCGACTGTATATGTCACAGAAAAAATAAGAATGATATTAGACCCTGAGTAGCCAAAATGACAAGAAATAATTTGTAATATAAGACTGAATGCTTCAAAATAATACAAAATCATACAGCAGAATAAAACTAGAATGTAGTATAATAAACGTCAGTGTGGTTGCTTCAGCAGTTTTTATGTTACCTGATGAAGACTTTAGACAGCTTTAGCACCTTAAAGCCTTACCAGTCTTACCTTACAATCATTATTGTAAGCATTAATTTAGTTGGCATGATAACTATAGCATGGTAAGTAGGATACATCAGCCAATGGTTTATTATCATTATTATCACCATTTTGTGGTACATAGGCAAGCTATAAAGGGCAGCCTAGTATGGCATGTCTAGGTTAATGGAGGAGTAGGAGGAGTAGCATGCAATAATTTGGGTGGAAAGAAAATAAGAATAAGAATAAGTATGCAAGAGAAGAGGCATTGGGTTGCTGAAGCAACCACACTAACGAATGCCAAATATTTTTTTCTGCAGCAACATACAATATAGAACATTAAATTGTACACAAACTCAACACTGCTTTATGATATTTATATAGTGCAAATTATTGATCTATAAGAGCAACATTGATTTGCATTATATTATCATACATAGTAACCAGCAGTGCTCTGAAAGAGCTACACTTTACGACATGATCAGATTAATGATGAGACATGCAACAGGATCAAATTGTACATTCCAATGTTCAGCATTGCGTTGGTTGCCCGGTAGAAAATATTCTTCATCTGTTTTGTTTCAGGACTTCTCACAGTGTCATCCTCGGTGAACACGATCGGTCCTCCAATGCTGAGGGCATCCAGACCATGAAGGTTGGCCAGGTGGGCAACACTGGCTCCTTCACTTCATCTTCAGCAGGAGTTCTGCAGTTCTGAGCGTTGCTTTCCTATTGGTTTAAGATAACACGTAGCCCACTGGCTTTGGAGTTTGGATGTTGTGTAAAAAACTTTAAATGGCAAGACTGCCACCAAACTGTCCCTGTGTTAACGTAAAAGGACCTTCCGTTAAGTGATTGAAGTTTGCCAGTCACTGAACACATCCCTAAAGCATAGCCCCCTATGTTCCAGGTCTTCAAGCACCCCCGCTACAACAGCTACACCATCAACAACGATATCACCCTGATCAAGCTGCAGAGCCCTGCTCAGCTGGGCCCCCGTGTGTCTCCTGTGTGTGTGGCTAGGACTGGCGACAACTTCCCTGGAGGGATGATGTGTGTCACCTCTGGCTGGGGCCTGACCAAGTACAATGGTACCTGCCATACCCGCCATCTGTATGGTACACTGTTGCTGTGCTGAGAGTAAAGGAGCTTACAATTATAGGATTCTTTTCACCAAAACAATGATTAGCATGAAAATGCTCTTTGTCGCTGCACAGTAGATTAACTTGGAATTACTTTTTAAAAACATGTTAAAACTAACATACAGTAGACAAAAAACACTATATTATTACTTTAAAATTCTAGCTTGATATATAAAAACTATACTTTTTGTAGATGAACCACTATAATTCTGAGTTCATGTGGGGGAGTACTAAGTAATATTTACTTTAATACTAAGCACTTAGTATCCATATCCTACGTTTAGATTGGAATTTTAGATTTTTGTCGATGTGAAACACAAGCTTGTATACAAGGTTGACCTCGGACAAGTGCTCAGCTCAGGAGAAAGTGGTGGTTTGTTGATCTGTGAAACCTGGCTTTTCTTTTCATTATAGCTCCTGACACCCCTGCCCTGCTGCAACAGGCTGCTCTGCCCCTGCTGACCAACACTGACTGCAAGCGTTACTGGGGAAACAAAATCACTGACCTGATGATCTGCGCCGGAGCCTCTGGTGCTTCCTCCTGCATGGTAAAAAATCTCAAAGCTACACCAAGCATATTCATCACTGGTTCATACATTCAAAAATCAAAGCTATCATTAACTCGTACACCGATTATAGCCATCGCTGATTCATTCATCAATACATTCACCAATTCCAAACGGCATGTGGTCAAGCCATGACACCCTGTGTGTTTTGATGCATTTCAGGGAGACTCTGGTGGCCCTCTGGTTTGTCAGCAGTCCGGTGCCTGGACTCTGGTTGGTATCGTGTCCTGGGGCAGTGGCATCTGCTCTACCAATTCCCCTGGGGTTTATGCCCGTGTCACCGAGCTCCGTGCTTGGATGGACCAGACCATTGCTGCCAATTAAAGCCGTCACTGGTTGCGTTCAGTTCACTTGTCATCAATAAAGATGTGTTAACATGGAAAAAATCCTTCATGTGTTTTGTATGCCTTGGAAACAAAAATACATGGTAACACAAACTCCAGATTCCACATCTCAACTGGTGACTCTGTGTTCAAAGTTTTGGACATTGTCATATGTTTCTAAATAACAGATCAAAATGAATATCTTTAGAAATTTGCCAAAAAATAAAAAAAAGAAAAGAAAAAACATGGAAAAGCTCTCTCAAAATAAAAAAAACCCTACTATAACACACTGCCACAGTGCTCAGGAAGGTCCTGGAAAAGACCCAAAGAAATGCTTGTTATGTTTGTGGGGCCTGTCATGTGAGTTGGGCTCATGCTGAAGGAATGATATTGTAACATGTCTGTAACATGTACATAGCATTGCATTTTTTGTCATATCACATAAAGCCATTCATGCCTACATGTCTGCACACATTGGTTAAGTAGAGTCCTATGAAGCAGTTACCAAGGTACCACTGTTTACTTTAGTCCATGTTTTTTACATTTACATTTTAGGTATTTAGCTGATGCTCCTGTCAACAGTAACTTACAATTAGACCAAAAAAAGTAAAAGCCATGAAAAGGTGATTCATAAATCACCAACTTCAACAATTTACTGGTTAATGGCAAGTTTAATAATCCGGCCATAACACCCTAGCAATAGGTACTTCTTTATCACTAGAATTAACCCGTGGAAAGGGAAAGCAGAGAGAGGATTTTTTGGCTATGGGGAAAATATAGGGTAGATAGGAGAATATGTGGACGAGGGGAATGGGAATCAAGGTGGAGAAGAGGAGAATCAGAATCATCAACTTGGTGATCCAAATCTTCTAATGTATAGCTGTGCAACTCCATTGCTGTTCCTGACAAGAATAGACCAGGTTCTGGAAAAAGCCAGGGCTCACCATAGTTAGTGAGGAACCTTGTGTCAGAATAAACTTATTTCCAGTAGGCTGGAACTCACCTTTGCAACAAAGCAAGCACTAATCATTCTAGTATCTGTGATGGAAGATTCCGAATAAACCTGAGGGCAAGATATTTGAGTTTGAGTGAGAAATCTTAACCAGTTGCCCCTGGAGGTATGCAGGACCAGTGATCATTCAGCACAGATGACAGTGTATTAGGCTTGGTCAAAGTAGGTAACTTCAGTAAAGTTCACCTTTTTTCTTCTCTGGAGAGAAGATATCTGTTGCTTCATAGATTAGGATGGTTATCTTCTGCACGTTCCGTTCTGTCCTCCCTACTCACCTGTTTAGCCCAAAATCCGGTAAACTACATCTTGATGTATGGTAACCTTTCAATTATAATTTTTTATTTATTTTAAGTTAATAATAAATTGTTTTTCTGATGTTCATTTCACCCTTGTTTCAAGCATATGGTGCCTTATCTAATGGTACATCCATAGTTTCTCTGTTACTGTAACTTGGGTGGACTTCGGGTCATAACTGCCAAATATATTTAAAACCGTGCCTAAGCAAGAAGTGAAATTGTGGAAAAGAATTTAGAACTCTGCTCTATGGATGATATAAATAAAAGGACAAGGAATGGTCTTGTAATAAACAAATGAGACTTTAGGGTAATTACCTTGATGGGGAGTATGTCTGCAATTTCCTTTCTGATTTCAAACAATTGAAAAGCACAACGGCCAGCCACTGGCATCCAACCTTCAAAAGCAAATTAAGACACCAAGAAGACAGCGTATTTTGCCTTTGCTTTAATCTGAGCCACCAAAGAAGGGAATGCTATATCACACATCGCAAAAGCAAGATAAGTATTTACAAAAGTAGTTACACGTGAGTACCGATACAGTCCCCAGATTGCAAAGGCATGAAATTGAGGCCAAACAGGGCCTGGTTGACCTTGCTATTGTAGAAACGGTGTACAATCAGGGGGCGGGTCAAAGAAAGGGCGCTATGGAGTAGCATTGGGCAGGAGAGGGTATGCTAGTGACGCCCGTGCAGACAGGGCCCTCCTATCCGGCGGCAGTAGCAGATGGCGTTGAAAAAGCGGCAGTAGCAGGTGTCGCAGGGGTCGCAGCAGGGCAGCTGGTGGCCCAGGCAGGACTCCTGGTGGCGGAAGCAGCGGCGGGTGTTGCGTAAGCCTCGCCTCTGCAGGCGGGCCAGCCCAGACACGTCCTGCAGATACGGCATCAAGGGAGAAGCTTTATTGTTATTGTTATTATTATTATTATTATTATTATTATTATTATTATATATTATTTATATTAATTAGTCTTAACATATATTTCATTATAGTTTAGTTTTAGAACTAATAATTTTGGTACTGCTGAATATAATTCATACACAGACGACTCCATTGTTCACGCTAGCACTCAGATTTTGTATTGGCTTAAAAAAAAAAACAAACGAAAAAAACACAACAGGATTTTAATGAAATTCAAAGAAAATCATATTTCAATGAAGTGTTATTTTCCCAATCTGAAAAAAAGTTGGAACGCCCCAAATTTAAAACCCTTGAAGGCCAAATTATTGCTTCATTGGCATAGCATGTGTTTCGAAAGCAAATGCTACAAAGAACAACAACAATTATTATATTATGAATAAAAATAAAATAAATAAATAAAAATATATACCTCCTCCCCATTGTTTGATTCATGCTCAACATCAAGGTTTTCTCCATTTTCAGTGATAAAAGATGCTGGGTAAAGTGATGAGTACTCTCCTTCACCTGAGAGAAGAGCACATCCAGTCAGTATCATTGCCGTCAACAGAATTACCTCAGTTAAAACTGTTCCACATTCACAAATTTAATACAACATGAGCCCAACCAATGTAGCACGCTATAAAGTTGTGGGTGGTCAAGTCAATTTAAATGTAAGGCTCTATTTAGCGGATGCAGCCTATTGTAGCAGTGGTTCTCAAACTCAGCCCTGGTGACCTCTGTGTATGCTGGCTTTCATTCAACCACAATTGCAATCCGAGAATTTTAACAAGCCATTTATTATTATCAACTGAGCCAGAAATTGACTATAACAAAAACATACACAGGAGCGTTTCTTTGGGCCAGGAGAGAATTTGAGAACAAAGCTGACAAAGGCCCTTCAAAGGCCATTCTCTCGGGTTTGTGGAGTGGGCTGAGTTGGTTTTCTGGTGGGTGTGGACAGGTGAAAATGCATGGTGTGCTGATATTCTAGAAGATTCAAAGGGTCTGAAAACTCTATCACTGGAAATGCATCATTTTAGTGCAATGGAAACCAAACATCAGAGAGAAAAATGTTTCAGTGTCTTGACCCATGTCTAGATGTTTAGATGTTATTACAAAAACCACATCATATTAAATCTATCACAACAAAGGAAATAATCACGATATATTTATCATTATTTTCTGTATTATATTCAAAGAAAGAAAAGAGACATATGATTGAAAATAGAGCAAAGAATGAGTCAAACCAATTTTTCGTAATCAGCTGATAATTTCCTTGCTTCTTAGATCAATGTCATCAATGCAGTTCTGTAGTTTAATGAGCAAGATAACAAATACTGTGTGTGTGCAGAGAAATAGGTAAACAGTGTCACCTCGCACAAAGGTACACCCCATTCACATGAAACTGAAATGATGTAGTAGGGTGTATTTGCACATTTATAACAGAGTAACTTGCTGTAAATAAACCATAGAAGTCGGAGTTGATAAATCTATGAACTACATTTTGCATTAAAAGGGAATGATGAAAGCGCCCTGATTGGCCACTGCAGTCACACCCATACCCCAGTCCATTACCCACAGAAATGCTGTCTCGATGTACCATGAGTCACTTTGCATTGTGTGAAATTGTGTCTGTGCTTGTTCTGGTGCTTTCCAATTGCCTTTGCATCCTCAAAATATAATCCCTAGAATATAAGAACACAGAGACCTTACCTGCTTGTGCCTACCTCATTGTTTAATGAAAAAGCTTTAAATAAATTTACTGGTTTGTCAACAAAGACAGCACTATGCTGGTAACGTCATGAGGTGTTGACATCTATTTACTGTACATTATAAAATAGTGAACACGGCCCTTTAGCAAGCAAACCCCAACTGGTTTATTATTCTATACACAGTCTACAGTCTACAAAAATGCTTTCCTAGCAAAATTGATATGGCTTTGGATTGTGTGCTACATATTGTATTTGACATACTGCTTCTAATGTAGAAAGATGAGTCTAACAAATCATGTGGTGCGATAGAATCAATGTTGGGTAGTTCAAAATTCTGGCAAAAGATACACAAAACATTTAACAAAGTGTGACTTTTAGCTTCTAACACCTTTCTTAGTTGTAGATTTACATAACAGGTCTACTAACCAAGGTCAGGCAGAAAGGACTCTTCGGCTCTTTGAAGCTGACTGGGTTGAGTCTCTTCAAATTGGGTATTGGCATGGACAGCCCCAGCTGCCACATGGATCAAATGAAGGACCAGCCAGAACGCCATAATTGAGTTCCACATGTTGATTTCCGCAGAATACAAGTTGACCAGAGAAAAGTGATTTCTTGCAAACTCGCAAATTCTAAGCTGTTGGCAAGAAAAGAAGGAAGGAACTTAATGGGCAACGCACAGAGCGTCACAATAAGGGCGTACCGCACAACCCACACAATCCGGTTATTGTATGGGACGTACGTGAAGCCTGTGAAGTTTATTTTTGTTGGCCTTTTGCAGTGCCATAATTTATTTTGGCACATATGGTTTTCATTTACTACAGAACTCTCAATATTGTCCACGTTTGATGATTTTTAGACACTTGATAAAGCTTTTATTATATTTACAAAGAATGAGTCCTCTAGGCTGCAATGGAAGTGCCTCAACTAAAGCAGTTTTGATTAAATGCCCAGGCCCTTAACCAACAAAAACATGATTGTACATGTGAGCGCAGACATACACACAGACACACACAATGGAAAAGTATTTCCACAAAATTACATAGTTGTTAAACTGTTATATCATGACATAAATAGCATAATGCACCTTTGGGAATAAAGAATCACATTTTTTTTTCAGAAGCAATTTCATTGTTCAATTCAAATAACTTTATATTATTGCATAAATTTGTTTCCAAAAAGATTTTTTTTTTAAAGAATATTTGATTACTAAAGAAGAGTCCACTGCAAAAATAAAAAAAATAAATCACTCCAAAATAAAAGAAAGAAAAAAACTTTTTTGTGACTATGATTTTGAACATGGCCTCTGAACATGAATATCTTACTTAAAATAATATTCCTTGATCATATAAAAAGTTACAGAGTAAAGCAGTGACGTAGTCATTTTATGTGACTTATAAAATGCTGTAAACATTTATTTCTATTATCAGAAACTGAGCCATTTCTATCACAACAACAACAAGAGCAAAGCCATGCTATCTGCAATCATTTCAGATTCAACAGAACTGATAAGGGCAAACTGGCTATGAACAAATCAAATCTGTACTGAACAAGCAGACTTTGAGGTTAACAGGAACTTAAAAAGATGGAAATCTGGCCTACCTGCTGTCCCTCTGGTCTTCTCAAAGTGTCATACTCAAAGGGAGACTGAGGTCCTCATTTATAAGGCCAGTCTGGGAGAAGGTCAATGGACACATGATCTGAGTCAGTGGGTGGGAGGTGTGGTTTAAGTGTTTTGGTATTCTCTTCAATGAAGGGGTTCCAGCTTGCCAGCCCGTCAGTCATGCCACGTAGATCACACGGATATGCATGTGTACTAATATGTACTAATGTGTACAAATGCCTGTGTAAGGGGAATTTATTTAACAACTTCCTGTTTTCTGGAAAACATCTTTAGAGGCAATCTGTAATGTTTTCACTATCACTGTTACTCCAGGCATTTGCATTTGCAATCTGGTGTCGCTAGTCCTTTGGTCCAGGGTACATTTGTCATGTGGGAAATGTACTGGGTGGATAAAATTACAGTGAGTTTGGATTAGGTTTGGTGAGGAAATAACATTCATAATCTTGACAGCTACAGAATCAAATGATGCGTTGGAATGGTGATCCCTTACAATTACAATTTAGTCACTTGGTTGCCACTTACAAAAGAACATTTCAATTGGTAAATAAACACCACAAGAGATAGAGATTATCCATTACAATTTCCTGTACCACCATCAAGGTACATATCTGAAGACTTGCAAGATAAAGGGAGAAAAGGGGTCTGTTTTTTTTAAAATAGAAACATTGAGGTGTCGTCAGAAAGGTTTTTTTTGGTGCTTGCAGAAAGCTACCAGTGAATCAGCTTTTCTGACTGATCAGGGGGAAAGAGTAGAAAAGAGCTGGAGAAGAGGAGAAAAACACAGCGTGTTTGACGAGATAGGACAGCCAGCTGGCAAGACGATATTTACGAGTACATCGTGTATTCACTATGTAATAGGAAGGGGCAGTACAATTCCCACCTTGGTGTGCCAGTGCGAGTGACTTGAATGGAGCGTGGACAGCCACTGGGAACCAGTGATGGGTCTTTACAAGTGGCGCAGTGTGTGGAGAAGACAACTTTCTCTCCCGCTTCTTTTATTTAGTGATAACCAGCCAAGTATTCACCCTTTACCTCAAAATCGAAATATTAGTGGGAAACAGCCAGACTGAGTGACTTGCAGCTTGACCGGTTGTTCGTACAGTAGCGCATGAGGTATCAAAGGAAGGCGTCTTAATTTTCAATGTTTTGGTGATGATGTACAGTGCCGCGGAAAATCAGCTTGACGTGCAGCAACCCATTTTGTGCACACATCTTAATATTTCAGCCCTCTGCTTGTATTTCTCGCTCAGTACATTTTATAGCAACCTTCAAATGGGGACATGCTGTTCCATTCTATTAAAACATGAACACATTACTGCGTAGAATCATTTTTTCCTATTTTCCCTGGAAAAACAAATTGTTGAAAGCCTTGTTATTGCGATTCAGTGATGTGACGGGACATAATTGGTGAAGTTGCGTATTCTCCGATTTAAAAAATAAATCAATAAAAACATGCCTTCTAATGGCTCCCCCTCTATCTATTTTGTGAAAATGCAAAAAAAAAATGCAATTACAGTTTACTGAAAATATTGACATGAACAAACATTCATCACAGGATGTTTCCTTCATAAATGACAGAGAACAGGATGTTAAATGAAAAACATTCATTGATTGAAGCAAGGATGTCTTAAAAAGACTCTCATAAGCTCTGTCCATTTGTTGTTCATTGCAGGTAATTGAGCATTTTAAAGTGGAATGTATTAGTGAGCCATAAGTCCAGCATAAAGGCAATACTGATGTGTTCAGCTGTTGGCTGTGTAACTGCTGACCATTTGCGTTACTATTCGTATTAATTATTTATATTATTCTGATGTAAAATACTTGATTTATGTTTAGCTTCGGTTTATAGTTTTCAGAAAGCTAAATCATTATATTTTTAACAATTGATGCAGTATTATCTACAAACCTTTTTTTGGGTCACTGGACATGTCTCAGTATTACCAGTGTTTGATTCTTTGGTGTAAGGTATGATAAAGCCACAAATAATGCAAAAAGCTCATTAGGGACAGTTTACTTTTCAGAGTTTTGGATATTATTAGCTTTACTGTGTGTTTTCAGTTGGCCCAGACAGTATTTGAAGTCCCAATTCCAAACAGCAAGACTCTACTTTCTATAAATGACCATAAGTAATGCAACAATTAAACAATCCATTAACCTCAAGCATTATATTGATGAAAAATGTACTATTTACTTTAAGAATGGGTAAAAATGAAAAATGATGTTGGCCAAATGTCTTTGGCATTGTGTGGAGCAGCTGTGTGGAGCAGCCCAAATAACCGTGAACTCAAGCTTAATACAAATACCCCTGTTTGGCTGAAAGTCTCTATCTGTAACCCTTTTTACTTTTCTAAACTAAAAAAAATAGTTTTTCTGGAGCAATGAATGTCTGAGTTGAGTAATTCTCAGCATGCTGGCATGCCAGCCACTGGGGCGCATACATGAAGGGATTAAAGGTCCTGCTGCAAGTTCTATCTCTGTATAGAAGCATGGGGTGTCTTGGGGGTTTCTCTCCTTTGAAAGTTTTATTACACGTCACAACAGATTCATTGGGGGTCAGAGACCTAGCATGGCCATGGAGACCACAGGAATAATGGTTTTCTCTTGGTCTTCCTGAACAAATATCACCTCTGTTGTTTGAAGCAGAAGTGCACGTTCATTTTTATAGAGATATTCAATAGCTGAGCTGGATTACCTCCCAACCTATTCATGTTACGTCTTGCTAGATAGAGGCTAAAACCATACATGTTTTGATAATATCATAATGTGTAGCTCTGCTTCCAACAATACAAGGCACATTTAAAAACGTGAATTTGTAAGCTTTCAGATAAGCCCGTCCTGATCTCTGTAACATTCTTTATTTGTTAAGGTTTGTACCTTCATCTTTTAATTAGACCTTGAATATTTGTTGTGGCTTAATAACTATTCTAGTTGTGAGTTGTATATTTTGATAAAGATTGATCCAACAGGCTTCTTTGCCTATCAACTATTTTGGCAATTTAATTTATAATTGATATCTTTGATAATAATTACCAAATTAAATCAAATAAATATATTTTATTTGTTGCATAAGTGAGAAGTTTTAACTGTTGATGCACTTGTATTTGGTATTCAGAATGCCAAACATTAAACAAGGCTGAACATAAAGTAAACAAACAAACCGTCTCTTCTCTGACACTGAAATATTGTACCAAATACCATCGCAACTTCACACACGGTAAAATATTCAGTATTAAATCAACTGGACTCATACGTACTCAGTTAGAGTTGAATTAACACTGGCAATTTTACTGTGTATGTAAAACATAGAAAGGCAAGTAGGCTACTGCAGACGACTCTCATGTATTAATCCAACACAAGCAATACTGATATTTGTTCTATATTGCAGCCCAAATACTGTCGGTTGCATTCAAAAATAAGTGAGAGATGCTGGAGCGAACTCACAGGCACAACAAAGGCTGACCACCAGATGTTCTATGCCAGTATTTGTACTATAGCAACAACCAGTCGGTTTTGACAGGAATTGGCAGGAATGTGAAAGAGAATGTAACTTTGTCTGACTGACCAATGAGCTTATATTGAAAGCCAATGGAGAATGATGTTTGCAAGCTGATGTTAGATTAATATACAATCAAAATATATGAATATTTACATGAATATTCAATAATAATGTTGAGAGCTAGTTTGAAAGATAGATAGCTGCCCTTTCTATCTGTCAGAAGTGTATGAAAATGTGAAAATTTGATCGAATTCATTATTATTGAGTCTGGCAGAGTGGGGAAGCTGCCAGACTTCATGTCAAAGTATCAGTTTAGAAATCAAATTGGTGTCACAACATCTGTTTATGTGATGTTGTGATGTTAAAGCACTTGGTTTTAGGCTGCTTTATCTTGTGGGTGGGGAGTTACTGACAATTTTTCATAATGAAAACTCAACCATGAAAGTATATTTTGAAAAATAAATTGATGTACCAAAATGTTTAGTGTCTGTGAGGTAAACACACTTTGTTTTAGACTGCTACAGCTTGTGGTTGGGAAGATATTGATGATTTTATTGAAAAGATTTATTAAAAATTTCAAAATTTCATAAAAATAAATATAAAAATAAAGGCTTTAAAAAATAAAATGGGTGTGTCTCAATGCCTCTTCTGTAAACACTGGGGATTTTTGATTGCTACAATGTGTAGAAAGAAATGTATTGGCATATTTAAGGTTCGTAATTTTCTATCAAATACATGAAACACAGTTTTCAATTATGACTGTGGACTGAGGATAGTACCACAAACTATAAAACGAATTTCACAAAATTCACTCATTGTCACGTTTGCATTTTCATCAGAAGATTGCTGAGCAAATCCCATGATTTCTGATTCAAACCCGTGCATAGGCAATGTTTTAGTTTAGGTGAAATAAATTTTAAAAAAATCCAACTTGTGTATCTTGCTAGCTCCTCTACCATCTTGGTCAGTGATTGGTCACATGAAGCTGTCATGTGATCGCATTTCCTTGTACAGCCGGGTATCTTTTCGTCTGTTAACGATTTGCGGAGCTGTGTGGTAATATTGGAACGATTTTATTTAATCGGTTTGAGAAATAATCATGCCGTTCCCGGAGTTATATTTTAATGTGGATAATGGCTATTTGGAAGGGTTGGTGAGAGGATTTAAGGCTGGAATCCTTTCACAGGGAGACTATCTCAACCTTGTGCAATGCGAAACCTTGGAGGGTGAGTATCATAATTTAGGACTGATGCGAGGATACTGACAGCGATGCGTTTAAATACTGCTTGTCTAATATATATAAGTACATTTTGAAATATTGCTACTATTCTGCTCGATTTTTTGCTTGCAGAAGTTGACTAACGTTAGCTACTTGTCCCCCTGTCTCTCGTCAAAGGGGTCGGTGTGGATCCAGCGTTCAAAGGTTTTGGAACGCTGGATCCACATATCTGGGCCGTGGTGACACGACAGCGTTAGAAGTGTTCGTGTTATCGGGAAGAGAAATTACGCATATTTACCTGATAACTAGAAATATAAGAGACAGCCACAAGTACGTATCTGTCAAATTTTAGCAAGATATAATTTGTGACTTCAGTTGTTAAGCTAACGTTAAGCCAACGTTAACTAGCTAGCGAAAATGGTTGCTAGCTTCCTGGGTAGCTAACACTAGTCGACATTATGCACTAACGACTGTCCTCCAAATTATGCAGGAAGCTAGCAACCATTCTCATTAGTTAGTAGCTTAGACACGTTAAGTCGCAAATCTCACCTATCGCTAGCTAAAGTCTGACGTATCAATTTATGGGTCTGTGTGTATGCTACCTATCCATGAAATATGTAATTTAGTCTATTTCATTATGGGTAATTAACACATTATTAATTAATACTGAACAATTTGCTCACTCCTGTTCTGTAGACTAGTAATTTAGCCAGCAATGCTGAGACTTTATACCATTATATAATTTCGAAATCACAGGTTAATAGTTGATCAACGTTTGACGGCTTGCATTCCAGGGAATATTGTGTTCGAATAATGTTTAGTTCTTTCAAGAAGAATAAGAGCGTGCATGGCCTAAGTGTATTTTAATAGCGACTGTTATGGTCACTGACATTTTAATCGCTTCTCCGGAAATGAATGGAATGTTTTCAATTAGCAACCGTATGCTAACGTGAACTCCATTATACAGGGACGTTGTTTCTGTAAGGTGTGCGTGTCTAATTTGGATTTTCAACACCAAAAAAAAAAAAAAACATGCCTCGAGATGCATTGGTGTGCGCTGTTGTCACTGACATTCTGTAATTGAGGTTAATACACCAACTGCCTCTAATCTAAGGGGAAAATAAAGGTAAATTTAAAGGAAATGAACTCCCGGTCAACGGAGTAGAGCCTCCTCTGACATGGTTAATCAAGAATTAGAAAATGCCATTTAATTTATCTCATGTTTTCTTTGTTTTCATTAGACTTGAAGCTGCATCTGCAGAGCACGGACTATGGGAGCTTCTTGGCGAATGAGGCTTCGCCCCTCACCGTCTCTGTAATCGACGACAAGCTGAAAGAGAAGATGGTTGTGGAGTTCCGTCACATGAGAAACCAGTCCTATGAGCCACTAGCTAGTTTTATGGACTTCATCACGTAAGACCGAAAAGTCCCACTGTAACACAACACTGTCTGATATTGTGAAATGTATGAAGGACTGCTTCCTCTCTGAAAGTGTATGGCTGCAAAGCAAAACCACAAACACCCGTGATAAAATTAAACATGGCACAATTTTAAATGAAGCTGAATTTGCCATTTATAGAATGGATACTTTCTCACTTGTACACTGGCATACATATTATATCAGTTTTGGTAATCACTTAGGCAATGCGCCTTCTAATACATAATATTTAGCTTGCCTTCTGAATGAACTGTTAAGTCAAACCGTAACTCATTTCTGGGCTTGTCATGGGGTTGCGAATACAGTAGTCTTTTAACGAAGTTAAATACCACAGCTGCCTGTGACATTGTCATCAGCCATACCACCCTGTAGCCTTTCTTTCCTATGACTAAAGCTAATAGGGGCTTGGCTAGCATTGGTATTGACTGGGAGACCTCCCAGGGAAATCAGCTGGTGTTGCCTGGTCAATGAAGCCCGGTCTTCCCTGTGAATCAAGCACAAAACCAGCAAATTGGTATGAACATGGCCATGAGAACGCCATGCTTTGTGTGAGATCATGAATTAATGCCCTGACTCGGTATGATTGTTACAGGTGGTGTGGATCTTATTAAAAGTGGGGGAGATTCCTGGAAAATGTCTCAATTTGACTATATGGGTATCTATTCATCCCCTAGTGGTGTGGCCAAATGGACCCCCCCCCCCATGTATGATGAACCACCTGGTGAAAAATAGCTGCCGTGCATCACTCGCATACTATGCGTTCCTGGTTTTTCATATGGGTCCCCAGCCTCAGTGTAAAGCACTTTGAGGTTCAGAAAACTTTTCGCTTCTTATTCTTTTTCTTCTTATTTTTTAAACACAGTTATTCCCTGTGTTTTTTTTAGATTACAACAGGTGTGGACCAGAATTTAACCACAAAAAAATAATGACTCCTGTTTCTTTGAGCCTGTTGTCTTTCGGTTTCTGACATTTGTGTTGTTTATCGATCATGATGAACACTTTCAGTTCCCACAGATAATGATGTGTGTAATCTATTAAAACTGTACCTAATATTTTCTTCATTTGGAAATAAGGAAAACGTTTCCCCGAGCTACTATTTCTTGTCAGTTAATGCTTTGGAACTTAATTTTGACTTTACAGATTTTAAAACTGGTACTTAAATGCTTGTCCTCTCTTTAGGTACAGTTATATGATTGACAATGTCATCCTCCTGATCACGGGCACCCTGCACCAGCGTGCCATCTCTGAGCTGGTCCCCAAGTGTCATCCCCTGGGCAGCTTTGAGCAGATGGAGGCCGTCAACATCGCACAGACCCCAGCCGAGCTGTACAACGCCATCTTGGTCGACACCCCCCTCGGTAAGGAAATGGGTGATTCCGTTACCATTCAAAAAAAAAAAAAAGAAAGAAAACTTTATGTAAATGAGGTGAATGCCTGTATTCATTTTTTGATGTTTTGACACATTTCAAAACGCAGAGATATCAAGTACAGTCAGAAAAACTACAGAGAACCTACAACCCTCTGGCTTTTCAGGTTAAACTTTATAGTCATCAGTATCCCAGAATATTACCAGTTTCATTAGAGCTGGAAATGCATCTTTTTACTGCCACTATAGTAAGCTTTCATGTCTGGAACTTCAAATGTACGGTATTATTTCCTCTGCTGTTGTTTAAAATATGGTCTTAGTCTTGATTCAGGGCTGCATTTTGTCACAAGGTTTTCTGGGAAATAGAGTTAGTTTGTGTGAAATGACAAGGGTAGTGTTGCTTGACTGCGAAAGCAGCCATGACTGAGATCATGCTTGATGTATGCTTGATTGTCCCTGTGTATGCTGGTTTAGTCAAAGTTAATGTGAAAATTTATCATTTGCTATCTGTAAACCCACACTCTCAGCTATTTCTGGAATAATGTGGCCTTCAGAGGGTAAATTGTTTTTAAATAGATGTAACTAGGCTAATTAAGAACAATTTGCGTCCAATTAAGAACAATTAACAGCTTATTAAAATACAGAGCCTGTTAATATGGTTGGAACAAAAACCTGTGTACACAGTGGGTCCCCAAGGCTACTAGGGTTGATAAACACTTCTCTAGGCCATTTCCTTCTCAGTCTTGAAAATTTAAATAGCCTACATTCTTTCTGTGATGCTGGAGGAGGACAGTTTGCCTGGCAGTGAACTGTAGACCTTTGGCTAGAAGGCTATAAGCTATTAGAGTTCCCATTGCTTTTTGTAGTGTCGGTTAAAGGCTGCTCATTGTCTTGACCATGTAATCGGTGTTAAGACTGTTTTGGCTTGACCTAGAAGTGAAGGAAGCGCTGTGTCTAATTGTGTATAAATCGGTTTGAATGGTAACTCCTGTAATGTATGTACAGGCATTCCATATGGCGCAGCTCTTAATGGCAACATGCATAATGCAGTAGCTAGCACATTAAAACAGACAGATTGTCTTTTTCCTGTGACTGGTGCATGACTGAGATGAAAAAGTGAGAACCAAGTCAGAGGGAGAGTGAGTTCAGGGATTCCATATATGGCAAATGCATGTTTTTTTTTTTTTTCTTTTTCTCAAATCTATATGTAGGCACTCTACTCAAGCTGATTCACTTTTCACTGCATGCAAAACTGTAAACTAGTAATATCTTGTCTAGATAGTGCAATAAATTTTAAAAAAAGTCCTTGTGATATTGTTGTAGAAAAATAAAACCGGAACAAGAAACATAAAAAAAAACTTCCACAAAATAGCGTGCAAATATACATGTCCATTCATATAAAAAATATAGTGTCATTATGCATAACAGTGCACAGTGATGCATAATCCTGCCTTGTCATCCGGCACTGTGTTCAGCCTGAACATGAACACCCCAAGGATCTTTACAAAATGGCAAACTGTTCCATGCACTGATACATATCTCTTTATCAGAACAGGCGATTTGATGTTACATGTATATAACTTTCATAGTTTTGAAAGCAAGCTGCAGTACAAGTCAAAACAATTTCAGAAAACATTGTTATAGACACTAGAGGGCGCCAGACATTGTCACTCACACCTCTGGAAAACTGTAAGAGGACTTAGTTTTAGGTGCAAGAAACCTGTAGTTTGCATAATTTTCCCTGATAATTTATGTTTGTTCATCAAAATCAGGTTATCAGTTTTAAGTTGTCTGTATGTGTTACATTGAACAAATCAGAATGGCAACGCAATATTCTAAATTCAGCACAATTGCATATTTATATCAGTCTCCAAGGACCATCTTAAGATAATCCCGAAGTTCCTTTAAATACATTGTTTATTTAAATATTTCATGTATTTAAATTGAAAAGCGATTTCTGTCACAAATACTGATTGTTCTAGTTTGCTCTGGCTCCCAAGGGCAGTTTGAAGACAGGACCAGGGGTCATAACATTAAAGACCCACTACAGGATAATGATTTAGATGCAGTGCTGTAAGTTTTACACAGAGTATGCTAAGTATCATCAGGTCTCTTATGATTGCATCAAGAACAGAAAATGGCATTTATTTATCTACACAATGCTGATGAGCGTTGCCTTTTCTCATTGTGTTACAGCTGCATTCTTCCAGGATTGCATATCTGAGCAGGACCTGGATGAAATGAACATTGAAATAATTAGGAATACCCTTTACAAGGTGAGCAGTACCATTCGTTTAAAAAAAATGTATAGCTGTGAGGTAATTGTTGTGTCTTGCTCTACCGTACAGCCTGTTTTTGTTACTACACTGATAACACTGACCACAGTGAACATGCTAAATGCTAATTCTTTTTTTCAGAGAAATTTCAATCATTATCTTATATTTTTAGGCATACTTGGAGGCTTTCTACAAGTTTTGCTCTTCCCTGGGTGGAACCACTGCTGATACTATGTGCCCCATTCTTGAAGTGAGTACAGTAAGAGCACACACGTCTCAACGTTAAAAAGCAGGTGCTCGACAAAGATTGTAAGACAAATTAAGAAAATAATCCGCACACTGCAAAATGCTTCCTTGTGCCAATTTAATTTATTATGGAATGCGAGGTTTCAAGCTACCACTGTCTTCATCAGACTTTTGAAAAAAGGCAAAAAAACAAAGCACCTCTATTTAACCTGTGTAAAAAGGTCACCTGACTGTTTATCGGACAAGTCATAAGAAAGAAGATTACCAAATTCAAATAAATAGCACACACTCAGTTATTGCAGCCTTGTAAGAGTAGACTACGCCACGCATGCTTTCTATTTGGGGGTTCAGGCCTGGTTTTTGGTCTTTTCTGCTGCTCTGTAAATCATCTTTGTGACAGCTTTCTGTGAAAACCGCTATGCAAAATAGATTTGATTTGATACATAAATAGAAGTAGCAAACACCACAGTCGTTAAATATGTATATACAATATAGTCTATGCAATATTTACAGTACGTGAACAGCATCGCGAAAAACAATGAATGATAAAAAAGGACATGAAAACAGCGACAACGGGGGACCAGTTTCTGCGTTTTTAAAGGGAAAATCACAACGTGTCTAGTGTCCATGCCAGAGGGGCAATGTGAATTCCCAGCTTCTCAAAAGAGATGCCCTTTGGATTTGCACAATTGTTACCGTAGCTCTTAAAGGCTTCAATGAGGATTTTGATTTACATGTTCCTTACGGACTCTGGTCCTATGTTGTGCCAATCGTATCAGGATGCATAGTTTTCAGGTGCTGTACTTTACACTGATTATTTGGTAAATAAAATGTTTTATTTATTTAGCTGTTAGCTGTGGTACATTTATTTATTACTTAGAGGTGCCTCTAACCTACTATACTGTCAGCAAATATATTTGTTTCTTCTATAAGGTCATGAGTGTATACTGTTTTTTTCGTGCAAAGTGAACGTAAGGGGTTTGTTGTAACGCGCTACGGTCTCCCTGCGTTTGCGCGCAGTTTGAAGCGGACCGGAGGGCCTTCATCATCACCATCAACTCCTTCGGGACGGAGCTCTCCAAGGAGGACCGGGCCAAGCTCTTCCCCCACTGCGGGAAGCTGTACCCCGAGGGCCTGGCCCAGCTGGCCCGCGCCGACGACTACGAGCAGGTCAAAGCCGTGGCCGACTACTACCCCGTGAGTTACCCCGCGAAAGCTTTCAGCTGAATCTGCTGATCTGTGTAGTCCCAGCTCAGAGAATGGTGCCTCTTAGTTGGTATGACAGGACGGAGTGTGTGCACAGTGGTAAGGAACTGCGCTTAACCGAAAGGTCGCAGTTCGATTCGGGTTGAAAACTGCCGTTGTCCTTGAGCAAGGTACTTAACTGCATGCTTCAGTATCTTATCCAGCTGTATAAATGATACAAGGTAAAGTGCTATTAAACAGTTGTGTAGTCGCTCTGGATAAAGATGGTCTGTAATGGGCTCTGTATGTAATAAGTCTGTATGAGTCTGCAGCAATTCTGGATAGTTAAAAACATTTAAAGCTGTTTGTAACAGCTGCTTATCAGCTGGCGACTGCATGCTTCATTTGCATATGTTGATTTCGATAATCTCGGCGTTCTGTCATTGTGTAAAGTAGCTCTACAGATGGTCAGCTCCATCGCTCCTACCGGTTTATAAATATTCACAAGGGTGCCCAAAGACTGAGCATCTATTCCCACTGTATTTTCCTCAGACACGCCTCGGAGCAGCTGAAAGATGTTTAGAATCTGTATTTGTGCATCTTGCAGGAATACAAGCTCCTCTTTGAGGGTGCTGGCAGCAACCCAGGAGATAAAACTCTGGAAGACAGATTCTTTGAGCATGAGGTAAGCAGCAGACCTTTCCTTAAAGGGGTGAACCCTCAGCAGAATCTTTGCCAACACACGTCTGAAAAATTAAATCTGGGAGGATAGCAGGCAATTGTGTACAATAAAAAGGGTTTTTCATTCGGAAAGATTTTTCATCTGTTGATGTCGAGCATCAGATAATTGAGAGATTTACAATATAGGTGTTATGAGTTATGTATTTTCGAGTTTTGGCAGCAAGGTCATGGTAAGTTTCTGCCGAAAATCACGTGGTTATTCTCAAATGAATCGATTTGACAGAATATCTCTAGGGTCACGAATGCAAAGAGGCAAGAGTCACAAGCGCAATTCGGCGAGGGTCAGCTAAGGGCCTTTTACGTATTTATGCATTTGACATTGTACACTTGCAGATCACGGTACACAATGTGTATTCGTGAATTGCATTCTGCATTTGCGAATCATGTTCCCTGTATTCACAATGCTTTGGCAGTTATCTCCATGTGTTTGTAATGTACAGTGGGCAGTTCCGTATAGGGAGAAAAGGGGAAGGTAGAGGTGCCTTTCTAAAATGGGATTTTTTTTTTTAAATGACCCGTCCGACTCCTTGCCTGGCAGGTGAAGCTGAACAAGCTGGCCTTCCTGAACCAGTTCCACTTCAGCGTCTTCTACGCGTACGTCAAGCTGAAGGAGCAGGAGTGCCGGAACATCGTGTGGATCGCCGAGTGCATCGCCCAGAGGCACCGCGCCAAGATCGACAACTACATCCCCATCTTCTAGCCCAGTCCCGCAATGCGTCGCGCCCGCTGGATTCCACACGCGGCGGTCCGCCGCTTCTTCGGCGTCTGGTCGTTTTTCGGAAGAAAAAAAAAATTGTCGCATTTACCGATTTGCATAGTTTACATCTTGATTATAGGTATTGCTCTTGAAAGTGAAATTCCTAATTCCCTCCCCTGGTCCCTTCCCTTTGAGTCCTTAATGTATTTAAATGCCTTTAGTCCAGTGGTTAGCATACCTTTTTTCTTTTTCGTCTCTCAAATCCCCAACTTTTCTGCAGGTGCATTTATTTATTTGGCATTTTTCAAAAACAGCCAGTAATGAGTAAAAAAAAAAAAATTTTTTTTAGGTTTAATGTACCCGATAGACAAACTACACTGAATACTACTCCATACGCTACTTCTCGCCTGCATTAACCCTCAGGAGCTGTTAACCTCTTGAAGAATGACACAAGTAGATAAGAATATCACTGAGATATTGGGTGTGGTGTCATTGCAGTACATAACCTTCACAGCCTATACCTGAAATGTAAAACTCAACCTGCCAGCGTTGGCTAAATCTCAAGATATGCTTTATTATAGAGCACGGAGCAGGTCTTGAAAGATTAATCCAATGGCGGATAATATGTCGAAGAGATTGCTGTCTGCACATTTGGCATTTGGCATCACAGAAGAAAAGTGTAAATGTTGCCGATTTAAAAAAACAAATGCATTCCACACCACCAAGCACTTTTTACCCCCACATTCACAGGCAGACAAAATATATCTTGTACATTTTTTCGCTGTCTAGCTTTTCATTCTCGTCTGCCAGTAGTCACAGTATTTTCTTTATGTGCAGGATTCTTTTGTGTCAGAATGTCCACACAATGTTTCAGCTGTGTCCAGAGCGATGTTTACATTTGAGAGGTACCGTTCATATAGTAGGTGTCGTGTAATGAATTCCATCCCAAATGTCTACTCTCTGATACGTAACTGCAAACTACTGTAGGTTCAGAGAAGTAGTTTGTCTGTAAATACTCAGAATAAGGTGATTTAATGCCAGACAGTGTGTTGCAGTAGTACACGGTGTAAATAACAGCATAATAAAAATTCAAGTTTATAAAACCAGATACATTCTGCAGCTGTTTTACAAATGACATCCAGCATAAAAGAGGTTAAATGTATGCGCTAGAGCCGGGGGTCCCAACCCTGGTCTTGGAGAACCCCTGGGTATACTGGTTTTCATTCCAACCCGCTCTTAATTAAGGTTATTTGAAGAAATGGGATTAAGTTCCATACATTTGTGCTGAAGCAGACTTTAGCACAGTACATTTTTGGCTTGTTACCAATTGTTTTTTTCATTTTCCACAAGTGGATTAGTTATAAATGGCCAGTTGTCCACCCTTTCAGCATTTAGGATCCATCAGTAAAATAATACAAAACATATCTTTCAAAAGGAACCCTTTTCCCCCCATGAATTACAGAAAATGTAAGCATTAGTTGCCTGAGAACTGATTTGACTGATTAAAAATTAATTGATTAATATGGAATATTCCTTTTTATATCTGATTCGGACATAATGTGCCATGATGAGAGAATAAACCGTCTTTCATTAGACACTTGCATTGAATTAAAAACAATTAAAGGGTCTTTGTACGTGCAGTTGTAACTTGGAATTAATGTTGACAATAAAACCAAAGTACACAGAGACCAGGGGTTCAGGACCAGGGTTAGGTAACCCACCTTTGCTATGGTAAACTTTGCTTTAGTAGGGACACCCTTTTCATGTAATTTCTGTGCTCATTGAATGCCATCTTGTCTAGATTGTCCACTGAAACTAAGATGTGTGTGAATTGTGCTCTTCTGCTCTGTAAACCTGTAGACTAACCATTATAAATTTAAATAATCAGATGTTAATTTATTGAAAGGAACAGATTTTAATGTTCTTGTACGAAGTTGAAATATGAAGCATTTAAATTGATATGCATATATTTTAATTTGATGACTTCTTCAGGTCTTTTCTCTTGTAAATATTCATATACTGCGGTCAGTGACTCGTGATTGAACCTCGAGTGTATTTCTTATTTTGTGATGTTTCCCACACATATGAGAGTATAAAGTGTATGTCCTGTTCCTGAAAGACTGTGTGTTGTACAATGTGTTTGTTTCTTCTATCTGTAGATTTACAGTTTTCGAGTTTCCCGCAATCTGTGTTTTGGTTAGCAACTATTAGCCAGTGTTACTGTATGTTACAGGTTATTGATTGCGGTGGCTTGCATTGCTGCCTCCATCTGGAGCCCCACTACATGAAATGATCAGAAGTAGTAACTGACCACTGGTTTATCTGCAAGGCACATCCCCCTAATTTTGACAGACATTGTTAACCTGGCCAGGCTTACAGTACAATACAAAGTCAGGCTGAAGGTCTTATGATACATAATACATGCATACAAAAAGTATTTGAAAAAAACAATATGAAGGTTTCTGTGTTTTGATGACCTGTCCAGGGTCTATTCCTGCCTCTTGCCCAATGCACGCTGGGATGGGCTCCAGCACCCTCCGCGACCCTGACCAGGTTAAGCGGGTATAGATGATGGATGAATAGATGGATGTGTTTTCATAATTTTCTGTTACTGAGAACTGTTGTGATGTTCCCATTTTCTATTTGAGCGTTTGATTTAATAGAATTTGTGTGACCTTGTTCATTGTATTCTTAACAATGGGGCAAAATTGAAATCCTGATAGCTGGCTTTACAAAAATATCATAGTTGCACTTTCTTCCCTTGTGCCACTAGAGGGCAGTGTTTGGCTGGTTATTGTTCTCGGATTCACGGGTGCCACAGATGCCATCGATGAATAACAAAACACTAGAGCTAAATGGAAGCTCCTGTGATATGCCTGTAACCTCAGCCTTCACATAAACATTTGTCAAAGTATGATTCAGGGGAATGTAAGAATTCAAAAATGTTAGATTTAATTGTCGAGTAGATTAAATGTGGAAATTTCTGAAAGATTACTTCATAGTCTTCAATTTAAGGTGAAATTTTACTCAAATTCAATTTTTGATGTGCCTTTGTTAATGCTCTAGTATATATGCAACAGTAGAACCTTGGAGATGAAATCCTCAGCAGTTACTGACTGCTCAACTGAACGTGCTATGAAACTAGAAGTGGGATACACAATTACGCCTTGCCAATCTGTTATTACTGATGCACAAAGGTGAGAATTAGGGTTAGAACTAAAACGAGCAGCTCTTCCCCAAGCATGTCAACGTCTGCCCTCTGCAATACCGATAGGAGATGTAGTGTCACATAGGTCCTATTTAAAAAGGTACAGTGAGCGTGGTAAAAAAGGACATTTTCTAACGAGATTCGGATTGCCACTGTTTCGAATAATAGCTCATCTAATTTAAAGTTGCTGCTACAAAATGAGAGCAACCTTTTAAAAAAAGAAAAGAAGGTGTGAGTCATTTTGCTAATGGTTCTAATTAGAGCCCAGCATGCTCACCCCAAAGGAATACTGCTGGAACCGAGTGCGTCTTGCTACGTAGGACGAAGCCTTGCGGGAGAAACTTCCTGCCCTGTAATGCAGCCCTCTAAATTAGTAAGATGAGTGTTTTGTCATCACTTCAAGTTTAAGTTACAGAAAAGTCTAATGGAAAAGTCTAGAAACGTCTGTCTTTAATTCATTCGGGTCAACCATGAGCATGTACCTTAAGACCCTGCACTGAGGCTCACTGGATTCAAAGTTGAAAATTCAGTTATCCATGAATGTTCTTGCCTGTTCCCTGACCCAAATTACTAAATCTTTTAGGGGGGAAAACACTCAAGTCACAGAAAATTTTATAGGCTTCTTCACAACTGTCTCAAATGTAGTATTTATACTAAATGTAGTAAATGTACATTTTGGAGTGAAGACAATTTAGTGGAGACCCAAAGGTAAGTCCCCAATGGAAGAGTACTTGCTGACTAACAGCAATGGGAGTAAATTCCATTGCAGGCAAACAAATAAAAAATTCCATAAACTGTCAAGCCTTTCCCCTGCTGTAGGATGGCAGTGGTAACCCTTGCATGCCAATTTATTAATTTAATTATATTCTCTTTTGTGACACTACCAATGCACTCAAACAATAAACTGGGAGACGTAGCCCTTCCATATCTTGAGTAGCACTCCCAATGTTAAATTGTTTCTGGCACATAGGCAGGTGCAAACCATTGCTTAGATTGGGTCTGTCTTAAGGAATGACCTGTCTTTTATGGGAATCTCACTAACATTAACTTATTCCACTGCAGGCCCTCCCTTTCACTGTGAGAGATGGCTGGCACCATAACTGGGAAATCTCACCTCGTCAAAGTGCATATTGCGTGGTCTCTATTTCTTTTCTCCCCCACCCCCCCTCTCTCTCTCTCTCTCTATTTCCCTGTCTCTCAGTATAGTCAGAAAAAGTGGTGCTGGAACAGCAATAATCTGTCTAAAATACTCTTTCTACAGAGTTTCGCTTTTTTGTTTCCATGCTCTCATAAGCCATCAAATGTCCCCAGCTTCTCATCTCAGTTGTAATAAAAAGTAAAAAAGAAAAATAGAATAAATAGGCTCATTAAACACTCTTAATTACTAGGAACAATTGTGGTAATTTAGCTGGGCTTGCCAATGTTCCAAAGAAAATGTGTGAGGGTGAAGGAAATTTGAATGTAGCAACTGTATCTAAAACAAATGCTCTTGGAAACCCTCTGACCCTTACCCATGGCTCTCTGCTATTGTAAAGAGAAGAGTGGATGCGACAGTGGTTTGAAACTATGAACCATTTATTGTCAGCCGGCTGCTAAATATGTTTGTAAAAATGCCCACTGCCTGCAAGTTTTTAGAGCTGCAGTACTCCTTTCCTACTCAATGCTTCCGCTTAAACAATGTTTTAGAAGACCGCACCTCAAGCACACCACAATGTGCATTGATGAAGGTCCTCACGAGTTTCACACATCAAAAGCATGTCATGGTGGTCATGAATTCAAATGGCGGTTTTCAAATGTGGAAAATAAAATCATGAAATCTTCATTGTTGACAATCAATATACATGTATTTTACATGAGCTAAACTAAGCATTCAAAATTTTTATTCCAGTTTTTGTCTTCATTTCCAAATGAGAAATACTCATGCCACAATATAATCCAATCTGAGAGGGCACTGACTAGTGCACTTTGACTCTGACGCCATGCAACTGCATGCTACTCTGTGGGTGAAATAATAAAACTGTAAGTCAGGTGATGTTCATAATACCTAGCAATAAAATTGTGCAGAAAGTGCACAACATGCATTAAGACAGAGGTAAGCACATGAGCTTGTTAGCAAAAAACATGAGCTTGTTATTTCATTGGAAATCTTCCATGCTCTCCCAGGCCATCATTCTACCTTTTGCTCCTTAGTGTTAATGCGTAAAATGTGCTAGAGAATTATTTTCCAAATTCATTGATACTGTAGCTCATTTACTAGCTATCTGACTTAAACCAGGTGGTCCACTTACAATGCTTGGGTCACAGACATCATTGTCGGGAAAATGTAGAGCCCCTTGGATATATGCCACATCACAAAAGGCTTGGTTATATAAGTGGTATTTCATCATGTTTGGCATGGAATGCAGTACAGGGGGGAGATATCAAATGGCTTGGGCGCAGTGAAAAGTGATGCTAGATGAACCATTATTCACTCTTAGGTTCTTTAGGTTCACTAAGTGGAAATGCATTCGGATGATGTAAATTCACCCAATGGCTCATTTCCGTGATAGTAAAGTGATGTTTTCCACCTACGTGTGAAAGAACATGGCGGTACACCTGATACCTGATATGAACTTGACAGGACCTATCTTCATCCGGCATCACGGTTGGGAGGCAGTGCTCAAATGTCTGCTGAGGCCATAATGAAGACATTCAGGTTACAAATAAGATCTTATAAGTTGACTATATCACACATTCAAAACATTTTATACAATGGCATAATGGGCATGGAAAATGTTTTAAATACATGCCTTAATCAATTATAGTAATCTACTGTGTCTACTTTGTGTCACATTGAGCTCTGCAGAGGAACAGAGCTGTTTTTATAAACTATTAACACATGTGGAGTATAGAGAATACAGTGCTGTGATAAAAGTATTTCCCCTTCCTGGTTTCCTTATTGCATATTTGTCACACTGAATGGTTTTAAGTTTTTAAACAAAATATATTATTAGACAAGGGGACCTGAATAAACACATCTTCAAAATGATTTATTTGAAAATAATTATTTATTGATAACTTTGTGGTGACTACTTCACTCTGATGGTAAGGTTCAATATGAGTGAAGTTTAGATTCAACCAGGCTGGCTGCAATCAAGCTGTCAAGTGTGGCTGTGTTCAGTCATCTGAATCTAATCATCAATTAAATTTGGTTATTTGGTTCATCTCGTAACTAAGGGGGAAATCACCTTTTTTACATGGGTAATATGACTGTTTGAGAAAGTATTTCATTAAATAAATGAAATAATGGTATAAAAATATAACATTTTGTCTAAAGATCTAAAACCATTCAGTGTCACAAATATGCAATAAAAATGGGAATCAGGAAGGGGGAAAAACTTTTTCATCATTGTAGTGATTGAACTTTTAATGGAACTTTTAATATCAGTTCCTGACACTCTCTCGACCCCTATTGATAAGCTCATTGTAATGTCTCATTGTAATATCATACTCTCCTCATATCTAGAATCACTAGCTCCTCTTAAATATCACACTCTCTTTCACTCGCACTGCACCCTGGTGCACTCACAGTCCAGAATTATAAAGTCCCATGGCCATCATTTAGGATGTCTGCCAAAGATAACTAGTTTAGTTGTTCATGCTGAGGCCTATTCTGAACACTTAAGAAATTATTAAAACACCCTCTCATTTGCCAGATCTGCTTACTACTCTAACACTATTCCCAGTATTGGAAATACTAAAGTTTTTTCTCTATTTCTGTTAACGAATTTTCAAAATATTATTTTTTTCCATTAACCAAGTTACTTAGCTTCATTCACGTTAAAATGGAAGCAATCCACCAACAGCTCCTCTTGTCTCGTACTGAACCTGATCAGCTAGCTAGCACAGACGAGTTCTCTCTCTCCGTTCCTCCCTGTCAATGATTCTACTTAATCTGAAGTCATCTCTAAATCTAGGACTTTGACATGTCAACATGATCCAATGCCTACCCCACTGGTCAGTTCTCACCCCCCTGCCCTATTTCCTCTGTTGCTGGGTATTATCAGCTGCTCTATCACCTCTGGCACTGTACCTGTCAACCTGAAGGAGGCAGCAGCCACACCTATTCTCAAAATAAAGGTACTGAACCTGAAAACCTACACAACTTCAGGCCCATTTCACATTTTCCCTCATGAGCCAAAACACTAAAACAAATAGTTACTGTTCAACTTCAGGGCTACCTTTCCACCAATCAGTTACTTGAACCGTTCCTATCCCGTTTCCATGCAAAACACAGCACTGACACAGCCATGGTAAAAGTTACAAATGATCTTCTCTGTGCAGCTTACAACAGCCTCTTAAACATCTTAGGGCTACTGGATTTGAGTGCAGCTTTCGACACAGTCTGTCCTAACCCTAACCCTAACCCATCTTGCTATTGTGTTATTTGAATCATACCTATCTGGTAGGCAACAATACTATTAGGAGCCACCGCTATGACTTTAGTCCTGTCACTATGGGTGTTCCACAGGGTATGGTGCTGGGGCCACTCCTCTTCATTATTTATGTTCAACCACCGGGTCAGATATGCATCGTCTTGGTGTTAGTTTCCACTGCCACGCAGATAACACACAGCTTTATATCAGTTCCAAACCCTCCTCTGAACGTTCTCCCACATTTCTCATCAACTGTCTGCAGGACTGTAGAATTCAAATGACCTGTAATTTCCTTAAACTTATTGGTAACAAATCTGAAGTCATGCTTGCTGGATCTAAGACCACATTATCCAAAACCCCAAGTTTCCATCCTTATTGATGGTTTCCCTACCCCTCCTTCCGCTAAAGTGAAGATCCCTGGTGTCATTCTTGACACTCTCTCTTGTGAACTTCCAATAAAATATGTATCCAGATCTGACTTCTGTCTCTGCGACATACAGTATCAAACCTCTGGCCCTTCCTATCTTACTCCACCAGAAGAAACTAATCCATGCCTTTGTTACATCTCAGCTGGATTACTATAACTCCATTATCACTGGCATTCTAATCCAATCAATCAGAAAATTTCAATGAATCCAAAATAATTAACCTAACTTGCATTCTGATGTTTCCCAGCTCCTACTCTCCCACCACCCTACCACCTGTGCTCTTGACCCTATCCCTTCCTCCCTCCTCCAGACTATCACACCTGACATCCTCCCGTTTGTCACCTCCCTTGTGAACTCCTCCTTGTCTTCTGGATGTTTCCCCTCTCCCTTCAAGCTGGCCCACGTCACCCCACTGCTGAAGAAGCCCATTCTGGATCCCTCCGTCATCCAGAACTACCGTCCTTTTTCTCTTCTCCCTTTTTTTATCCAAAACAATTGAAAGAGCTGCTTCTAACCAACTCTCCTCTTTTCTCTTGCAGAACAACCTCCTAGACCCCCACCAGTCCGGCTTCAGACCTGGCCACTCGACAGAGACTGCACTCCTCTCGGTCAGTGAGTCGTTTCACGCCACACAAGCAGCCTCCCGTTTGTCCGTCCTGATCCTCCTAGACCTTTCTGCTGCCTTTGACACAGTCGACCACCCCAACCTCCTGTCCTCCCTGGAAACTATGGGGATCTGTGGCATAGCACTAGACTGGATCGAGTCCTACCTCTCCGGTCGCTCCTTCCAAGTCGCCTGGGCTGGTGCAGTATCGGCACCTCGCCCCCTTGCCATAGGAGTTCCCTAGGGCTCAGTCCTTGGTCCCCTCCTGTTCTCCCTGTACACCCAATCTCTTGGTCCTGTAATCTCTGCCCATGGTTTGTCTTATCACTGTTATGCCGATGACACCCAACTCTTTCTCTCCTTACGCCCCTCTGACACACAGGTCTCCACTCGCATCTCTGCTTGCCTGAGGGACATCCAGAGCTGGATGGATAACCACCATCTTAAGCTGAACCCAGGTAAGACAGAGATGATCTTCATTCCTGCTCCATCCTCTAACCTCCTTGACTTTTCTATTTCCCTAGGGGACACCTTGGTGTCATCATTTCCCACTGCCAACATCGCGGCGGTGAGTCGAACGTGCAGGTTCTTCCTGTACAACATCCGGAGAATCCGTCCCTTCCTCACCACCTACGCAACCCAACTCCTGGTTCAAGCGAGGGTCCTGTCCCACCTGGACTACTGCAACTCGCTGCTGGTTGGTCTGCCAGCATACGCCATCAGACCCCTGCAGCTCATCCAGAATGCTGCAGCTCGTCTGGTCTACAACCTCCCTAGACATTCCCATGTCACCCCCCTGCTCACTGACCTCCACTGGCTGCCTGTTATGGCTCGCATCAAATTTAAGACTTTGGTGCTTGCATACCAGGCGGCTAAGGGGTCAGCACCAGGATACATCCAGAGGATCATCAGACCCAACACACCCGCCAGACCTCTCCGTTCTGCCACCTCTGGACGCTTGGCACCTCCCCCTCTTCGTGTCTGTATTTCCCGTTCGCGTCTGCTGTCTGTCCTGGCCCCTCGCTGGTGGAATGACCTTCCCCTGGCAGTCAGAACAGCAGAGAATCTGACAACCTTCAAGCGCAGACTAAAGACTCATCTCTTCAGGCTGCACCTCTCCTCACCCCTCGCTAGCCTCTAGTTTAGCTCTACTCTATTTACCTCAATGTACCTAGTTAGGCTAATGCGATCTCGTTTTGTATTTCGCAGAATTGTTTTTTTTTAAATTCTGATTAGGCAAATGTGATTTCAGTGCTAGTTTTGAACTTGGCATGATTGTTTTGTTTATTTGCTCAACAGGTTACCCTACAGGGTTGGAGTCCTGATCTATGTGGTCACTTCTGGCACTGCGATCTTTACTTCACTCTAGTGTGTTTTTCTGCACCTCTGCACTTTGAACTGATGCACTTGTTGTACGTCGCTCTGGATAAGAGTGTCTGCTAAATGCCTGTAATGTAATGTAATGTCTTTGGACTGTGATAGGAAACCCCTACAGACACGGGAAGAACATGCAAACTCCACATAGAAAGGCCCTGACCAGGATTCGAACCATGGACCTTCTTGCTGTGAGGCCATCCACTGTGCTGCCCCATTAGTATTATTATTATTATTATTATTATTATTATTATTATTATCATTTTGCAACAGATTCGTTTTTTTACTAATGATTTGCTTCCTTTTTTCACACTGCAGTTCACAAGCGGAGCTTCAGCTTGTGTCAGGGGAAGATGTGCAGTTCGAGCGAGCAGACTGTGGCTGCCCAATCGACCGTCGGTGACCAGCAATGACACATGGTCACCTCGACCAATGAAATTCCTTGTTCCTGAGCAACACTACGGCCAATTATGTAATGTCCTATGGAGCTGCTGGCTGCCGTCAACTCGGGCACAGTTCAAATTTGACTCTAGACCAAGGGGCCCACTAACACACTGGAACAGTGCCACAGGATGAGTCATCCAGCAGCCCCACTAGCAAACAAAGCCCAAAATTATATATCTTAATAACTGTCTGGAGGCATGTCTACCAAAACATGATAATGATAATGAAATTAATTAAATTGCCAAATTATAATTACTATGACTAATTATAATAATATTATATAACAATAATGATAAAATCCCTCTCATCAGGGAATGCCAAACTTGAGGTAGAACCAGGGCTACATTTTAAACAGATGGAGTGCTATGAACAAACATCCATATCACTCCAAACGGTGAAGATGAAATTGCTTGCAAGAACTGCCAATTTTTTTTTTTTTAACTGCAGTTTCTATTACATTTTGTGTTTTATAATCTTGTTTGTATTTCTTCTGAGGGAACAGTAAAGCTGTTAGCTTTACCTATCATTTATAAGGCATGCTAGCTCCAGGTGTCTTATAACCAAATAACAAGAGTATAACTGCAATGCAGCCCAACTAGCTCACTAGCTATCATTACTGTCAGTACAAGACATAAGTTTTGTGTTTTATAACCTTACTTTTTTTTTTGAGGGAATTACACACAGTGGCCACTTTATTAGGTACATCTATCTAGTACCTGTTGTCTTCGGAATAGCCTGAATTCTTTGCAGCATGGATTCAAACATTGGTGCTGGAAACATTCCTTAGGGATTTTGGTCCATGCTGATAATGCAGTTCCTGAAGATTTTCAGCCTCACATTCATGCTGCAGACTTCCCGTTTCTCCTCATCCCAAAGGTGCTCTATTGGATTGAGGTCTAGGGACTGCAGGCCATTGGAGTAAATTGAAGTCTCTGTCATGTTCGTGGAACCAGCTTGAGATGATGCGTGCTTTGTGGCATGACACATTATTCTGCCATTTGAAAAAGTGGCCTGTGGACAGTGGCCACAAAGGAATGAACATGGTCAGCGACAATGATCAGGAATGCTCTGGCATTCCAGTGGTGCTCAATGGACATTAAATGGTGTAATGTGTGCCAAGAAAACATTCCACACACCATTACGCCACCACCACCAGCCTGAACTGTTGGAAAGGATCACGGACAGAGGGATGGTTGAGACACAAATTCAATACAAACTACCAGTAAATTTCTTTCATCAGTTACCTGGACTTTAAAACACAGATTTTCTGCCTCTACTACATGTCCTGTCAGGCTATTCCACACATTTACTACTCAATACATTTAGTTATATTGAATTTCATTTCCAAATCTACTAAATTACTTTAGTAGATTTGGAACTATTAGCTGGGCCTCCCAGTTTTGTACTGTAACTAATGTACTTTCAATGTCCCTGTCAAGGTCATTGATACAAATGAAGAAGGGCAGTGGTCCCAGCACCGATCCCTGTGTGACTCGACTTTCCACTGTACCCTTTCTCAGATAAAATCACTCCTACTACTCTTTGTGTTCTAGCCAGTTCTGAACCCACTCTGAAATCCTGTAATTCCTACTGTTATCACTTTGCTAATAAGTTTCTCATGTGGTACCTCATCAAATGCTGACGCACACACACACATGCACAGTCACTGTCTTTTCTTTCAAATGTGGAAAGTATGTCTTTATAGTGAACTCTTCATAATTCCTAACAACCAGGCACAGACAGCCCACTGGTGAAGTTTCCCATTTTATACTATCAGTCTCTTGAGATTATGTGGCATTTACTCAGGGAACTGTTGAAGTTTGTCCCACTGTTTCTATGGCTCTTTTTTCCGTGGCAACAGCTCCCACTTGGATACCAGAAACAGGCCTTCCAGCAAAATTAATCGCTGGTGTGGGGCTTGATGGTATGCCTCAATAAATATCCTTCTTAGGAGTTCTGGACAAAAACTGGTATGAAAAAATATACAATGCTGATTCAAATATCAGGAAAGGAATACAAGGTTACGAATGTTTGAAGCAGACTTAGAGTTTATACATTCAGGAAAATTAAGTGAGATTCATGGAGAATTGTTGGCTGGGTATTGAAGACAGCTCTGTTCACAGTTTCCTTTAACAGGTTTTGGTTAGCAGAGTGCTGGCCCTTATGTTCCCAGGACATCCCACACACAGCAAAAAGTCCAGTGTTATTTCAACTCTAACAGATAACATTTGCTCCCCATTGGGGAACCAACAACTACTACTACTACTACTGCTACTACTGCTACTACTACGACTACTACTACTACTAATAATAAACTTAATTTGGAATTTCCAAAAATGTTTAATTTAAGAAATGTTGTCCATGCAATATCAGATAAAACAATAGAGGAAATACAGAATCGACAATAGACATACAATCAGCTTAATAATAGCTTAATAACCGTAATATTAGAAACATTTCTAAATATATAGAGTATTATATGTTTTATGGTGGCTTTTTCGATAAAGTTCTGTCAAGAGTTCACTGTGTGTTTTCTTTACTTGCCCTTCTGCCCTCTGACTGGCCTCCCTCTGCTTTGTTCATTTGGAAAAAGGGACCTCAAAGTAAAACAAGGGACCCAACTGTGAGAGGATAGCATGGCCCTTGGTTTTGTCAACATCTTTTTCAAACCTCTTCTTCAGATGATGCCTTTAGAGATCGGTGGGACAAAAGCACTCACCTCTGCATTTCTGCCATCTCAAAAATAAAGGTTTTTTAATACATAAAATGAAAGTCTGGTAAAAAAGAAGAAGAAGAAGAAGAAAAAAAAACTGAGATTCCCTGTGAAGATGGTCTGTACTGTAGAGCTCTGAAATAATGGCACTGCAGCTGTTGCACAGAGAGCAGACTGGGTTAAACAGGGTCTTTGAGAGAGCTGTAGCAACTCAAAGTCAACAGGACATACAGATAATAAAAGAAGGCTCCAAATGTTCTGGTTTTGAAAAGCAGTTTGACTTGGCCGTGATGGCTTTCATTATTCACCAATTTGTTAAAAATGTGGGAATATGTGAGAACTCCTACTTCAGAACAGATGTTTGAATGTGTTTGTGCACAATGTTTGTGTGTGTGTGTGTGTGCTTGTGCATGTGTGCGAGTGTGTGAAGTCAGTCCTTAAAATGAACAGTAAAATCTTGTGTAGGAGCCTCAGGGATAAAATCGGATTAAACATTTTTCTCATAGAGAAAAAAGGGATGTTTCTTTGGCCTGGATTCAGTCAACTTTGACATTTCAGTGCAAACTCTTTTTTTCATGAATTGAGCTGATTCAGTAGAATGATTCAGCAGAATACATTTCCATCCAAGAGACTCTAAAGAGTTCAATAAGAAATGCTCTACACTGCATTCCAAACATTTCAATACAAATGATCTTTGGCTTGGAGTTCAGAGACAGGACTGCAGCTGCCCATAAGGACAACATAGTTGTATTTGGACAGCAATGATGACAGAGAAGATAAAAATAAAAGACATAATGTATGTGGAGCGGGAAGGATACCATAAAGAAGTGGAAGTACATGGCCATTTATACTTGTAGGAAAATAGGTACAGCAGTTTATTGTATTTGTAGGGGTTCACTGAAAATCCCAGCGAATCAAAAATATCTGAGATATCAAAACATATTAAAAAATCAATATCGTGTGGAAAGAGGAACAACTGTGAAGAAGAGCTTGTATTTGGCTATAGTGTATAGTCAGTATTATCAATTTGTTCAAATGAGGCCATGAAAGAACTTTAATTGGTTAGTAGGCTGCATCATGTTAGCACTACATAAATATCAGGAGTTTTAGAGCTTGTGGGCTTGTGGTATTTCTCTCACAAAATACTTTCCCGTATATGTTCAGGTGCAGTATGGTCAGTTTGTCGCTTTTCGCGATAGTGCCGAGACTTTAAATGTTAAAATGGTTGGCATGCAGTTATGCAGACCTATAAAGTGCTTTGCAGTAGATTTCCCCAAAACGTATGCTGCTGCCTGCATTATGCTATGCCCAAACATGCTCTGCCAATTAAAAAAGTACAAAAAACATGCTTCAAGTATATACTTAGAATTAGGACTCTCCAGGCTGTTCTTGGAAACCCCTCGTAAATTTGGACACATTCCACCAAAGTGAATAAAGCAGATGTTTAAGCAAGCATTTCCTTTTTTTTTGAGATGCCATTAAATTAGTCATGGGAGGATTCTAGAACTACAACTGTATTTCTCCTCTGCATCTGTTCTTTCTCGAAAGCCCTTCTGATTATTCATGGTGTTCTGAAGGTCTAAGCCTTCTTATTTTAATATGGAGTCCATGTGTTAACACCTGTTAACGCGGATTGATTAGTCCACACAAACAATGGGAGGCATGCTCCTAATGTGGCAAGCAATGCACAATTGCCACATGCCTGCACACTGACACTTGATCACTTGATTTATTTCACCACCCTGACCCCCCCCCCCCCCCCCACCAGTAAAATGACTTTGAGTTTTAACGTAAGCAGACCCTAAAGACAAGATTACAACCAATGCATTCAACTTTTGCCATATTTTTGTGATCTTTACAAAAGATAGAACTTAACTGAATGCAACCAAATTCTGTATTTTTATGTATTCTTTGGTTTGCAACCAAAATTAAATTCAACCAGCTAAATGAAATCATGACAGGGAGATTCTTTGTCTTGACAGTTGATAGATACACCTGGAAGAACCAGTGTTGCATAAAGTCTTCCACTGAGCCTGCACAGGTTTTACTGCCATGTTCTACATAACGTGGACAGAGACATTTTGACTGCACTTTCAGAAATACGGTCCAATAATGCCTAGAATATAGCACATTGTCAATTTTGAATAGATTGCCAATAGATAATCCTCTCTCTCTCTCTCTCTCTCTCTGTTTGTAAAGTATGAAATGTTATTCATTATTCATAGATTAAGCAAGTGCATATATTTATAGCCATAACATTTCAGAGAAATAAACCATGGAACTTTGATTGGGTGGTCTTGAATTATTTTGCTTGCTTTTTTTTTGTGTTACATAAAGCAATTGTCATCCCCCTGCCCTGCAAACAAGGGTTGTTGGTAGTGTGGGGGGTGGGGTGGCAGAGGACATAAACATTTATCTCAGAGGCCCAATAGTTATCATTTGAGGCTGGGCAGCACAAATTTCGTACTACAATTGGACGCTATTGCCCAGCAGAACATGGTTCAAAACATGCACTGCTCTCAGGCCTGAGGCACAGCTAAACAAACACGTTATCTCTCCATCCAGCACCAGCCTTAAAATAACTCAGTAATTATCCAGGGGGCCCTCATTATCTTAAGGAAGCACATAAAATGTTTCAAAGAAACTTCCAACTGTACAAAGTAAACAACAGTAGAGGAAAAAACATCCAATTTCCTTATGGGCTCTTGGTTCTGTAGTTTTCAGCGGCAGTTCTTGATGCTCATGATCTGTTCCCGTTTTATTTGTGTGCATTACCCAGCGTGACTGCTCCTTGACAAGGGCTGAATTCAGTTTCAATCAACTCATTACAAGGGCCAAATAAATAAAGCACGTATCTGTTTCTGCTTCATTACTTTTTATGTTTTACTGTAAAGCATTTTGATTTATGACAATGTATTAGAAGTGTGATATAAAGTTTATAATTATAAAGACATATAAAGAGCTGTTCTGTGTTTCACTCATTGTTGTTATCCAGATAACTCAGTCATCCTGCTTCATGATAGAGCCCCTGTTGATGGTAAATATTTTGCAATGATGTGTTGTGTAAATCTGACTAAAGAGGGGAATAAAGACGTTTGGATGATTTGAATGGAAAGCAATTTTCTTTACAGCAGTTGAAAGACTTCATAAACTGAAGCTGTTTATCTGGACAATATTCGATTGAATCATAAAACAAATTGGAATCAACTGAATGCCCATTTGTGATGATAAGAAATATTTGAAACAAATGAAAAACATATGAATTAGCAAAATAACACATTGATGTTCCATAGAGTGTATCATGTTCCAACAACTACAAAAATGCTGCAAGCAGCAATACATGGGGTCCAAGCACACAAAGCCAATATTATGCCACTTAAGTGGCCAATCAGTGCCAATATCACACAGTGGCCAAAAGAGAGGTACCACACGTATCATAGGTCTTACCAATGTGGTTAGGCCAAAACGGGACAGAGGATGGGACAAATGGTTAAAGGGGAATTGCACTTTATAATACTTCTGGGCTCATTTTCACACCTACCCGGAGTTTTGTGTGCATCCCAGGCGGTTTTTAGGTTGCTTGCTTCAATATTTAGATATTTGTAGATTTTCGACCCCCCCCCCCCCCCCCATCCAATAGAAGCCCATTAAAAATCAAACTCCACGTTAGACTCATTGTAAACACACGTCCCTGTTTCTCATGGCTGATATTGTCCTTCTAATGAAATCGTCGCCCTTCATTTTTCGATTAGTTATTTCATTTAAAATTTCCTATGAAATAAAAAAAGGGGGACAATTCCGGTTTCATGTATTTTGACCATGGTAACTGTTGTACTGTAATACACTATGGTCTTGAAAAGACGTTTGTGGTGATGTTGTGGATTCACTTGACATTTGCTAGCTTCTGGTCGAGTTTTCCACAGCAGTTTTCTCTAAAACTAGCGCGAGCAAGTAGTTAGTAGAAGAAGCAGAGTGATATGAAGCTGCTATAGCGAGCAGCCACCTTTGTTAGCCAAAACAAGCACAACGCGATTGGGAGGTCAACTGGTATGCTCTGCTGCCCGGGCTTTCTTGCCACATAAAATATTATTTCACTTTGCCGTCTGTTTTTAACGCACAGTTAAAAACAGGGACATTTCCGGGGACAGGCCACCAAAAACGGGGGCTGTCCCCGTAAAACGGGGACATCTGGTCACCCTATCGGGAAGTGAAGTGCCTCGCTGTTTTTTATATTTTCACGATGTCTGCAAGTGCGCACCTGGCGGAAAAAAATTTTTGCACCCCAAATCAACCTGCAAATTAGCCAGCTCTTCTTCTGTGTATTCCAGCTCGAATCAATAGGGAACAACAATCCCTTCGTCCTCAGAAATTTTTGGTTTCGCTAGCTAGTAGTAACACAACACTACTTCTACAACCAACCTAATGTTATTGTCTGCAGGTACGCCCACATCAGAAGTCGCGTAATAATATGCATCCTGGAGTTAGACACTAAACTGCCTGGATCTACTTCCTGCATTTGTGAAGGAAAGCAACAAAACAGCCTAAAATATTAACATAATGAAATAATAACTAATTGAAGAATGAAGGGCGACTAATTTATTAGAAGGACAATATCAGTCATGAGAAGCAGGGACGTGTGTTTACAATGAGTCTAACATGGAGTTTGATGTTGAATGGGCTTCTATTGGATGGGGGGGGGGGGATCAAAAATCTACAAATATCTAAATATTGAAGCAAGCAACCTAAAAACCTTCTGGGATGCATACAAAACTCCGGGTAGGTGTGAAAATTATCCCAGAAGTGTTATAAAGTGCAATTCCCCTTTAATTGCATTTCCAAGATGAAAGCAAATCAAGATGGTGTTGATCAAAACGGTACTGTAATATTTTCCAGATGATGACATAGATCTCTACAGCAAGTTTTAAATGTCTAAACAACAACAGTGAATTTTCATGAATTTATGAATTTAAAAATATATTGTGACCTATAGTGCCACCATGTCATTCATTTGAGCCAATACTTTGGGGTGGCGCTCGGGTTATGAGTATGAGTGCCAGTATAGAGCCAAATTTAATCAATTTACATCAAATCCAATATGGCCAACTTTAAAGGTCCTTGAGGCAAATTTGTTTGTAATGAGCCTGGGAATCAACGGAAAGAGGAATTTTGATGATAGCCAAAAAAGTCACTTTTCTGCAATAGTGCCACCATCTGGCCAATTTGGGTAATTTTTCTTATCCCTTGGCAGGTGGGAATGAGAACCAACCTGCCAAATTTTGTACAAACACTTTTAATGCAGAAATAAATCTGAACAATTACATTATGGTTCCAGAACCTGTGGTGCTTGGGCCCCTAAAAAACTCAAACCATTTGTAAACTAGCCTAATGTGGTGCTTTGTTACCCTGCTGCTCCTTGGTTTATAATTCTTTTTGTCTAAAACAAAATTACTGCTGTTGAAATTAAATGATGTGACATTTCGAAAAGCAACAAATGATAATGAAAAGGAAAACATTTGGGATCACAGAAATCTGGCAGCACCAACCAGCTACGATGGCCAAGGTTTCCATCCATCCAATTTGGGAAAACTCGGTTAGTGCAGCTGGCATTGCTTCCGTCAGATATTAACTTCTAGGAACCAAGAGTTAGCTCCAAGAACAGGATTGCCAGGTGCTGGGAATGGTCATTGTTTTCAGAGGCCAGGTGAAATTACATCTGAAAGGTTTGTATTGCTGGGCAAGTCAAAAGTCCCTACTCTGTGGTTTTTCCCTATGTTTTGTTTTTACAATTCTACCAGTGAAAAGAAGAATTTAGCTTGTATAGAGCTAAATACTAATTGACGCATTTCAAGCACACAACACAAGAAAAAACAAATAAACAAAAAAAATATCTTCTAGTCTGCAAACAGGTACCATCCATTACAACAAAAAAACTTTTTTCTAAAATTGTAAATACCAGAGACCAAATGCATAGTTTATAAAGGTGAATTTAATACATTTAATATCAAATAAATTGAACAATTGACAAAGTTTTTCTTTTTTTTAATAAAAATTCACAGCTCTAGAAGTTATTGAAGAAAACTGGCATGAATAAATTGATTTGAAGAATTAGTGGGAAATAAACAGAACCCTCCCCCCAAAAAACAAAAACAAACAAACAAACAAAAAAACAGTTGCACAACAAAACAACATAAACAACAAAACAAATAAAGAAAAAATAATAATTGATATCTTGGATCACTGAATACAAGGTGCAGTGAATCTGCAGTATGTACAAAACAGCTATTTGAGGTAATTTCTTGCTGTGTGTGGAGCATAGTATTAGCCAGAGTATTGTTGGAGCCTCTGTATGTGCGTGTTTACCCATTTCCATTTGACAGAGGGCTGTAACCAATTAATTAAGTCCATATCAATGGCTGAAGACCAATGAAGGAAGAGTGGGGTTAAGGTCAGGGGAAAGTTCACTCAGTAAAAATCTACCTGAATCAAGAGAATCAGTGCCACGGAAATGGACCTGTAATGGCAATTGAGCTTGGCTTGTGAGCAGAACCAGATGAAGACAGGCCCTCACCCCAAAATACTGTGTGTCCAGTCCAGTGCAGTAGGATGAACACATTATGGTGTAGTTTGATTGGTGCAGTAGATCCATTCAAAAATATAATACACAAGCAAATAGCATAATACAATGCCAAAAAGGCCACTAAATGTGTCCAAAGTGGTCCTATAACTTGTCTTTGTACAGTGAGCCAATGTATAATGAATTAAGTCAGGCATCAAGGTAACTGTTCTCTGAAACCCTTATCAATGGATACAAAGGGGCAAAAACTCTGAATTCCATCATCAACCTTTATGGAGACACATACATGTTGAAGTGTTCCTGTGTTGGAAGTTGCAATGCAAATAAAAAATGAAAGAAATACAGCTTTTTGAGACCAAGTGAAGCTACAGAGCCAGAGAAGAAGAAGAAGAGGCAGCTGGAAAGAATTAAATGGGCTGAATACAGACTAACACAAACTAATTTAGTCAATGCATTCATGTTAGCTTGGCTATTTAACCTCCACTGGTTGGTGTCCTGTTAATCATACAGCAGCATTTGCTAACTTAGCTATGTATACTCTAGCCCGTATAGCATTAGATGTTAACTCTGATGGGATCCCCAGTTTTCAAGCAAGGTATTGTATTTGATGTTTGCTACGTAACTATGTAAGTTACCCCAAGTAGCTACTGTTGCTGTATAGGAGGTTGGCTAATTAGTCATTAGGTAATGTGCCAGCTTGCTGAGATGACAGCTATGCAACTTCAAACAATAATAATTAATTATATAACAGTTACACAATTATAATTCACCACAGATAAATTGTATTGGAAACCTTCATTGAATCCATGCAGGTCGTTTTTGATTGTAGAAATGTATTTATCCTTTGCTGCAAAATTGTGGCAGTACTGAACAAAACACAATCTATCTTTGCATTACTGTTGCTGCATCTGAACAGAAAGCACTGGTTTTGGGTTTAAATTTATGCATTTATACAGTGCAGTTTGTACGTATTTGGACAGTGAGGTTTTGGCTCTGTACTCTGGCACACTGTATTTTAAATGAAACAATGATATGAAGTTAAAGAGCAGACATTCATATTTGGTGATCCAAGTAGGAATTACAGCCATTTTTAGTAATTTGACAATTAACCATTTACCAGTTTCTTGGCCAGCTGTGTGTTGCATTATTGGTTCATGCACAAAAAAAGCTAACAAAAGGTCTAGAGTTGATTCTAGGTGTGGAATTTTCACTTGGAGCCTGCTGCTTTTGTCTCTAAACAGGAGAACCAAATAAGTGACAATACCAGTAAGGCAAACCATAATGGGTATGAAAAAATCATATCATAGAATAAATTAATCAGAGACACAGCCAAAACATTGTGTGTGTCGAAATAAACAGTTTGCATGGTTAGGAAACAAGAACACACAGGCCAGCTCAGCCATGGCAAACAACCTGGGAGACCACGATCGCTCACTGTAGTGGATGACCAAAGGATACTTTCACTTTTGAAGAAAAAACCTTTTTCAACTGTCAAACAGATAAGGAATCTTTCCAAGATGTAGGCATAGATAGATGTGTCAATGACTAAAATAAAGAGAAAGCTACTCCAGCCTAACCTCAGAGGATTCATTGTATGATGAAAACCACTGGTAAGCTTCAAGAACAGAACAGCCAGGTTAGAGTTTGCTAAAAAGTACATTTTAAAAACTCCAGTTTAGGAACAAACTTTTATAGAAAGATGAGATGAGCATTAACCTGTACCAACATTTTTAAAAAAAGAAAGAAAGGAACCTCATCTTTGAAATTTGTTATGGCTTGGTCATGTATGGCTACCACTGGAACTGGATGAATTGTCTTTATTTTTTTCAACCAAGTGCTAAATTTGCCCAATTACTTTTGATCCGCTACAATAGGGGGAACTATGCATAAAAGGGCTGTCATTCCTACATGGATTACTAGATATAAATGTAAATAAACTCAAATTAAAGATGACAGTCTGCACATTAACCTCATAGTCATTGATTCAATTCAAATCCAATGTGCTTGAGTACAGAGCCTAAACAACAAAAATGTGTCACTGTAAAATCCAAGCTAAATTTTGTATAAATGTAGATGGCCCATTTGTTTATATAGCTGCCTTTCCCTGTAGGCTCTAGCTGATTGTTTGTAATTTTGTCAAGACCAGTAACTATAATAACTGCATAGTAGCTGCATTTAACGATATATTTTACATTACAACTGATGTAATTAACTTGACAGGACGATGGATATCCTTTGACTATATATTTTAATAATCACTGTACATGCTAAATATTCAGTCCCTAAATTACATGGGAACTCAAGAAGGTAATGATAAACAGGAATTTGTTGGGGGCATTTCTTAGCATTACAGATCCATGGCTACTTACAGTCCCTATGGATATTTCCAAAGCCTAAAAAATGTGGCAATTTACCTTGCTAGTGACCTGCCCAAAAGACTGTCAAAATACTTGTATAATATCCTGACAGAATGTAACAGTACTGATGAACTACAAATTAATTATTTAATTTAAATCTATTTTCCCCACTGAAGTCAATGAAGCAGTTGCCCCCTTCCTCAGTCGTGGCTGGGGAAATCCCATGATACCAGGTGTCACATGACTTGTTCCATTTGCGGTAATGCCTCTTCATGTCTTGTTAATGTTATTGTTATTGTGATGGCTGCCACTGTCTATCCTCAGGCCCCGGGGCAGGACCTTCTTCTTCAGGAAGTGCATCTGCAGGAACCTGTCGCTGATGTACATGGGGAAATAAGTGTAGATGAAGTACATGAGGCTTACGCCCGGCCCGGCATAGTAGCGCAGTTTGGGATTCGGGGATGTGAGCGCCTCAGCGATGGCGTTGATCACTGGGCTCAGGTCTTCGTTGGCCGTCTTGGAGAACTCCTGGTAAAGCTCCATGGTCTCCAGCGTGTAGTCTTCCCCATACTCTTCCAGCAGCTCTGGTGGCAGGTTTTGGATTAGGTGCCTGTACTGCTCCTCCCAGTACTTGCTGTTGCTTGTCTGGGCTAAACAATTGAGGTGAGAGAACGCCATTTTAGTTACAAATAGCAAAACATCAGTACAGGGGGCCACTACAACACCCCCAAAGATGATCTAATGTATCTAAATGTTCTCTTACAACTACGTAAATTGAAACTGCACATACAAAGATTGAGACATGCATGCATTTTAGTATGTGTACCAGGTCTGACTATTAGCCTTGGTATTTTGGATTTATCAGCAATGTTGTTGTTGTTGGTTTGAAGACACAGGGAAATTGTTCTAAAATAATGTGTATATTAGAGCAGGAAAAGCAAACAGTGCTGTGAAAAAGTATTTCTCCCCTTTCTGATTTCCTCAATTGTTGAATTTGTCACACTGAACAGTTTCATATCTTTAGACAAAATGTAATATGACACAAAGTGAAACACATTTTTAAAATTATTTCATTTATTTAATGAACAAAGTTATCCCACCCATATCACCCATGTGAAACGTAATTGCCCCCTTAGTTACTCAATCAACCAAATTAACCAACTTTAATTGATAATTATATTCAGCTGATTGAAGACAGGCTTGATTGCAGCCAGCCCTTTTGACTCTAAACCTCACTCATATTGTACTTTATCATCAGAGTGAAGTCACCACAAACTTTCTACAAGCATACTATGCCACAATTGAAGGAAATTCCAATAGAGTTGAGATAAAAAGTTGAAATATATCTGGAAAGAGTTACAAAGCCATTTCTAAGGCTCTGGGACTCCATTGAAGCACAGTGAACACCTGGAACAGTGATGAATCATTCCAAAAATGCCCAAATTGAAAATAAAATAAATTACTCAATAAATGAATTAATAAATAAATATGAATGCAAGAAAATGTAAAAATAAGTGAATGTACACAGAAATAAATTAATAGATAAAATCTGACGAATCGGTATTTCTCCATTAATTATTTCTGTATTTATTTCGGGGAAATGTGAACCACCACTGAAAAGTAGGAGGAGCTGGTCTGCTGGAAAGTGGTCTAGCTATAGAGCGGGGAACTGAAATAGTTGTTGCTCTGTTTTACTTTATTTTGTCTTTGTTATTTTAGCTTGTTGTTTTAGTTTATTGTTTTTGTCTGGAACCTGTGAGGAGGAAGGATGAAGAGGGTCGTTTATTTTATTTTGTGTTTGTATGGGTGCGCTCTCACTCTCTCTCTCTCTCCATGCAGCAACCAACGGTGTTTCCTGACACTGCCACATCTCCCTCCCATTATGCCAAGCTCTGCCATTCGACGGTTAAATGTTCTCTCACCAACAACAAAAGAATTGCGATGTCAAGCTAATAACTCCCCACAGCTTCCACGGGCAGGGCCGTTGCTAGGAATTCTGGGCCCCCTGAAAGAATATTGGTGTGGGCCCCCGCCCCCTGACTTTTCATCGCCAAAGATCAATTTTACACAACTTTTTTCTTAGACTATGTATTATCATTTTTTCTTTATTTTTCTGTTCACTTTATTATTGTATGAGGAGGGCAAGCTGTAAGATTAGCCCCTGCTTAACGTTAACAAGACTCATGTCGACAGGCTAACGTAGCAGTTTAATTATAGTAAACACTCATGTAAGAATGGAAAAATGTGTCCTGCTGCTACTGGATTTTTTTTTTTTACAGCGTATCGTTTGGCGGATTATAACCTTACTGATCTTTTCTGTGGATGATATTTAGTGGATAATTTAGTAATGTCAGCCTTGTCAGGCGACTATTTTACACCGCTGACCGGATGTAGCGTTAAACGTTAGTGTCATTTGGTCAACGTAGTAACGTTAGTTGCTGGCTAAGCCGCAGGCAGCCACAGGGTGCCTGTACAGATAGCTTAATACTCTCACCTTTTTTCAAAAAAATCTGTTATATTCTGGGCTCCTGATCTGCTCCTGGCCTCTCTTTCCTTCTTCTCCACTCTTTTTTGGCATCCCGATTTATGTTTCTGTTTCGGCATTGCGCTTCTCTATTAATAACCTGTTGGCTGCTGCTGCAGTTCGGGAGCAATAACTTTACATGCAAATTCTCAAAAAAGGAGTGACCAAACCATTTTTTTTAAAGAAGGGGGTTATTGCTTGGAAAATAGAAACTTCTTTCATCAATATTGCATGATTTTGTGGCTTTGTTTTAACTCTGATGCATTAGTATGAGAATTAGTTAGGCCTATGCATAATAATTTCGTCATAGAAAGGGGGGCCTACATAATAGGCTACTAGGGTTTTTGTGGGGCCCCCCAAGGACTGTGGGCCCCTAGAATTGTCATCACCTGTCACCCCTAAACGACGGCCCTGTCCACAGGCAGTAGTTGTGCGAGAAGGGTGTCCAACTGATTTGGCATAATCTGAATTTTGGAGTGAAACCACTAGGGTCAACCCCTGTGATGCAGCTAACTGGGACAAGTTGTCAAAGCATCCATGAGTAAATAAAAAACAAGGAAATAATCAGGATTAGCATTTTCAGCTATATTAGCCAGTCTCAAATCTCTGGCTATCTCTTCCCAGTAGGTTATAGGCATTAGTGTGGGGGAGATCAGGGAAATAACTAACCTAGCCCATATTACACTAGGTCTTAGTAACCAAAACCAATCTTCATCTTACATTTAAAACCTTTAAGACTATATTTTTACTCTGTATTTGACATTAAGACAGACAGGTCATGAAAGCAAAGACATTGGATTCCTTGACATTAACACACAATACAGCACCCGAAAAATACTTCCAGCAAAAAAGAAAAAATCACTTAAACATAGTCAAAACAGACTTTTATTTGAAAATATCCCTCAGTATATTTATTGAAATCTCTCGCCATTTGACAGCCCCCTCCTTATAATATGGACAAAAAAATACAGAAATAAATAAATAAAGAAATAAATATATACAGAAATGAATTATTCAATAAATAAATATGTAAACACATTCATGCTGGTTTAATTAATTAATTTCTGTGTATATCAATTTATTTTAATATTTTTATTGCATTTAGATTTATTTATTTATTCATTAATTTATAGCGTCATTTATTTATTTATTTATTTTGGCATTTTTGGTCCTCCATATAGAGTGGTTGGCCAGCTAGAATTTATCCAAGGGCACAGCAGTAACTCATCCAGGAAGTCACAAAAGATCCCAGAAGGACATCCAAAGAACTTCAGGCCTGGACACCCCTTGGTCTGTTTTTCATGGTTTGGGCTAGACCCCTTAGCTCCAGTAAAGGCAAATCTTAATGGTACAGCATACAATGGCATTCTAGATGATTCTGTGCTTCCCTAACAGTTTGGGGAAGGCCCTTTCCTGTTTCAGCATGGCAGTGCCCCTGGGCACACAGAGAGGTCCATATAGAAATGGTTTTGTCGAGATTGGCATGGAAGAATTTGACTGGCCTGCAAAGAGCCGTGACCTCAACCCCATCCAACACTTTTGGGATCAATTGGAAAGCCAACTGTGAGCCAGGTCTAATTGCCAAATCAGTGGCTGACCTCATTAATGCTCTTCTGGCTGAATGAAAGCAAATGTCGGCAGAAATGTTCCATCGTCTAGTAAAAAGCCTTCCCAGAAGAGTGGAGGTTGTTAAATCAACAAAGGCGGGACCAACTTCATATTAATTCCCATAATTTTGATGAGATGATGGATGTTAGGTGTCCACATACATTTGGCCATATAGTGTATTTTGTCTAAAGATCTCAAACCATTCAGTGTGAAAAGTATGAAATAATAGAGGAAAATACTCTTTCATGGAACTGTAGCAAGCCTTTCACTCCATGTTAAGTGGCAGTGCCTTCTGATAATGTGGTAATGTTTCAGCATCATGGATCGGGAGACCTCACTTTCCACATCCAGTGCGGAAGCTGTTCTTCATGGAACCACATTACTGAAAATACACTCTGAACAAGATATTTTAAATCTCTGCTTCTCTTACCAGCAGTGTGAATAAATGTGACTTGTCATGGTTTTCCATTGGGTGCATTACAGTCTAGATATGAGAATTTAAAAAAATTGATACAGTTGCATCATGCGCCAATACAGAAAACATACAAAATTGATCGAAAGATAATGAAGAATTGGCTGGAAAACCGTGAACAAAAAATGAGTTTATCCACGAGGTTTAATTGATCAAAGCAACCTTTCATAGATATATAAACCAAAAAGTATTGTATGTAGATACACAGCAGTTTGTCAGCTATTTTGAATGTATCTGGAAAGTGCGAGGACAGCTTTCTCAATTCTAGATGCTATTGAAGAGCAGATTCAGATCAGAGGTCTACAGGTGGCTTACAGCTTAGATGTCTCGTCGATGGATGCATTCTTCCGTTCACTTTCCTCTGCTTGTTATTTTGTTTGTCATAGTGTAAGGATGCATTGAAAACTTAGCACAGGTTCTCTAATTTTTGATCACCCAGATGGCTCATCCCATTCATTTCCGTGAATAAGCACAGCACAGAGTGTACAGTCTCTGTGCAGCACAGCTCCCAAACACACTACTTGTGCTTCTTGAGCAGCTGGAACACATCACATTCTCATACAGTGGGACAGTGTGATGTCAGCACCTTGCCACATCCTTGGAACAAACAAAGAGTCCTTAGCAACTATTTCCAAACAAAAACAACCAATTAGATGACTGTGAAGAATATAGAGCAACTTATGTTGTGTTATCTCAAATAAGCCTACAGCCTTTACTTATGGACCCCCTAACGTGGGTTCAGGAGAGCCACATGATCTGCTTAGTTGATCAGCAACCAATTAAGACACAAAAAACCACATGAAGTGAGCTATCTGTGACATCAGCTGTGTTAATCAGACAATTAAGTGCTCAATAATGACAAAAACCCAGAAGACCCTGTGGCTCCCCAGGGACACGGTTGTCCTAGAACTGCCACATCAAGTTCACAGAGCTGTGACAGATAGAAAGGACCGGAGTGTGGACTATCCTTACCTGTTTTGAAAGCTGAAGGGAGGACAGTGGACACCTTGACCCCCCAAGGCTCCAGCTCATGGCGTAAGGTGTTTATGAAGAGACCAAGAGCCGCTTTGGAAGCTCCATATGATGCCAGACAGGGAAATGGCTGTTCCCCTGCAGAAAAGTACATGCAGGAAACAGCATACATCACATTATGACATCACATTGCACGACCTGAGTACCATTTTTGTAGTCCAAATATATGGACTGTAGCTCCACGTGCCCAAGTTCTGACCACTTGCCATTACCCTTATGAAAAAATCACATGTTAAAAAAAAAAACAGATATCTTGTTTTGATTATTTGATGTTTGGATGATTTTAAATAATAATCTGTAATACAGTATTTAAAAATAAACAAAATAAATGAAAAAAATTATTACATTTTTGTACATGAATTTCATATTTCCATAAATAATGGAAATACATTTTTCATTTGAATAGGTATAAAATATTTGATTATTTGACCCGATTGCAAAGTGAATTGTTTTCAGGGCTATTTAGTTTAGGGATGCCAATAATAATGTTAATTGTCTATTAGCACTGATCCAAATAAACAAATGCCTCTAATGAATTGACCACAACCACTAGAGATAATTGATTATATCTAAACAGAAGTGCAAACATTTCAATAGCAAAGAATAGGATGAAATACATTGTTCGGACTGGTCTTAAATTAAAGTAGGAAGCCATTGTGGAAGGCTTACATGTATCCTTCCGCAATTTGTCTGAGTGCTCTGATGAAGCTGTCATCAAGCACAAAGCATCTAGCCTTGACTTTGCTTGTAGGCCTGTAGGTGATTTCCTGGGGAAAGAGGGTTTCAGCTGGAAGGATTCTCCCTGGCTCATTGCATAAGATTGACTCCCTTTGTTAGCAAAGGCTTACAGTCTATCTGCACCAGAGGCAGCATAGACTTCAGATAGAAAGCATGGCTGCCAGGTGGCTAGTTTCATTAAGATACTGTTTCAGCGTGTAGATGGGCCCCACAGTCTGGACAATAAACAATTGGCTCTAGTGTTGCCCAGGGATTAGAGTTACAATTGGTTTTACAGCTAGCCAAAATACAGCACCTGATTGCCCGCTAGTGCCCACTGAGGCCTGCTAGAAATCTGTGTGTTGAGCTCCGTGTGAAGTGTTTTTCCCTGATTCATGGCTGCGCAAACCTAACTTGCAAACTCTAGTGTGAGTGGCCGCTGACATCGCGTGCTTCTGGGATTTGTGGTCCAAAACAACTATAAATCCCAGTTGAGAAATAGCTGCAACAATCCTAAATGTGACCTCATTGCTTCTTTTGGCTGTCCACACTGACACATCTGTTATCTGTGTTTCATAATCAGCCCTTTTCATAAATGCTGAGTGCTTGGGTTCTGCATTTCAGCAACATGGGCACTATAGCAATAAAAATGGTTTAATTATAATACAGTGAAGCCCCGACAATGCCTGTCAGTTAAAAAAAAAACAAAAAAAACAATGATTAATCCACATGGTGAAATAAAGCAGCAGAGTGTACAATGCCCCTCTTGTTATTGACTTGTTGTTCCCCAAGTAGTAAAGGCAGTAAAGACAGTTGCAGGATATGACAGGCTGATGACAGAAAACCTGGGGCAGATCATCTTCCTCTAGGATGCAAAACCAACAAGTAGGATCAAGTACAGAACGTGAAACATTATAAGGACAAGGGTCAGCTGAGGGCTTGGCATATTTAATCAGGTTTTGTGCACACAGTGCGTTCTAAATCCCCACCCACGCCAACACACACACACACACACACACAGTTCAATAATGGTTTGGCTACCAATCAATAATAACATAAACGCTTCATAAAACTTTGAACACAGGGAGTGTCTGGGCTCATCAAAGCACCATTGTGATACAATGGCACAATTTCAGGGCCATTTGGTCCAACTCTGGATTTGGTCAATACAACAGAAGAGTAAAGCGATGGGAATGGGGAAATATGCACATTCAATGCTTCTTTTGGTGTTGCCAACGTCTAGTGTCTGACTTTTGCAATTGATGTCAATCTGTTCCAACAATTACCTGACACATACCAAAAATACTCTGCCATATCTCATCAGAACAAAAGCCAACAATCGGATCAGAATATGTTGTTACTAGCTGTGATCTCCCTAAACATTATGCTTGCAGCTATGTGAAATATAAAGGTATGGTTTCTAGTAAGGGCAACACACAAAAAAAGCTTATATTTTAGGTGAGGGGTGTCAAACTCCAGTCTTGGATGGCCACAGTGTCTGCTAGTTTTTGGTGTGTTTCAGCACAAGTGATTATTGGAAGTCATGTGTCAAACTGAAGCCTTGCAGGTCAGATAAGGCCCCACATGAATTTTGATCTGGCCTGCATGTCAATCCAGATAATCAATTAAATCTGGCCCCTGAGATAGGCTGGACATTTAGTCTCTGGCAATATAGAGTGCTGAAGTCCCGCCCACTGCAAAAAAGTGACTTGACAGAGGAAATGGTTTGAAACAATGGGATTTCCCATAGAGGAAAACATTAATTGTATCTTCTCATGAGCAAACAATTATACAATGTGTTCCTCCAAACAATGTGTTTCACATATCAGTTGATTGTAAAAAAAAAAAAAAATCCTCTGATTTATGGTATTGTTAAAAAACAACAGACGTTTACGTCACTGAGCTCTCCACAGCATTCTTGGCTTCGTTGTTGCCTAGCAAGAGCTCGATGACATAAATGCTCATTGTGTAGTTTTTAAACAATATAGTAAATCAGAGGATAAAAAATGCTTATATCATTTTTTGCAATCAACGGATATGTGAAACACATCATTTGGAAAAAGCGATTGTGTAACAGTTTGCTCCTGAGAATTTTTTTGTCATGTTTCAAACCACTTCCGAGGTCCAGGCACTTTTTGTGGTGGGCTGGACTTTAACACTCTGTTACACTTTGCAAAAGGAGACAAAATGACCATGTTCACGTCACATGTAACGTTGACCAATTGGAGAAAAACTATGGGCCATTGAAAAAGTGCCATTTTGAGAAAGCAGTTTCCTATACAGTTCTGAGGCTATGTGAGAAAGATACATATAGATTCACACATGATGCGCAACACCATTGTAATAGTTACTGCAATCCCAACCGCCCTCCCACCCCCACCCCCACCCCCCACCCCCCAACCACCACCTCAGCCTGCAATCGCATTCCATAATAGTACTTAATGTCTAGTCCTTGATTTGATAGAAAAATCTCTATATGGCCCTCACTATGACTGAGCTTGATCCCCCTGATATAAGTCACTGATTGGATAAAGTTCACACACCTAGTTCTCAAGGCCTTAATTGGCTGCTGATTGAAAGGAAACCACAAATACCTGTGACCATCCTGTACTGAAATTTGACACCTGTTTTAGGTAATCAAAATCTCATTAGTTGATTCTTCCCTTACGAAAAAATCATAACATCATGTGAAAATGTGGAATTTCATGTGAGTTCATGTCACTTTTGTATTCACATGTGTAAATTTCCATTTGCATGTGAAAAAAGCCAGTTGTGAGAATGTCCAGTTCACAAAATGTGAAAAGAATGTCATATGTGAACTGGACATTTTCTCATGCTTTTTCACATGCAAATGAAAATGTAAACATGAGAAAACAAAACCTGCGACTTGAAATAGCTTAGGCAACCTTTTCCTGCTCTCATCTTATAAGTTGGATTATTTTTATAGTACATATGTATACTCTTCACAAGTTGTGATTTTTGGACTCCACTACACGTGATTTTGGTCTCCACGTGTGATTTTTGGACACATAGTTTTTTCATAAGGGTTAACATCCTAGCTTCTGCCAGACTCACTTCACCAACAGTACAAATATAATAAACATATTCTAAATGAATACAAAAAAACATACAATTAATGACATTCCTCATCATTTGTTTTTTTTTTTTTACCTGCAGGGCTGGAAATGGTCACAATCCTGCCTTTGGCTTTCCGTAACAGCGGGAGGAAGGTCTTGGTGACATTCACTGTCCCAAAGAAATTGACCTCCATGCAGCCTCTGTAGTTGGACATGAGTGATAACTCTGCATCGCCAAAGTTCACACATATCCCTGCATTGTTCACGAGCCCCCATAGACCTGATGAAAAAAAAAATAGAGAAAAGCTATCAAGATTATACATTATGTTCAGAATGACTTTCCAATCAGAATCATGATTGTTTTACATTTGATTGGCTGTGCATTACTACAACAGAGCTAGTGCCAACTGGAGGGGAAGTGCACATGTGTACATCTCGCTGTCAATCACTGGTAGCCTGTACATGTCAGTGAAAAGAGCAAGTACAGCGGTATTTAGAGTATACCTATCCAATGTATAACTACCCTGCGACTCCAATGCCAGTAGTAATCAGCTAATGACAGCCCAGACTGAAACTGATCCACTTGAGAGCTTGGATAAGAAACATCCTGTGGGAAGAAGCTACTCAGTTCCAGTTTCTTTTGTATCTCCATATTATACTGAATACTGAGATAGAGCATGTACATTTATTATACCAAAGCTGCAGGTACTGGGCAGAGTCCAATTCAATAGGAAAAAACATGGAGTCCGCACACAGTAGCTACTATCCAGAGGAAGACCAGTTTTGGGTCTGATTATTGTAATTAAATCGGACTGACTTTGTGTTTTTGCCTGACATTGAATGCTTAAAATTATAAGCCAGTTTTACCAATTTCAAGCAGGGTCTTTTCATTTTTTCCTTGGTGGCACCCCTATGCCCTAGCCAGAGGGTTAACTCTTTCATTTTTATCTATACAGAAGGACCAGCCTCTGTCTTTTTTCCTCAGTAAGTCTTTCAGCACAGCGCTCTTCACAGTAGAGTTGTTGGTGAACATATTGGGGTGTGGGGGTCAAGGAGATTATTATACTGGTAAAAAGAGGAAGGGGAAAAAAACGACACATCCTGTTTCTATGGTCCACACAAGTGAATTTGGGGTTTAAAGGCTTTGTTAAATAATCAAAAGGAGAAATCTGTGCTGTGTTAACATCTTCAGTCTTTTCAGCACCTCTACTTCCAACTGTGCCGAAAGCAATATTCTCTTTTATGGCAGAATGTGAAATAAATGACAAAATTTATGTTGGTATCCCAACCCCCCCCCCCAACCCATAATCCCTGGAGAGAGGCAGCTGCATTGCACTGCAGAGGAAAGGAAGGAGGCGAAAAGTATTACAACAGGCATGTGTGGTGGCCAAGAGCAGAAAACCAGATCAAGAATGAAGAAAAGCTGAAGCCCTGCCATAGTAAGCAATGAGCTGTGACCAACAAACTGTTCTGTAGCACTATTTCAAGACCCAGTGATACACTATATAGCCAAAAGTATGCGGACACCCCTTCTAATGAGTGGGTTTGGCTACTTTAGCCACACCCATTGCTGACAGGTTCATGAAATCAAGCACACAGCCATGCAATCTCCATAGATAATCATTGGCAGTAGAATGGGTCATCCTGAAGAGCTTCGTGACTTTCAGCATGGCACTGTCATAGGATGCCACCTTCTCAACTAATCGGTTCTCCAAATTTCATCCCTGCTAGAGCTGACCCAGTCAACTGTAAGTGCTGTTATTGCAAAGTGAATCATGCTTCACTTTCTGGCTGTCTAATGGACAAATATTGATTCGGAAAATGCCAGGAGAATGCTACCTGCCCGAATGTGTTGTGCCAACTGGAAAGTTAGGTGGAGGAGGAATAATGATCTGGGGTTGTTTTTCATGGTTTGGGCCAGGCCTCTTAGTTCCAGTGAAGGAAAATGTTAATACTAACAGGATGCAATAATATTCTGGAGAATTTTGTGATTCCAACTTTGTGGCAGTTTGGGAGAGAACCGGTTTCAGGATGACAATCCCCCGGTGCACAAAGCGAGATCCATAAATGGTTTTCCAAGTTTGATGTGGAAGACCTTGACTGACCTGCTCAGAGCCTTGAGCGCAACCTCATCGAACAACTTTGGGATGAATTGGAACGGCAACAACATCAGTACCCAACCTCACTGATGCTCTTGCGGTTGAACGGAAGCAGCATGTTCCACAATCAAGTGGAACGCCTTCCCAGAAGAGTGGAGGCTGTTATAACAGCATAGGAGGGACCAACTCCATATTAATGCCCATGGATTGCGATGTTCAACAACCTATGGATGTGATATTTGGGAAGGTCCATATACCTTTGGCTATGTAATGTACCTATAAACTTGGAGCCAGTAAGGACAGGTGCACAAAAAGACGTGTGTGGCCCTCTGATAACCTGACACATAGCCATTCTTACCTCATGCATATAAATTGTGGTTTTGGCTTCAGGGTGTGCTAATGTACATTAAAGGCTGTTCTGGATCCAAACTGAACCATAACATGCAATCAGTGACTGGCAGGTTTATTTTCAATTTGGCCAATCTGTATTCCGGTTTTATGATGTAAGAAATGTGAGTTCATTCGCAAGGTGCATTGGATTGCTGCTGCTATACTGCTTCTTTCTAGAAAATGTTAGCCATCTGGAAACAATACAAACTGTGTGAAGCAGGCATTAAAGGTCTACTTTTTCAACCAGGGTCTTATTTTCATAATATTTTTCACCAATCATATCAGTTCTAATAGTATTTTATGTAACTGTTTCATTGTCAAGTTTTGGCTTTTCGGCTTTTTTTTTTTTTTTTGCCAAAACTTAACCACAGCAACTATGGTACATGTCAAGATAGGCTACACAAGTCCAGTTTATTTAAACCTGTTATTGGGAGGTGAAAATGAATATGAAATTTGAAATGTATTTGTTGAAATGAAAAATAATTCCTAACCCTAACTTGCAAAATTGACCGTAAGCTACACTATTCTGTGCGCACACAAATTTAGCTCTTCGTCTGTGTATTTCGGTTCAAATAAATATAGTCGCCATCAACGTGAAGAGGTTTGACAACATCCTCGCAATAGACTGATGAATTAGCTAGTGTAGCATGTTCAGGATTTTGATTTTCAACATTATCTCATAAAGGTCATCTACGTTAAAGGTAAAACACGTTGACTCTACTTGCACCTTTTGAGGAGCTTAGAGAAATCGACTCTTCTGCAGCGAACGCGGCAGATGCCATTTCGTCGATCTCTTAAGATGTGAAGCCTTCAAAAAGCATTCTGCTGGAAGCAGTTGAAAAAAGATTCAGCCACATAGAATCAGAGCTCCTGCACTGTCTGGCTATGACAACAATATAACAATAATGCTGTTAATAGTAAATATTATATATCACAAAAATATATCTGAATGTATTGGTAACCAAGAAAAAATTATATTTTATTTGTTACCTGTTTATCTAAAAGTAAATTTAAAAATGTAAAAAAAAAAAAACTTTAAAAATCGGCTATTGGAATTGGCTGATTTGGTATTTAAAAATCGGCAACCAGAATCAGCCAAAAAACTAATGATTCGTGCATCCGTAGTCAGTGGCTTTTAAGCTCCTGCTTTCTGTCCAATTACGCACGCAGTTCTGAAACAAGATCTTCCTGTGTTTTGCCAAATATGACAAAATTTTGCTGAACTTGTTTTAGTAAAACATGCCTTTTCTTTGTCTTTGTAAAGCCAATAAATCCAGGAAATTAACTAATTTAATCAGGACTACAAAATTCCTCATAAAGCCAAAAAGAAAAAAAAGCTTTAGAAATAAGACTGGCATACTCCCAGTCACATCCTGTCCCTGATACTCCTTTGTGTGTGGTAACCTCTCTGGGCAGGAAGTATTTATGTCCCTGCTGTGAACCCTAGATCCCTTTGTCCCTCCTGGGACACTCACACTACAAGCATGACGTCTGTTTGCTCACATTTCCCAGGTTCAAATATATACAGTAGTGAGCTCCATTATGGTTGGAACAAAGGCATTTTCTTTATATGGCACTGTACTAAACAATTCTAGAATTACATGTGGTTAAAATGCAGATAATCAGCTTTTATTAAAGGATTTAAAAAAAAATACATTTTGGTTTCACCGTGTAGACTATACATAGTCCTCCCATTTCAGTGCACCATAATGTTTGTAATGTGTTCAATTGCTTCCTTAATGCAGGTATAGGACAGCTTTCAGTCCCTAGTCTTGATTCTATGCTTTTGATTGCCTTTGGAGTCTGTTATTGGCATTTGTCCACATGAGGACCAGAGTTGTGCCAATGAAAGTTAAGGAAGCCATTATGAGGCTGAGAAATAAGAAAAAAAAAAGTCAGAGACATAGGCCAAACCTTAGGCTTAATAAAATGAACGGTTTGGAACATCTTTAAGAAAAAAGAGAGCCCTGGTGAGCTCAGTAATCGTAAAATGGCTAAAGAAGACCTCAACAGTTGATGATGAAAGCATTTTTGCGGCCAAGGGCGCAGTATTTATTAAGTTTGGAAATATTAACATAGTGTTATGTGGATTAGGGTGAATGACACAGCTGACCAGCTGCAATAGCCCATCATAATGCTGGAACCTAAATGCACTTTTCATGCAGTGAGTGGTATGCCAAATTGCAACTGAAAATCCTGTTTTATAACATTGATAATGTTTTTAGAAATCTTATACAAAATATTAATAAAAAATGAATAGTGATATAGTGTCTGCCTTGCAGCTAGCTACAGTAGATGGTAGCAGAATTTCATGTGGGCTTTGTTTTTCTTTGTTGAATATCTCCTCTTTGATAATGTTTTTGATAGCTGATAGACAACTCTGTAGAATCGGAACTGTTGTGCAATCTACCATTACCAATGGAACTATATTTCACTAAGTGGTGGGTTTTAGTTTTGTACTTGATTAGAAGTTTTTTATTTTTATTTTTTACTGTTTTTTAAAATACCACCATGCCTGTGTATATACAAAAATATATGGCACTTCAGGGTGTTTAATCCTGCTAGGCCATTTATTCTTGTATATGCATGGCATGTTGTGGTTCATATCATATATATGTGTATATTATGTTTTATAGTGTTAAACTTTGCCATCAAATAAAAGCAGGCATTACATTCCTCTTCTGTAAAAACATTGTTTCACTTTTGCTTCTGAAGACAAAAGAAAATTAACGGAATCCAGACCACTTTTATCTAACTCCCATTTCAGTCGCAGTAACATGAACAGTACTTTTTAACGGCGTAGGATGTGGCTGCAGAAGAACAACAAAGAAGAACAAATAGCTCTTGTCGTTCTGCAGCCGTTTTGCAGACATTCTGGCATTAATGAGAGACTGCTGGACACATTACATGCTTGAGATAAAATGCAGGAGGCGTAATATTGCCTTATCTGTAATTTCAGATCGATCGGGATTAAAACACACGTGCCTGGCACAGACAGAGGTGTTCATGATGAAAAAGAAAATAACCAGTTCGTTGATTAACAGTCAAGCAGCTCACAGCCAACGGTGAAAGAATGAATCCCAGGATGGGTTTGCATCCACTCTACCCATGCTCTTTCCCCAAGCTCTCATATAGCATCTGACCACATGATGATCTGACCTTACATGACTCCCATAAAGCAATACAACTCCAGTGAAATACTTTCTTAGGCAACATGCTAATGGGTAAATGATTCACTTATTGTCCTTATAAGTCTTCTATCTCTGCTTCCTTTTGAAGGCACTGTGCCTCAAGATAAAAAGTAGACAATCCATTAAAGGGGTCGAATAAACATTTGATCCATCCCGGAGTACACTACAGTTTTATTAACAATTGCTGCATCAATGGAACTGGCCTACTAAACAGTCTGACAGGATTGCTTCATTATAGAGTGAAATCCACAGTGTGAGTCACTGTGGATTTAAGAACTTGTTGTCCACATGTACACTTATTAATGAGGAGAAAATTAGACAGGAGTCTCCAGAGCCCTTTCTCAGTCGATGTTTTGGCAACCTAAACAAATGGCTTCTGTACTTCAGCAGAGTTTTCTCTCACCTCGTAGGCCCAGTTTAGCCTTGGTGGTGAGCAGGGCCTGCTGGACATCCTGAGGTTTTGTCATGTCCATCTGTAAGAGTGTGAGCCTAGAGGAGCAGACCCGCCGCAGTTCCCCGGCTCCTGGCCCGCTCAGGTCCAGCACGCTGGCGAACACCTCGAAGCCCAGCGCGTCAAGCTGCTGCGCCGAGGCTTTCCCAAACCCAGAGTCACAGCCTGCAAGAGAGGCCATCGCTGTCAACCCCAGAGCCCCACAGCCAGCAACAAGACCATTGCTGTGAAGCCCTGAGTTACGGTCCACAAGAGAGACTATCATTGTGAAGCCCAGAGTCACAGCCTGCAAGACAGACCATCACTGTGCAGCCCCGAGTCACAGCCTGCAAGACAGACCATCACTGTGCAGCCCCGAGTCACAGCCTGAAAGAAAGACCATCACTGTGCAGCCCCAAGTCACAGCCTGCAAGACAGACCATCACTGTGCAGCCCCGAGTCACAGCCTGAAAGAAAGACCATCAATGTGCAGCCCCAAGTCACAGCCTGCAAGACAGACCATCACTGTGCAGCCCCGAGTCACAGCCTGCAAGACAGACCATCACTGTGCAGCCCCGAGTCACAGCCTGTAAGACAGACCATCACTGTGCAGCCCCGAGTCACAGCCTGCAAGACAGACCATCACTGTGCAGCCCCGAGTCACAGCCTGCAAGACAGACCATCACTGTGCAGCCCCGAGTCACAGCCTGAAAGAAAGACCATCAATGTGCAGCCCCGAGTCACAGCCTGCAAGACAGACCATCACTGTGCAGCCCCGAGTCACAGCCTGCAAGACAGACCATCACTGTGCAGCCCCGAGTCACAGCCTGCAAGACAGACCATCACTGTGCAGCTCCGAGTCACAGCCTGCAAGACAGACCATCACTGTGCAGCCCCGAGTCACAGCCTGAAAGAAAGACCATCAATGCGCAGCCCCGAGTCACAGCCTGCAAGACAGACCATCACTGTGCAGCCCCGAGTCACAGCCTGAAAGAAAGACCATCAATGTGAAGCCCCAAGTCACAGCCTGCAAGAGATTACCTTGCATTTGAAGATAGTTCAAGGTTTTAGTTGTAAACAGTAGTTTTAAAAATTAAGTTCAGCATACAGTATGTGCAGTAAATACAAATTTTATAACTGAAAATGAATTGCAGTGATTTATAATCTGACATGTATAATACATTTATAAAACAAGCTGTAAAACAATCTGTAATCTGTAACATACAGTGTACAATGAACGATAACTATTTACAGTTTGCATTCCTGGAATTTAAGCTAGGGACGCCCCATTACATACCAAGCTGCTTTCAATGAATGCTCTCCATTACCTTTCCAGCCCACTCAGACAGGCTAATGAAGGTACTTGACTCTCCAAAACTTGCGTACTATATCTGAGGTCTTGTTTTCTGTACTTTCTGTTTCTGTAAACATTGATCATAAGAAATACTCAGATTGTATCATGTAACTCAATAACCACAACAGCAGCACAACATTATCAACTGTCAACCCCTGCGGAAAAATAAAAGCATACTTCAGTACAAAATACTTTGAATTTATATTGTAAAATATGATTGTAATAAAATTCCCATTTCCTGAATCGAAGTGTGTGTTGTAATTGTAAGTTGTATCTGTGTAAGGGTCAATGTCTTTTACACACACAAAGTTGCTCTGCAATTGACATTTAAAACCAGATAAAATGCACTCAAGATAAAACAAAAGCGTAAGACTACAATTACTGTAATCTCAAATGTTGTCCTCAGTTATCAGCAAAGTAACTTCTCTTATCACACATCCTGTGATAAAAAAAAACAAAACACTGACAGTAGTAGTAAGAAAACACCGGTGTCTGTATGCATACTGAGAGTGCAAATTAAATTTGAATAAAAAAAAAAAATCTTGATACTAAAAGTTAAACTGACATAAGCACAGCAACAATAAATAAAGGGTTAAATCTAAATACACAGTTTGTTTTACAGTACAGTGCTGAGGGATGTCTAAGCATTATGCACAACACATATGCCCCCTACCACACCCTTTTCTTCCTTCAACCTTTTGCCTGGATCCTGTGAGCAATGTATAAGTTTAGAATGCGACATTGTTATCATGACTACACTTTAACAAAAGCATTTCCGCCAAACTTAATTTAAGGGACAAGGTATTTTGAGGACACTCACACTCTAGCCTCTAGGCTCTCCTCTCTGTGGAATTCTGTAACAGTGCATTCTGTTCTCTGCAGGATTCTTAAACTTGCCAGGAACTCTGAGGCAGTTTTCCAAGGGGATATAACAAGTAAGAGGGGAGACACATGCAAACACAAATCAGACAACCATATAAACCGAAATAAAAGTCTGCTAAATGCCAAGCGTGTTTGCGCTTTGAATCAAGTGTCTTTATTTTCCCTACACACCATGCAGGTGTTCCCTACACACCAGTGTTTCTGTATGCAGATCGGTGGACATCTTCCAAGTTTAAAAAGCAAAATTTCACAGTGCAGAGGGATGCAAACTTACAGATGGGATATATATAGGTTTCAATCCCCAAGATACATGTTTATAATTCTGTGTAAGCGGCACAGAGGCCGGTGGGAGGTGTGAAAGATTAAGGGATTCAGGGAATGGGTGAGCAGACAGGGGTGTGAGCAGTAACTCAATCTCTTATGTTGTTTTTATTCCTGCAATACTCAAGCAGCGTTTTGGTGCTGTACTAACTGAAATATATAACAGTTCACCACACAAACTCAGCAAACGCCTCCTGCTTACTAGATTACTTTATTACAGCTTAAAATGCCACATGACTGTTCCTTGCCTATTTACCTTTTCAAGTAGAAAAACACATAATCTTTAAATCATGCATTCAGGCCCCACAGATTGTGTTTTCCTTGGCCAATGTGCCAGGTGGAAACTCACAATGAACTAGTTATGAGTTTCTAAGCCCAATGCCAAATGGTAACTATGTCCTTCGAGGCTTTGATCCAGTGCAGGCCTGATAAATTAATTTCTGTTCCATCTTGCTTGTCAATCATTGTCACATTGACAGAAGCATTAAAATGTCCTCGTTTACACCCTCCTCCCCACCCCCACCCATGCTCACTCTTCTCAGTCCCTGACCCCTACCCCGTCTCCTGCTCACTGTGTGTTGGGTTTCTGAACTTGGATGGAGATGGAGATTTGGGTCTGCGTTACCACACAGCTGGTCTGAAGCCGCTTTACTGAGCGTACGAGCAGGGAGGGCCCAATGCAGCTGTTTCTGTAGGGTGCCAGAGGAGAAAACCACATGCTCCCCCATCCTGAATCCACTACATGCCTTTGAGGGAGCAAAGGGCTTTCATGGGTCACAAAAACGAGAGGAGGCTCATAGACTGATACCAGCATTACGCTGGGGAGGGCAAATGCTGTTAAGCACTCCAGCATGTACCTAGCTTCCTGGAACTATTAAACTGTTACTGCAATAGGTCATGAGAAACCGGTGTTCTTAGGGACCACCTTAGTTTGACCGCTTTTATGTAACAACTATTCAAAGCATCTGCATGGGAAAACATTAGATGACCTGAGGTTACCTGAGTTGAGTTGCACCACAAGGCAGACACAATTGTACAGCAAAAAATGTACTGTAGTTGCGCATATCTTTGGTAGTGACAGTGTAACAGGTGAAGACAAAAATTTGAAAATCAGCAGCCAGTTGGATTGTCCAGATAGCCATGCAAACATAGCATTTAAAATAATCATAAGGCCATGACATTAGTATGCCTTAGTTTCTTTAAAAATCGTTTTCTAATTTTAAGAAACGTAATTTAAATTGTTTGCTATTCTCTGCAGTCACCTAAACTAGCAAGCACATGCTAGTTTAAGTGGTCAGTGAAAAGAACCTGAAAGCTAGGGTTGCCAGATTTAGAATTTGTCAAAACCAATGCTGGACTGGGTGGCTGTTCTATCAAACCAGAGTGCCGCTGCCATGCTAAATTCATTAAAAACTGCCAGTGAGTTTCATTACATTGTCTGGTTGGGACAACATATCGGACCTGTATAAATAATTTCAAAACCAGACATTCCAAAAAACCAACTGGAATGTTTCACTAATTAGCTATGCATTAAAATCTGGCATGGTGCATTGACGCAATTCCCAGTATTTCGACTTCTGAGAATTGTCTCTTTAAAGTAGATTAAATGCAAAAACATAAATCAGGAGCAAAATTAAGCTTTGTGAGGGCTGCATTTACTCCGAGACAACAAAAGTATAGTGGGAGAAAAAAAATGTTTACTCACTGAGGCATTGAGTTTTACACTTGAGAAAATATCGGTTTTGCTAATCTGACACCAAAGATCTGGCAATAGTACAAGGCAATGTCATTTTCAGTCCCCATACTAAACATTCACAAAGCTGTTTGTCATACTAAACATTCACTGTTTGGAAGGTCTTCGATTCAATTTTATTTGTATAGTGCTTTTTGCAGAGAACTGGTACAAAGATGCTTTACAGAATAGCAAGGCAAAAAAACAGAGCAAAAAGAACAAACAGAGCAAACACCAGGTCTTAAGGACCACACCAGGTCTTAAGGACAACATGACTTTCATCTTACAAGCCTTAAAGGTGACATTTTAAGATACAAGCTTAATATTTACAATTTTATAGAGTAGAACTTTCAGAAGTGGAACAACTTTTGCAGTTTGGCAGTCATTGAACACCATGCTTGAATAAACCTGAGTCTGCACCAAAACACTGAAATTCCATTGATTGTAACCTCACATTAAGCTGAAAAGAATGTTTTGCACTTCTGCTTTTATCATACATCAGTGAATGGCTAATATCTGGTATAAGATTGTGGTGCAAAACACTGCTCTGTCTGTCCTAAAGGAGGTTAGTTACGTCAACAGCAGGGTTATGACCAGTCTCTGTCTATGTGCATGCTCTCAAATAACTTTTTTGTTAAAAGAAAATGCCTGTTGCTTTGAAATATTTAGCAGTGGATTCCATTTGGGAACGCTGTGCTTAGTCTGGGGAACACGCTTATCTGATCACATTTTGTCAACAAGTAAATGCCAGTCTCCTCGGGTAGCCTTGGCAAGGAAACAGAACAGAAGACTGTTTAATCTCTCCTGACAAGATTTAGTGCAAGCACGTATTTCCTAACTGAAGTATTAACAAATTCAAAGCTAATCTGTTTGTATTCAATCTTGACTGTAATGTACCTTAATGAAGAGTAGCTATGTGCCAACCGCACCATGGGAACAATAAAATCTATTGGAGAAGGCAATCAGTTTAATCTATTTTAATCAGTCATAACCAACAGACAAATAATGTTTCGTTATTAATAACTCAGATATAAATAAATGGAAAATACACAGTTTTGATTATTAGTCTAACATTAATAAGTATCTTTACATTTGTTATTAATAAGAATGACAGGGAGCCAGATTCATAAAATTCCCCATAAGGTTGTAATTTTACAAGACAGTGTGGTTGCGTAATATATCCTCTGCTCAATCTGGCAACATATAACCCTTCCAAACATCTGTTATCCATGGGACATCAACAATGTATCTGCTAAGAGAGAATACATATAGTAATTGAACTGGTTTTTAATGTTACAGAGGAATATAAAAAATAAAAAAATAAATTAAGAAAACTATTTTATGCCATATTTTCTGCCCTGATTCCGAAGGTGCAGTCATTGCAATCATAGTTGCTAAAATATCTTCCCCCACTTCAGGAGAGGGAAATTAGTATGCATGTCCTCAGAAATCAGGTCTATGGATGCTGAAATCCACCAGGTAAATGTTTGCTTTACTTAACACCACAGGAATGAGTATGTGTCTGGTGCAGGCAGATAAATTGATCCCGATTGACCAAAAAAGTCACATTATTGAGAAATGAATGAATCCTGGATTGACACCTATATATACCATTTTGGGATGGCAGAATGCAATCCCTCAAAGTTACGCCTTATGTCTTATATAGCACAGATAGTTTGGCACTTTTCAGGGTTTCCTACAAAAATAACCACAATACCACAGGCTCTCAGCCCTTAAGGACATCAACTTCAACTCAACTGTACCTTCTGACCTCATGTAAACAGACAAAATTTGCAAACAACTTCACACGTCCACACAATAAAGCCCCAAACTTGGGTGATTTTGTGTTTTTTCTTTCTCATGTTTCCTGCTGATTACATAACCACAATTGCTACAGCACCACAATCAATAATTCTCCCTAGTAGACATTTAACTACATCAGCCAATAACAACATCGAATACACATGCAAAATGGCATTGTAAGGAAGTGCACACGTTTATAAAAAAACGTTGCTGTCACCATCTTTGGTTTGTGTGGAAGCTAAATTGCTTGCTAACTAGTAAAAAAATGAAACTATTGCTTTTACAGCTGTATAATCCTTGTGGGAAATCTTTGTAGGAAATTTATATTTATGAAAATCATTCTCTATTATTTCACATGCAAACCCTACATAGTATCATTTCATGACCAGGGATGGGTATTGCTCACATTTTGACGATACCCCAGTTAAAACATCAAATCTGAACTGGTAATATAGCTACCTTCTTTAAAATAACAAGCAAACGAAAACATTAAAGAATGTATTTTTTATTGTAAATGCATGTCCCATTGTTTGAAGGATAAAATACAGCCACACTTTATACAGTTTTGCTTTTGCCATTTTGACTGAGTTTAACATTAGCTAGCTTACTAACGAGTCAACCAAGAAAGTCATAACTTTAGTAGCCTACAGATGGCAACAAAATTAGGCATTGAAATCTGCATTGTAATTCAGTTCGGTAGGTAACATTACTAGTCATATGGGAACTGGTGTCTGCTATCGGGTTTTGGTACCAAATCCTATTAGTGACTGAGACAGCTACATGACTACAAGGTAGGCCAAAAACCCTCGGACTACTTTGCCCATCTAGGGACTTGTTCTGTGGGGCTGCAGCAACAATGTTATACAAGCAGTGATCTAAATCATCAAAAGCACACAGGCAGGATAAATGAGGGTCAATTTAACCATTCGTAGCCATTCAAGTAAGTGTACAACTTTATTTCCTTACGTAACATTGATATTAAAATTATATCCCAATGTTCAATATATTTGTTTAGGAAAAGTCACGAAGGGGAAGCCATAGACTATAGATTTCATGACGGCAGGTTTACTGGTTTACTTAAAGCAAGAAGGGTCAGATTGTCTGTTAATTTGTTGTGTTTGAGCTTGTCTTGCGTTTGCTAAGACTTACCTTTTCTAAATAGGCTAGCTGTCCAGGTCAACCTGGACCACAAGTCAGTGTTTCTTTAAATTAATGTTAACTATCCCTATAGATCCTCTACTGACATACAAACACTTAGAACAGTAGGTCTGTTGTGTATACAATACTCCATTAAAACACTTACATTTAAACATACTGTATGACAAACACTGCCATTTATTTGTCATTCATGGCTGTAGGGATTACTGAATCCATGCCTATATGTTTCTTTGAGCTAAAATGTATGTGTGATTACATGTATTTATGTGTATGCATGTCACTCTCATAGCCTGTATTTACATGCATTACTACTATTAGTTACTCATAAAAAACACAGTAGGGGCCTACAAAATAAATTATATCTGAAGAAAAACATATTTCCAGCATACAAAAATAAATACAGATAAAATATTTAGGCAAATGAAATACTAAATCTCACAAACCTATCCAGACATATCCTTGCCTCATTAATATACTGTTTGCTTGTGGGTCAGACAAGTTTAGCCAAATAAGTACAACAGTAAAAGTTCATCTAGAGTGTAAAATAGTAAAAAATCTTTTTTTGTGAACATGATTTTCAAACAATTTGCTAACCCTCTATCACTACAATAAACAGTCTGTTTTCTTTTGTAGGTCTGATAAGGAGCACACTTCTGTAAACTGCCTTACATTAGTCTCCTCTTGAATGGTGCAGACACAGAGACACAGTCAACAACACAAAGTTGCAAATTCAGCCAGTTTAATGACTATACCCTTCATCCTCAAAAGAATTCAGTCTGTGTAAGAGGTTTAAGACTCCCCCCCCCCCCATAAAAAAAATTTCCACTTATAGAGTCATTTAACACAGCTTTAGATGAAGCCATTTAACAAAATCTCTCCATTAAAAGTCATTCAGAATGTATTACAACTATTTCAGTCCGCCTTGCTCTCATTCTCAGGGGACAACACTTAAGCTTCCAGTACTATTCAGCTGACATCTTTAAAGTGTCCAGCTTTATTGAAGACTCAAAATGAGTGTTGTGTCATTCCAGGCAAAGATGAAACAATTAAAATAAGCAAAAACGAAGCTGTTGGCTGAAAATCCCTTTTCTTCTGTGTTGGAAGCCGTGTGCCTAGGGACAGAAGCTTATTACTGTTTGTAATCTCTGTTTGTACTAAGGTGGGGGGGGGTTGCAGGCCCAGTGGGATAATTTAAATCTTAAATCAAATGAATTTCTAAAAGGGGATTCTGGTTTCCATGCCACTAGACAGCCTCCAGGAGTTCAGCCCCAGGTTAGGCCCAAAGCTGAGAGCACCTTTCTCAATCTGATTTTGTTATTAATATGGTGGGTGCATGCACAGTTAAAAGCATAGAATTCACAATGGACAGCTTTGCTGGAGCTCTTTCAGCATGTTGGCAATAATGGGAAAGTTAAGCCCATATAGGTTAATAAGACTGAGTGTGTACTTTTTACAGTAACTTTAAGCTAAACAAATGTTAAAATAAATAAATAAATAAATAAATAAATTGATCTGAGTTGTTTGGAGGAAAGACACTAGAATAATAGTTTTGAAGCAGCTCTTCGCCAGGTTACAGTGGTAACAGAAGCCATGGATGACTGAAAAATCCTATGACAAAAGTACTCTACACAGTGGGTAGTTGGGCTGCTTGATGGACTGATGCAAAGTCCCCATATGTTTATTGTAAGGTCATCACGAAAGCAAGACTAAATGATGCACTGACTTTTGCATTACCCTCAGAAATGCAAAAGGAGAAATGTATTCACATGGCTTCATCAGTCTCCGGACCGGTCTCAGTCATTACAACGAACCACCTCTGAGCCACAGCTAGTGTCTTTTGAGAGACAACGAATTCACAACATCAAACAATGTCTTCATTGGAGCAATGACGACCATGCAAAGAACTGGCCAAGATATGGCTAAATCTCATGAAGCTATTTGCAAAAATGACCTGCAAACCATCAGGTCTTCCAAAGCGGTGGACCTGACCACACCAGAGGGGTTAATGAATAAAGTGTGTTTTCATACATCCTCTTTGGATACAAGAAGAAATCTATGAGTCATTTCAGGTCACTGTGGACGAAAATGCCCAGCAATATGTCGCCTTGACATTTAACGAGGCCACCAAAAATCACCAAAACCCACAGGAGTGCAGGAAAGACAGCAGATGGGGATTCATGTATGCGATGCCAGGGGATTAATGCTGTCCAGTCACTTCTCAGAAGAAGTACTTGTCACTTCTGCCTTCAAATTTCCCTGCATTCCACCTGTACTCAGATACACCAAACAGCATCAGGGTCACCAACTGTAAGAAACCAGAACTTATCGCGTCGAGGTCACCAACTGTAAGAAACCCCTTCACAAACCAAAGAGCAAAAGATCTGAGTGGCGAAGGAACTCTCGTAGTCTTATCCAGTGCTACTGAAATGGGATGTTATCTCATTTATCTGATTCCAAAATAGTATTTTAACCTTTCCTCTGTTCTAACAGTTATGGATAGATGAAGGAGTCTGCTGTCCACCAGTAGTGTGGCTCCAGCCGAATTGCTATATAACTTACACACGGACGTGTCTCTGGCTTGTGTAGCCTGCATAAATACAATTGTGTATCCTGCTACAACACTAGTGTATAGGCAAATGACTATGGGGTGCAGACATCCTGAGTTCTCTGTGTATGTTAGGACCTTAAAACTGCCAGGTGTGCAGTGGTAAGAGTCAAAGAGGAATGCCAGGTTAAAATGAATTCAATGTATTGTATAGAATGTTAATAATGACAATATACAATGGCGTAAAAGTGTGTGTGGAGTTGAATGGCTATACGCATATGCATAGGAGTCCGTGTTGACTAGTCTCCCCGAAAAATTGCATGTATCCCCATATATACCCAAAAGATAAAAGCAAAACAGCAAGTTATTAAATCAATACACATTCATGAAAAAAAACAGTACAGATCAATGATCTGTAAGCATATCACACCAGATTAACCTTCGTATCTGGCTGGGTGCTGACCCATTGATACCAAGATCTTTAGTCAGCACCCCACCACCAAGACATCAACTTGTTCCCCATGACATCAGCTTTCCAACAATACAAAGTATGATTACATTGTATTATGGAGAACTTAAGGTTCACATAATGCTGATCCAGTAGGATGTTTTGCAACCAAGCACTGTATCCTTATCACACCTACTGACTCCCTGTCAGTACAGTAAACAGTCTGTTTTCCTTTGGAGGTCTGATAAGAGGCAGACTTCTATGAGAGGCCGTTTAGGCCATAAATCATACTGCATCTCACACACACACACACACCATTATACTCTCCACAACACACCATCAAACTCTCTCACATGCACCATTATATTCTTGCACTCACACCGTTATACAGAATAGTAGTTTGTGTGAGAGAATAGTAGTATGTGCAAGACAGAGTGGTAGTATGTGTGAAAGAGTATGACTGTCTGTGTGATAAAGTATAGTAGTATGCATACAAAAGAAGAGTAGTATGCGTGAGAGAGATTGAAAAATGGAAGGTAGTTTGATTGAAACGGAAAGGCAGTTTTGGAATCAGTTCCTGATTGGCTTACAGACTTTTCACTGACAAGGCCTGCCCCCTCTCAGTGGCCCCTCAAGCGTTCAAATTGACAGGGAGCATCTAAGTCAAGCTAGTTTAATAACACTGCTAGTTTCGATAACACTTCACAATTCAACTAGCTTTGTCAATACGATAGCAAGGTCTATAGCGTTGGAGAAGTGCCAATAATCAGACTGCTGAGCGGCTGGTGGTGGCTATATCCTAACCAAAGATGGCATCCAATCTAGCTACTGATGGTAAATGAAAGGTGGTCAAAAGCAGCTTGTCAAATAGAATTTTTTACATGTCTGTTTACGCCATTTAAACTAAAACCCTAGCTTCTAAATTATTAAGAATTATTTGGACATTAAACTCTCATGAACTTGAACACAACTGAGAAATACAACAGGGATGATAGCATCCCGAATTAGCAGCAAAATGATCTTTGTTCGAATACCATATTTCTTCATTTACTATCAGGGCCGGCCCAAGGCATAAGCGAACTAAGCGGCTGCTTAGGGCCCCCGTGGTCACCAGGGGGCCCCCATGTGGTATTCTTGCCTTATTGCAAAACTAGCGGTAGTAATTTAAAATGGAAGGACTACGGAATATTTCAGAACAATGTAACGTGAGATGGACTTAACAATGCAACCCCACCTCCCCTGGTCGACAGATTCAAACGGCACCACCACCTGCCCCCCCACCCCCGGTCGACAGGATTGGTTAGGGCCCCCGAAATCCTCAGGCCGGTTCTGTTTACTATTATTTTTTTGCTTTTTGGAGAGGGGCACTGCCTATTATTCAACATTGCTGTGAATGTACCAGTATTAGCCATTTTGTTATTGGATAAGGTTTGAAATTTCTGTCTGATGTATCCAATTTCTACTGCTATAAATTTTGGATAAACGCTGCGATTGTTGCTGTTTCAACAGTTCACTGGAATCAGCATGGCTATAGCATAATGGTAGTGAATTGTAATACTAATATGATTGCATTTACGAAAATTAACTCAAAAACGAGTGGGCTTTTGGTTCTCCCTGAGAATATGTTTCATGGCTTTTAGAAAAGCAGCTGCATTGAAAAACCTATAAAATCACAGGTTTTAAAGCTCAAAGTACCTCTAGCATGCCACTATATGTTCCCATTTTATTTGCCGTGAAACAGTACTAAAAGCATCTCAGTGTGAAACAGTACGAAAAGCATCTCGGTTATAATATTCCCGTTTCATTTCTGTAAGTTTTTCTATGTTATTGTTTTACTTGATTTTTCTGATAAAGAATACAATGATTGACAACTAAATGAGTAAAGTTCAACTTCATGTCAAATTTATATGAGATGGAAAACTGGTTGAAAACAGATTCATGTTTGATTTATCCAATTACTACTGCTATAAATTTGGGGAAAACGCTGTTATTGCTGCTGTTTCGACAGGTCACTGGAAACAGCATGGTTTTCCTACAGCATAATGGTAGTGAATTGTAATGCTACTACGATCACATTTACCACACACTTTTTTGTGAGTCGTTACTGGTGTTTATTTTTCCTGTATTTTGTTTGTTCATCCCTTCTTCGCCCAGCTCTGACTGCAGCTCATAACATATTTAGTTAAGCAAATTGGGGGAAGGGATGGTGGGAGGACAGAGACGTGATACACATTAACTATTTGTAGGAAGCTGCATTACTATCTTCTACCATCTAGCTAGCAGCAAGACACAATCTATATCACTCTTAATATTTTAAATGAATATTTAGCATGACATTTCAAAAAGTTATAATGTTTATAAAACAGGATTTTCAACTGTAAATTGGCATGCTGTTGCATAAAAAGTTAACTTAGCTACTGGTATCGTGAAATGCTATAGCAGCCAGCCGGTTGTGTCATTCACTTTAATCCACCATGTTAATATTTCCAAACATCCTTTACCCTGCCTATACACAAATATAATGTACAGCTGTCAACCAATCAGAATTGAGTCTTTAACCAAGCCAAGGTATATGTATCCATTTAATTTCAGGGTAGGCTATTTACATACAAATCTATATATGTATGTATAGCAGCCCATCATTCTGCACATTATATGTTATGCAACTGCTATGCAAGCTTATGCAAAATAGTGCTTATACTGAGCAATTAAACTGCATAAACCCTACAATGAACAACAGTGTGCATCTATGACAGCATGTGAAGATATGCAGCAGCATTACACTTTATTTACTGAAGTTGATGCATTATATTTTAAGCGTATAACCACTGTAAGCCATTGCACTACACATATTAACACTGGCTTGCATAGTATAGCTGCACCAATCACAATGAAAAGATGACTGCAGATGACAAGTCTGCAATGGAAACTCATCATAGCACAACACACAAGGCAGTTAATAAGCAGATCTGTTGCATAATAAGAGTAAGCTTCACACTGTCCTCCTCAGAAGAAATGTAACTTGATGCATTTATAAATCCAAATCAGCCGCACGTGTCCTAGAAGAGCGGTCCGCTCAAGCCGCGCCAGCCCCCCGGGGTTACGAAAGAGGAGAGAAAGGGAGAAGTTGTGTAACTCCAGCGCGTAGCCGTAAATGACCCACCTGTGATGAAGACGGCCCTGCCCTCGGCCGGGAGGGGGAGCCCGCGGGCCCCTCTGCCGGAGAGAAAGCAGCACCCGGCGTAGAGCACAGCCAGAGCCAGGACGGCGGGGGGCCAGAGCGCGCACAGCCTCTCCACCAGCACCGCCGCCCCCAGCCAGGCCACCAGCGTCGGGGCCGCTCTCACCTGGGATGCCAGGATCTTCTTCACGGCCCCTCCGACGAACATGGACATCACCCCCATGTAAATCCAGTACGAGAGAGAGCAGTCTTCCATGGCCTTTGGGATCAGAGCTGCAGCACACACTGTCCCTCTCTCTCTCGGTCTCTCTCGGAAGGGGTGTGTGTGTGGTGGGGGGGGGGGGATTACTTACAAACGAATAACCACGTGCCTCCCACTATGCTCACTCACAGGCAGTGTGTGAGCCGATGAATGGGCTCTGCACACTGTTTATATATAGAGCTGAGCTCCCTGGCTGGGAGGGGAGGGACTAATCTAAAGGAGATCAAATCTGCGACCAATGGTCAAAGTTTCCCTTTAGGTTTGACCTTTTTAAATGTATTATTCTGTACTGAGAGGGGTGAGTGCCATTTAACTTTTTTATTTTTTGGGTGAGGGGGAGTGGGTGGCACATAGGCACATACGTCAATTGATCATGTTTGTTGTTTGGAATTCAGCATTGATCTGAAAAAAGCTGGATTCCTTTAAGCTGAATAGGAGACAATAATGTTGACATACATCTGTTACAAAATATTATTCTAGAAAATTCTAAATGTAGAACAAAACTTCTGCCTGTTTGACATAATTCATTATTCCTAGAAATGCTTCATAACTGAGCCTGATTTTCACAGGTCTTCAAATGTTCCTTATATTTGAAAATACTAAAGATTTTTCTGGACCATTTAATGTGTAATTTTAACACTCTCCCTGGGGCACAGCTGCCTACCTACTATAGTCTCAAGACTGCAACAGTGATGCAGTGAGGTTCACAGGGAAGACCATATTGTGGAGCCATTCTTCCAGCACAGGAACTCACCAACAAAATGAAAGCATGACACAAATGTAAACAGACAATACAGCAGTGTTGACCAAGTGACCTGTTCACATACACCAGGAGCTCAGATTTCCTGTAAGCTTTGGATGCAAGACAAATTTTCGTGGAAACGGACAATAAAGTTTTATCTTATCTTAGCTTATCGTATCTTTAGCGTAACTTAGTGGTGGTGATGGAACCTTCACTAGCCACTGCTAGCAGGCCACAGCTTTCAGCCTGCTGTTGAGCCTGCCTTCTTGGAAGCACAGTGAAATTCTGTAAAATAAGCATGCATACTCACAACCATACAGTATATATCAGTTGATCGTCCATTTTATTTCTTTGTTTTCTTTTGCATGTTAACCTTGTGTATTTTTTTACTCGCCTGTGTTAGATGTAGCCTAAATGTTATTAAGCCAACATTAAGTCGTTAGCCACAGATCAGATGTGTAGGCTAGCCCACAGATTTCAAAGGTCAGACAGAACAAAGAAATAAAGCAGTTTTTATTGCAAAAATGAATGTACACAAACAGTACAATATGTAGTACATCATCAAACATACATGAAAAGTTAATAAAATGTATCCAACATTTACGCATTAAAGCTAAATATTAGAAAGCAGAACAAAAGAAATTAATAAATCTTTTGTGTTTGATCATATCTAGGCCTACTTGAGTACAAGTTTATCATAGATCATCCAGCTATCCAAGTTGGAGCAAAGTAAGATGAGATGATACATTTATCATAGCCACATGATCCATGCATGCATGGGACTTTATGATTGGCTAGCTGCCTTTAGGAATGATCTAGCTAATCAATTAAGAATAAAGATCAATTTTTCAAAATACAAATTAAATGCGCAAAGCAAATATGGTACTTACATGTTGGTGCTATGGAGCAGCGCATCATCCTTCAGTTAATTGCGTTTAACTCTCTCCCTCCAGTGCTGCTAATATTACAGAACAGTGAATTCATTGTTTCCACTTTTTAACTCTTGTATCTGTATAATGATGTTCATGAGCCATTTTGCAGTGAAACAACACCAAAAACAGTGTCAGACACAGAGCAGCATGCATTTCCTTTTTCTTTTTTCGACTCTGACCACAACTACTGGGGCTTGGGTTCCAGTTATGGATCTGACTCTGACATGGTCAGCTCAGGCCTAGTAGCTGTTATCTACTATTTGCCATATAAATATTTAGATTAGTTAACCCCTTGTGTATCGCCCCCTTTTTTAAACACAAGACTGACATACACAAAATAGCATAATCCTGGTCTCTTCTGAAAGGTAAGTTTGTTTTCCACGAGTCAGAGAAAGAGTTTTTTCTCACCTAAAACATTTTTAAAAAAAAATGGATACAGGCGTTTTTTGGGAACCACAGTCAGAACACTGGACAAATACTGGTTCAAATTTGATGACAATACCACCAAATCTGAGCATTCTATGTAGTTTTTTTCTAAGCTGTGTCTAGTTGGGTTTCCAAAAAGGCCATTTGGAGACTCCAAAAGGAAACTTGGTAGGTGTCGGCAAAGTGAGGATTAAGTGAAATATGTACAATTTTCTGAACCCCGCAGTTTTAACCGCTAAGACCTTCGTTTGATGCCTGGCACTCTGAATACCAAACACAAATGTATCAACAGTTAAAACACCTCACTTATCCAACATGTAAAATATATTTTGTCGATTTAATTTGTTCATTGTTATCAAATATACCAATTATAAATTCAATTGTCACATGTGCTGATAGGCATAGCAACCTCTTGGATCAACCTTTATGCAATGTACAACCCACAACCAGTTAATACAATTAAGAAATGTATTAAGTTACAACAAATATTCACGTTTGATCTGAAGACGATGTTCAACTACCCTGAGCAAATGTTACAGACATTTGGTTAGTCACACAAGAAATGAATGAAAGAAAATACCAAACCACAGCTTTCTCCCAAAACAGGCCCATTCAAAACCAAGATCAAAGTCCAAAAACCAAAAGACAGCCGAATATTCCAAAAAGCCAGGGATGAAAATGTAAAAATGCCAGGTGAGCTGTAAGACAGAAATGTCAGATCCTGAGTGCATCGAACACCATACAACACCAGGCCCAGATGCAAAGTTAGAATTCCCCCATTGGCAACTGCAAATATCCATCCTAGAATGTCCACCATAACAGATGTTACTGGCTGATGTTAAGCCTCACCAAGAACAATTTGGTTCCTCCTGACTCTGACTGACTAGCTAAAGAAAAGTCTGCATTTTAAAGTGCTTCTGTGAGGGAGGAGGCACGGTTGCAGACAGGGACTTATCTCAAAACTGATCAAATTTGCATATAAAAATTTCATTATGTTATTGGAAGCAGAGCTAAGAACTATGATATTATTATCAAAAGATCCCTCGTCTTAAGCCCTTTATAAAAAGATCAAACATGTCTATGTTGGAGGGGTAATTCAGCTCAGCTATTCAAAGAAAAAAAGTTGCAAGTTTACGACTGCTCCTGACAGCAAGAGCTGAATTCTTGTAGATGAAAAATTGGGAAATCTTGCCAGGTGTCATTTCCACCTTCAGGTAAAATATTTTCCATGTAACAAAAACCATCTTACCACATTGTTTTCTGCTTTTAAATGGAATGCCATCATGCACTCTGCTCTTGCCGACTGGCTGAAGCTAAGCAGGTGTGGGCTTGGTTAGTTCTTGGATGGGAGACCACCAGGGAATACTGAGTTGCTGGGGGAAGTGGTGTTGGTGGGCCAGCAGGGGGCAATCTTCCCTCTGGTCAAATAAACGCCAATGCCTCAGTGCAGTGACGAGGACACTGTGCTGTAGGAGATGCTGTCTTTTGGATGAGACGTTAAACCGAGGTCCTGACTCACTGTGGTCATCAAAGATCCCACGACACTTTTCGCAAAGAGTAGGGGGTTCCCTGGAGTCCTGGCTAAAATCCCAGATCTGGCTCTCGCAAAAACTTGCCACCTAATCATCCCCTGATTTATATGGCTAAAAAAAATGTTCTATCCCTCCAGTGGAGCTGCTCAGTGGCCAACAATAGAGAATTGTGGTTATACTGGGCAGCTCCCAGGTGTGAATGTGTATGAGTGTGAAGCAGGGCGTTGCTGCAAATGAGCATCTGTGCTCAGGGAACTTACCCTGGGTAAATAAAGGTTAAATAAAATAAACAAAAATAAAACGCAAATTTCAATAATTAGGCCTCAACAATCCTTATTTATATAGACATTAATATTTTCACTCAGTGATTTCAATAAAATCACATATGGCATTCAAATGTCAGATCACTAGGAGCATACTTTTTGTGGCATATAGCTCCAGCCTCTGAACTGCCTTGCAGGACTGTAGAGAAAGTAACTACTAGTTAATACCTACTAGATTTTTGAAGCAGTTAAGGTTAGCAATACGTTCTGTGTGGAGTGCAACTGTCCGCTGGACATCAAGTGCAGTTAAACCAATTATTTCGTTTTTTACTCAACTGACTACTCAATAAAAACCTTTAAACATTTTTTTAACCATGCAGTGCTCTTTTCCTTTTGGCAAATTGCAAAAAAAATTGAATATCCACATCTGAGCTGTAAAAATATGCACTAATCAAAACATAGTTAATGAGTGCCACAGATGTTTTCTGTGTTCAAGTATTCTTGAACCCAGTACTGAACTTCAGTGTTGTTCTTCATAAGAAAACAGAAACAAGAACTCCCACTTGGCTCAACGGAGATCACAGTGATGCACAGTCGTCGTTAAATCTCCAAATAGACTTGTATAAGTGCTGCCAAAGTCAATCAGCATGCTCACACTCAATTGCTCCGAGGGCCATTCTGAGCACAGATGAATAATCATGGAATAAGTACCTCCCTGATTATTACTCAAAATTAATGAGCAGGTTCGTGTGAGGACTGGCACACTGATGTCTATCTGCAGTTCACCCTAAGACACCCAACTCTGAGAGTTACTGGGAGGCACAAATAAAGCAAACACAGTGCACATTTGAAAATAGAGGGTTTCCAAATAACACAAAACATAAAAGGTAAAAGTCAGGTCCACATGATTAAATCAAATAATTTAGCACTGAACTGCAATCTCAACAAATCCAAACCATTTCCCAAAGAGAAAACATTCTAAATGCATAGGAGTGAGTTTGTTGTAATTCATGTTTCAAGCAATACTGGAAGCTTATGTGCTCTCTAAATGGGAATTAAGTGTTCAGACTAAGCAAGAATTAGTTTTGTTGCATTGCTCTGTAATGATGAGCAATTATGAATGACAAACAGATATCTTTATTGAGGAGTATATGTTCATTCCAGGAAGTTGTCCGTGTGTAGAATTAGAGATGATTTCAACTTTTGTCACCGATTGAAGAGGCTTTATAAAATTGAGGTCTGGTTAAACACCTCTTCTTGTTCCAGTGTCTGACTGCAGGAATTTTCATAAAAGGACTGAAACAGGACAGTGCAGCGGGTTTACTTGAAGCATGTTCAGTGTCATTTAGGTTCAGTTCCAAAGGCCAATTCGTGTTGTGTAGGTGGTATGAACTTTTATACAGAGCTTTACCAAACAACATTGTGGTTTCCTGAAAAAAAATATTCACTTTGAATATCTGAACAGATATAGTCTGACACATTCTCAGCAATTACAGCCAAAAAGCAGCATCTGCTCAAAATGGAAGTTCAATATTACTGTATGTTGAACCATTAAAAGCTTATGGGACTAACCCTGAACAAATTTGTCTGTTGAATTCAAAATGTCACCATGAACTATGAAGGGTAATCATCAGCAAACTAGCAGTAGGTATTGACAAGATGTGGATTCCTGTCTGGCTGCAGATAACATCACAGATAACAATACCTGCACAAGTGCTTCAATGGGATATGCTGCACTGGAATGTGTTCCATTCTTTCATTATATGAAAAGTGCAGGTAGGGAGAAGTGCACCCACTAACGTCCCGAACACATTTTAAAATAACAAATACAGAAAAAGGTGCACAAATTTGATGAAAGTGCATACAGGCAGAGATGTTCAGTGCATCATAAATATGCTTTAGCATGGCTATTTTATAATGTTTTCAAGGTAAAAAAAAAATCCTGCATAGTATGCCATCTGTAAAGTTTGGCGGAGGAGGAATAATGATCTACGGCTGTTTTTCATGTGAATGGAAATCTTAATGCTACAGCGTACTATGACATTCTAGAGAATTATTTGCTTCCAACTTTGTGGCAACAGTTTGGAGAAGGCCCTCTCCTGTTTCAGAATGACAATGCCCCCGTGCAAAAAGCGAGGTCCATAAAGAAATCGTTTGCTGAGTTTAGTGTGGATGAACTTGACTGGCCAGTCCAGAGCCCTAACCTCAACTCCATCAAACATCTTTGGGATGACCTGTAACGTGAATTTGCGCCAGGCCTAATTGTCCAATCAATGTCTGGCCTCCACTATTGCTCTTCTGGCTGAATGGAAGCAAATCCCTGCGGCAATGCTCCAACATCTAATATAAAGCCTTCCCAGAAGAGTGGAGGTTGTTATAGCAGCAAAGCGTGGACCAACCCTCATATTAATACCCATAGTTTTGGATGAGATGTTGGATGTCAGGTCGCAAGTCCCTACAATGAAGTATGCTGGTGATGGCATCATGCTCTGGGGATCCTTTTCATCTGAAGCGTGTCTGGTTAAAATTGAAGGAAAAATGGATGGAGCTAAATACAGGGAAATTATGCTAGATAATTGCTAGACACCATTAATCAGTCTGCTAAAAACTAAAGCTTTGGACAAAGTTCACCCTTCGGCAGGATAGTGATCCCAAGCACAAGGCCAAAGCAACAACTGAAGAGGCTCAAGAACAAAAGGGTGTGGTGTACAAGCATCATCCAACCATCCAGAACTACCTGAAGAAAACCTGTCCAGAAGAATGGGCAAAAATTCCCAAACAGTTTGCAAAGCTGTTGTTGTATGTTGGAGCTGCACTAGGAGTCTATACCAAATGTTACTGTGTGGGGTTACTTATGCAAGCAGTATACATTTAGTTTTACGATTTAAAAAAAAAAGTATCTGCCAAAAAACAGTTTTACAGGATTGTAACCATTTTATTCAATACAATAAAATTGTTTTTACTATTCAATGTCATGGTTCTGTGTTTTCCTGTCTGTGTTTCCCTTGTTGGGCCGCCAGATGGCGGCACTTCTGTTTTGTGTCCTGCTCTCCCCTGTTAATTGTATTATTGTTGTCTCGTTATTCTATCATTGTTCCCACCTGTGTCTTGTTATCCCCTCCTTTTCTGGTTTGAATGTTTTTTGAGTTCACCTGTGTCTTGTTACCCCCTGTCTATTTAAGTTCTTTGTCCCCTTGACTTGGGTGCTGGTTCCTTGTGTTCGTTTCCGACTTGTGTTCATTTCTGAATGTATGTATTCTGCCCGCTTCGGTCCTGCTTGTGCGTTGTTTGTTTCGTACCTGTGTTTGCTTCCGACTTGTGCTTGTTCCTGACCTGTATGTATCTTCTGGTGTTTCTTTTATGTGTTTGCCTGTGTGTTCCACCTGCCTGTACCCTGCCTGCACCCTGCCTGCCTGTGTTCTGTTCTTGTTCTGTTCTGTTTTTTTTTTTTTTTTTTTTTTTTTTTTCGTTCTTAAGAATGTTGAGTTTGTTGTTTTGCCCTTTGTGGCCTTACCTGTTCCCTGTTTGTGTTTGCCTTTTTTTTTTTTTGTAGTAAAGTCCTTGTTCGTATCTATCCTTTTGAGTTTCCTGAGTTTTTTCCCTCTGCTTTTGGGTCCGTACCCCCCACGAGGCCTGACATTCAATTAAAAAAGTATCATTAGTAATCAAACTGTCAAGAGGTCTGAGTACATTGCATGGCACTGTAAACAGTTGCTAGTACAACAGATTTTAAACTTAAATCCAAGCACCTGTAATTAATATAAAATTGGAATTTTTAAATTAGTATTGCATTATGCAATTCCCCAATACATATGAGTAACATGTTCATGGTGTTTTTATTTGTATTGTGGAACAACATAAAATGAGTTCATGAGTTAACCGACTACAGAATACTGTTTTCAATTTTAACATGCTAGGAACTGCCAATTGAGAAATTAGGCCTAATTTTAGTGTGGAAAAAATACAGCTTAAACCGAAAATGACAATAGGCCTCAAGTCGTGTCGTCATTCCCTTCAGGTTTGTTAGCATTTTCGAGACTTCCGTTTCAAAAAATAGATGCCCCTATGGGACAAATGAATGGTGATTTCCGAATTCCTTTAAAATAAATTATGACATTTGAACGTTTTTTTGTATATGAAAAAATAATGCTTTTTACCCATTTTTTTATAATCTGAAAATGTGTCATTTTAAAAAGCCAATTGCTAACGGCTAAGTGGTTAGCCACCTGAGATGACCCGTCGCACAGTTACATCACACACAGAGCTGTTTCGATACATGCACGAAAACTGTTTTATTCCCGTTGTTTCCCGTTAGTGTAATAAATGATACATTTTTCTATTTTTACAGTTGTATATATTGTTGTAAACACCTTAATATAACTAGGCTACTTGCGCTTCACAAGCGTTGCCAGGGAACCGCAAGAGCTGTGACGTAAATAACATGCGCAGCAGTGTTAGCTTTTTGTTAGCAAAATAATTGTTTCGGTTGAAAAACGACATCGGAATTCAGCGGATCCTGTGTCATTTAATAGAGAAATGCGTCCGGATAGAAACGTCCAAGTTTTAAAGGCCAGCTTAAATCACAGACTGTGACAGGGATGGTTATGTGAAAATCCATTAATTTTTTTCCATAGAGAAATTTCCCTTTGAACCGGAATTCCATATTTGGGTAAGGTTTTTGCTCTTCGTTGCGTCAGACTTCTGAGGCCTATGCTGTTCTCTTTGAAGTTAGGTCTGAGTTATTGTTTTCCAGAAGAATAGTTTGCTATTTGTAGGATAAACTATTTTTGAAGTATAAACATGTTACATTTTACTTTGACATGTCTGTTTATGGATTTTGTGTTGGGGTTGTTTAAAACAAAAATTCCACTCCTTGTGAATTGTCAGGCCTGTTTCCCTTTCTTCCTGATCCTGCCAGGTTCAACTGGATGTCATACTAAACCATTCTTCACCAAAAATGGTGGTTGTCTTTGGAGACAAAGAAGTCCCAGAGGCACTTTAGGTCCACATTACAGATTCAGAGACGAGCACCAATGTTTTTTTTTAAACACCAAGTAACACCAAAAATATAATTTATCATTCTAAAAAAATTAAAAATAACACATGTACCTCACTATCTTGTTCAAATCCTCAGAATTATGAATTTAAAAATGATCCATCCTTCTGGTTATTTTTTCAGTGCCAAGTCTCTCAATATATGCTTATATTTGTTTATTTCTTTATTATTGTGTCTTCCTCGTGTCTGCCATCTTCATTTATATTGAGTTCATCTCTGCTGATGCTTTTATGCCTTCTGTTCTTACCCACTTGGTCTCAAAATGTATTTTTCAGTCAGACAGGTTTGTACTGGACTATTTGGTGGGTTAACTGTAATCCCAGTCTCTTTGGCCTCTATTTTCTGGAAGTAATGCTGCACGACAAAGGGCAATGGCTCAGTGCATCGATGCACTGGGCGTGGCTATTGAATGTTTGAATTTTGGTGAACAGAGTGCACAGCTCAAAGGGCGCGGTGAAGGTCGTAAATGGACTGGATTATGCTGAATATATTATCAGTGGGTGTGCAGCAGATGGATTCATTCATAGCCAATCAAACAACCTCTTTTCATTCCCTTTAGGAGCCATGCTTTTTGTGCATGATGTACTAACAATTTCCGTGATCCGCCACTGCAATGGAAGATAAGGATAAGGACACATTAATCAGACATTTCTCTCAGGCTGTTCTTCTGCAGGAGGTGCAGATTTGGGCTGTCACTTATTTCAAAAATTTAGTTTGAACGAATCTAATCTAAATTTGTTCAAATTTGTTCAGATTTTCTTCCATCATGATTAGAACATTGCCTAAACATTTATTATGAGCCATTTCCTGTTAAACTTATGGAAATGGCTTATGCTGCAACTGTTGACCAATGGCAACAGTATCTTTTATTTTATAAGTTTATTAAAAATAAATCCAGAGGAGACCATAACAATGCCAGTGATTTTGTTCGCAACAGTAAAATGACTCTGCATGAACTGTTGCTCAAACTAAAAGAAATAAACACACAATTCCTTCATTATTTCACAACAGTGGCATTGCTTACTTAAACTAAACTTATCTGAGAGCAGAGAAGGGCATTTTTCACTAGAGCTGCTTCATAGTTCTGCATTATACTGTTTCTCTGCATGCTATCAGAAAACAACCAACATCCATTCACCCTATCAACATCACATATTAACCAGCCTTGGAATAACTTTCTGATAATACTGAAATCACACGTTCTCTTTAGTTTCATATAACTCCACTTTCAGCAGTCAATATTAAGAACAAATGTTTATTGCAGTGGTGCATACCTCTGGTCCTGGAGGGCTGGTCTGCATGCTAGTTTTTGTTGCAAATAGTTACATTAGATTTAGTTTTCTGACAACTCTATGAACTATGCTGGTTCAACTCCTATATTTGAGCACAGTACAATCTTTAGTATATACTTGCAGTTTTAGCTGGTGCTTATACAAATGTTACATCACAATATGATCGAGCTACTTAAATAATTAAGAGCAGAAGTTGTCACGAAATCCTGAAAGGGTTGGCCCTTGTGTACCGCTGGTTTAGTGAATCCTACTGAGAATGTATTGCGTGAATGTATTACTCAATCAGCATGTGATACTATGACTTCATATCACAGTGGGTGGCACATATTGACAGGAAAATCCTGCTATTGCTATGTGTGGCTCACATCAGTGTAGAAAAGCCAAAGCCTTGCCATAAACCTATGTGAAAGATTATATTTTTAATCCTGTATGGTCAAACATGGTCAAACATTCAGTGAGATTGGTGTCTCTTTCTACATTACAATGTATGTAATGAGGATAATCACACTCCACTTTTGCATGTAAGAGCTTTTAGTGTAAACTCTAGAAATGATCAATAATGGTATGTATTGTTATGTGGCAAGCAGCTGGTGGGGCAGCAGTGAAAGGAGATGAGAATTCATGATAGAATTTTAACATGGGCCCCCATAAGCCACGAGACATCCCTGGTTGAATGCTAATATAATTGAGTAAATTTCCCACGTTTAAGTAAAACATACCACTATACAACATACTACCTTGTGACTCATTAGATAATAAGTGCCACACCTCAGAGAGACACTGTAGAACAATGACCACAGAAGTCACAAGAGCAGGTGAGGAATTACAGTCCTGGAGGGTCGGTGTATATGCAGGTTTTTGTTTCCACCAATTACCCTGGCTATATGAGGTAATACACACCAACTGTATACACCAACATTGGTTCACTTGTAGATTAGATCACAGTAAAATGTTTCAAATAGGGACACAAGCAAAGTCTTTGGCTGTCATTATCAAGGAATGTAGCTGAAATGTCAGATGGCATACTGTAAATGCTAGGGCTTATTAGGTTTTCAAGGCCAGAAGTTTGCAGGAAAACCAGAAAAAGATACTTGCCTGCCACTGCACCGGGGTTACAGGGCAAGTATGATTGAAATAAGTCAAGCCTCAGACATGACTCAGCACCCTCGATTTTGCACTGGGAAAGATTTAGACTGTTTGAAAAATCTGGATATTTCAAAACGGCTGTAAACTAGGTCCAAACATGCCAAGCGCCCTTGCGGTGGTATAGAAGTCTACTCCATGGTAACAAGATCATTGCAACAATCAAGTGCTACAGCCTTTTAAAAAAAAGAGGCTTATTCAAGAGCGCAGCCTTATAGCTGGCAACAAGCTGATCCGTGGGCCCACACACCTGGGTTCAGTATCAAGTTATGGGATAATCCACAACTGATGTGAAGGCAGGAGGGTGGAATGCAGGCAAGTCTACGGATTAGTCAGTATTAGAGGGAGACCCTTATTAAAGTGTGCTATGTGCAGTATATTTCTGAAGGTAATTGTGACCACGTGTGGCACTGATAAATTCTTTTTTTGATATCCCCCTCAATCAAAAATAACTAAACTGTGGAGTACCTTTGTGTCAGATATTCACTGCGGTATTAGTGTAAATACACAAAATTTTAGAAGCAAACTGGAACCATTCAGGCATTCAGATGACTGGTGTTGTAACATAGAACACAGAAATACAAAGATTTCCATTCAGCTCTGTTCATCACAACGTTGTTATTATCTTTGGGGCGAACTGCAGGGGGGCAAGAGACACTTAATCCCCGCTGCTGTTACTCAACTCCCAGTTTGGTGAAATACGGGAAACATAAAATGACATTTTTAATGATTCCAAGCTGACGTGGGGGTCAGGTGTAGGTGAGCCCAGCGAAGAGGGATAAGGATATTACAGAGGTTGTGAAGAGGCCAGCGGCTTTAACTCGCCCAAATGACGTGAGCACGCTCCACTACAAAAACACCGGAGGAAATTGGGCACACGCACTTTCAATTCCTGAAGCGAGTAAAAATGCAGATCCTTTTTTTTCCGAATGCCCAACCCATATCCATATGCAGCCTCTTCTGTGCTGCTTCAGATTTACAGTGGTTTTTAGTACCGTTTGTAGCACTATAATCCGTAGTAAGACATAAAATTGACTTCAGAGTTACAACAGAGGTATATATCCTCATGTTAAATAAAGTGGATGTGCAACAAGGTTGCTGCTGGGGATAAAAAGAGGATAGTAGCATAGCGGCGGCTGGTTTACTAGCTTGCCGCCGCTTGTGTGTATAGTTTAATGGTCACGAATGACTTCCTTGTTTTGATGTAACTAGTCCAAGACTGGACTGTGAAGACAGGCAGTAAGGCTGTTGCAGCTATGTGTTTGGCAGATTCAAATTTGGGCACCAGGTTGCATTATAAAAAGAGCAGATGACCTACGCTTGCTCCCAGTTCTACTCTTTCTGTGCTTGTGTTTGAAACTGCATTCCTCTGCATTAATAAATGAGCACAATGGTTCAAAAAAAGTGAGCCGCCTGGTATGTCTCTTGCTGAAATCCCTACAATATGTTATAGTTGAGGCAGAACTGAAATAGTCATTTTTAATCAATATTGAATTAATAAACCTTAAATCTAGATTTGAAAAAAATATGCAGAAGTAGCATTCTTAATAAAGTCTGATTATCTGTTCCACGAGTTTTGTCCATAAAAACAAAACAGCCTTTCATTTCTTTATTTCTTTTGTACAAATGGTATACAGCGTAAGCAAGCAAAAACAGATCAAATAATTCTTTGGCCAACAGGGAATCAAAAGTTCTTTTTTAGTTATGAAAGGAACTGAAACTTTAACAAAACTGTAAATACAAACTGACTATAAAATTATGATTGACACTCCAATAGTGAACAGTGAAAAGAACATTGAAAAGAGCTTTAAACAATGGGTTGTGTGTGTGTGTGAGCGTGTGCATGCTGAAGTGTGTGTGTGTGTGTGTGTCCATGTGCCTGCATTTACCCTGAAGTATAAGTTGTCTAATGGTGCATGTCTGTAACACATTCTTGCCAGTCTGTCCCTCTCTCCTGCTCTGGAGGCTCAAGTGGAAGGGCGTTATCTGCCCCTTCTGGCTCCAGTATGTGCCCATTTGACTGGCAGATGTTGTACAGGACTGTGCAGCAGGCAGTGACCTCTGGGATATATCTGGGATATATTTGGATGTCGACTTCCAGTGCCTTGAGGAAAATGAAGCACTGCTTCATCTTCATCACTTCACTTCATCAAATGCCCTCTCCACAACAGACTTGACTTTTGATGGGTTGTGGTTAAACCGTACCTGTCTTGCATTGCAAAGGAGATGCTCATGGGGTTTCAGCCGGGGGATGGGTACAGCTGCTGACTGTGTAGAGGGCTGTGCTTCAACACCATACTCACTCATATTCATACACCATCACTCACATCATACAGAGACCCTGGGATGACAATGAACACATGAAGAAAGCTCCTCGTGTGGAAAAGCATATAATTTGGTTTATATCAAAATGCTGGAGGATTCTAGTTGCCAGCAATTCTGCATGGATTTTGTCCAGAAAAAAGGACTGTGGTGCTGACCTCCAGAGAAATTAAGACATTATACTGATTCCTCATCAAAACAGCCAGAAGGAGAGAAGGCTCTTCTGCCACAAGCCAACAAGAAGCCTGCTATGCCTTTCCAGGGAGGCAATTCAGGCCATAACAGCTTGGGGTTATATCTACAGGGATGCTGCAAGCCATACAAATTTTGATGTTTTGTTAGCAGACTTTTAAAGAATAAGGACATGACATTTAAATAAATAAATAAACAAATAAATAAATAAATGACCACCATGGGAGTATCATGTTTCTTTGAAATATAGAAAAACAACACAGATCTAAACTGCCTTTTTGCAAGGTAACAGTACACTTGTTTAAAGTGGGACTACAAAAAGATTAAACTAAACGCTTACACTTTTGAACCCTTTAAAAGGCATTATGAAAGCTTATGTAGTCATTCATTACTCATGGTACTTGTACTCCATTTTAATCCTCGCAATAATTCTGAATGTCCGGTCTACCTCTTTACAAAGTACAACAAAATAAGCACCACATCCATCTATCAGTTCATCAAAGTTTTCTATCCAAGGACCCTTATAAAAAAAACTATTAAAAAGTATTTCCTTTGGAGAAAAAATGGTTATTTGTCTTTCACATGTGGAGAAATTGCATCCACAAATCACATGAGGTATTCTCCACTGCACATGGCCAGCTCTTTTAACTGACAGTGATTTAAACAGTGCCTTCTGTGTAGGCCTTCCCTCATAACCTAGCCACAATTTAGCTCTCCAGAGTATATCTCAGACACATTAGGATCCACCGTAATATTCAAACCGGGAAATCAATGTTTCTTCCAGAAGTAAAATGGACTCACTGGAAGTAGAGAAAAAGTATTACCTTTTGCAAGTTTTAGCTACATTTACAAGTTAGCTTTTGCCATTAAGCAAACGTAACCATGAATGTGATTATTGAAGTTCAAAACAAGTGCCAAGATTTTTTTAAAACAAGCCCAGAAAACCACAACCTATGACCTCTGATTTTTTAAAGTGACTTCAGAAAAAAAACAAGCCCAAATTCACCTATTATAAGCAAAACTTTGCTGAATTAAACATGATGGTGTCTAGGCCGAATGACTGCAGTGCAGTGTAATAATCCTGAATTTAAGGCATTTTCAAAGCTATAAAAGAAATACATTCAATGGATTATTGCAGACACAAAAATGCACAACAATGATGATAACTAAGCAAAATTGGTAAAAAATAAATAAATAAATAAATAAATAACAAAAAAACGATAATAATTATCCAAAATCGCATCTCATCATGCATGTTTGAAGGCTGGCCAACTTCTCATGATACAAAGCTGACATTGCTCCAAAATCCATTGTTCTCCCGTTTGTCAGATGAAAAATGAAATGCAATTGCCAATTGGAATTTTAATTTGAAATATGACAGAATTATTCTTTCATACCTGTTGATGTCGGTGCACATATTGTAAAAGGGCTTTATGGTCAGTGACTTTTTTTTATTAGAATGATGCTAAAAGATGCATTTAGGCTAAAAGTTAAATTCTCAAGTCTTAATCTCATCTCCCATCCCTCTCCAATGCACTGATGAATGATAATTCATGAATCTACCATCTTACAATTAAACGGTAATACCTTACTCTTGCTCTCTCTGATTCTGTGTGGGAAAAGACTGGGTTTTTATCATTATCCGCTATAAACCATAAACCGCTGAAAGAATTATCACTGAAATTGAACTCAATTAATACACAAACCTACACGGCTTAGTCAAACCAAATCATCTATAATTGATCTGATATACCAAGTAAATAAATATAAGATCTATCCATTATCTATACCCGCTTATCCTGGGCAGGGTTGCGGGGGGTGCTGGCATCTATCCCAGCATACATTGGGCAAGAGACATGACAGGCCTCCAATCTATCGCACACACCATTCACTCATACCTACGGGCAATTTAGAGTCTTCAATTAGCCTACCGGCATGTCTTTGGACTGCGGGAGGAAACCAGAGTACCCGGAGGAAACCCACACGGACACGGGGAGACCATGCAAACTCACACAGAAAGGCCCAGGCCAGATTTGAACCCAGGATCCTCTTATTGTGAGGCAATTCAAACTAATATATCTGGTCATTTCCTAATTTAATCCATCAGGAAAATTAAATGGCCAAATAAACAAGCAAAAATGCAACCCGTACAGTCTTCTAGAATCCCAAGAAACATGCTGTCTGCTTACAACAATGAAAAAGCAAATAGTGAAAATCCTGATGAGATACTTGCAGCCTTCTATGAAACTATTAACAGTATTAGCAAAACGTATACAAAAACCTTCAAAGGTTACAAGTAAAACTCCACTCTTCCCTGGATTGATGCTGAGATTTTACAAATGGTAAATGTACTGTATTTATCCAAAGCGCTTTACAATTGATGCCTCTCATTCATCCATTCACACACACACTAACACACCAACGGTGAAAGGCTGCTATGCAAGGTACCAATCAGCTCGTTGGGAGCAATTAGGGATTAGGTGTCTTGCTCAGGGACACTTTGACAAGCCCAGGGCAGGGGATCGAACTGGCAACCCTCCGACTGCCAGACAACCGCACTTACCTCCTGAGCTATGTCGCCCAGTGCTCCAATTACTAGATACTTGCTACAAAACAAGATGTAATCTAAACTACAAAATATCAAAAGTCACAAAAATACAAATTTTCTACTCAGATTCTGAAAGTCAAGAAGGAGTACTACCAATTAATTATAGCCAATGTTGCTACACAACCGAAGAACCTTTGGCAAATCTTGGTGGCTAATGCGCTGAATGAATATTTAGCCTCTTCTTTTCTAGAGCTTGCAAATTAATTTGAATCTCCTCCTATCACTAACCATGAAATGTATTATGAAACAAATTCTACACAGTAAAGTACCGTTATCTATAGTATCGAAAACACTTAGGTCACTGAGCAACTCAAAAGTTAAGGACATCTACGGTCAAACAGCTATGTTCTTAAAAGAACTTCAACTTGGCTCAGTAGCAAAGCTCAAAAAATACTCTCATCTATTACACCTTGGACACATCACTGTTTAGTATTACAGAGTTCACACCCTCAGTTTTGACAACTATTGTACCTTATCAGCTATGAAACTGTGTACTATCAAATCCAACTCCAGCCTGAAACCATCTGTCCTCTGCTACCAACTGACTGACAGACAGTCACAACTCACTAGGTCCATAACCCTACAAAATAACCCAGTTTCAAAACAATTATGAAAAAAAAAAAAAGAAAAAAAAAAGATAAATGTATGTGTTTGTGTTTATGTATACAGTATATGTATGAGTATGTACATATATATTTTTTCCTCAAATGTACTCTTCCTCACTCCCCCTCTTGTCTTCTCTTTTTTATCATAATTTATCTTTCCTTTTCCTCTTTATCCTCCCTGTCCCTAAACTCACATTTTCCCCTTTACTCACTTTGTAGGAAGGAACTCACTGAAAATCAGATGGTCTGAGTTGGACCTCAGACTTTGTTTGTTCTTTTAAATGTTGCTTTTATTCCAGAAAAATAGTAGTAAATTCAAAAATAAAGTATAATAATTAAAGTTGAGCTACTTTCGTATTACAGGACCCATAACTGCAGTGGTATCCATAATATATTGTGTCATAACTGCTCCGAATTGTTACCTTCCTGCTCCACCTTGCCCAGTGTTGCCCAGGGTAGCTCCCTCCTGTTCCCCCAATAAGAGGAGTCCAAGGGACATTGCTGCGGCATAATATAGAAAAATTAAAGGAACGGGGAATTTTTGATTCCATACATCTGGTGTGCCCAGAGCAGCAATTTAGATCCCATTTTCCTGCTAGATTTCCAACAGTATTCCAGACCTGCCAAGCGTAATCCAAGAAATGCCACAGTGAGTTGATTTTAGTAATTGTGAGTTGCTGCCACAGCACTGTTTTTGCCAGCTTTGGTACATCCAGATGAAAGCCATGAGCCAGGGGCTCCTACAAGAAGCCTATGGAGAGAAACCTGAGCAGCCCTTTGTGCTTGCAGCAGATGCCACTCTTCCACTACAGAATGGCATCAGCTGCAGAATTGAAGCAGGAATGGTTACCCAGGTCCTTTCTAGCAGAAATGGTTTCAAGTCCAAAACTGTGCGGTTTCAAGTCCATAAATTCTGCAGCCACCGCAGCATAAATTCTGTTCTCTAGGGATCATCATTATTGGGAAGCATTAGCCTCTGCCCCTCTTCTTCCAGAAGTAGAAACAAGACACTCTATCACTCTAATCCACACGCTAAGCCCACAGCCTTATTAATGAACATATACATGTTTGTTTCCTACCCCTCAAGGAAAATGTAGCCTTAAATATGTTCAAACATGGAAGCAAAATGTATTCAACATTTCCAAACAGTGCCTGTATGCTGCAACTAGTTTGGTGCTAATAGCTAGCGCAACATTTGATTTGACAGTTGAGAATGTCTAGCACAACATTTGATTTGACAGGTGTGAATGTCTAGCGCAACATTTGATTTGACAGGTGTGAATGACACCTATAAGAACTATAAGTTTTCTCATGTGTCATATTGTGACCAACCTCAGCCTATCCCATAACCCACAACTTCTCCCAGGCCCAGTGTAGGTTGTCTCAATAGCATGGCTCCTTAGTTTCACAGAGGGAAATTGAATACATACGACATTAATTAAATATGAGCTTTGCGTGGTCTTTCTGGGTGTATATGGTTTGTAAAGAATAATACATGAACATTTGCTTTTTTAATGCATTTCAGGTACAATAATTTTAGAATGACTTATTCAGAAGATACCATGTATAGTAATATTTTTAAAACACTGTTTTCAAGTTGAGTGGGTTGGTTTTGACCCTGTGCCAAAGGACACAATGTGGTTTGTGTCCTGAGCTACTAGAATCCACATGTTCTTACAAGACCAGAACATAGGTCTGGATTCTGTCAACACATATGCCTAACTTTGAATTGCAAATAAATGAAACTGGTTTTTTTTCTCCTCCAATTGAAACAAATTTATACTTTCATTAATTGCTGAACTCACTAAACTTTGTTTTGGAGAAAAATACTAGCATTCAATTTGTTGAAGCCAATTTGATTGAATCCAGGCCGCTGCAAGGTAGTTATGTGAAAACAGGTCATGTTATGCAACACAGTAAAAGCAAAATAAAATGCCTCCTTCAGTAAATATCAATTTTTAGAATACACAATTACACTTTCTACAGCAACAAAACAACGCTTACCAATGTAAGTGTATTGCAGCTTTGTATTTAGAGTCAATCAGCTGTATATCTTGAGTTTACAGTGCTAGTTTCAATTGAATTTTACTGAATATTCTCTTTCCCTTGATTTGTACTTGTGGTGGTGTTTGTTTACATCAGGAAATAGGTTTCCATTTGTAATTAATATATGAAGGATACTTATATATATATATAAGTATATATAAAGCAATATTAATGATAAATTTGGACTCAATGTAAACACATATTTATGAATTGAATTTAAATGAAAACTGTCTGGATGAAAGAAATAAATGAAAGGAAAAATATTTAATAAAATAAAATAGTATATTTTACTACTTTTTTACATTTCAGCAAGTTTCAAGCAGCCTTAGCAACATAAGGACTTCTGGAGAACATTCAGTTCAGGTCCAAATGAGTATTTTTCCTGTAGTAAAGCAGACTATTATTTACATCTGTGTGTGAATCTGACAGTTTTAAAGAATATGTTGATAGGGGTGGGGTATTTGACATGAACTTCATACGATGGACCTCAATCAATGGATTAGTAAACTAGATAGCTAATGTATTTATTTTATACAATCTTCAAGACCTGCTGCTGTCAGAGGTTGCAAGGCAAGAGCCAGGAAGGTGGAGAATGATAGGGAGAGGGGGGGGGAGGGTGACAGACAGGGGGAAAGCAAGCCAGTACTTCTTCCATAAGCATATATTATAAAGTACATATAATTTTACACTTCTAATAACCAATAATACCAATTGGTTACCAAGTGTCATTTTGGGAGTCTGCAAATGGCTTTTATGGAAACCTGCCTAGATATAGATCAGAAAAAAATCCACGCAGAATGCTCATTTTAGGTGGTATTGTCATCAAATTTGAACCACAGCTTGTCCAGCATTGTGTCTGCATTATGTTTCTAAGCCCACCAGGTACAGCCTTAAGTATCCACTGAAAAATCTTTCAGTTGAGAAAACTAATTTCCACTTCCACTGTGTTTGAGCTTCTGGTACTTTGTTTCAGTAATAATTAAAGTGTTTCTTACTCTTGGACAGGGCAACCTGCCCTGGGGGTATTCCTGCCTCTCTCCCAAAGCATGCTGGGATAGGCTCCAGCCCCCCAAGACCCTAACCAGAAATAAGCAGGTAAGATAATGGATGAATGGATGGATAAACTGCAGATGGATTAAGTTCACCATATTGGATTTCTAAGCTTTTTAATTAAACAAATTGTATCTCCTCTGAGGCTGTGCAATGTATTGACATGTAACTTTGCAGTTGTTTTGCAAATGTATTATTTTGACCCTTGTCTTTAAAAGTGAAGACCAGAAATGTGGCGAATACGTCATGGCTGCAGAATGCAGAATACATGTAATATGCAAATGAGGTGCACAAGTAATAGCCATTCAGCATATCAGTACAAAGCTTGATATTTACATAAAGCACTTGTGTAAAGCATTTAAGCATTTAAGATGTTTTCCAGATAATTCCTAAGCTCTTTACCTCTAAATGCACTTCACAGTTATGAGGTTCTGTTGCAGCAAGAACTCATGTAGGCCACTTCAATAAATGCTTTTGTTTCTCTTTTCAAATGTGGCATATAACCATTAAGATATATGTATAGTACACATACATATCTACAGTGTTATTCTCTGGAAGATTATCTTCAGAAAATGTATTACTGTCTATTTATTATAATATTGTTCTTTTTTCATAAAAATATCCAATCCTCAAATGTAAGTCAGTCCACATTATAAACTCTTTACTGTAATCCTATTTTCTGCCAAAGATTGAAACAATGGAACAGAATTTCAAGATCAGAAATACTAGGAAACCGAGAAAAACCAGGACTCTTTCATAATGTCTGACCTTAAAAAATGAATGTTTCCTGGAATTAACTTCTATAGTACAGAGAACCAATGGGTTTAACATCACGCATTATAGGATGATGAATCCCTGCCCAGTGCTATGCGATTACTCATTCAGCTCTTGTGCCATTCACAAATTTTCCAAACTTTGCTTACCTTCCTACACTATGCCTTGTGCGCATTCTCTGCATCAAGAGCAGTTTCAGTTTTAACCTGTCGGTATTCCAGATTGTCTTCACTGAGTGGCTGACAAACTATACCACAGCTATTACATGGGTTATGGTCAGTGCAATAGACCCAGTGCTGCCCTGAAGATATGACAAACAGATTGGGAGGACAATAAATGGCCAAATATCATTTTACTCATTTGAATGATTTTGTTAAAACTCTAGGCATCAACAGCAGATGGGTGGTAATTGTTCATTCTTCATCTTCTTATATATATGAACACCTTAAAATTACCTGGATTTCTGCATTAATTACACATTAAATGTGGTCTGATCTTCATCACAATAATACACTAGCGCAATCTGCTTAAATCTTCTGGTCTATACTGAATGCATCATTTAAATAATCTTAGTCAAGTTTGGAAAATGTATGTGAACCTCTCAGCTAATGACTTCTCCAAAAGGAAATTGGAGTCAGGTGTTCTAGTCAATGAGATGAGATTGGAAAGGGCCACAAACACATTTCTAAAGGCCTGGGTGTTCATTAATCCACAATGAGTTGTCTTCAAATGGAGGAAATTCAGCACTGTTGCTACTCTTCCTAGGAGTGGGTATCCTGAAAATATCACGGCAAGAGAGCAGCGAGCAGCCATAGGAAACATTTGGTGGATTATTGCTGCTAGAGGCACTACCAGTTACTAAATTCAAGGGTTCACATATTTTTCCCAGCCTGAACCGTGAATGTTTAGAGAATGTTTTCAATAAAGACATGAAAAGTGCAATTGATTGTGTGTTATTAGTTCAAGCAGAATGTGTTTGTCTATTGTTTGTCTACACATATAAAGGAAAGATTTTGTCCCACAGCTTGTCCCACAGTGGTGGACTGATGAACTCATTCGCCAATCAAAAATGCAGTATTTTTTTCTTTTTCCAACATCCAATATTTATTTTTTCTCATAACTCTGCTGATTTAGTTTATTTATTATTTATTATCTTTATTTTTCTCCTCCAGTCCTGGATTTGCTTAAGGAAAGTTGCCACTAAAGTGTTTATGGAAAACAGCCAAACAATGCAGTTTGCTGCAAGAAGAATCCCCAGAAACCCCTAAGCTAGAGAACACAAAAAAGAACAGGTGAATTGGATTGTTCTTCAAAAATACTGTAACATCCAAGTCTCAAAATATTACTGTACTTCATATTGTTTTAGTATTTACAATTATATATATATAAACATTTTAAATTGTATTTAGTAATGATTAAAAATGATCTTCAGTTATAAGTTATGGTTATGTCAATACCAGCAGCCAACTGAAAGTCCTGACTTATTTAATACCCCACTTCAAAAAAGATTTCAAGGGTACCATTTGACAGGCTGCATGAGGATCAGTATGAATGAGTAGCTGATTTAAAGTGTCAAGAGGCCATGATTGCAGTGTTTCTCAAAGGAATGATGCAGTCTACACAACATACAAAAACATCTAATAAATTATTCATCAGTAATCAGTATATTTTTTAGTTTTAGTACTTTTGGAAATGTGCAACCTACCATTAAATCACAAACCTCTAGTTTCATTAGCATAACCAAAATTAAGACACTTGTGTTAATTCAGAGCAAACGGGATTTTATTCTTTGTTAGCCCTAGCTGACCACCAATCAGTGCTCATTTGTACGACATGGCTCAGGAGGTAAGACTGATTGTCTGGCAGTCGGAGGGTTGCCAGTTCAAACCCCGCCCTGGGTGTGTCAAAGTGACTTTGCGCAGGACACCTAACCCCTAATTGCTCTGGTGAATAAGAGGCATCAATTGTAAAGTGCTTTGGATAAAAGCACTATATAAATGCAATCCATTTACCATTTATGACAACTGTTTCTAACCAGCATTAAGCTTTTGTTTCATGGCATGGTGTGTTAACACAGCAAGTGCTAGGAACAGCATACATTTGTTTATTTTAAAAAGATGAAACATTGCAGTGATGGCAGGTATGCCCATCAAATTAATGGAGTGGATTTTATTCCATTCCTCAATTTGTGGTTTAATTTAGGGAATTAATTATGTGTGAATTATGGGGGAGCTAAGTTCCCCTGAATGAGACATCAGTGGCCTCTGAAATATTGAATTTATTACTTAATTATAGCACGGTTAGAACGTTGTATTGGCCAAGCAGCAGCAAGGACTGGAAATATCCATTTTATAACAAACAATTCAACATCGTAACAAGAAATTATGTGCTTAAACTGTTTGAAGAATATCATTTCATCTTTTTATATTAGACTTTTATCACAACTGCAACCTATTTGCATGCTCGGTCTGCAGTCATTTGTAATTTGAGAATACAAAGTCCATTTTAGTACTTTCTGTGGAAAGCCTTATTTATATTGAGTGCAGAACTCAATTAAAAAATTCCTGTCATTGCAATGGGCCAGATTGTCTTTCTTGCATCTCATCTGGGAGTACATCTTTGTGCACAGGGTGCAGGTGTGATTAAAGGATGTCTCAGATTGTAAGAATTATTTTGGTCATTGAAACTATAGGGTCCATGATTATATCTTTGTTTTCTGCCCTGTTTAGGTCATTTAGGGTCTGGTGGGGGAGTGGTTTGGCCAGCTGGCAGTCGCAGCTGTAGGCAGTTACGTGATTGGTTCAAACCTTTATCTGTGCTGCCTGCAGTGAGACCCGAGGAGTTCACGACGGATGCACATGGTCATGGACAGCAGCAGCAACAGAAACTGCAACAGCAGTAACAAGAACTACAACGGCGGTGACAGTGACAGTGTTGTGGCTGGTTTAATCAATAAAACCGTGTGCATCATACAGCTCCGTGCCTGTGTGGTTGTGTGGGACTTTACAACGTCCTTTTCCAGAAGTTGCTTCATTAATTAGTGCCACATTAACCAAAGGCCAACATGTGGTTTAAGAACCCTCAGGGTCCATGTGTTCCCTGTCCCAGGCACGTACGGGAACCTTGGAACTTTAATATAATTTGCAATTCAGAGCTTTAGCTGTATAAAAGGGTTTATACATGTCTGCATTGTACATCTGCTGAGGACGTGTAAATAATGTAATGATCAATATGAGGACATGATGATTCCATTCTCACTAGATGCGTAGGTAATATTTCTTGGTTCTTAAGATATTTTGCATCATGAGGTATGAGCAAAACAAACTGTCAATCATGTTATGTTTTTTTTTTTTTTTTTTGCAAATGTAAGGATGTAAGGTGAATTATTTGTGTTCCTCTGTATCTCCTCAATTTTCATCCATAAAGACTAGCTGTTGAGCCAAGCTGGGCATGATTAATAGTAACAGAAAATGTCCATTTGGATTGGGAATAGTTCATTTGTGAAATTTCTCAAAACTCAAAAAAAAATTTTGAACAATATTTTGTTTATGTAAAATCATGGGTTATCCCAGATGCATTTCAGTCCTTTACCAACAAATGAAGCAATGGAGCTACTATTTCATGTCGTGTCAAACAATCATTAAATGAATTGTGATTATATTTGTGGCAATCATTCTCAGTGAATGATTCGATTTGCTCTTAGTGAGACCCATGAGAAGAATAACATCACATTTTTACTCCTCCAGTGTCACTATGCAATGTACCAGTTGGCGTTCACATTTCACTTCCACCTCTGGCATTTTATTGTTGTGGACTGAACATCTCAAAATGAGTCCCTAATTAGTCATGTGTCTGAGCTGACTGCCAAACAACTGCTGGACATGGAGTGACTGCAGAGATACCTGTAGGATAACTGCTGAAATGTATCATGGCAGCACAGATACTACACTCTACACAAGTACTACTTGAAGATGGTAAAGTAATGGACTGTTATATGCGCTTATCAAGCGCTTACATGATCCTGCATGAGATGATGAAACCGATGAATAGACCACACTAATGGCATTTGCAATGCCGAACTTGGCGCATGCTCATTGTGTAGCTTGCCAGATTTGGAAGTATGTCAAGGGGCAATAATAGTACCTAATTTGCCTTTGGGAAAATCACCTTGAGGCTGTAGCCTTCAGTCTGACTTTTCAGTGAATTAATGTGGCAGCTGAACATAAGTAGTCTCCTTTACATATTGTTATACAAATGAAAGTGACAAAATCACTTAACAAATAAGCACATAGGGAGATATTAGACAAAGAGAAAACAATTATTGCAACTACGTGTTTTTGTAGGGAAAAAAATGATTGACTTTGTATTTTAACCACATTGAATTGAAGTGGGTGGCTGAAAGACCTGTACTGGAGCCAACCACTGTGGCTAGAGAGCAACTCACCAAGACCCGGTCTTAGCCTCTTGGCTTTTAAATTTTAAAATTTTGTTGATGCACATTTTTGCATGATCATGTTAATAGAATAATAAAAATAATCCTCACAGAAAAAAAGAGTTCCAGCACCTACAGTGTTTGGAGCACTAATACTTAGGTAATTTTATTCATGGAGCAGCCAGCAAGAGCACAGTTTACAACTATTCTCAAACTTCCCATAGCTCTTTTCCTTCCAGGACTACAGAACATTAGTATGTCAGACCTACAGTCATGAGACCCATGAGAAGAATAACAACACATTTATTCAGTGTCACTATGCAATGTACCAGTTGGTGTCCACATTTCACTTCCACCTCTGGCATTTCCACCATTCATCTGGTATGTCTATCCACTTGTGTGGCCCCAGACACTAATTCCAGCCTTGGATACCACTGTCCAAGACGTATGCATTTGCTATTAAGCACCTGCCTAAGTATTAGGGGGATTATGAAGATGTATTAGTATCACAGGCCTATGGTACAAATACAGTTGGTTTAACTGCAAATATTAAGTGACTCAGTGGATATATAAAAAGTAGTTATAAGTGCTACTGCCTGACTGAGCCTAGCATTAAGTGCTGGCATGAACTTTTTGTGATAGCGAAGACTCATTTGTGCTTTTAACATTCAAGTCCTACCTTCCTATTCCTTTACCTTTCCACATTTCTGGAACCAGATTTGATTTTCTTCATGCAGTGGTCCCATCCAAGTCATCCACCAGCCATGACAACTCAATGAGGTTACTCTTGGACCCAGAATTGGAATGGGATTCCCTTCCTCATGTGGATGACCCCATTTCCACTTTGTACCTCCTAAGCTGTACTGCACACAGAAAGAGCAGAATCAGATGACTGACAACTTCTTCCAGGAAAATGAACTTTGCAGTTGTCATGGGGACACAAAGGCTTTGGAGACCCTTGCATCTTGTCAGGCAGGGTTCTTGAAGTTTCTTTAAGTTCTTGAAGACCAGTTATTCTGATCCCCCTCCTGTCTATCTGCAGTGATGGCTTCTAAATTACAGGCCATTAGGAGGCATCTTTCGATATCTCATTCTCTCAAAAATATTGTTGTTCTGCTTATGCCTCCTGTAGTTCCTACTAAAGTAGTAGGACTTGGAGTTGTTGATATGCTGAGATACTCAAGGGAGACTGAGATGCGTAATTTGGGTTTAAGTCAGCTCAATATTTCTGATTATTGAGGAAACTGATAAGGTCAATGTAAAATGTTCATTGAATAAGGAAAAACAGAGTTTTAAATTTAAATTAACATTTCAATATGTAATTCTAAAAAATCTTACGTGTGTGCTGAAAATCCAACATGTTCCATGTTTCAAAACATGATCTTCTGTATCTTCATTACTTTTGAATGACCATTTTTTCACCACTGGTGCATATATGGTTTTGAATAACAAAATACCATAGCTGACCAATGATCTGAAGCAAGACATGATGGTGCATGGAAAGCAAGCACCACTAAGAGTTGACCAGATTCCTCTCTTGTGATGGAAAACCATTGCACAGCGAGTCCATAAATATCAGTGTCTTCCTAGCACTTCTGCATTAGCTGAACATTTCTTTTTTCTTTGCAGGGTACATTGTGAATGAGAAATGTGCAGCACTCTCTTGTGACAGTGTGGATCATCTTGTGTTTTGGCAAATATACTGTCAAATAGCATGGTGCTAATGCAGTTTCTCAAACTGAAACAGAACTGTTTTCAATTTTTCATCAAAATATAGGCTATTTTGTTCCACAGGCCATTCATACAGAATTATAATATTGTGTTAAATATAAAATAAGGGATTGAATGTTATGTTAGAATACATCACCTAGACTGCTGATACATGATCTAGACTTTTTATGTTATGACGCAATAGTGCAGCCCTTTGTTTACTTCAACGAATAATTACAACAGTAATTCCCTGTCAATTTGCCAGTAGTAAATAAAGATTAACCAACCTACCTTTCTGTTTTTGTACTGTCCATTGATGCTTTATGTAAAATCGAGTAAGATTTAGGAAAAAAAGGCATAACATTACTTTCTTTTACCTTTCTGTCCTTCTTAGTAGGTCCTGAAAGCACCCCTTACATTTTATGGCAATGCAATAATTAATCAAATTATGCATTAACTATTCAAATATATTCTAATCTATGTTATTTATTTATTTATTTATTTATTTTGGCATATACTATTCAAGTTTAATGTTTTGGTGCAGTTGACAGCCCTAATAAATGCAATGATCATCAAAAAATATATATATATAAGCCACCCCTACATTGTATGTGAGCTGACAGTTATTTTTTTTAAATGTTTTGAAAACAAATAATATAAAATGAAATAAATAGCAGTGTACTATAAATGGCAGGATTTTCTTTAAGAATAACAAAACGGTGCAGCTATTTATCCATTGTTGGGGAGGATAATGGCTGAGATTTTAAAAAAAAGTTTGTTTATTGTAATTGCTTTTGAGCTTGGGAACCCTATACCACTGCCTAGATGGTAAAAGCTGAAATTCAAAAAGAACATAGAAGGCAAATGTACAAGGTAAATACCTCCTCTCTGGCTAGCCTGGTCTTCAATCCAAATGATATGTGTATGTTTGCCGTTAAAAACATATTCAACCTTAAGACACAGAAGAAAACACAATTTAACATTGTTTTATTAAAATTATTTCGGAAAACATAGTAATCTTCTGGAGGAGAGGGTATGGGGTTTAAATGGATGACCAAATGTTGTTTGATTAGTCTGTGTGGGAAAATGATCCAACACAAAAGGAACCTTATAATGTGCAAATGCATGCCTATTCTGTGTGCAGGGTAAGACCTTTTTGGATAGTAATATATAGATACAAACTGGAGTGACTAAGATTACAATTACTGTTCAGTATTTCTTTCATTCCCAGAGTCTTCTCCTTTTGGCATGTAGGAATTTTGTTCATTAGAATTCCTTCTGAGGGCAGCATTAGATGTGATTGGTTCTATCAGGTGCCAATCAGAAAAAGGAGCAGGTGGGGTCATTTGCATTAGGAAATATGAGCTTGATCTCCCATCAAGACATGAATATATTACCTTTGGGCAATGACCCATTTTTATGTTTTGTTAGACAAGGGACGTCGCTGAAATTAAAATTAATGAACAAAAATGATAAAGCAAAAGAAATTAAGATTGTTTCCTCCAAACCCCCATCTGTTGAACTGAATTGAATAATATCAAGCATCAAGATGTGTTATTGTAGCAGTTTTTAAAAAGTGAGCAAAATAAAGGCTAATGGAAAGGATTCAGTGGGTCTTGAACACAGGTCTCCAGCAAGAGACATCATCATGCTAACCACTACACGAAACCAACGGGGGTGCTATGGCCGCCACTTGAGCAAACGAGGCTGCAGTCCAGGCTGTTGTAGTCTGTATCTCCCGGTCACTTGTCTCCCCAGTACTGTCTCTGTGTCTGAGTTCCCTGAGCTGCTTCACTCCCCTGTATTTGTGTGATTTCACTATTCGGGTGGTTCCGGGTTTTCGTGGTTTCCCCCCCCCCTCCTTCCAGTCTCGTTTTTACTTACTTCCTGCTTATATCTAGTTTTACTAATTTCTACTAATCCTTACTAACTTATAGATTGTAAAGTACTAACCTCATTAATATACTAACATGTAAATATTACTAATGGACTAACACACACTAGTTTTGGGTTTTTGATAGTTTAGATCACTATACTAATACATTAACCATTCTCCCCTTTTCCATGCTGCGCTGTAGCTCCGCCCCTTTTCTTTCTAGCCTGCTCTAACGCTGAGTTCTGCAATTGCCTGCACCTGTCTCTTGCTCTGACTGCACCTCTCTCTCTCTGCACGCGTTTTTACCTGCTAAACCCAGGCCGTCTATTATCATTGTTGTCTATGTGATTCCAGTCCGCGTTTTGTCAGTCCCCTGTCTTTTAATTAGTTATCCTAATGTTCTTCACCTGTATGTTGTTTGTTACTCCGCCCTCACTCACTTAACCCCTCCTTGATTGTTACCTTCCCCAGTGTATAAATGTCAGTCTTTTCCACCAGCTCCTGGTCAGAATGTTGATCGAATTCACTGTGCCGATGTTTAGTAAGCCTTTGATTATCGAGATTCCTGAGACACCCTTTCTGAACGACTTCGAGTTTGCCTGCCCCTTTTGGTTTGTTTGCTTTCTGGTTTGACCTTCGCTTTGCTTTGACTTCTCTTTTGCCTGTCCCTTTGTACCTTCGCCGATCTGATCTCCTGGTTTTTGATTTTTTGCCCGTTTACCACAATTCTTTTGGGAACTCGATTTTGCACCGTCCCTGGCTTCGAACCTCTGACTGAATAAAGACAACGTTTTTCGGATTTCCCTGGTCTGCGTTTGGGTCCTTGCACAGAACATCACACAGGCATGTTGAATCATGACCCCACCTCCCCCTTTTTTTGATTGGGTGCCTGAACCAATCACATCTAACGCTGCCCTCAGAGGGAATTCCAATAAATAAAACTCCTATGTGCACTGGGTGACCTGAGTCTGCATAGTTTGTTTTGTCTGAGTCGCAGCACCTGCAGTCTCGTTATTGTTATGCTTGATGGGCGTTCCTATCCCTTGAAGTCTGTTTATAGATTGTGCCTCTCTTCAGCATCTGTCGCTTCATAAGTTTGTTCAGTGAACTCATTTAATTATTGATAACCTACACTAAGCAAAAATCTGGCCCGGTTAAGATTTTTGTGACATAGTTTCAAAGATTTTAGAACAGTGTGAACAGCAACAACAGTATGTGGAAATGAACTGAATATGTAGCCACATGACTTGCATGCGATTCGTGTGGACACTCGAAACTGAACTGGTGCATGCTAGCTGGGCAGGCTAAGCCCTCAATCAAAGACAGGCTTAGTACAAAATGCCATTTCCTGTCCAAGGGGTGGCACACTGGTGAGATTTATGTCACTCTCTATGTGAGATGATTTTTTTTTTATAATTCTGCTGGGCTCAAAAAAGAATATGGACAGTCAGTCTAACAAATGAAAAATGAAGAGTACGGTCTGCAGGATGAATGTAGCCTTAGCCACACCCCCAATGTAAAGGTAAAAGACTACATCCTTTACTCACAATGTGTGATAACGACTGCATTACAGGCACAAATGAATTGAATATCTGTGAATCCTGTACAACATTCACATTATATTCAACCATATATTTTCACTCGTGCAAGTATGACAAGCAAACGATGCACAGCCAAAGCAAAATCTCTGACACATTTACTTTGTTATATTCAATTAGAAACTGTTCAGTTTCCATTGGCTAATAATAATAATAATAATAATAATAATAATAATAATAATAATAAAGTATCCAAAGACTACACATTTCAGGTGTTTACAGGTATTTAACTTCAATTTCTTATTTTCCGATTCACTAATCAGTGAATTTGTGGTGCAGTATCTTAATGGTGCAGTATCTCAGAATATATACATTCTCTGTGGGGATTATTTCAGCACAGCATAACTATTTTTAACCTACTTTTAAGTGGTGCTTTAAAAATGACTTTTTTTTGGCATGCAATCATACTGCGCGGGCACCTTAAATGCCCGTTCCCGTTATGGCCTGAGTTTTCGTCACATCCGTGTTTTTGGCCAGTACAATGAAAACCGTGGCCTGCAGCTGCTCGCTGCATCTCTGAGAGAAATATTAGCTCAGGGTTAAGCAAGGACAGAGATAAAAAGCGTGGCAAAGTGCCATTGCGGGGGAAAAAAATCCATCAAGCGTTTCCAAGCGTAATATTTCAAGACCTGTGGAGACGTCTGTTTGCAGCGGTGAAACAGTATTTATGAGCATTCATTTAATGCAGACAAACTCGGTGTACCGACTACCCCTCTGAAAATAGCACTCTAAAAATGCATGTCACATAATTTAGAAGTGCAAACTGTATAATATTCTACAGACATTTTGAGCTTTTGTCTTATGAAATATGGGCTTCTGTCTAGAAATATAAAATTGCATTCGTGAGAAGAAGTTGTTAAATACCGAGACTCGGAGAGTGTGTCAAAAGATATAAGCGATTGCTTTTCGGTTTCTTTAAACATAAAGTGAGAACAAAAGTGAGATGTGTCAGCAGGAAACTGGGCCCTAGAGTGAACCAGATTTAATGCTGTGCTGTGGTTCTGCGTGTTGCAGTTATGACAGCACATGAAGACGTGCAGTGCTTACTTAGGAGTGCTCGCAAAAAAAGACTTCGTCAAAGACTTCGCGCCGGCCAAGGACTCAAAGCACTTTACAGCGATGAGGGGGAAACTCGCCTCAAACACCACCAACGTGTAGCACCCTCCTGGGTGATGTACGGCAGCCATGAGGTGGCAGGTTGAGAGAGCCCGATTGGGGATTTAGCCTGGACACCAGGGAACACACTACTCTTTGCAATGAGTGTCATGGGAACTAATGACCAGAGTGAGTCAGTACCTCAGTTTAATGTCTCAACCAATAGACGATGTCTGCTACAGCAGTGTCCCCATGACTGCACTGGGGTTTATTTAACCAGAGGGAAGATCGCCCCCTACAGGCCCACCAACACCACTTCCAGCAGCAACTTGGTATTCCCAGGAGGCCTCTCATTCTAACCAAGCCCACATCTGCTTAGCAACAATCACTTGGCAGGAGTGAACCAGATTTCATGCTGTGCAGTGCTTACTTAGGAGTGCTCACAAAGAAGACTTCGTCAAAGACTTTTCACCAGCCGACGACTCGAAGCGCTTTGCAGCCCTAACCCTAACTCGCCCCAATCACCACCAATGTGGAGCACCCTCCTGGGAGATGCACGGCAGCCATTAAAAAATGTGTGCAAGTTGGGTCTGAATACCTGCTTAGGGAGACACATATAGTGCCGACAAAAACTAAAACAAACAAACAAATTAAAAAAATTAAAAAAAACAGTGAAACAGGTGTGTAAATGAAACAGACCCTAAAAAAGCACCAAGGACGTACTCTGCAGTATGTAGGATGCAGGCTTTGGACCATCACGGATAGGGTGAGTGAGGGGAGGTCACACTCATTGGCTCAGGTTGGAGATTAAATTGTCTGGAACTCATCAGCTTTTAACTTTTCCAGAAATGATGAGCTGCTACTATGCCAGAATGGTTGAATAATGACGCATATTCTGAGAGCAATATAAATCCTGGACAAGTAGCTCTAAATTACACATAGCCGTGATTTGGAGATGTTTTCCTTTTTGCAGTGAGGTTACATTCAAGTGAATGAAGGAAAAGTTGCTCGTCACCATGCTGCGTGTAGATACATATGAAAAAATTGTACCTCTGTCCCTCAGCTTGGCCCAACTTGCTAACTAGCTTTTGGCAACTCTGCATTAACAAACTGATTTATTGATTCAATGATGTCATACTTTTTTGGTAGGAGTGGCCTGTAACTTAGGATAACATAGCATGTGACCGTAGCAAAGGAAACAGAGACACATTTGTGAAACAAAGAAATGTGCCTAAAAAGAGCAGCTGAAAACCCCCTACAGATTGGACACAAGCTGTGGAACAGCTGTTCACATTAGTGTCTAAGCAGATACACACAGGCAGAGTCAACTTAATTCCAGAATCAGTCACCTTGATAATTAAACTAATTCAGAGACCAAAAGAGGTTTCTGTGCTGGGTCTTGCTGCTGACTGCTATTGACTGCATTCCTTGAAAAGTAGCTCATTCTTCCTCAGTTCACTGACTTGGTTCTCTACATCGCAATTACAATGACGACAAGGTCAGGAAAAAAAAAGCCAAAGCCAAGCACAGCATCAGCACCCTAGTTTCTCTAAAAAGCCCTGTCCTGTCACATTAGCTTGCTACCTACCTAAACTATATAACATTATTTGACTAGACTTGATGCAAAGTTGCTAGTAACTACAGTAGCAACAGAAGAAAACATAGCTAGAAAACTTGCTGCCACATGTGAATTCTTAACACTGATCTGCAGGGCTATTCATACAACTACTTTTACTTGGTCATTAAACATACTCCAAACCAAAACTTTATTGTGTTTATTTTGTTAGTAGTATTGCAGTGTGGTTTGCTTCATTGTATTGCCATCACTGACAGTTTTCTTTTTTAAACAACATTGTAATTTTCCATGTGTTCTCAATGACTGGAATACTAGTCCACAAATTTCCAGGTTTTCCGGCATGCGTGTTAACCCCAAGCAAGTAACCCACCTGGCTGAAAGCTGCAGGGCAGTAGCTACCAGAAAGCTAATTTTACTAACTGGATAACAAGCAGTGAAAATAACTAGATAGGCTATTTTCCAAAGGTAACCAAAAGATGATTTAATGTGTTTTTCATCATATTCATTCTCACCATTCTATTTTTATTTTATTTTTTTCATTTTATTGTGCAATAAAGTGGTAACCAAACAAGTGGAGACAAGTACAGGGACGCCTAAACAAATGAAAGGGATTGTACAAGTAAGACAAAGACAAACAACAAAGACAAAAGGGGCAAAAGCAAACTGAGGAATACAACATGGGTTCAAACTGGTGGGTATGTAGTAAGAGTGAAGAATTGAGAGGGAGGGAAAAAATAATAATAATAAAGTAGAAAAATAAATAAATAAATAAAAACAATAATAAACAAAACCATGTTAAGCAGTTTGGTATGAATGTGGTTAGTATCAGGGATGGGGGAAGCTTCCATACACTACACAATGAAACAGGATTGCACAGTACTCACCATTCTAGTTAGCCAACTGACTGGCAGAGCTGCCTCGATGTGTGCCACGAATCAGGTACCAACAAAGGTGTGCTAAGATGTTGTAATGGCCGCTCATTCCAATCCAGTCCTAATGTGCATTTAGGGTCGAGGTACAACCCTCTCCCATTGAGGTAAAATCTGTTTTATTATCTCTAATGCCAACTGACTGGAGGAACGAGCAATATGTTTTTATCTGTGTTCTCAGCCATATGTTGAACAATACTTTTGACTCGTATAATCAGAGATCATCATGCATACATATTAATATTGATGAATTTGAAAAAAGTGTTCATTTGATATATGGGAGAAGCCAAACAAACAAAAACAAATCGGAGGAGTCCTGAGAAGCCCATTCAGATTCATATTTCTAATTTTATTTTTCATGCACATTTTACTCAAAAAAACCTGGGATATCTAATGCTCTCCATCAGGGAATGCTGTGTAACTTCAAGTCAACTGAATAAAATGCTTTGTATTTCATATAGAAAGCTTAATGAGTGATTACATGTTTAGCTAATTATTAATTAAAATTATACTATAATTGATTAATTCCAACATTAATTTAAAATGCTTACATCAACCTTATATGAGGATTTACTGTTCTTCTGTAAATTTTATCTCACATCTCTTTAACTAATGACTATAAAGTGTTTTTTCAATGATTAAAAAATTAACACAAGAAATAGTACATTTACCCAAGATTAGCAACCATAATTTGAGAAATGCATATAATGGATATGTCAATAATTGGATTATTGTATTCAAATTGTATTGATCATAAATACATGAATAAATACATAAATATAAAAATACATAAATACCATAAATACAGCTCACCTGACAATAATATGTAGACTATGTCAGTGATGAGTATGTGCAAAATATAAAGTGAAATGAGATAAACACCTTTCCTAATCTGTGCATAAAGGAGTCAGAGATACTAGAAATGTAATTCATTGTTGTGTGCTTAACCTGAGCAAATTTACTCTTTCCAGTGCGGGCAAAGAAAGTGCCTCCCAAAAGCACATGCACAAGCCGAGTCTGAATACCTGATGAAAAACACATCTTCAGTAACTTTATTTTTGTGTTATTTAAGTTTCTTTAATCTGTTTGGTGTACCAAGCAATAGTCACACTACACTACAGTCCGTGTCATAATCACTAGGATACTGCAGTATCTCTGGGCCCCCCTGCAAGGTTCCCTCCCGCTGAATGTAAGGAGCCACATACACGTCCATCATTATTTCAGAACTAACAGTGATCGGAACATCACATAACAATGAGGAGTAAAGTAGGCGATAGGAAAAATTCAGTCATGCCTGGTCTTTATTGTAGACAGCAGGCTTTTGTCTGGCTATTACACAAATGGGCTGCAAAGCTACAGTCAAGGTAAAAAAATCACATCAAAATAAATCAGCCTACTCCCATTTCCTTTAGTCCAGTCCTCCTGTCCTTCTATAGTAGCTGCGTTGCCTTGCATGTCTTGTCCTGTGCAATTGTTTTAACCATGGCTTGTAGGTCCAGCTTGAAAGCCCAACTGTTTTCAATACTGAGCACTGACAGCCCTGACAGTCTGTCCTGAGACATGATGCTTCTAAGGGAATTCTTGATTGGTTTCAGTGAAAATGATCTCTCCCCACAGGAACAAGAATTGTTAAAAAGAGCTTAAATGCCATGTCAACGCCAGGGAAAATGGGACAGAAGGGAGTGATTCTTTAAATAAACCAGATCAGCAAGATCTTTAATTGAGCTCATCTTATTCTCCTTAATTTCTGGCCTCAGTGTGTTACAGAAAGAGATTAACTGTATAGGAAACTCTCAAGACAGCCTGACTCTGTTGGGAGGCAGCAAGATACTGCAGTGAAGGTAGCAACCTGCGATTGCTTTTCGTCAGTAGATGTGGACTGGTTGGAATAATAATTTTCGGTATTTTAGCTTTAGCTTGTTCAGGTAATGTTTTGTGGTGTTTTGTGGCACCACTGAGAAACTTCTCACTATCATGTTGAGAAATAAATCACATAATCACTGTAATACTGATTTAGCAGTGACCAGCTCCAGATTTTCAATTTTTTAGCTGTCTTTTTTGAGGCTCGGATATTTTCTCTTAATTTTGGAAGTGTTCCTAGCTAGTAAGCAAACGTAGCAGCCTTTGCAACTATAGTTTTGAACATGATACCTATCCATTCATTGGTCAGCCACAGAGGGATATGTTCTACTTGGGTCAAACCAGACATGATTCAATTGTAACATGATAGATGGGTCGGGGGCCTCGCTATGATGCAGCGTATTGGCTACTCAGGGTGGTCAGGGGGTGTGGTCTATTTGCTGATAGCGGCCCCCTGCTTGTCAACACTACAGTCAAATCTCGCTTGTTCAGTCAAGTAAAAAATAAAAAGTAAATAGGTTATAAAATAATTTAAAAAACAGATTAGGGTGGGGCTCTCTGTGCATGGGGCTTTGGTTCCACGGGAATAAGGGAGACTGGTAACCAAAAACGCACTGGAAGAGAGGCAGAGATAGTTCTGGGTATACTCTGCTTAGGGAAGAACTGGGCCCACTCACCCTGCTGGTCCTGACAGTGGCTTTGGTGGAACCACCCAAGTTCCTGATTGGTCCATTCCACCTGCCTGTTAGCCTGAGTGTGGTTACCAGAAGTGAGGCTCACCATGACTCCCAGCTTCTTCATGAAAGCCCTGCATACTCATGATGTGAACTGGAGGCCACGGTCTGGCCACACAAGAAAACAGTTTTGTGAGTTACCATGTCTTTGAGAGAGAGATGCCCCCACACCTACCTCTGAAGCATCCTTCTCCGGAGTAAACTACCACATTGGGTCTGGATATTTCAGTAGTGACGCAGGGGTGAAACATGCCTTCAGCTTGTGGAAGGCAGTGTTACTTTGTTCCATGACTACTTGGCTCCCAAACATGTCCCGGAATAAGGATCTTCAACATATTCATAAAGACCAGGGGTGGTGCTGAAGGCTGTCTTCAGATACGAATGTCAGATATGGATGAGGTTGTAGGCATGCTGAAGGTCCAATTTCATGAATAAGTGTAAACCCCTGTTTGATAGCTGCAGGCATCAGAGGAAGCAGTTTAGCAATATTTAACTGCATCGACTACAGTTCAGCCCTCTGTAGTCGATGCAAGGATCCATTCTTCTTTTCCACAAAGAAGAATCTGGCTGATGCTGGAAGAAAGGCAGAGGGTGATGAGAAGAAAGGCAGGTGGTTTTAGACTTGGAAAACATCTCCATGACATGCTGGTAAACTTATGAAACTTCTGGCTGGAAAAAAGCTGATGGACGATTCACTGAAGTGGAACCATACTGTAGTTGCAAACAGGTCTTCCAATGATGGGGTGACTAGGTAATGATTGCCATCTCAGTCCATGATAAGGTGTGACAGAGTAGTTGGAGCAAGGGGAGACTAAGGATGACTTTGTTGACAGGTGCTCAGATGACTAGCAATGGAAAGCTCTCTTTGTCAATGACGTTCCCTGCCCTTTCGGAGTCACAAGAGCTGTGGTAACACAGGAGGGCATGAGGCAGTAGAGAGTAACAGGTGCCAGGAACGGCTCATTCCACCCACTGGAGGTGGTCACAGTGCGGAAGTATTTGGCATAATCTGCAGCAGCGCTGGAGCCTTGTCAAAGTTGGAGAATCCCTCTGTTTTCCCTATGGTGGATGGTCAAAATCTGCCCGAAAAAGAGCCATGAGCCTGTTAAAAAAGCAAGTCCCGACATGTCCTCTCTCCCAGATGGCTGTTACCCACTCCAGCACACACCCAGTTATCAAGGAGATGATCGTTGCAATTTTGAAGTCTGGAGTAGGGGCTCCGGACTGGTGGGTGAAGTACAGAGAGCACTGAAGAAGAAACCCCCAGCACTTAGAGGGAGTGCCCTCATACCAGTCTGGGAGTACAAGTCGCACATCCAGAAAGGGAGTAGCCTGAGGGGCAAGCTGGCCAGCTGGCTGGCTGCCCGGAGAGGACAGCTGGGTGGGTGCAGCGGAGGGGTATTCACCCTCAGCAGCAGCAGTCAAGAGGCAATGCAGCATGTGGAGGGCCTCCTCTACATAGCTAAGCCCTGCTGGGCCGGCTGGAGATGGTGTTTGCCAAGGAAACAATCCTGCCCGACCACAGCCTGGTGGAGACCCAGTTTATCTGCTGCGTCCAGCTTCGAGGTAACATTCGGTAATGACTCTTCCTTAACACAGGATGCAATTGCAGGTACAATTTTATTCCACTATGAAGGCAGGCATAAACACTGGCTACTTTAGAGGAAAAATAAAAACAATAAATCAAGGGAAAACCAGAGTTAAATTTCAAGAGGAAAAGAAGGAATGGAGATAGTTTTTTTTTTTTTTTGTTTTTTTTTGCTGAGTACTCATAGCAGCCAATAAACACAAAGGAAATCAAGTAATGTTACCCACGGAAAAAGAAACAAACTGAGGAAAGGGAGAGCAATCAGTCCTATATACAGGAAATGGGTGCAGGTGATAATGGGGAACAGTTGCTGATGGACTGCTGCTGAGGGGGGTCAAGACAAGGGTGTGCTGAAGTGTCTGAAATCGTATTGTGCTTTATGTGCCTGTCCACTTGAGATGCTGTCATCTCTGTTTCTGTCTGTACTGCTACTAGTGCATCATTGCTGTATGACCTCTTTCTCTGCTAATAAAGTTAAATGAACATGATCATAATCAAATTGGTGATTTACTTTTGCCTAGTATTCCTGGGACAAAACTTCAAAACATGTATAATGTGCATAAAGCATCCAGAGGTTTACGGATTTTTTAAGGCAAATGTGCCCCATGTGGATCATATTGTGCACCCCCCCACTTTGCCTACTTCCTTAAACAAGCAGGAGGCCAATTCTCTCCATTTGGCTTGTGGAATGCAGGTCAGCATTGTATCATTGCAAATGAAGCGTGGTGACTGGTGGGCCTTTGGAAAGCTGTCATGCCAAAATGAAGTCTTTCCCTGCATTACCAGATGCTGCCAGATACGTATTTAGTAATTGCACAGATGCACGGGCCAAGTTTTCTCATAGCTTGAACTTAGATGTTTTTTTTAAGCAAATGCCCTTTTGTTTTATGGTCAGTATGTTGAATGCTGATTATTAAAAAAACGAATCCTTGACATATCTTTTCCCTGCTGGAACACCCTACACAATAATGATTTTCACTTTGTTCTCATTGAGAATAATTATTTATCTTCAAATGTCTAACCTGAAAATACATACACTTCATTAAGTATTGGATTTTATGTCATTATGGAGCAGAGAATGCCAACTGAACTGATAAAAATCATCGGACCATAAATGGCCAATCCATCAAAGGGGAACTTCACCCTAAAATGTATTTCTAAAATTGAATTAGTCAGTCCACATGTAAGGAAGATAGTTAGACAGTCATAGCTTTCCCCCAAAAACTTCTAGATTACAAGATTCTAGATAAGTGTTGGATTTGAGGTTATATGCATCCGAAGACATTCACATAAGTGTAATATTCTGTAAAACATTATTCTGACGCAATGTGAACAGATCTGTTCCAGTAAAGTGTACATTTCAATGACATGATATGGAGTTGTGTCTGCATCCAATATTTAAAAAAATGTTGGGCAAGCATTCAACCAAGGGCAAGCAATTTTTGTCAACATAATTCATTCTGTGATTACTCCAATAAAGTCTAATGACTACAAATGCTTTTTGCAACTCAAATCAAACATCCTAAAGGCATATCTACATGAACACAATAATATTTGTGTGAGGGTTGAAAATACACCTCAAGGAAATTCCTTTCTTGCTCCACAAAAATGCTGCCAATATTTGTCCACAATCAAGTCTCATCACTTTGTGAAGGTTTTTGTTGGGAAGGACCTTTCCTATCAAAACTGTGGATTGATCCAAACATTGTTTTAGAAGATCCTCTAGAGACTTATTCTTCCTTCCTTGAGGTGGTTTCCCAAAAATAAAGTGTGTCCTTACATGCCCTGGATCATCTGGGGAAAGAATAAAAGAAAGTGAACTGACCAGCCCTCAATATTTTGGGAAAAAAGCAGCTGCTTTGTGACCTCCTGCATCACTTGGAATTGATGAAAGTCATTTTTATTTACATATTTTATTATAAATCAATCTCAAAGTGCTTAGAGTACTTTAAATAAGACTGTTTTAAGTAAGGAAATGGAACAGTTACATAATAAGCACATTTAGGCCTATGTCGCAGATGATGGATACAGTTCTTTTACAGTTAAACCATGGTTTACCAGTCATGGTTGAAAAGTTCAACAATTCTCAGTCAGTATACACTGCAAATTGCTACTGAGTATCATTAGTCTTCCAACCATATTTACAGCTCAAAACACTCGTAGGGAGAGGTGTTCACAGATAATTATTCAGGGCCCTTTTGCTGTCACATTTAATTTATTCAATGGCCATTGACATCTGTGTAGAGAACTTCACATTTTGTTCTGCTCTGAAATTTAAATTATTGGTTAGTTGTGGTCTTTGCCAGGGCCTGACATTTATCTTCAGTGTGTGCCTGTGCCAACAGAGGAGCAACAGTCAGGAATCACTGCCACTTGGCTCAGGCTCCACCTGTCAAGGACACCAGCCCTGCACTCATTCCTGGAAGTCTCAATCAGAACAAGATCTGGACGGCGGCCAGTGCAGCACGGGGGGTGAATGCGTCACGAAAAGCCGGATAGCTTCTGGAACATTGCATAAAAGTTTCTGTTTCTGATTTATTGTATCCTTAGCAACGGTGTCTCTCTCTTTACCAAATCCTTTCATTTCAAAGTGAGGTGCGCACAGAGAAATTACACTTTCCTCTGTACGTTGCTACTAGTGGGTGACAAAGTTCACAGTGGGACACCAATGGCCCCATTGATCGTACTTCCTGGAACAACGCGTCAGGAACAGAGCCAGCCAGGGTCACCTCAAGCTAACTCTGCTCTCGGCCCAATCCCATGGCTCCCTGCTGCAGGGGAAGTGAGTAGTTTAGCCAGAGGAAGTGTAGCCCCGTCTGCGTGGCCTGCCGTGACAATAACCCAAACTTTCATTCAGACAGAGGAGAGGCTGTTGATGAATCTGCACACCTACACTTGCTGTGATCTCAGGAGCAGTACAGACTCAGACCTGCTGACTTTCAGAAACTTCTGTGCAGCAAAGGCAATGCATCATTTAGTATAGTCAAAGAGAGGAATATAATTTAAATCCATCCAACCATTCAGCTGCAATGACACATTAAGATCAATCCGCCATTCCCTTACCGTACATTTTATTAAAGATACCAAGCACTATTCCAGTCCATACATGTACATTTCAACTCTATCCATGTAGAATGAAAATAAACATAAACAAATATCTGTAAAAATAGTACTAACCTTGCATATTGCTGTTGTGTACTTTTTATTTTAATAGCTCAACCAATTGTTGTCCATATATCTATCCAATTTGAATGCATCATTCCCATTTTTAACGATGAAACTCAGTTAAGCCCCTGCGGAATATAGCATGTAGCATGGGCAAACTAGGTAAAAATCTACCACTGACAATAAAATATTCAAAAGGTACAAGGGATAAATACCCTCTATAGGTTCTGTATGTGTCCTTTACAATGTTTCTTTATTTTTTTACAATTAAAAATAAAATTCTATAAAAATGAATGTGCCAAAGTATAAAAATATTAAATAGAAATAAAATATAAGCCCACTCCAGATCTTTAACACATATTTGTTCATCTCATATTAAAATGTTTAGGTATGGTTGGGCTTAATGGATACTAGGCCTGAGCTGACGATGTCATAGTCGAAGTTGGCTCCGTATCCAATATCCAAGCATCAGTACTGGTGGTCAGTCAGAAAAAAACAGGCTGCTCCATGTAGCTGACACTTGCTGGTTTTGGTGTTGTTTTGTTGTAAATTGGCAACATCATCAAGCTGCAGAGTGAGGAAGAGGAAATCGTTCTGTAGGTGCTTAGTTCAGCCCTGGAGGGAGGGAGTTAAATACAAAGCAGATGGATGATGGCCCCGCTTTATTGCACCAGTCTATAAATACCATATTTGCTTATGCTCATGCCTTTTATATTTTGTTTAATTGAACTTTATTGATCTACTGTATGTTAGAAGCAGTGGCATTCTGTAAAACAAGCACGCACATTCACACACATAGATATCAATTCATCATCAATTGTATTACTTTCATTTATATTCCTTTTATCTTTTATACTCACCTCTATTGCAGAAAAGTTAGGCTGTGTCATGCAGGGGTAGCTTTAGCTTAGCTTGGTGGTGGTGGAACCTTTGCTAACCACTGCTAGCAGGCCACAGCTTCCAGTCTGCTATTGAGCCTGCTTTGTTATTAGCAAGGCGAATCACACTCATGCACACAAACACCTTTGTAAATCCTTTCTTTGCATTATGACTAGTGCTGCATATGAGACACAGGTGTCCAACGAGAACTGGCAAGCAGCAACACAAATGGAGCCATGGTATTTATAGATGGGACTCAGGGGAGCATCTAGCCTATCATACAGCAGCTTTAAGATCACTTTCCATTCAGCACTGTGTACACATTCAACTAATATATGCAGTGTGTTTCTCCAATCACAGATATTGGTCCATAATAGTCAGACAGCAGCCATATCATATCCGGAAAGAACACAATATCTGATCAGATTTTCTGACTATTCAGCTCACCCCTAATAAGTGCACTTCCCTTATGTCAAGTTTGAATAACATAATTCATGGAATTATTAGTACTGGCATTCCTATTCAATATGCCATATAGATTTGTGTCAAAAGGTTCCTGCTCTGCCATTCTCTCAGCTAATAAACTGCACCTTGATCTTTAAAAAATATATATATTAGCAAACTTTTAAAGTATTTTCATAAATGTATAGTTTTTACAAGGAAAATGACCTGTTTTAACCTGTTTTATTGTCTGTAAAATAATATTTATGAGCTTTTCAATGTAAAATAATAGGAAAAATTCTGGACTTCTGGAATCGTGCATTTTTGGAGCATTTAACGTTATCTATACTTTCACTTTTACATTTTAAAGATATTATATGTTATAATGAAAATTCAGCCAACAGACCTTTTGGATATGTGGTAAATTTCTTTCCCCTTTTTGTTAAGTTTTACATTCACATACAAGCAGTAATTTATAAAGAGAGATTAGTCTCAATATTGACAAATTTGTGTATAATGCATAAGAGACCCATTACAAATGTGTTTTACTATCTACAAACAAATATCTCTCAACTTGTGTATAGTAAAGTCATTTAACAAGATGTGCAATGATTTGTACAAATGCATTCATATTTGTGAATGCATATTTTCCCTTTTGCAGAAATACCTCATACTTTTTATAAGGAAAGCAAATATATGTTTCCTATTTCTGCATTCATTTTTTGCCATAAGACGTTCTCAAATGTAAAATTGGCTGGTGAAGTGTTGAATCTGTATTTGCGGATCAAGTGACGTGTGCATTTAGTGACGTAAGTTTGTGAGTTTCCTTTGATTTTGAAAATTCCCTTTCACTGTTCCTGTGCCGCAATTTACGAACAATCTTGTTCTTCTTCTGTGGTGGTCAGGCCCGGATCTGATCATTTTGCCACAATTACGCATGACAACCATGATAAAAAGAGAAACAAAAGAAAAGAAAAAAAACTACACTAATGACTGCACATTTCTATCAATAGCAACATTTGTGTTACAGTATACACATCATTATATAAACATAGTTTTAACGTAATCTGAAAGAACAGAACAAATAGTAAGACTTTAATGCTATTTACTTTGGCCTACCAGGGCAATTCTCGCCTAGTTTTCAAAAGTCTCATTTAAGTGTCAATATCTCAAAAATTATTCAGTATACATACATTGTTTAAAATTTGAATTTAAAAGTTGCAGTTTCTTTCTGAACAGCTGCAATATTGTGAAAATCTAGCTCCGCATCTGTTCAACCCCACCCACTCCCAAAGCTCTCACCACCTTCTGAATTGTGCTCCTATGTTTATTCAAATTCTAGAGTTAACTCTGTCCAATTTTGTTATTTTGGCATTAGATAGGGTCGGCGATGCAGGAGCATATTGTTTTTTCACCATTGCTGAAACTCTCTCAACATTTGCATTGAGCTAAAGATACTTGATCAAGCTACAGTATCTGTACTGTTATGTGAAAGTGCAAGGTCAATCAGTCTCAAAATCAGCAGCTCTTTCTAGGATTGCTACCAATTAAGCATGACCGTTCCCCAATATCGTTCCAAAAAAAAAGAAAAAACCAGAATAAATTGATGCCATAATGGTTTATGCCATACAGCTCATGCATAATATACATAAAAATACAAAACAGTACAGGTAAAGTCAGGTGGGGAGGGGTATCTTCAATGTCCTCTCTGAAAAAGACAAATTCAAGTGCATGACTAACTGTAATCACTAAAAACGAACACTCCAATTATGTCAAAAGAATGGCAAGTATTACAATTGAAAGTAATTCTATGTATAAGTACATATAAAAAATGCATGTATAAATTTTTTTAAAAAGCTAAATATTACATCCAGTTGTGCGTCTGATATTAGCTGCAACGTAACAGGCAAACCTTTTTGGTTGAAATCATAGCTAACTAGGATTTATGGATTCGTTTTTGATAGTCAGCTTGCACCAAATAAATTACATTATTATAATTAGTCCCTCCAGGAATTAATCTAAATTCAACCAAACTCCGCAATATTTGCGGGGGCTTGCAATTTTGCAAAATTCCCGCGATTTCTCCGCATCAAATGTCCAAATCCAGAGCCGTATAAATGCGTTAACGCATATGTGTGGCGGTCTGGAGAAACCCGTTGGATGTCGCTGCGAGTCATTGTTGGAAAAATGCCAAAAAATTCGTAAAATGAGTTTTTTTGGGTAAAATGAGATATCACACGATTTAGATTCTGTGAAGTCTTTACTTTGTCATGGTAAATAAAGATATCGTGAAAACTTTTATTGTAAAAATGTTTATTTTTAGGTATTTGTAAATGTTGTTTGCTAGCAAAAAAGCAACGTTGTTAGCTTGGGACGGCGGTCTGTTTCTGTAGGTAGAGATATGCCTGCCAATTCAGTCTTGTCTTGTGTCCAAACAAAGCACTACAACAACGTTCAAAAACACTAAATCAGTAACATAGTGTCTGCAAATTTAGCTGACTTTAAAGAAATCTGTCATTTAATATTTCTGAAGACGTGTGTGGTTTCACACGTCTTCAGAAATGATGCGAGATGAATTCGAGTTAGCCGACATGCCTAAATTTGGCTGTTATCCTCTCGTGATCAACAGGCTAATATTGCAATTGCTAAGGGGTTGTGGATCACTCAGTTAAAATTAAACATAGGTTATGTAAACATTTAACATCAATATACGTTAGGTTAGTGTTTCATTTTCACATAGCCTACTTTTCTCTCTTGATCAATCAGATTACACTAGCATGTTGGTGGTTCAAGTTACGGGTTCTTTCGACTTCTTATTCCCTTTCCATAAATTCACCGTCAACTATTTTGATTTGTTGGAATTGGCGTTAACTGGTTGGAAAGGTTAACGTTACAAGTTACAAAACCGCAGTTGGCAGTCTTAAACATAACACAACAGGCACAAAACACCAACAACAGCTGCGTTCACGCGCAGATCAGCTGACGGCTGACTGTAGTTGACGGCTGCTGTCAGTGAGAGATGGCGTCTTTACAGGATAGCGATGTAGCCCGCTGTTTGAATGAATTGTCTTCTATTAACATGAGTAATGTTTCCAATAGCTTTGAAGCAAGACAGTTAATCAGTGGTTATTTCACAAGTGGTCCTAATCTCAGAGACAGTGACAGTAAGGTATCTGGATCGAGTGATTAATCAAGTGACAGGAATTACGATAGAGATCCTGCTCCTCAGAAAACGGCTCATCTTGTTTTCGCGCCCGAAACTAGAGAGATGGACAGTGATGAAGACGATGAGCTGTCATGGCTTATAAATAAATTATGGTTATTATTCACTATACTGACCATGAGTGAGAATAAACTAGCTAGCTTATTTGCATGAAACAGCTGCATCAGCTTTCTGTATGAAAACATCAAACATGTCATATGGTAAGGTTAAGCCTAAATAAGTTTAAATGCAAATAAATAAATAAGGAGTTACCCTATAATACATTACAAACATTACATAAGGCTTGTGAAAATAAATTGTTCTTTGAGGGGTGATTGTGTGAATGAATTATTATTATTATTGTTATTATTATAGTAGTAGTAGTATTTTTTTATTATCAATACCAAGGACACAAGGAGATCCACTTGGCTCAGTAGTAGACTTCGGTCTATGAAATGCATTCGTTTTCACATTGACTTTCTTTTTTAAAAAAAAACAGAGTCACATCCAACTCTCGAAAATCTGGCCGATAAAATCATTCCTCCTGGCCATGGTGATGCTGGCCCTTCTGTAGTAGATTGTCATTGCTGCTGCAAGCTCAATGAAGGAAAGCCTTGCCATACCAGATTCCCTAAAGAGGAGCTCCTTGATGTTCGTCTGCAGTACCTCAACTTGTCTCGTGAAGAGCTTGACATTGCCATTCTCTCCAAGCTCTCTTGTGGAATGCATCTCTCTGACACAACATAAAGGTCCAGGAAGAGAGAGCAGACACAGCGTTTAGCCCAACGTACTGATTATTACTATCATGGGTATAGGATCTGCCATGATGTTTTCAAGTATCTCTATGGGGTTGGGCAGGACAAATTGAATGCATTAATGAAGCATTACAAGGCTGCTGGGGTGGAAGCAAGGGTCCACAAGCTGAATAAGAGGCTTCCTGCAAATGCATTAAAATTTCAGGATACAAGAGCCATTGTGGATTTCATCCTCAACTATGAGGCCAATGCAATCATTCTTCCAGGCCTCACACCAAGGCATTGGAAGGCTGATGTCAACTGCAGCAAGAGGAAGGTCTATGAGCAGTACTGCGCAGCAGTGGGGAATGCTGGCATGCCAATGGTAACCCTGAGAACCTTTCGGCGAATATAGCAGCAGTTAGTACCCTTTATGTCGACCATGCGCCCTGCCACTGACCTGTGCTGGTACTGTCAGTCAGGTGTCGCTAAACTTACACATGCTGCCAATCATCCAGAGGCTGAGAAAAGTGCAGCCGTGATATTGGAGAGCACTTGGCTAAAGTTGCAATGGAGAGATCCCTCTACCAACAAATCTGTAAAACAACTAAGGAGGAGATGCCCTTTGGTGCAGAAATAGGACCCCATCCTGCCTGCAGCTTCCCTGGGAAGATGCATTACAATTTTGATTTTGCGCAGCCGGTCCATTTCCCATCAGACCCCTTACAGCCTGGTCCAGTGTACTTAAAGTGCCCCCGGAAATGTAGTCTCTTTGGGGTGGCATGTGAGGCTGTCCCAAATCAGTTTAATTTTTTACTTGAAGAGAGCTGCCAGTCAGGGAAAGGTGCCAACTGCGTAGTGTCACTCCTTCACTACTTCTTCGAGCACTATGGCATAGGTGAAGAAGATTCCATTTACATGCAGATAACTGCAGTGGACAAAACAAGAACTCCACAATGATATGGTACTTGATGTGGAGGGTGCTAACAGGGCATCACAAGAACATCACCTTCTCCTTCCTGCTAACTGGACACACAAAATTTAGTTGTGACTGGTGCTTTGCTCTTGGGAAACGCTTGTTCAGAAGGACAAGGGTAGACTGTCTAAATGACATTGTCAAGGAATCCTCCCATGTCAACATTGCTCAAGCCTGTGGCAAGGAAAATGGAGAGGTCATTGTGCCAACATATGACTGGGCGAGCTTCCTCAGCACATACTTCAGGAAAGTTGGAGGAATAAAGAAAAACCACCACTTTCACTTTCGTGAGGGGTCAGGCATAATTGAAATACACGAGTTCTGTGACAGTGGTGCAACCCAGCAAGATCTTCTGAGAGGAGGAGTGCCCCTGCTAAGCAAAATGCCAGACCAGATCCTACCAAAAGGACTTGATGCGAAGTGGCAGTGGTACCTCTATGAATAAATAAGGCCATTTACTGCTGATACCTATAAAAACACCACCTGTCCGTGTCTGTGTCACTGTGCAATGTGTATGAATGTAAATTCTTAATATGCTGCGGTTAAGCTTGGTTGTGTGCATGGATGGATGGGGGTGGTGGATTGTTCTGTCTCTGACCCCATAGTATGCTACTGGCTATACAAATGTGCATCACTGACACCAGCTACTGAAAATACAACCCATAAAAATGATCAATGTGCTCCATTTTAAAGTAAATTTTGTAAAAACTACACTGGTCAGAGATTTTCGTGATAATAGGCTGTATTTTATGAAAACAAAAACGTATCTTTCTAAGGTGTATTTCATTATTGTAGCAGAGGCTACTGGTAGAAGCAAGACGACAAGCTCGGTTATTTACGTCATCAGCTCTGGAAAAATATGCAGACCTCGGACCTGAGAAATAAATAGGAATAAGTTTCAAATCGCATGTACTAGTAAATGTACAAGAGGCTTATTTGTTTGTGCAATACATCGAGAATGCCTGTGGTCTAATCCAGCGGTGCACAAACCATGGGCGATATCTATTTGGTCAGGAAATCATTATGAGTAACCGGATTTACACAGAACACGGCATTCTGGCAGCGCTCGTGCCAAAAGTAATTTATTTTCAAGAGGCTGACCCATGAAATTCACTTTGATTTTCATAAAGTTTATGGTCTTAATAAACAGGAACAATATGAAAATGTATCTTGGTAATTTCACTGACATTTTAGCTTTATTATTATTATTATTATTATTATTATTATTTATTTTTAAACACATATACATTTTAAAACAGGTTTTACTGTGTGGCACAGCCAATTATGCTTTGCATGTTTTATTTAATACAATGTACATTGCTGTTGTAAATTACTAGTTGGACTTTGGCATGCATTTTGGCAATGTTATTGTGGCATTGGCAAGTAGCATTTAGCCAAGCAATTCCACCCAAGAGTTGTCAAACTTTTTGTCAGTTGTTGAAACATGGTTTTTAAAGCAGAACAGAAAGTTCTAGTAAACAAGGAATTCATTAACAGAACACATTTCATACCAACTAATAAGGTTTACACTGCCTGGTAAAAGTGACGCAATTCCAAGTTTTTGCTCACATGTGGCACAGATTGGGTATTATGAATGTGTAAACAGGAAAAAAGCACATGGAATTTGATGTTTTCAGATCTGTTTTGGGCCACATTCATATGCACAGATTGGAATTTCCTGGTCATTGCGATTTGCACGTCATTCAAAATGTGATATTCTCATACTTTTTTCATATTTGAATTATAAGTAATATATATTACATGCACGGCCACTCTCTGCTAGTAACTAGCTAGTATGTTTCATGAAATTTCCTCAATTGGACTGTACTCAAGCGACCAGCAGGGGTGTTTCTAGTGATCTGTTTTCCTGAGATGTGTGATTTAAAAATCATATTCAACCGCAATTTAACTTAAAATACAAAGTGCGATAGGTGCAGACAATCATAGGAAACAAGCAGACATGCGATATATGAGAAGCCAATAATCCAATTACAATCAACCAAAGTAGACACAAGACACGAAACACAAGGTAAAAACAAAACAAAGCACTAGCGTTCTGAAGCCGGAGGCATAGCTGGACCCCATTACCATAACCTTCCCAGTCCGCCAGGTACTGAGTTGACCTTTGCACCCTACGACTGCCAAGGATGCAATAGATGGTGTAGGCAGGCTGTCCCTCGATTGGAGCAGAAGATGGGTGCTCAATGGGCGGGGCCAAGGGACTGGACACAACCCAGTTTGAGGCGGGACACATGAAAGGCAGGGTGGACCCACATGGACTGTGGCAGGAGGAGCTTGTATAGTAGGTCACGATCCACAGCAGGATATTGAACGGGCTAACAAACCTGGGGGCTAACTTCTGGGGCTCCACCTGGAGAGGGAGATCATGCGTGGATAGCCATACCTTCTGTCCCGGTTGGGAGCATGGAACTGGGTATCACTGGCGGTTGGCCTGGCATTGGTGTCTGGTGTTCTGCTGGAGAGCCGCCTGGAAATGCCTCCACATCTGGCCGCTGTGGTGGACAAAGTCTCGGGCAGAGGGCACACCTACCTCTTTCTCTAATTCGGGAAACAGAGCATCCTGGAACCCAAACTGGCACTCAAATAGTGGCAGCCCTGTGGATGACCATTGAAGGGTGTTATGGACATACTCAGCACAGGTGAGTAGCTTACTCCAAAAAGACGGGTTAGCTGCAACATGGCACTCCTGGATGGTTTACAGACATTGATTGATGTGCTCCATCTGCCCATTAGACTGAGGATGGAACCCAGATTACAAGCTGGGAGAGGCCACTATGAGGGAAGAGAAGACCCTCCAGAACCTGGTGAACTGAGGGCCAAGATCAGATACAATGTCCAGTGGGAGACCATGGACTCTAAACACGTGTTGTACCATAAGTTCAGCAGTCTCCGGAGTGGACAAGAGCTTAGGCAGAGGAACAAATTGAGCAGCCTGGGAGAACCGGTCCACTATCACAAGGATGGTGATAAATCCATCCGACTGAGGGAGACTAATGATAAAATCTAGTGACAAGTGAGACCAAGGACGGGTGGGTATGGGCCAGGGATGTAATAAATCCACAGGGAGCTAGTGAGAAGTTGTACTTTGTGTGCAGGTGGAACAGGCAGCAACAAAGGACTAGACATCAGGTTTCATCGAACCTCCTCCCCAGAAAGCCCATAGTCTGCCGAGTGGAGCATTGGCAGCAGCTCTGTCGCACAGTCAAATGTAACATGGGCCATAAGGTGTTAACTCCCTGAGCAATGTCTTGTTGAACACTGCACAGAGATCCTAGTACTCTAGTGGCACCAGTGAGACGTCCGGTTCCTCACCATCAGCAGGTGCAGGCTGAGACGCAGAAACACGAGCGCAGGAGAGCTGGGAAAACTATCGGACACTGTTAGACAGTGAGATATACAACTGACCCCCCATGTTATCACAATTCCTGTAGACCAGTAAATGTGGGGGTTGTGCTGAGTGAGCCATGGATGTCTGAGCATTGGGGGGACCTCTGGTGAGTCCACCATGTAGAACTGGATAGTCTCCATGTGGGAATCGCAAACCTTGAGCAAAAGGGGAGAGGTGAGGGATAGCAACTACCCACAAGAGTTAAGGCAAGTTAATAAGTGGTACTTTCCACTGAAGGGCTGGCGAGCCTGTAGTGCCAAAGTCAATAAAAACTGCAGACTTTACTGAGTGGTGGACCAGCGGAGGTCAGCAAGTTCAGGGTGTGAGAAACCGAGGGGATGGGGGAATTGAGTTGACTTATCAGAGGTATCCTAGTCACTGACAAGTCTGCTCATTTTCCCAGTAGCTCTGGGCAAGAGTTATGGAAATGACCAGACTAAGCATAGTAGATGCACAGCCTCTCTCACACATACCGTTCCCTTTCCTGGGGTGTCAGTCTGGTTCTGCGCAGCTGCATGGGTTCCATTCGCAGAGGGGGGGGGGGGGGGGCGGGGGGTGATCTGGTGAGTCTTGTCGGTGATTCAGTAGGGGTAGAAGGAACGAGTGAGGAACCAGGCGAAGCCCATGGGGCATCAGATGAGGCTGACAGGAGGCGGTGTAATCCTGATCTTTCCCTCACTTGCTCGTGAAGACGCCCATTGACACAAATGGTGAGGTCGGTGAGCGGATCCAAGCTGCTGGGAAGGTCCCTTGATGCCAGCTTGTCCTTAAGTGCCTCCTGATATCCCTTGCTGGAACAAAGCCATGAGTGCCTCCTTGTTCTGCCTGCTCTCCGCAGCGAGACTGAAAAGCTCCACAGAGAAGTCTGCCACACAGCGCTAACCCTGCCGAAGGGAGATGAGCTGGCTAGCAGTCTTGCTGGGGAAACCAGCGGCTGGTGAGGCTAAAAGTTAATGTCAAGCCCTGGCTGTGTTGAACCATTCTCAGTACCGCAAAATAATGTTCCAGATCTACAGATGGACATAGTGATGTGTTTTCACCAATTCCTATAGGTAGGCTATGAAAAACATTGCAATGCAATCAATAAATAGATAGTCATACTGTGTTTGTATCTCATGACATCAAATTGTGTCGTGTTAGTTTTTTCCCTACCCACGAGGTTAAATGTAACATTTCACTTCCCTGTACTTTATGAACAACACAACCCTGTGCAGTATAGACCAAAATAATATTTACTGTTAGCCTAATAAACCAAAACATGACAAAGTCATTTGGAAGGCTGAAAAGCCAAGGTCAGTGGTTTGAGTATCCCCAGCTGGATCCAGGTATTTAATGTGTTCCACCTCAAGCACACCCGATGGAACTAATGAAGCACTTGATAAGTTGCATCAGGTGTGCTTGATGGAACACATCAAATAACTGGATCCAGCTGGTTACAGGAGGCCTGGCTTTTCACTGGCCTAGATTAAATAAAACAGGTAACGGATATATCTGCTGTACTTTCATTTAATGACTTGGAACAACAACGCAAGGCATTTCTTGAGAAGCCAAGCTACGCACTCTAAAGTTCTAAAGTTACATAAATGGAACCCTTGTATGTGCAGGTAACCTTATTCACTCACATATTCTTCCGAAAAATAAGCATGTCTAAGGGCTCAGATGACTGACAGGACCTGAATATATTGATTATTAAGCCATCTGGTACTACAGCTGTGGGCACGTAGATAGCTGTTAGCTAGATGTCTAAGTTTCTTTTGTTTTGGGTTATTTCACACCAAATGAAACTTCAGTGTTCCAATAAGGACACTTAAGTGCAGTTAATTCAGAATGCTGTTCGGCAAAATATTTTTTAAAATAGATAATCATATGATTTAATTTGTAGGTATTGTGTTATACATAATACATATTTGTGGAAAGTACTTTGAAAACCTGCATGAGAAGGATTGCATAAATGAAGCCATGAAATATCCAGCCTCAGTGGCAGTTTCTCATTTAGGTTATTCCATGTCTTTATTTATGTTTCAACAGCCTAATACAGCCTAGCATTGTTAATTGCGAATATAGACACTAAAGCAATCTGCAATCATTGAAATAATTTGTTTAGGGAAAACAAAAGTAACTTATAATCCTTTAACACACATGGAAAAGGTCCATAAAAAGTGTACCACAATTGTTCTTGTTACGTGTGCCATGTACGGTTTAAGTTAGCAAACTTTTATAAATGAGCCATTGTGAACATTAAGCTACTTTTCCTTCAGAGAAAAGGACTTGCCTCAAATATGTGGCAATAAATACATCATAGATATCTGTGTAACATCTGTAGCTTTCTGGAGCCTGTAAGGCATACTGCCTTTCTTCAGTTCACACATCATTTAGCCACATCCTTTATCTCCACTACACCAGCCAAGCTCAAAAGTCTTTACATTGTACTATTCAAGGAAATCCTGTTTCTTATTGTGTCTTATACTTATTCAGTTGTGATTAGCATTCAGATATCATACTGAATTATACTTAGTAATGTTAGCTTCATCCAGCCTTTTATTGCCTTTATGGCTAAAATGTACGTCAACCTTATTCTGAACCATGTTGAAGTATTTGACCATATAGTTTATTGCTTCATTAAAGTGTGTATTTAATGTAATTTATACATAAATACAACAAAAATAAATGTCATTCAGACAACAGTGCAATTAGCGTGTCATGTAAGAAAGTGGTTATATGATACAGGTGCTTTAAGGACATTTTATCTGGGCTTTTTCAGGTCAGATTGGTTTCTGTTTTGTGAAAAACAACAGCTCCATCTCCTGGTGATATAAATACCAAATGACTACTACAAATAATCTTCCATCACATTAACCTGACAGAGAATATTATTTTCTGAATTATAAGTAGTGCATTACTGCAGTTTTCTGGTCTTGCATTTGTCTGTGGGGACAGGTTGAAAGGCATGCAATACTACAGAATATAATATAATACTGCAGACATGTTTTAAAAATAAATACAGATTTTTGTAATTTGACAAAAATGACAAAGAGGTGCATCAAAATCTTTATTATAATTATTTACCACACTGGTGCTCACATTTGCAGAATGAGTGATTTGGTATACTATCTATACATTTTGACGGAAAAGAACATTTGGAGATTGAACCTGCATGCATGTGAACTACACAGCACTATAGAATCCAGTGTGAATGGGAACATTTTTATTTAGCTAGTGCTTATCCCAGTTACCTTGCATTGGACCTGCAGGCTGCATAATATCGTCTCACACACACAACATCCCTGTCTCTTTTTCTAAACAGTGCATGTGGAAATGAAACATAGAGCTGTTCATCAGTGGATCCACATGAATGCAATTACAGCATATCCAATGGTTATACACTCTGGAAAATGGTTTAACTTGAAAATCTCTTCTAAATGTTAATAGCCTGCTGCTCCATTTCCATAGTGGCTATGGATCCAAATTGCATGAACATTTAAATAAACAAAACTGATGGGACTGTTATGTTTGGGAAAGCAGCCTGGCAGGTTGTATCTTCCTGAAGTTTAGGGGAAAGATTGCAGTGCACCAGTTTAGAAAAAAGCATTATTGGTTGTTTTACAATTCAGAAATAACATGTTATACTGATACTGGGCTTACACTAGAAAACTAAAGTTTGATACACTCTCACATTTAACAAGAGTCTGTCCTAAATCATGGGTTTTTAGTCTTTGAGGTGCACACATCTTAAGACTCTAAATCTTGCAGCTTCACACGGTAAAAGACTCCAACAGGATTCTTTTGGCTATTTTTTAACTTAGCCCTCCTCCAGCCTGCTGGTGTCAGACAAAGACACCGCATCTATTGGCAGTTGGCAGTGTAAGATTATAAATTGCGTCGCTTGACCATCACAAACCTTTTGAGCAAAGACTAAAAACTTATGATATTAAACATGTTTGATTTTGTCAGAACTGTCAAGATGAGGAAAAAGACTGTCAGTTGGAGCCGTCTTAATACAATCTCACGCTCAGTCCACACATTTTCTATGGGATTCAGGTCAGGGCTTTGTGATGGCCACTCCAATACTTGAAAACACCTCCGTCTTCATTGGGAACATCAGTGCAGGATTAAGACCCATCAGTGGAGCATAAAAGAGGCAGACACGGCAACAGGGACTGTGGGAGATAGGAGTTGCCTCAGCTACACTTTGCCCTGCATTTTGCCTCATTGGGGATCTTAGCAAGCTCAAAACTACTAAACACTCCAGTAAATTGATACTACTCTCACTGACCATAGTGAAAAAAAAGTCATATTATATTGGATTGACAAGCAAAATCTCTCGCATAATGTATATCGCTGATGTTTGACAACTTTCAATTAGAAAAACTGACTATGACCATTAATAACCAAGCAACATAATTTCAAGAAATCTGGCACCCGTTTATCACATACTTCAGTCTGGGATGCATTGATGCCTGATCATTCACCATGTATTCAATAGCTCCTTTCCTCTGAGGTACCAAATCAGAGCTCTTTTGACCCCCCCCCCCCCTTCTTATTACTTCTACAACCTACCATCCCTCCTCATACACACAAATACACACATACTGTATGCGTACACACTCACGCACTTACAAACATACACTCACTATCCTACTGTGCTTCTGCCTGAAAATTTACAAACCTAAGTATTTATTATTACTTAGTAGTAAGTAATTGTGTTTGCCTGTGTGAGTACCCCCTTCAGGTTTCGACCATCGCCTGCCTCCTGACAATTCTTTGTGCTTGTTCCTGGCTTCAGCTGCTAGTAAGCACCTTTGCTGCCCAGCGTTCCAATTAGGGACTGCTGTGAGTTAGTTTGGCTTGACTCTGAGCTAGCGTGCTGGACTGGTCCTGATCACCCCAGACTTCACAAAGGGGCTGGTTCAGATGGATGCTTCAGAAGTGGGACTGGGGGCTACATTCTATTGGACTGATGGTGCATGACCTTTTTTCTGACAGACTACCCAATTGAATCTCGTTTGAATCCTCTTCAGAATATTTGCATGACAGTAGTTGATGGAAACACACACTGATTCTTTTTTTTTGCTGACTTTTTGTAAATTTGCTTAACATTTATGAAACATATGGATGGAAACTATTGTTACACTCACAACCCTCAACGGCAATGCAGAAGCTGCAGCAAGCAACATATGTAGCCTGCAACTTGTCCATTAGTGTTGTTGATCAGCTTGAAGTAATTGGGCCAACTTTCGACAAAGATGTCACCCTTCTTATGCACTGCTCTAATCAATCAATGTAATTGTTAAAAGAGCTTCCTAAATATATTGGAAATCCTCAGTATTCACCTGTTACTGATGAGTGAACATACATTGCATCCCTCAAGCAAGTAGTAGTAGTAATTCACAATTTGCGTGCATCTCCTCCTTTTTGGGATTGGTGAACTTGAATGGTGTAACAGTAAAGGCAATTGCATCAACTCTCACCAAGTTTCTCTAGATTATTGACCTTCATTTCAAATAGTGCATTGAGATACAGGGTGATGGTGAAGAATTCAGTTTTCATCTTCAAACAAAAAAAAAAATCTTCAGATGCTCAAGTATGCGTGCCATTCCATACAACTGTGCGAGCAAGGGAGTTGAAACACATCCACACAATCTTGAATGCTTAGTTCCACATTCTCACAATTGGTTCTCACACAGTGATCTGAGTCATCGTGAGTATGCAGGTAAAGGTCTACAGCAGTGGTGTCAAACTCGTTGCCATGGAGGGTCGTGTGTATGCAGGTTTTCATTCCAGCCTCAGATCTTGATTATATAATTAGTTTAATTATTTGCTGAATTAGGGATGCAGGTTTGTGCACAATGGTGACCCGACGTCTATGGTGACCCGCATTGTCTAAATAAAAATTTTCTTATATTCTGTGCTTCAATGCAGTTAAACGCATATGGCTGAATGAGTAATTGGACTCAATTAAGGCAGCATTAATTGGTTGGAATGAAAACCTGCATACACACGGCCCTCCATGGCAACGAGTTTGACACCACTGGTCTACAGCCTCATCAACCCTGGTGAAATGCCTGATGCTGATGCAGGTACAGTTGTCAGGCACAAGGTGGCGTTCTGTCCTTGACTGTTGCATGTGCATATTATATCAGTGGGATGAACTGAAACTCCATTTTCAGTTGAGGAAGGGCAAGCAAAGATGCTATGATGCAGATATACTGTACCAGATGTACAGTGATCCTATCAACAAAGTCTGTCTGTAGTTTTTAATGTAATTTATCAAATAGGATCAAAAACTATTCTAAATGGACACTGGAAATCCATTCAAAACAGTGGACTGTCTGCTCCTGTTCTTTTGTCCTCTTATTTTCAGAGTGGTGCAACCTGATAAAAGTTTGGGGAGGAACTACAACAGGTGCCCACTACTCCAGCGACCCCAGTGCCCAGCAATCACAGCCAAAATAAGCAAGCATTATGTGAAGGCAGCTGGACCATAAATCATTCACATGACTCAGCATTTAAACTTGAATTAAAACTGCTGAACTTGAGGGTGGTGAAGTTGCATGACAATAAATGATCTACAGCGAGGATTTACTGTTGTGTAATGTTGAATCTGACAACAACACTGGTTCTCAAGTTTGGTCCTGGGGGACCCCCATGTATACTAGTTTTCCTTCTAACAGAAATTTCAATCCCAGAATTTTAACAAGCTGTTAATTTACTTAATTACACATTTAATGTTTGGAGGGATTAACCACATGTCAGAAATAACTGTGCATGCCAGAAAGTCCCCTATTCACATTGTGCTATATTGCACATGATTACATAATTTTTTTTTTAACTAATCAAATTAGAGATGATTCAATGAGATTAAATTTAACCATTTGCTTGATAATGATGAATTAAAAATCAATGAAAATGTTAACGGGCAAAAGCTGCATTGTGTTAACAACATTTGCACCATCTCCCCCTGAGATCATGTAGCTTTTTATGGAGAAAACAATGTTGCAAAAGGCATGCAGCCAAAACACAGTTCTTCCAGTTTTCAGATGTGGTGTCATTTTATGTCTCTGGAGATCTAATAGTAGCAAATGAGGTAACAGAGACAAATGGTTTTCAACTTTGAGCATCTGAGGGCAATAGTCAGACCACTCAGTTCTGTAGTTTACTTTGCTTACTTTGACATAAAACACGACACAGACTTTTAAATACACAGCATAGGAAATCAATGTAGAACACACTGAGGTCATTGTATTTTGGGCGATTCCCAGAAAAGAACATCAGTGGAATAGTTTGAGTGTGGGTTATGCAAAAAATTCTGCCTTCAAATTTAAATTGTTTTCTGGACATCGTCCCCAAATGCAAAAATTGAATCAACACTGCATGCGCTACGACAGCCTTGAAATGTATCAGGATCCAGTGTGTGTGTGTTCTACGTGAAAGCTATTTGAATACTGGTATTGTTACTTACTACTGTTTTAACTGCAAATTTAATTTCATTTAGATTCCGTTGTGGTAAAAACACCCTCAAGATGTATTTAATGCGCACAAAGATTAATGTCTGCAAATATTTAGTCTTTTAAAATGATCCCCAATGTTAAATGTATAGGTTACAGTTGTCCGGGGGTCTGAGATGTGGTAGGAGGTTAAACAGAGAACCTCTTTCTTTTCCCCCACCTAGATTTGAACTGGCAGTCCAATCGTCTGTGTTTATTTGAGTTACCTCACTGGCCTCTGTAACTGTGTTTTTTGGCTGGTGGTACACATGATTTTGCGCGGCTGGGCTGCTTCGTCACAGCTGGCCCCAGTGTCAACCCTTCACTCCCCTTCCTGCGCCTCTCTCCGTGATCCCAGGCCATGTTCCCATTGCCGTGACAACCTCCTTGTTAGGCTCTTCGTCCGCAGCGTGACTGAACACAGGTCCTCCACAGCCACCTGCACTTGACCTCAACACAGAAGAGCGAGGTTGAGGTTCAAACTTTGCAATTTTAAACAGTAGTTGCAATGCTTACACTCTTTTTATGATGTAATGCTGAACCAGTTCTAACACAAACGGCCCGATTTCCAAATTTGCGTGAGCCATTCCATTGAATATTGCTGCTGGGTTGGAGTTTGCTGTAAGCAGCCATAATTAACACTCTTGTAGCTGTATGCAGGCTGTGATTATGTCAACATCAGCCTGATGATGAGAAGTAGTTTAGGCCACCCCATTTGCTGAATCCTCCTTAGTACAGTGACTCTTGAGTTTATCTGAGTAGACATGTTCATGTGCATCACCCTGACTTCACTACAATGTGCACATTCTGTCGCAATTGGCCCTTCAATCAGTCAATTTGTTTACGTTAGCAAATTTATTTTATTTATTTTTACTAAATTTTTACATTTTTTACAAATGCTTTGCAAGCATTCTATTTTTTTTTTTTACATAACAAAAATTTTTAGTACATGTATTTTTAAGTGTATATTCTTGAGAGATCACACAGAATACTTAAATGAAGTCCAGCTATGTTGATTTTGAATCCACCTTTGTACAGCTGGATGGTTACATAATAAATATCACCGACTTCATGAGGTCTCGCTGAAACAGAGATCAAATCAGTTACACTCTCATGATGACCAAGGAACTGCCTGTGGAACATCAGGATGAAGTTGTTAGGAGGCAAAAAGTTGGAGAGGGTTATAAGAGTTTGAACCTTCCTGGGAGCACCTTTATATCCACTGTATAAAAATGTAAAATAAATATGGCACAACCCAGACACTGAAATATTAGAACATCCTGAACGAATGCAAAAGTCCCAGCACGGGTCCAACGCAGGTCTGGCTTCACTTAAAAGTGCCAGTGCCAAGAGGGTATTACTGAGCCTTCAGTCTCCTCTATCAACACTCAGAAAAGAATGCTATTATTAGGGCCATTCTCCTTGAAAATTAACACTGGTCTAGACTAATCTGATATCTGTTATGTACCCAAAACTCTGTTGCATAGGCCAGTTTAACCTGCATTATCAAAGTGTAATTTACTGTCTGGAACACAAACACAGATCGCAGTCAGGGTGATGTATTGGATAGAGAGAGGCATATCACATGCCATTGCCTTTAAATAACTGTGGTCTCTCAGCCAAGACCAACCAGGCCGGATATTTCATGCACTCTTAGGTGAATGCTATATAGGCTTGATTTATTGCTTGTTTTGTTTGGCTGCTAAGGGGGTTGAAACTACTACAAGCCATTAAGATGTTTAATGTTCTGGGTGATTTTCTATGACATTTCTAGATATTTCTACCATTTTTACATTACATTAATTCCATGAACTTAGCAGACACTTATCCAGAGGGAACTAGAATGCAGGAGAGTGCTCACGTGTGCACCAGTAGTGATAACAGGTGGCAAGGAAACTATCAAACCCTGAACATAAATGAGAAAAAAAAGAGAAATGAGGAGAAATTCTCAATAGGCAGAACCACCTTAAGGGAAAACAGCAGTTAGCATTACCCTGCAAAGACAGAAACCAGTCATTATGCAACATGCGGTCAAGGGTCAGAACATTTGCTCTTCATCACCACTATCATTGTACACGATTATCATTCACAGAAGTGATGGTAGAGGGCAGAGGACACTTATTCTCAAAGTTTACCCCAGGATGGTGTGGTGATTGGACTCACTATCAGTTCACCCACCCCCACTTGAACATGGACACCTATTAGGTGTATGCAGATGTGATGGATGTGTGTATGTGGTAATTAAAGAAACTGGTCATTTGGAGCAATTTGATTGCAATGGTGTGCTTTGGGGAGTGGGTTGTAGCTCAACGAGATTATGCTGTTAATTGCTGTAAGTGATTTATAATAATTATCTCCCTTTATTCCAGATGCATTTGCTAATCACAGTGGATAATTAAGGACAGATGTCTGTCATACAGGCAATTATCATTTTAACCAATCAGTGTGGGAAGGCTTTTTCCTCTGAAGTCTATGTGAACTAGGAAACATGTGACATTATTTTTTTGTGCTGCGATATTCTTTTAAACTGTGATGACTATTGCAGTAGTACTGGTAGCAGCTGCTTTGTATACGTGTTCTAAGGAACAGTATTTATACAGAAGTTGCCTGTGAATGTAAGTTAATTAATGGCACTTTCTCATAGTGTGGATGAGGCTTGTGGGAGCGAGTGTGTCACTTCCTGGTCTTTAAAATTGTGTCCCCCAGCTTGCATAGGTTTTAAGCACTATTTATTAATTTTTTGTGTGTTGGACTGTGAGTGTGAGAGGTACACAGCTTGGTGGCTGACTTATGATGAGGTTGTTGGGAGGAGTGGTGATCTGAATTTATTTATTTGTATTTTTGTTTTTATTAATTCACAAAATGTATTAAAGTGTAGTTATCCAGACTCTGTTGCAAATTCCCTGTACATTTGGTGATACTCAGATTGGTCCTTGGGTGGAGTGAGTCATTTACTTGCTGTGAAATAATATCACTGTTTTATCACATTGATATTTTGCTGCGTAGTGCTGTTTAAGGTGTTGGTATTGTGTCAAAATTTTTTAAATTGACTTTCCTTAAATTGTCTGGTCAATGAAGTCCCATACCAGAGCGTTATGTGTTTGTGTTAGTGCGCATTACACATACTTTAATGCATCTGTAGAAATGAAACTTAAATTAAGTGGATGCTACTTATTCAGATACATTTGTGGCTGCTATGGGAAGTTACACAGTATGGTAAAAATGTGTCACAAAATCACATGGGGCTGCTGGGACTTGGAAACTGTCTGCTGGCCAATTCACTTGGCTATATATAGGTTAGATGTCGAATAAGATACCACCTATTCCACTTCACACTCTGAAGAGATAATGGCAGGGGCACAACGAGTTCTAAGAAAGGTTCTACCCCATATGTCTTTCAGTTGACGTATTGTGACTTTTTTTAAACAAAATATATTTGTGTTAGTAGTACTCACTGTTAGTGCTGGCTGTAGCTTGTTACCTGCTTGCCTGCTGTCCCCCTCCTCCCTCATTATAGCTAGCTACTTGTAGCTTGCGTACAACTAGCCCCATCACTATCTTCCCCTTTCTGTCACTGGCGTCAAGACCATTCATCCATCCACCTATAAGCAATATAGTCTCCAATTAGCTCACCCTGCATGTTTTTGGGCTGTGGGAAGAAACTGGAGGAAACCCATGCAGACACAAGGAAAAAATGCCAACTCAAACATTTTTTAAATTCCTTCCTCTTTACTGCTTTTATGTTGTGGTTTCTGGGCTCCTGACAAGTGCCTTTTTGCTTCCATATTTTTCATAAAGTGCGCCAGTTCTTACGTTCTGAATAAAAGTGGTGCGTCCCATGTTGCATGTAAAATTTACTGGAGAGACAGGAAGAACTTGTTGCTGAAATCAATATGGTGCCCAGTGCAACTTTGCCACTTCCTCAAAACTATGAGGTTTTGCTCTAGTCCATACACATCATCCTCTTTCCATCACGGACCGGTTCTTGGAAAGTTTCAGCTTCCATTGGTTCTTGGTGATAGCCCTTCCAGCTACTGGAAGAATAATCATATTTTTAGATGTTAATAGTCTGGTTATATTGAATAGGCTGATGGTTGAGATTGTTTTCCAGTTGAAGGTTATTTATTCTAAACTTACTTCACATTGTTTTGCCATCACATTGGTTATAAGCTATAGGTAATGTGCAGAAAGCTGGCTTAACCTATTTAGCCAACAAGCTATATGTGTATTCCATGATGTAAATAGGTTAATTTTGATACAATGCTTTTCATCGTCAGATGCTACAGTGTACATAGTCTACAGCACTAAAATTGAGATGTGAAGTCTGTCCTCCAAAATAATATACGCAAAGCATTTGAAAACATTTTATTATGCTCAGGATAATAACATAATGGCCATTGCCACTAGCTAGCTAAGTTAGTGAAATTAACTGTAAGCTAATATTAAGTAGATAGCAAGCTAGTTAGCTGTAGGCCATTTGTGAGCGAACTTGTGTAGTTTGGTGGTCAAGCGGCAACATTGAAGCTACAGTTGGGCTAGGACTCCTCACGTGATGAAGCTGTGACGCTACTACGGTCGCCATGTGATGCTGTTACAAATTGAAATGCATGGTTGAGTTAATCAGTAATACTATTTCTTGCCGTGGCAGCACTTGAGGAAGTACCAGATAAAATAGGGTTGAATGGAACCACATGACCATTTTACATTTCTAGTTCTTATATGCTGTGTCCCAATACTTTTCACTCCTCACCTCCTTTCCGCCACTCTCCTCCACTACCACTCATCTCTTGCATGGAAGTACATGGAGGAACGCAGCGAATGAAGAAGTGTAAAGACAATTGGGACAGCTTATCTGCTTCTCAAAGTCAATGTCAACTATTGATGAAGCAGACTTTGAGGGGTTGGCAAAAAAATTATGCTTATTATCATAAGGGTTTTTTTTTTGCCAAGCCCACAAGTAGTCACATAGCCAATCACAGTCCCATACACATGATCAGTCCATTTAAATCTGCAAAGTAGCTTGTAAGTTTCAGGTACAAGTAGTTGCAGGTAAAGTATACAAATATGTACCCGGCATTGCGATTTGCATTGTGACTCTAATAAGTAAACATCTCATAGTATATATATATAGGGCCAAGTTACCTGAAACTATTGGGTAGCACCGCTTTGGAATAGAGCTTGTTCAATTTGTGTAGCCAATATTCTTTCATGTAACTTGGCACAATTTTGATATCAATACTTTTGGCAGGCCTAGATTTGAATGAATGAATGACTTATAGACAGTGCTTTGTATGTGTGAGCAACTTGCCATTTTCGTATGTTGAAAACGTGTTTTTCATCAGATTGAATATACAGTAAGCACATTATATTCACATAATGCTCAATACTATCAGATATAGTCAGTTGTCTTCAGCTGTAGGGGAGCAATAAAATAATTTCTGTGGATTGTGGATACATGTACTCTTCGTTCTTTGCACTGAGACTGACTCAAAACCGAGCGTAGGTGGCACTGCAATTGGGCTGGCTTTGCTGGCACTGTCAATACGCAATCTCCCTATATTTAGTTACATTTAAAATGTCAATTTCTTGTCTTCAAGAGACCAGGACAATGCACTGAGATGTGGGAGAAAGAAAATAAAACAGTACAGTATCATTCACAACCAAATAGTGGGCTAACAGTAAATGCACTGACAAATTTCGAATTGTTTTGCAGCCTTTTTTTGCACAATTTCGCTTACACACACACACACAAACACGCACACGCATAAGCATACACACAGTTTACTCAGGTTGGATAGCTGTTCAAATAAAATGTTATGTCCAAACAAATGCATGCAGCTACATTGTCCAATTGTTTTTTTTTCCCTTTACATACATTGTCCAATTGTTTTTTTTTTCCCTGTACATACATTGTCCAATTGTTTATTCTTTTTTTGGGGGGATGAGGGATTTTGGCTGGTGAAAACGCTGAGTGACCGATGACTGGAAAACCACTCGCCACAGTGAATGGTGAGCCAAAAGGTTAACATCAGGCTCCAAAATATTTCTACCCTACTGGCTTAAGTGGGCCTTTTAATGGGCCTGTTTGCAATGGCCATGATTTCTGCATGGACATGCCATATGGAATGAATTAGTGAGCTTGCAGGATTAGGTTAATTGGGAATTTGTCTGTCTATACTTTTTAACACTGAATTAAAATAAGATAATGTACTAATATTTGAAACTCTTCTGATTTTCAGTATGAACCAGCAGGTGCTTTCTGTACAATTTTTTGGTTTACTGGATTTTCTTGCACCCCTATGATAATATATTAAATTACCTTCCAATCTGGTGATTTTGGGGCCCTCTTGTGGTGTCTGGGGGCTCCATTCCTTGCATACCGTGCATATACTATAGTAGTACCCCTGGATAACGGGCCTTTCTAACTAACAAAAAGTAACCAGATCCTCATCTATCTCACAGGGTTACCCCTGGGCCTGTTGCTTGCAGATAATCAGCTCTGAGGGAGCGGTCTTGCTGTGGGGAGAGTGTAAAGTAGGCCTGTGTCAGTCAGCAGAACACTTCTGGTGATGGTTACCGTTCAGGTCCTGACACAGCTCAGCTCGTCCTTCAGGTGTATTGAGACCCAAGTGTCAGATGAAAGATCAGAAAGAAAAGCTGAGGATCATTCATTTCTGTCTTATTTAGACTACATTTTAAAGCTGAAAAAGTGAGAACATGATCTTCACAGCTGTCATAGATGATGCAATGTTTTATACTTGCCCAGTATGATTTTGAAAGCTTTACCAGCATTGCCGGAGCATTCCAGGTCAAAGCTGGGCACGCACTCACAGTTCAGTACCGTCCCACAAAATATTATCAGCACAATGCCAGCTGCAGGACCGGATGACTAACCCAGAGGACGAATCCTGGCTGTGTGCCTTCCGTTTGTTTTCCTTTCCTGTTTCGCTGGCGTTGGTACCCTCAGTCTGGCTGTCATCTGCCGGAATGGAAATGGAGGAACCGCCATCCACGCTGTCTGCGGAGCACAAACAGGCCACCCACCCTCATGAACATGTCCGAATAGAGGTGTGCCCCCCACAGACACACACACGTTAAAAAAAAAAAAAGGAGCAGGAGTAGATCAGCAATAGGGGTCACAAATTTGCAATTGGACACCCCACTGGCTCCAAGCAGACGGAAAAGATAAAGTGGCAGACAACGATATACCCATTATACTGTAGGAGACCGATGCAAGGATTGAATGCTACCACTATGCTAAAAACAAAATAAACATGAACCAGTAGCTCATCAGAATTGAGTTTTCACTAATGGTCATCACACCTTTCTGGTATGCACAAGTAGCATGGATTTTGGCATAAACCAACAATCTCATATCACAACAGGTGAGATTTGAGGTAGCTTCCTGTTGGATGTATCAGGATGACAATGCAGCTGTGCAAACAAGCTCTGTAAAAACTTCCATATTCTTTTAAACAGAGGATACAATAAGCAGAGCTGTTTAAACAAATAGGATGATCTTCACTCCTGCATTATATTATTTCAATGGTAAAATAAAAATGAATCTTAGTGAGAGGTGGAGAGCATAGAGATTTCTGGAACCCTGCCAGCGGGGTCCATTGTTACAATGAAAGTATCAATTTGTGGGCTACCTTGCACATTTTGATTTGAGTTGAATAAACATCATCCATAGTTGATAGAGATAGAAGATATTCTGTAAAGAATATTTTCATTATTACCCAGGTGGTGTCTTAATAATTGAGTAAAAGACAAAACGTGTCACAGCTGTAGGTACTCTCTATCAGTCCTGTACCATCCTTACGCAAATAATGTCTCTTTCAGAACATGAAGTGCATGACATCATCTTCACACAAAGCCTTCTTAATCTTTGATACACAACACCAGTGTGGTGACTCTCTTCCCCACACCCAGTTAATGAAAGTGACCAACAGCAATCACTTGCTGTCTCTTCCTGCCCTTTCATCCAAGGTGCCATTGTCCTTTGAGGCAGTGCCGGCGCTAGTGTCCTTTGGGCCCATATGCAAAGCGGGTGAAATGGTCCCTCCACAAAGAACAATATTGGGAAATTACCGAAAAGAGTTAACCATGACGTAAAGTATATGAACCCTTTAAAATGAGCTATAGTATCTCCGCTTTGACGTTAGCCTATGTACCAGAATGCTTTTGAAAACAGTCACGCAATAATCAGGTTACTTTCAGTGGTGTAGTGGGAATTTTTTATAGTGGAGGAACGCTATTTTAATTACGTCATCACACATTGCGCTATAATAATAATAATAATAATAATAGACTGTATTTATATAGCACATTATAATACAATGTCTTCTCAAGTTATGTGGGCATTAAGAATCTCTTATTTTCAGATAAAACACTGATGGATAAACAAACAATTACAAATGCCACAGACCCACACTGACACACACACACACACACACCCAACCAAATAGACTGTTAAGATAATCGCCAGATACAAAAGTGAGAAGGTAAACAAACTAGCTACTGTATTAAAAAAACTAACATCATCAACAACATTCATTATGCTACTGTGTGCAGCATTGCTTCATAACCACACAAATAATCCCAATTAAATAGCATTAGCAGACTGCAGAGTAGACAGACAGGATCCCCAAACTAACTCTCTAACCGGTACACAGAGTTGCCGTGCGTGTTTGTTCTGGGATAACGTTAGCCTCCGTTTGAGTTGCATCTGACGCCAGTGACGTGGACGGTGTCGCCTCCGGTTGAAGTGCATTTACCATGGATGGTTCAGGCTCCAGGGAAGCCTCAGCTTGGGGTAACGTTACATCTGCCGATAGCATTACTAGCATCGTCTCCAATAGAAGCCGTGGGCGGCAAATTCGCCGCTGGTGCTGCGCCTGTGAACCACGTTGAATAAACCTCTTTGGCATTTCTAGCCTATTTTTCTGTAATTTCAAGCCTTCTTTATTGTCTTTTCGCTTTAGAAAGCCCGATTTTGACTTCTGCATTTTTGAGAAATAACTTTCAAGAAAAGTGTAAGCTAAGTTAGCTAACGTTACTGTAATCTATGTTCAGAAATGCACGCAGCCGCGATCAAAAACCTTCCATTAATGACAAGATAATAATGAAAGCTGCTATTTGACAGAGACCCCCTGCGGTTACCGGGCACACCCTCATTATCCACATATTGTTCTCTGATTAGACAAAATGTGTAGTTACTTTTCAGAGCTGAGATGTTGCGAGTATTTTGCGCAAAGGCTATTCAATGCATTTCACCCACCATTTCAACGGGCCCTATGGGCCCCTGGTCAAGCTCGGGCCCCCGTGCAATTGCATACGTTGCATACCCGCTAGCGCTGGCTCTGCTTTGAGTTCCCACATAATCTTTGATTTAATTATTTGATCATAAATATTTATAACTCTGATTATTCATTGAAGTTATCAATTTATGGTCAGATATTGTGAATAACTGTAATTTTTTTTGTAAATGATTTTTAATTGTGCGGCTGCACCACTACACTTACATAAGTGGTGGCTTATGTATGGCTATAGAGTCATTTCCCCTACACAATGCCATTTTGTCTTTTTCAGACAGATCAGTGACAGTGGAGAGAGACAGGAAGTGAAAGGTTTTTTTGTCATCTTCTCGAGGGTTTTACGGTGTGGTGTGTTGCTTTGGCTCTGGGAGAGAGGCGGTGAATCTGGGTGAACCTGTCTCGTTTGGGTCTGTTTTTCGCAGTTTTGGGGTTGGGAATGGCGCTTGAGATTCACTGCAAGGCAGCCTTGTAGCTGCAATGCATGTTGCCAGATTGTTTAGGGGGGCTATTATTTCACCCAAAATCATCATCTGAAACTCCATCAAGCAACACGGAACACGTGATCACATTACTGAATGTGAAGACATCTTCAATATTTAAACTTTATGACATTTTAAAATTATAATGGACAACTATTCTGCTGTCAAAGGGACAGGAGGCAAGATGGATTTGTATTTTGGATCCCTCATCTGGGGGCCTCCATTCCATGGTGGATTTGTATTTGTATTTTTATGGATACCAATTTATAGTTTTAAATGATTTTATAGGCATTTTAACACATAAAACAAATATAGAATACCAATTAATTAGAAGTGATGAATGCATTTTGAAATACAGGGGCTTTGAAAGATTGGAGTGAAACAATTCTCATTAAGTAAGCAAATTAATGTAGATGTCTTGCTAGCTAGTTGGAAATTTTTTTTTTATTTTCTAAAAATGACTGCTTACAATTCATTTGCACAGAACAGTTTACATGAACATAAGATAAATTCATCAATGAGTCAGATTAAGTGTGAATTCAGGCCAACTGGTGTTTCATACCTGATAGTGTTAGACAACGCTAAAAGGATATGTTGCCAACACCAACATCATTAACTAATTTGGAAGCTACTGCAACGATTACAAGATGATTGTGCACTGGTACAAAACACAAACATGTTAACAACATTCAGCTTCCACATCTGCAGGTAATTTATCAGCCCAATAGAAACAGTGAAAGGGTTTGGTGTTTTAAAAGCTGTTTTATTTTGTCCTGCTTTGGAGTACAGTATGTGTTGTTTTCAAATAGGTAAGCCTATAGTACTCAAAATGAATACAACTGAAAGCTATAAATACAGCGGATTTGACAATATACAGTATATTTAAAACATAGAGATTACATCAAGTGCGGTACTGCAGTTTCTTACCTATTGTCAGTTTCATTGACTCCAAGCTGATTTTTATTCTTTTTTTTTTTTTTACCTCCGACTTGTGCATTGACACTAGGTGCTGATTGAATACTCCCCATACACAGAGCATCCCTAGACAGAAAATATGCCCAGAGGAGTGAATCAAGCTGTAGAAACTCAGAATAACATTAGTAGTACTTGATTTGCTCCTAGTAATATGTAGCTTCAGTATGAATGGAACTCTCTTGCTAGGTATTTGGAGTGTGAAAATGAACTTTTGTGACCACCAGTCACCACAGATGTCACCAAATCCACCAAAACTGGGGGACCCAGTATATGTATTCAATAACAGCATCTACAATAGCTGGAATTCCTGCAAAAACTGTGCACTTGTCAAGGATTTTTCTTTGTACAAACCAATACTTATCCTATTGATAATGTCTGCCATAGCAAATATCATTGTTATACCGGATTCTCCACTGTTTGCAAAATAGTTTCATATCATGGAGCCAGAGCAATGCAATTCATCCCAGAGTGGTGAAGCATACAAATGAGATTTACTTCGTAAGCAGACACAAGGTGGTAAGCGAAGCAGCATGCACACGAGTTGTAAGTGGACATTCATGAAAAAGGATAGAGCCTCAAATGAGGAAGAAACTCATCAATGCATGAAGCCCCATGTTAGAAGCCCTGTTTTGTGTCAAGTGCCTCCAGCTACCTCGTTGGAATCTCCAGTGCGGCTGGTGTTGTACCCAGTGTGGCCCAGGCCATCTGGAATTGCCTGGTTGGAAAGTTCACAGCTGTGCCAAGGAGGGACTTTTTCAAGGAAGTTGCAGATGCCTCCCAGCAGACAGGGAACTTCCCTAGTCGTGTGGGGCATTTGAGGGAAACACATGGTGATCGAAGCACCTACCTCCTCCTCTTCCTCTTCCTCCTCCTCCTCCCAGTGCTTCCACTACAATGCAACATTCTCACCATTGTTCTCTTTGCACTGGTTAAGCTCACACCTGTCCCAATCCAGATGAATGGTGGAGCTATAACCAATCAACAGAGAATTCTAAATAAGCCCTATAAAAAATGTGTAAGAAATTTACCATCTGCTATTTTGACTGCTCACCCTTGCTAAATAACTTTCGTAAATGACAGTAATCGATCATCAATAATTTCTCAAAAATTTTAAAGGCATTGATGTTGTGATGCTTTCTTTTGCCCAGAAGTTGCATAATATTCATGCCTTTCATAAGACACAAAGTAAGTAAGTGAATTATGATTAAAGACTGAAAATACAACAAAAAGCATTCTTATATTCAAATGGTAAGTATATTCTGGATAAGGTCTTTGTAAGACTAATTTTCCCATATAACAGAACCATATCCCATTCTTACAAGTATACTGGCTCATTTGGGTTTTTGAAATAATTTGCACAACTCATAGTCGGAATGCTTGAATATTTAAGTTAAAACAGGAATATTTGTGTGTCTAAACACAGTCACTGCCAGATCAGTCTTCTTTCATGGATTGATGTTTATGTGTGAACGACACCGGTCATATTGAGCAATGAGATGAAACGGTTTTCCCAAAACTGTACGTGTCTTCCAACAAGGTTCTAAGCTCCTTTATGCACCAGGCCCGCGTGTAACATCCAGCTCCACCTCTGCAAACCTTGAATAAAACATTATGCATTTAAAATGTTTACCCAGTACCCCATCTGCTATTGCACAGCTTAAGAGGGAGACTTATTGGCAGAGAACAACTTTCCCATGCGAATGCAGACGTTCTGTGTAACTTATTTTTCTATACATTTAACACATTTCTTAAACATTCATACCATTCTGGCTGATCCACTTTTCAATAAGAACATTTGCAGTGACAAATGCCTCCATTAAATGATAATTTAAATCGTGCCACCTCTCTCTTTTTTCTTTTCGTATGCTTTTTGACAGCTGTTCAGCTGGTCTGTCTCTTGCTGTCATTTCTGTGTTTCAGCAACTTGAAGTGCAGCCTGTTGTAATGTTTGTCTTATGATCTTAGTATAAGTTGCACTGCTCAAATTTGTGAGAGGCACAATGTGACTCTACATTCTTATCCAAGCAATAAACGCGACATTTATTTCTGCTGACAACGTCCCACACTACTTCAGTTATGCATATGCGGACACAGTAAGGGCATGAGGGTGTGACACAATGACAGTTATTTGGCTTGCGTAACAAGTGTACCGATTGTCTTCATAATCCACTGGCAAGTTTGCCCATTCTCTTCAAGTTAGGGAATGTATCTAAAAGACAAGACAGAGCTCAGTTCAGTACAGTAAAATGTATTTACCAAGTACAAGCTACACCTAAAAGATAAATCCCTGTGTTATCTCTTTGTGCTCTCTGTGCTTTCTCATGGGGAAGGACGAAAAGCAAATGAACATACAGTATACAGAACCCCAAAGATAAAAACCTCAGAGTTATGGATTGACTAGCCGACCAATTAAGGAATGAACCTGGAGGCACCATAAGTAGGTATGCCTTTTCAAACTCCTTACTATACAATACACAGATTCTCTTTGTTATAACACTTCTCCCTCCATCCTGTTGGATCCATCTTAAATAAGTGAGTTGGTCATAAATTTCAGAAGGAGCGGCATGGCAACATAAAAACAGTACCTCCTCCTACAAAATACAACAGGTTTTAATAAGATTTCCACAGAATGACCACATTAACAAGTGTGCTAATAATAGGATTTTACTACAACAACAAGGCAAAAGCCATGTAAACACCTTACTCTTATTATGCTACTGTGAACATCTTAATTTAGGTGAACATAATTACAGTAAAATGTAGAGTACTCCAATTTTACCCAAATCATTGTGTAACAATTAGAGCATGTAAACCCCCAAATCTGACTTCTTCATTAACACTGTGTGGTTAAAGCTGCAATCTACTAGCCTTGCTACTAGCAATGGCCACTATGGTGAGTGGAATGCCCTGGGAAGGCAAATGTGGGGATGTTCAGGGTTATTGCTAGTCTGCACAGATGAATTCCACTGCAGAGTTGTACCATTGTCTTCTGTGTTCAAAACCATTTGTCATAACTGGATGAACTTTTTGATAAATGAAATAAATAAATAAATAAGATAAGATAAGATGAGATAACAGTATAAACATGCAGATATAGGCCTGTTTTTTTGTAAACAGAAAATATTTATAATTAGATATAAGTTTTGAGTATATCTCTAAATTGAAACCAACTTAACAGTGTGGTAGACATGAAAACAGTTTCAATTTGAATGACTGTGACAATTATAAAAAGTAAAGCTTAGTACCAATTAGTAAACAAAAAAAGGCTTACAAAAAATTCCTGGTTTAAGCTTGACTTTTTTAACAATATTTTTAATCAATATTGTTTGTGCAGTTTTCTTCTATGACAATACCTAGGAATGTCTCAGTAGTAATGGCATTTCAGATGATGTGTATTCCACACCAATGTATTATGCATTTTAACCTGTTGAGCATTTACTATTACATGTTCCTCGTCTATTTTCACAGTTTGTAAAAAGCGTGCTTTAATCCTCATTGCATTTATCCTGATGCTGCATCATAGGGGGTTCTCACACCCTGTCCCTCTGATGTTACAAAGTTGGGTTTGATTTTCATATGTCAGCATGCTTGCCATGCCCCATCAAGTAAAATTCATACGTGAATGGGCATTTTAGCCATCATTTATACCCTATTTAGGACAAGAAAAAATGAAAACTATTTTCAATATGGTTTAAGCAATGTTTAAAAATGGCACAGGTATCATCCCTGCTCTGTACAGGCTGACTTTTATTGAAGCTGTAAAGGAGTTTTCATGTGGACAGCATTTTGTCATGGTTTAAAGTAATCTGGCTTTTCCAGATTGTTGCACTTACAAATGCAACTTATATTTGCTATCACGTTCCCATGGTAACGTCACTTGTCTGTCTTTTGAAGCACAGTCGTTATTCAGTCTTCATGGCAACAGTTCAGACAACAAAGGCTGAAATCACATGATCTAACTGTCAAGTATGTCGATGTATGTGGCACAGTTCACGCAAACTCAAGAGTAGCGTTTTTGAAACAAGTTCAGAAGGGCTATGTAAGCATATTCACACACTGCACGTGTTTGTAATGGTGGTGACCCATCCGATTCGTGTTTCCCAAGCCGTGAGTCGATGTCTGTTTCCTTTCATTACCATGCCTGCTGCCTCTGTTTAACATGTGCATGATGGGATAATAACTAGCAATGATGAATGCTCCCTATTCAGCAGAAGCACATAAAAACAAGAGAAGCTGTTTCTTGTTAATGTCAGAAGCAGGTCAATGCCCATTAAAATGTTTCACCTTGCCATACACTGATAGGATGTTAAAGCACACTGTCATAGAGGTAGGTTTGCAGCCACTAGATTGAAGGATTCAGTGTGAGTATGCCTCTTCAGCTTGACTCTTCCTTCTCCATAGTAATAGAACAGTCTCCTGGTATAAAATGAAAGCTGCATAAGCCTTAACAATTCAGTAGGGAAGCATTGGCTGTTAGGAGTCCCTGCTGCGAGGGCTTTTCATGCTGAATTTCTTCCTTAAAAACATTAACTTCTGTAACTTCTGACCTCGTGTAAACAGACAAAATCTATCAACAACTTCCACGTCCGCACAATAAACCCCTGAACTTGGGTTATTTGGCTTTTTTTCATCTTCTTTGTCCTTGTTTCTTTTCTTTTTAAAAAAAAAAACAATATTACCTTTGTAAAATAGATACTGTACAGAGATAGATAAGTAGATAGAATACTTCTACTTATCCCCATGGGGACATTTTTCTAGCAGCGTTAACATTCACATTTACAAAGCAGACATTTGTACCAAGACACATACAGCCATTTATACTAGAGAAAGGGGGAGATGAGTAAATTAAAAAATATATAATTATTAAGGCCAATTAAATAAATATTGAATCTTACAAACCCATCCAGGCATATTGCATTAGGCATTTAGCAGCAGCTCTTATCCAGAGTGACTTACTACACTTTTTACATAGCTTTTAAATTGCATCCATTTATACTGCTGGATATAGTATACTGAAGCAATGCAGGTTAAGTACCTTGCTCAAGGGAACAATGACAGTGTCCTACCCGGGAATCAAATTTGTGACCTTTAGGTTACAGGACCAGTTCCATACCCATTATACTACACTGGTACCTGCAGCGTAGCATGATATGTTTGCCCAATTGTTGTATGTTTGTGGATCATATCAAGTTTAGCCAAATAAGTACAATAGTATAATTTATTTGATTGTGTAAGACGCTAGTCTAGCTAAAACAAAATGGTAATTTCAGAGGAGTTGACCAACGTACTGCATTTGCGTCCCGACGGGAGGTCAGTCTGCACAGATAAAGGGTGAACACGCAGAGAAGTTCAGGTTTTTTTATTCCCAGGCCCATTTGGTCTACATAGCCATTCAGAGATGTGCAGATATGGTTTACCACTATATTAAAATGAACTGTGGTCAGAGCTCCCTTTAATTTCAGACATATTTGTCTACCAACAACTTAAATGTACGCTTACTCAAAGGCTTGTCTGCATTTGGATATTTCAGACCTTTCATTTTCAGTCCAGATAATGTTTTATTGCAAAATTTGGCCAGCAGAGCAAGTGGGATTGTTTACAAACTGTTATCATTTTCCATGGATCTAAAACCGGAATTGTAATGGATAGTCACGCCTAAATGTTGCCAGGAGTTCTACCAAACAGAATTTCAACCCTTGCAGCTGCTGTCACAGGACTGAACCACTACAGAGGACTTCCCTTCATCTAATTGTGTTCGTATTCGGAAACCCAAATAGCTGTCAGTCCCAAAGGACTCATTGTTCTATAATAAATTATCAGTTGTGTTCCATGACGTTATGCTGTTAGATTACATTACATTATATTCGCCTTTCAGGCATTTGGCAATGTGTGGCTTGCAAATTTATATTCATTTGACACATAATCCATTAATAAAGCTGGGTATCTACTGAAATAATTCAGGTTAAGTAACTTGCTTAAGGGTAGGCCACAACAGTAGCACCCCACTAGGGAATGTAATCATTTCTCTAGCAGTTATGATTTGGTGTAACCAAAGGGTATACACATACGCTTAAATAAAAGCTAAGAATGTGCACTTTAACCACAAGTGAATTGTTTGATTACAAGTCGAAAATTTCAGAGTACAGAACCAAATAAAGATAAAATATGTCCTTGTCCCCAACATTATGGAGCTCACTGTAAACGTTTAAGTGGATCTCTTCAGTATTCAGTAGTGGACCTGGGTGCAAAGAGTTAAAAAAGTAAATGTCCCATGTAGTAAGGATATAGATCATGAAAGATCCTGATTAATGGCTCCACTGTAGCTGCGGTACACACAACACTTGACATGCTGGGACTACTGTTTCCATCAGTACTGGCTAGATGCAGAAGGGTGAATCCCCAAATAAGCAATACAGAACATAAACCATGCCTTTTTCAGTGTTAACACAGCGAGTGTCTTTATAAACCAGGGATTCCCAAACCATTAGGGCTCCCTAAAATGACCACACAGTGCCAGAGAAGCCCTATCTCAATAGCATGCTTAACTTTTGGCACCTTTATATAGCACCCAGTGCAGAGTGGTATAAAGTTGCAAGCCATTCACACCTGCATCTGCTGTAAAAAGAACACTTAATATTCCAGCAGCCGGTTTGCTATTGTTAGAAATGCCAATTAATTTTTTCCCTCGTCCCTCTGCTGAAATGCAACTGTTATAAGGAGGCAGAAGGAGAGAGATGTGAGACAACATAAAAGCTAACATTAGTTTATACCACCGCAGGTCATTAAGAAAGATTCTCTTTTTTATTAAATTAATATCAAGATAAAAAAAATTCAAATATATGTCTATTATCTAATATATCATGCGAGTTAGGTCACAGTCACATTTGGCACTGACTCACGTAATGGCTCATGCTCTCACGCGTTAATGTCGATCCTAACTATAGAATGGAGAGGAAAAGGGAGGGAGGGGTGGCGTCGGCCCAGAAAATTCTAACAGCTTAATTACCTGAGCGGTGCCGGGGTGGGCGAGGCAAGGACTGAGCATGTCTGGACGGCCCAGTGTTTTAGACTGAATAAGTGCACTTGCTTACTATTGAGTACAGTTGTTGAGTACACTTGAGGCAAAATCTTCTCTAAATGTAGAGTACTTAAAATCCTAGAATGTTATACTTATTTCTGGGGTTTGACTGAGGGTATTCAGGAGCATTTTTATAGGAGAAAACCATTTTGGTCCCATAAATATGAGGCTTCTCTTTAATGTGGTGCAGCTTTGCTGAAGTTTTCCTTGAACCTTGAACACCTCCACAGTACAGTTGGAAAATAGTGTGGAGGATATTTTTATCATACTGCCCATCGCACACTAAACAGTATGCAGTATACTCAGTACACACTTTCAGAACACAGTAGCTCGGAGGCTGATTCGGGCACCCTTGCCCCATCACAGCACATCCAGGCTAGAAGACCCTGTGCACATCCTGCAACAGTGTTAGTGAGCACCAGCCCTGCTTATGCTGCCTTTATATTCAGAGGTGGAAATCCAGGTTCAGAAAGTAAAAGTCCTCCCCAGTATTTTGTTCAAATCAACTGGACTTGCTGCTAATTGGCACAATTCTTCAGCCAGGAGGCAGACCTAATGAGTGAAATTAGCTGGCTGAGTTCATGGATGGAAGAAACACATGGCCAGACTTTTACTTTCTGACCCCTGGACTTTCCAGTGTTTATATTAGATTTCAAATGCTGCCTTTGCTGCAGAAATGGTAATGTTTTTTTGTCTTGTTTTGTTTTGTATTACTTTGATTTTTTGTTACTGGTCGTAGAATATTTCATGTGCTATTTACAGACACATTGGCTGAATGGATGTCTTTATTGACAGAGCTGCTTTGTGCTTTGGAGTAAAGCAAGGTCCACTTGCCTTATTCACTTTACCTCTCTCCATTCACAGAAATGTTCAATATCTATAACCAATTTAATACAGTACCTAGATGACACACTATCATTAATTCTATAACATATACTTTTTTTTCACTACCATTTAATGCAAACTGCTGCAACTTTTATTTACAAAAATATTATTTACACAAATCACACATTTAAAACAATCTCATAACCATTTTTAATAATCATATTTTGTGATATCCTTTCATGGGAGGTTCGGAACATTAGTTTCGGTAAAAAATGAATTGTGTACATATGTTCATGTACAATTAAAGGGTAATTTACATCACTCATAAATGTTTGATGATATGCATATTAAGTGTGCTTCATCAACATGCAGTGTCTGGAAGATCTGATCAGATCATCTGACGAAAACAGGTGGAAGTCCAATTCAGCCACACAACTCTCTCTCTCTGTGGTTCCTTGTTTCTCCCTGTGTACACAAACTGCTGCAGGCTTGCAACTTCTTACCAAAACTTTTTTTTTTAAATGCAGCAGTCCCAGTTCCTCTGCGCTACCTGCATGGCAGCCCACACCGTCTTGCTCGCTCGAAAAAAGGGGGCCACTGCTGAGCGTCTGATAAATGACCCCGGTCACTCGGTTATGGAGAGAGAACTTTCTCTCTCTCTCTCTCTCTCTCTGTCTCTCTCTCTCCGGCTTTTTTCATTGCTTTCTCATGATGTGCAACAGGATGGTCTCTATGGATACGAGGACAAACAGAAGATAACAAGTCCTCGGCCACTTAAAGCGCACCGGAGCCGCGGAGGACGCAGGCGAGCAGGCAGGTGGCCAGACGGGGCAGGCGTGGCGTGTCGCGGTGCAGGCGGAGAGCGGTGCGGTGCAGGCGGAGCAGGCTCAGCAGCGGGAGGTTTGCAGAGGTAAGCGGAGCGCTCGCCCCCGGTGCTGCAGGGACACGCGGCTCTCTCTCTGAGGGCTCAGCTTTCTCTGCACTGACCCACGGCTACGCACACGCTCATTGCATCCATCCATCCGTCCAACACATGGTATGCATTGCTCCACCAGCGTGGAGCATTTTATGCACTTGCTTGCAGTCTTTGGTTTACTTTGGAAACTTACTTTTAAGTTACTTTTAATGCCATGATGGCCAACAAGGCATACATGTGTTTAGCTGTTATGTAGCCATATTGTTTTATTGAGTTGAAACATTGGGAGCTGCTTGTGATACATAAAATACGTTTAGTATTGCGAGACCTTATAGCTTTTTTGAATGGTTGACAGAAATGCTAGATCTCAAAAGTGCGAACCCAATAGAACATGTTTCATTTGTTGATGCACTGTTAAAGGGCAGTGATATCTATGATAATTCTATTATTATACTTGGTGGCTGTGCATGAGGATTCAGGTGTCAGTTCTGTTTCTTCCCGGTTGGATGATGTAATAGATATATTTTACTGTGTTTAGAGTACAAACACACCCATGTGTTCACTTTACCCATGTGCTTATGACTAATCCTCAAAAACCTGAATAAAAATGTGGGGAGTTATATTTGAGAGTGAATACAAAATTATGCATCCAAAATAAATACCACAAGCTTCATGTAAACAGAATTTTTTTAAGAATCTTGCTTTTATATATAAAGTAATTCATTCATTGCAATCAGTATTAGTAGCATTGGTTTGAGATATAGTAGCTGTGTGGTTGGAGTAATATTAATACAAGCCATTTTGTAATATTCTGCTAGTAAATTTGGCGTCGTAAATCTTTCATTGTCATTTTTTCCAAAATAATATTACCTTACCTTGTGTACATTTTACAAAGTGGTGTGATTCCCATCCACAGATCATTAATGGGAATTTAAGAGCACCAGAGCATAGATCAGAAAAGCAGAGAGACGTGTCATGACACAGTGGTGGCAGCGATAGAAACTCATTAGGTTGTAAACGTGAGGTCTGTAAATCAGTGGGATTTGCTGTCCTGACAGAGGGGTGGGGATGACTAGCTTTAAAAAGCATCACAAGCTGTATCTGCTGGCCTCTACAGTAGCACATTTTGGGGGTTTTACTTCTGCAGTGTTACACTGATGTGAATAAATAAAACCACACTATTGTAAATTTCACCACAGAAATGACAGTGTACCTTGCAAAATTTGTATGTGATTTGTATAGGTTTCAGCTCACTTTTGTGAGTAAACCAAGAATATCATAGAAAGGTGAATGATGCTATCAATAACCTAAAGTCGGAGGAAAACAGCAGCATAAATAGTGGGATTTCATTGTGGCAGAGCAGTTTCCCATGACAATGTTCTCTGTACAAGCAAAAAAGTACAGGCAGAATTGAAAGGAAGTAATCAAAACAAAATTAATCTTCAAGATGCCCATTGGTGTGACAGAGCACAGCTACGTCAGCTCTTGGCTTCAGTGTCAGGGCAAAAGAAAAAGCTTGCAGGTGGATGAAAATGTCTGTAGAGTGTTTTCATCCACTGACTGCCTATTGATATATACTGCAAACATGGTCTGGGCCAGTATGGCCCACATACGAGAACAAATGTGGGTAAAAAATCAAATAAAATGGTTATTTGAAAAGCTGTAATTCTAACCGCAGTGTAAACATAATTGTGAGTGTAATTGTTGGACTATTTTAAGGTACTAATCACAGGCTAATCAGGCTTCTGTCTGGTCATAAAAATAATGTATTCAAGTATGTGTCAATGTTAGTATTTGCCATAGGTTAACTCAAATTAGTTGTGGTTACAAAAACATCTGTTTGGGAAAACATCTGATTGCAAGTTTTTAGAATGCTGTCATTGGCTGCTGCTCAATGACATATGGCTGGGGAAATATTGTATGGCAGTGCTGGACCAATACTAGTTCTGGACATGTTACTAATTGATAGTTGATTACAGCTTGGCCAACAATAGTTGGCCTCCAACAGTGATTGTCGCATTACCCACCATAACCACTAAATCCAACCTGGGACCAACCAGGTCATGCTAATTGGGTTGCTCTTGAGTACTCAGTACTCACTGATTGTGTAAGCAACATACACTTAACCTGAATCACTCTGGTGAATATCTCACTACATAAATAAATAATACATAAACATCTACAGTAACCATTGTCGGTTTCCCTGGGTAGGAAAAGCATAGGATATGGTGTTCATCACAATACTGGGCACCATAGCCTTGACATTACAGGTTTCAGCCTGCATCATTCGTGCAGTAGCCAGCTATGATTACCAAGAATCCACAGTGGCAGGACAAACAGGTCTTCATTTCCAGGTTGGTTTAAATCAGCCAGTTTTCCTCTTGTCACCATTATATTAATTCTTCCCACTGGACCTGGCTCTATGTCTGGAGATACCATAGCTTCTCTGCTCTCTCCTCAACAAGTCCAAAAGAACTGCTATTACATTAAAAGTACTGGTGATGTCTTCAAGTTTTTAGTGGCTAATGAGCTTCCTCTATGTGGGGATCAGGAGATACTTTGCAGTGAGCACAAGGAGGATTGTCTAGCAGCAGGGCTTTTGGCGAAGTGCACTTTGGAAAATAATCAATTCCTTACTGACATTGCATCAGGTATCCCCCAAAATGCATAAGTGCTCAAAATGAAGTGATTGAAATTTTGGCTACTATAGTCTTGAGCGATATAAAGAAACAGTATGACATTGCAGATTCTGCTGCTTTCTGTTTAAAGAGTGATGGCATGAGGGATGTGTGCAACACTGAAGATTTCTCTGTTGTTGTCTTCTTTGTGTAATGGTGTGCCAGTGAAATTCTAGTTTGCAAACCGATGTTTGACGCTGATTGATCTGCTGTTTGCAAACCCCTGCAAGAATATAGAGAGCACTTACAGGCCTACATAAAATGTATGTGTCTGCTCCCGTCATGGGTGTTTCTACAGCTGCTTGTGAGAGCTCATTCTCCACGCTCACATGAGTAATGACACCCTCTAGACACTCAATGCTCCATGACAGAAATAAAAACCTGGTAATACTAGCTCATGAAAAGGCAGAGCACTCACGCACTGGACCTGGATGAATCTGTCTCTGAATTTTCTGAAAGAAGCAGAAGGTTAAAGGTATATTATGAAGGTTTTTTATGGGCCTTTTTAGACTCTGTGTTCATCTCCTCCTCCGTCTTCAACCCCACCCAAACCTCCATTGAAGACGCATCCTTGAGCGCTACAAGCAAGCGAAGAGGTGAGGTAGTCAGAGATATTGAAAATAGCATTTTTAGCAACATGAATGATTCCATATAGATGGTAACAGTATAACAGTGTTATAACAATCTTTAACACTGAGTGGACCCCTTAACGTGTGAGAACATCGTATGGTACACCGTAGTGCAGCTATTTTGTTTCTGGTATTTAGCTATTCTGGACTTTTAGTTATAACTGGGATGTAAACATGGAATCGTGTGTGGAATAAGTAACATTAGCAGGCCATTGGTACAGCACATTATTGCTAGCTGATTCACAAAGTTATCCATATCCTATTCAAATATTAGCCTCTTAATTTTCTCAAATACAACATAATATGCATATGTCCATGGTTATGGCTATGGTATTTATGCAAATTGTAGCTGCCTTACCTGACCTGTGTTCTGGAGTGTTCTGTGTTCGGTATGCAGTAATTGTGCGTTGCTTCAGACAAAGTCACTGCCCAATAAAATGAAATGTAATATTGCATTGTTATATTCCTGAGGTATTAAGGTAGAAATAAATTGTTTAAATATTTGAAATTTCAAGTTATGCTGTGTTTTATAATCTGTGAACATTGATGAGGACAAGACTCTTTGTTTGCAACTTTGTTAGTGAAGTTGACTACACATAGCTAGATAGCATGCATGCTGTATCAAATTCATTTCCCCTGATTGAAGTAAATGCAGGTGAAATACCGATGCCTAGCCAGTTATGTACAAAACTACAAACTGGCCATATTTGAAACAGTTAATCTTGTAATGATAAGGGGGGAAAAAATCTTTTTCAAGCATGCCTAATTTTTTACACTATTAAGTCTCTTCACAGCTTATTAAAGTGAATTGACTGAGCCAAAATTATTTCAGTAATCCATTCTGAAATGTGAAACTAAGATACAGAGGAACAGTACTTGGATACAGTTGTCCAGTAAATAAGTGCCTGATGAGAATCCCTGCAGCCAAGATGATCACAGCAATCCCTCAGGAAATTTGCTACCAAAGTGAACAATACAGGTCTAGATTAACTCATATTGCATGATTTATGATACAGAACTCATACATCTGCTAATACGGCCATTTAGAAAAATGGTTTAATTTAAGAAAGTGACACATGCTAGAGTATTTATACTTTTTCCGGCATAATTTTATTAATATAAGTGCATTAATGGCTTCAGAGGTGGTCCCAAACAACAGGTCCCCACAGTGACAGAGAGGATTGCCTCACCATGTGTGGGTGCAGGTGTGGGGTGCAGACAGGATGAAGTCATGTCTTGCAGTCACATGGTACATCTCTCTGCAATTAACAAATCAAAAGATCTGCCATCTCCAGCCTGCCCTTCTATTAAACCAAAACATCTGTACCCAGTAAATGCACATTATAAGCCTGGGGTTCGTTAAATAAAGCACCAAATGCACCTATTCATTAAACTCAGTTTGTTTTTAAGGATTTTGAACACGGACATTTCAGTTAACAGATGGGTTGGTTGTGCCAGTAACTTTTCATTACACTGTTAAATCAGGGCTTCTGGTGGGTTCGTAGTGTTTCTCCTCTCTGCAAGTAGTGACGCCATATGGTATCAGGCAACATTAAGGGCATAGATTGTTTATGTACAAAACAGACGTCATTAGGGAACAAAGAGATCGCAGATAGGATGGACATGCGTACCCAGTCAAGGCCCCAGAGGGTATTTAAACCAGGCTAGAAGACCAGTGCGGTGTGGGTAGCTGTACCGCAAACTTATGTTGTGTTTCAGTGACCTTCCCGTTGGCCAGTGTGATTTACAATAAACTTTTACTTTCTTCAGTAAATTGTTTGTTGTCTTAGTGAGTTCCTGCATTGTCCTGACTTTGATTCCACGGGAAGAAGCTGGGTCCTAACACTTCCCAAACCATGCCCTGGGCTATATGACTTTAATGGCCTACCTAAGCACTTGCCACTTAATCTAAGGCAGAGCCAAATATCTCATAAGAATAGAAGTATTCAGTATTCATTAAGTGTAAAACAAGGAATTTAGTTAGGGGAACTCTCCTCTCCATATGCATAAGTGACTCTATAGTTATTTTCCGCACACTTTCATGTGATGCTTCTAAACGTATTTTCTAAAATATGTTCTGACTATTGTGGCTATCACCTTGGCATATAGTATTTAGAGATTAGGATTTATTTGACTGTCTTTTCCAGATTTTCTCATGATGGCACAAAACACAGACATGGAACTGCTCTTGGACTCCTTCAAGAAGTTTGCCATCCATGGAGACACCAAAGCCACTGGGAAGGAGTTGAATGGGAAAAACTGGGCCAAACTTTGCAAAGACTGTAAGGTCATTGATGGAAAGAACGTCACCAGCACCGATGTAGATATCGTATTCACTAAAGTGAAGTAAGTGAATATGTTCACTTTTAAATGTATCTTTTAAACATTAGAAGCTAAGGCTGGACCATTCTTTGTTAATATATTCAGTGTTCAAGACAATAAATTGATACAGTGATTAAACATGGCATTTTCTTTGACTTGTTCAGACAGCAGTGTGTATTTATTTATTTTTTTGTAAATGTTCAGAGCAAAGACTTCTCGGGTCATCACTTATGAGGAATTCCAGAAGGCTCTGGAGGAATTAGCACCAAAAAGATTCAAAGGTCAGAGCAAAGAGGAATCCTTGAAGTCCATCCACAAGTTGATCGAGGGCAAAGAGCCCACCAATGTTGGCATAACGGTAAGAGCAAGCAAAACTAAAAATTTACTCATTAATCTGAATAAAGGTTCCTATGGCCGCGGATCCCACGTGCTTAATGTTGTCAATGTCTAACATTAATTTTGCCAAGCATGCTACCGAGGGTCGGGCAACATACACTCTACAATACCAAGTACAAGCAGCAAAGGTTACATTAATTTTATTGACAGGTATATATATTTTGTTTAGTTGGCTGTTTACCCTGCTGGCTGGAGAGCAAATAGCTTTTTAATTGTGCTTAACACTCATCTACGTATCACTCACTACCCCAGTTTTTGTGACCAGATATTGCCTATTGGCAAAGCTAGTCTTGCTGGCTACATGCACTGTATGCAGTTTTATGAATTACATTGGAGGGATGACAGGAATTGTTTTATAAATGGGATTATTGAAAGTGAAACATCAATAAGAGAAACTAAACATGCATATTTAAATATTTTTTTTAACACAAAACTATGGTTCTACAAACTCAAATATTTCAGAACAATCTAAGCTGCAGTTTTATGCAAGTAAAGGTTAAAACTCAATCCAGGCATTGTAACCTACAGATCATTTTTCAAATCTGCCAACTGAACATTTTGTGATCAATCCTATCAATCCTATGCTACTGGGCTTGCATGAGCATGCCACAAAAAGCCTGTCCAACCTGCATGGATGAAACACATTCTCACACCTTATCACTACCAGTAATAAAACCTGTAAATCTTTGTTAATGTTTTGTGGTGTAACTGTGGTGATATTTTGCAGAGCTGCAAGCACTTCCAAATGTCAACCTGGTAATTCTTGTTCTTGGTGGCAATGATTCATAATAACTCTGTTGCACAATATCCCGTTGCCGTAAATCTGTCGGTGTGTGTGGTCACAGCCTGCCAGATCCACACCAGAAGCTCATGGTCTTCTCCTACAATGACTTACAGTGTTACATGGCCTATCCTAATTTGTTTCTGTCAACCTGTGCTTAATTTGACACAATACACCAATTCCATACTCATACAGTAATTACATTGGCAACAGTATGTATTGGGCCACATGATTCTCAAATGTCAAAGCCAGTACTCATTCAAAGACATATACTAAATACGGCATAGTGTGAATTGCGTTATTCTAATATGGTATGAAGGATTACGTACTGACACAGAAATGCTTAATTGATACAAATACTATAATGTGTAAAAATTCTTTAGCATTTACATTTTTATTAAACTGTTGTATCATGTCATTTAAATCCCAAATTGTCCTGACAAAAATATTTACCCTTGGTGTATTGGTATATCCAGAGAGTAGAAGACTGGAAGTGTCAGATGATACAGACTGATGACGGCACTGTCTCAACTACTCTTTTGTGATCTTTTGTAAACTCCACATCACAATTATAGGTCATTTACGCTGCAACTTCCATTTAAACCCATTGATTTGAACTAAATGGCTTTTATCCTTCTGCACATAACAGTTGCCCCAGCTCAGTGTTCATCACTGACAGGCAAAGTGAGCATTTGAATTTGGGAATAAAACCCTACCTATGCTAATTGCTGCATTGATGTGAGTGCTTAATATTGTATAAATTCAACCATGTTTCTACACAACTCTTTCTCTCTGTTCGCCAAATCGGAATGTCCTCTCATGACCGCAGACCTGTCACATAATTGCAGTTTCAAATGCTTTGTGAAATTGGGATGAAACATGTGTGCTATAACAGCCAAGCAGTAAGCCACTGTCTTATCACTGTGCAGTTCACCAGCTGAGCTTGGCAGTTAGCATACCAGAGAACCGCACAGCTAATACAGCTGCAATTAATGAGAGGAACTTCTATTTTGCGATGAATGTTACATGGATCCAACTGCTGTTCCCTGGCCTACTAGGCCTGTGCTCTCATACTGTATGACTCCCTGGGGACACAGTTAGGGTTTGATTCTGGACCATGGGAAGAATCGCTGCAAGAACCAGTGCTTTAGCAGGATATATCAAGATTCAATATTAGTACATTGTGCCAGTTCATGTTAGCATATGAATTATGACACTTTTGCAGGAACATTTAAGATATAACTCTATGACTCATTTGTTTTCGTCTTCAGAAAATAGCCAAGACTGCCACAGTGGAGCGCTTGACGGACCCGTCCAAGTACACGGGTTCCCACCGAGAGCGTTTCGATGAGAGCGGGAAGGGGAAAGGCAGGGGCGGGCGGGAGGAGCTGGTGGAGAACACCGGCTACGTTAGCGCGTACAAGAACGCGGGGACCTACGAGGAGAAAACCAAAGCCAAGTGAACCCTGTGACGTAGGGCGGAGTGAGACGAGCTCGCTCATCCACGTTCGGGGGCTTGAGACTGAATCAGAGCTCGGCCAACATCCGCGGCCCGGTAATTAACGGCGGAGAGCCGCGGTTTCCTGGAGCTAACCGGACTGCAGAAACGATTGCCTTTTGATCTCCGGCAAATATCCCGCGGCTCAATTTCAACGCATAAAACGAGACTCACAAAGCGGGAGCCTGCTGATGGAGTGGATCGTCTCTTTATGGAGTCATCTTATTAATTCTCCCTCTTTGTTTAAAACCCAGAGGAGTAATAACACAATCTGCTCTGTTTTGCTTTGTATGATTCTGAATATTTCTGTGTTAATGTATTGCTTTCAATTGCTGACTTCAATCATGTAATTCATGACATACTTAAATATGCTCCTGTTTGTAACCTATGCACTGCTTTTTAGTTACTGTTATACTGCAGTCTCATTCCCCATTTCTGGTTTGTAACTTGTTAGTTTACTGTCTTGTGTAACTTTGTAACTTTGTGTTTTATGTGAGGATCCCCCTTGCAAAAGAGATTTCGATAACACAAATATCCTTTTCTGCCAGGTTGTTTACCAGCCAATTACAACTTCATTTATCAATTGCACATCTTTATTTGACCTCTTTGTCCCTTAAAGCTGTTACCTTCAACATAATCAACAATTCATTGTACTGTAATTACATTTTCTAAATACATATTTTAAGACTATGCTAGCATTTGTTCCATAATCCAGGATGTTCAAAATCTATTAAACAATTATTTGTGCTTACTGCTTTATTGTATATTTCAGAAATGTTTCTTTTTAAAAGTGATGTCCTTATTCTTCCCTATTATTGTGGTATAAGCAAGCTGTGTTAAAACTGGAAAAATAAATACATTACAATAAATACATACATAATACATACAAGTGAAGTGTCACTACCTACAATTTTTTATTGATAAACCATATGGCTCTGCAATGTTCAGGTTGTGAATTTCAATAGTATATGGAGTGTGAGACTGACTGATAAATACTTTCAAAACTGGATAAAAAAGTAAAAAAAAGGATAAGAATTGTTCATAACCCAGATATATAAATAAATATATAAAGGGCATTTTCAACATATTTTGAGAGTTATGCCATTAGCTTTTCATTTTCTGTTTACATTTCTTCATGGTCATTTGACATTTAGGAGCAATACAGGAGCTTCTGCATTATGGCTGTATGCATTGTAGCTTCAAGGCTGGCAGTCTTCCAAGAGAAATGCTGCAGGTTTTGAAGTCACGCACACGCATGCACACACACACACATGCATACACACGCACACATCTGAATGAATGCACCCAGTGAAATTCAGCAGACTTCGAAGAGCACCTGCATTTCATTCTCGCACATTGACAGTCCTTGCAGAGTGTGCATCAGCATAGCATACCTGTGTTTATACCACACATTTCATCCACTCCTTCCCTATAATTAGCCACATGGCCAGAGGCGGTTTAAAAGCTCATAGGAGCTTCTCCTTACCGAAGCAGTATATCAGACCCGAGTTAACGACCTGACGACGTGCTCCGCCCTGAGACGCCGGACCCAGACAGCTGATTTGAGGTCAGGGCCCCGTAGCCACTCCCCACATTTTGCTCTTCCCTCTCCGCGCCCTCCAGCGGGAAGCAGGAAGCCGCTGTGGGTGCCTCGTTGCCACGGCAGCCGGCGCGTACACAAAAAAACACTCCGGCACCTGGCCCCGACGGACCTCTCTCTCCGCTCTGTGTTTGCAACCAAACACGGGCGTTCATGGCAACGCTTGTTTGGGACATCTCTCTGGAAGCCCTAATCAAAAACATCTCGCAGACGAGGGGCGGCCCTTCGCGGCCCCTCCCTTCGTCGCCGCCTGTCACAGGCTGACGGATGACATCACGGGCAAGTCCGACGCGCTCTCGTGAAACTCCTGGGGGCGTTCGCAGAAGCTGCTAAATTGGCTGATTAATTGCCCATTAGCTCTTCGGAGCAAGACAAGCCTGACCGGGTCTGCAGACGTAACCAGCCCCACATGTCAAGCCCCGAAGCCCCGGCCATATTTCACAGGAGCTCCTTCTGGCTGTTCACCTGCCTCCTGACATCAGGCTGAATTTCAACACCCTTCCGCGCCGTTTTCGGACGCGCGTCGGTGGCGCTGAATCAGCCCGAGCGTGCCTCGCTGCTCGGTGACCGGGCTTTACTGTGAGAGAGGGAGAAAAAGGGGCACGGGGCTGTGAACGTGTGATGTCATTACCGCGTGATGTCATCGCTAAATGGCTAAGTGTCATTTCAGACACAAACCTGAAACCTTCTTCAGGTGCTTTATTGTTTGTCAAAGGCAAGGAATTTCACTGGGTGCTAATTTTATTCATGCGTGAATTTAGTTTTTATTTTTTAATTTTTTTAAAATAACTGTTTTTCTCTGTTGAGGACAATCAATAACATACGTGAGTGGACTACTCTTGAAGCCTGATCTAATGTTTATTTTATTCTTAAAGCCATTGTTTCAGCAGTAAAAACATTCCCTTGCAGAGGGCTCGGTGTTAAGTGCACTGTGCACATTCTGCACTATGACTTCTTAAACAATGAGCGATGGAAATCTAGTCCAAGTGCTATCCAAGGGCCAAGGGAAAGAATAAATATTATTCCCCATTTTATTCGTTGATTAGGAACAATGCCCGCAATTACATAACAGTTAATGATCGTGCAAATTACACCACAGCTCATGCATGCTTTGTTAATGGGGGCTATTATTTTTGGTCTGTAGTTTTCAATTGAGACTGAATTACTGTCACAGAGAAAAAAGGAAAACAACAATAAATTACTTGCATGGATTACATCCAAATATAAGAGAAGTGGTACTTTGGCACAGCCTTTTGTGCTCTGGCTACACACATTACATGAAAACAAATAAAAGCACAATACTATTTTAGGGACTGCCTGTGTTTTTAGTACCCATAGAACTGCTGTACAGATCTATAACATGTTCTCTGTTAAAGTAATTTTAAATTATCCTGTGCTCATACAGTATATGCTTATTATAATGTGCAACTAGATGCATTCAAACAAAACAGAGCCTCCAAAAAGTCAGGCATGATTGGGACAACATGATTCCCTTCACATATCTATGCATATATTCATAGACTGACTTTATGCCCTTTGAGTGGATGAATTCAGTTCATAGCAGCATATAAACTGTCGCAACCTGACTTGCTACTTCTAAAGCAAGGCAACAACAGAGAGCACTGAGTTGCATTGCCAGTTCCTGGAATTGAGCACAGATGAAGGCAAACTTTTGAAGGTTTGTATTTACCACATGACTAATCAGGCAAACACCTCAAAGGCTAATACAAATGATACAGAAAGAATGCATTCAGGACCAGTCGTACACGTACGTTAGCCAGTCTGGGCATGTAACAGTCATGTGCAGCTTTGTTCAGAATGGCGGTATGTTTGAGACCAGAGTTTGACCCCCACCTCCTTTCTTCCGCAACTTTGTATGTTGGCTTTGTCGGTGTTATGCCGTCATTGATTCTCTTGTTGGGAGGATCATAAATCATACACTCGTTAAATTCTCTTTACATTTCAGAAGGTGAAGAAGAGTAATGGTGGCTTTCAGAAAGGGGTCAAGACTTTAAGGTGTGCCTTATAATAATTATGGAATTGGAATAATTAATGTGCTCCCAAGGGAAAATGACAGTCACAAATGATTTCTACTACAGTGGATTTCAGTCTTTCTATTGTTTTCTAGTTTTCTTGGTACGAGGTGATATTACTGGGTTTACTCCGGGTACTCCGGTTTCCTCCCACACTCAAAGACATGCTAGTGCTCTAGTTGTCTTGACACCTGCCTCGGGTGGTAACTTAGAGTAAACTGACCATTTGTCACCAATCATAACAGCATTCTATTGGTCTCTCATGAACTTGAGTTGGGTTTTCCTCCGGCCTTTTTACTAGCACCTGGCTCAGAACTGAGTTGCCCGGGCGCGGCACTGCGCTGCCACTGCCAGTAACTAGGATGGGTCAAAATGCAGAGGACAAATTACCCCACGGGGTTCAATAAAGTATATCTATCTATCTAATCTATCTATTAACCAGATCCATGTGTGTAATAATACAAGAACTTGAATTTGAAATTACCTTTTAAAATGCATTTTAAGTAGTTTCATGTTCATTGCTGGACAAAAATCATTTTACATTAAATGAAATTCACACATTCATTTTATAAGCTTGCTTTTACTTAAATCTCACTTTTTCTTTTACTTATTTTAATTGACTAATTTATATTGTGTTGTATTCTAGCCTTAGGCTATGTTTTATTATTATTATTATTATTATTATTATTATTATTATCCAGAGGAACTTACAATATAGGCTAAATACCGCATTGAATTCTCCCGATCAATATGAAAAATAGTAGCAATGCCACTTGCTTTTCAGACCTGGATCAGGGGCAGGCAGGGGTTGTTTCGGTTTTATTAACCAGAAATCTGACCTGGCAGATATCCTGCATAAACTTCTGCCAGTTGTTATTACAGATCTAAACAAGCACACAAGTTAGCATCAGGCCATTTCAACTACCTGTCCCTGCAGAAAAGTACCGGGAGCCCCATAAAAACGGGTAAGATGGCTATCAATTGGAACTGATGGAATTTTAGCAAAATTATCAGCCAATCCAATATGACTTCTGGTTAGTAATCCAGGGTCTAACACATGTGCAGATCTTTTAAATTTGACTTGGGAGGAAGAGGAGGCAGATTGGTAATGAAATAAAACGAAAAAATTCTCTCTCTCTCTCTCTCTCACACACACTCGGTATCATTGGCAAAGCTATGTTATGAAAATAGATGCAATGAAAACACTGCAAATCAGATTCTAGCACAATCCATCTGACAAATGATATTCACTTAGGTAGGTTTCTTTTTCTGCAATTTTTAAATGGTTAATTTCCAAAGCTTTCCATCCTTAGTACAAAGATGTATGAAATAATAATCAGCATCCACAATAAACCACTTAGAGACACATCAATGCTTCTAGTTCTAATTCTGTTGCATGTGTATTTCATAATAATCAGAATCAATGAAGAGTCGTTTGTGAGAAACTGAAGAAACAATCTTCAGCAGTATTACTGCGTTGCACTTCAAATTGTTTGCCAGTGTACGCACCTGTGAGCAGTGAGCTGGGATTGGCCAATGCAGTACTCTCCTCCCTTTCACCTGTTGCAATGTTTATCCACCTCAAACTGTATCCATGGCTACCAGGAATGCTGTATGAATTGCATAGGAACCCAACTGCTTTTAACTGCAAAGAGCTTCTTGTGGAGGTCAATTTGTAAAACCTATTTTTCAATCAGTTTGTCATTTATTTGCATAGCCTGCTTCCATGAGTGGCCAGGGCAGAATTTGTAAGCTAATAGCCAAAGTTTTCTGATAAAGAAGACAAGGAGATGAGCCAGGAGCTTGAAAAGAAACCAGGAAGGTGAGAGAGACCAAAAGAAAGGCATTAGGGGATTATATAATGCTTCTGTTAACTGAAAAGCATAACGATAAAAATAGACCCAGAACAAAACAATCGTTACTTGCAAGTTAAGACAAATGGATTATTGTGGCTGTAACCTGAACAGTTACCGTTAGAACTGGTATTTTATTTTGGAAGCATGTTTTTATTTTGACACAAAGCTGGGTTCTTTAGAATGGAATGGTGTTTATTTTCTCATGAAGAGCTTGAGAAATGGAATGACAGGGTTATTGAATAGCCATTGCTGAGGTACGTATTCTTTATTTTCAGTGCCATGACACAAAGTGAACTTCAAGAGGACAGAATCCACAAGTTTGACGGAAAGAACAGATTCCAATGGAAAGGCAACTCAGACTCTGGCTCAGGTACTCTAGGGGCCGTCAGCTGACTTCTTCTCTGAGGATAGGCTTGGTCTCAGGCCCGTGAGAGTCCTATTCACAATGACATACACTTTTATGATTTCTGACTTTAGAATTAAAGAAGGACATCAGCAGCACTGGACTGATGAGAAAGGACATGAATGCTGACCCCTTGAAATTCAGCCCTGGTACACTCAGTGACAGACACTCTGCTTCGTACAGGGCACGCTGCCCAGAGGTATGGAACAGTGAGCAAAATCAATCTGAATCAGTTCAAACAGACAGACAGACAGACAGACAGACACGCACGCACGCACACACACACACATACACACAGCGGTAAAGGGATGCCAGAAGTAATGACCATTAAAGATGCTCCCCAATCCAATGGTTTTAAAAATAAAGAATCAAATGTGTGGCACAGTGTTCTATATGAATGCTTATTACAGCTAGAAATAATTCCAAGTACTTTGTATAAAATTATATAATTACTGTCAAATGGGGGAACAGACTTAACAGGATTTTAAAGGTGCTTTTCACCACTAATGTATTTCTCCAATATGCAATTTTTCACATTGAAAAAAATGTAAGCAATACAAGCAAAATGAAACATGTTTAATTAATGCTTCTTTTTAAAACTGGCTTCATCATGTGGAAAATAAATCTTCTGTTTCTGACAGATCTTGGAGATGAAGTGTTACACAAAGCTGAAGAGTGCAGCTTTTGAAGATGGTAAATTCATTACAGTTCCATCAGTCATTTCCCTCTGAGTACAAAAACGCATTGTCTGGCAGAAGAAGTAATAAGTTGCATGTGGGTGTGATGTGGGTATGGAATGGTGATTATTAAATGATTTTGAAAGGAGTAATTTTTATTGTTTATTATGAATTTTATATTGGTATACTGTTTATGCAATATGGGTTATATGGTTATATGAGTCATTGGTTTTTTTGAGTGATTTTCCTCTCATGGATAAGGATATTTTCATAGTGCTGTAATCATTAAAGCAGTGTGGGGTGTTGCTCCAGGTTAGTTAGCATGAGGTGTTCCCTGTGATTAGAGCAGGACACTATAGGAAGACGAGGCAGCGCCATCACAGGGTAGCGCCACCCCCGTGATCGGTGCAATAGGCGTGTCCAATCTGTGTGTTTCAGAATATCGGCCCCTGCCATCTTCTGCACGCTTCTCTCTGCGAACAAAGCGCTCTCCGTCCCGGTCCAAAGAGGGGGCGCGCGTAACCTTTGCTGAGGACCGTTCCGATGACCTCCCCCCGAAAAAAAGCTCCGGGTCCCAGACAGAGGCTCTGCCGTCCTCTATGGCAGAGAGACCGGAGGCTTGGTGCTTCTCCCCGCATCCCAGGAGAGGACACCCCCGGTGGGGCTCCTTAACCGGGCCTGAGGCTCTCACTGATAGCCCTGCGAGGCGTAGGGATGTTAGGGCCTTCCAGCCCTGCTCCGATCTGTGTCCCTGCAGCACTCCCAGTCAGCTCACACTGACGCAGCCCAAGACTGCAGCCCCTGACCCTAAGCTGGAGCTGGAACCAAACTCCAGAAGTTTTTTCAAACGCACGTCAGGTAAAGGAGCTCATTCATCACATACAACCACAGAATACAATTAAATGTACTGTATGATGTACGGTGATTTGGGTGGCAGTGTATGTGTTTACACACTGCTCTTGTAACTCAATGGGAGTCATAGCTGGCTGCTGCTATTTCACCCAAGAGTAAATAATAATAATAATAACTATTAAATAGTATATAAAACCTTTAGCTAAAATTTAGCAGTTACAATATAGCAACATAAATAGCACTATGTAAAATAGAATGGAATACTTTTAAAAGGCTGATAATTCAAAATAAGTGACTGTGTAGGCTTACTTTCATCCACTAGATGGTAGACTAACCCAACTTTCATTTGTTGATTTGAAAGTGATCAAATGTAATCCCACTCGGATTTATTAAGGAGGACGGAGATTGGAAGACAAATGGATGCACAGAATATGACTGCATGTTATTCTTACTTTTCCATAATGTCTTTTGCATCGTGAACCAAAGCGTTAGACAGGTCTCTGTATTTGCAGAAGTGAACAGGAGGACATGTGTTGTTGTCCCCATTTAGATCTCTACGTTGCCACTCACCTGCCAGAAGAAGCGTCACGTTTCCGGAATTTTCTGGAGGTGTCTCAGAGCTGCGGTTCTTCCCTTCGCAGTCACTCGCTTGACAGATTACTGGACAGCCACTTACCTGGGACTCAAGGCGCATCTCAGAGTCACACCTCACAGCGTCCCAGTCCTCCAGCCTCTCCCTCTGGACTGGAAAGCACAGACCTGCAGTCCCTTTCCTCTTCACTCTGCACCACAGTATCTGCATACCAGCCCCGGACCGCCATCAAAAATTACCCAGCCAGAGGCCGAGAGGTCAATATCCGCTTGCCATTTTGTCGCTCTTTCTTCATTTCAAGACTTCCCCAAATTGCTTTATTTGATACACAAACATGGCTGCACAGTTTCCATTGCACACAGCTGAGTGACTGGTCTAAAGTATATAAAGTGATGAGAGCTATCAGCTTGTGCATGAACACCATCTGTCATTAATCTATCATTAGGAAACAAGCTGTTTGCACCAAAGGAGACATTTTGAGATTGATATTGAATAAAAATTTGTGATTGGAGAGTGAGGTTTCCTGAATCCCATAATGCGTGGAGCTATGATGTGATCTGTCAATTACTAATCAAAAATTTAACAGTTGTATTTGATCAATGACTCATATAATAGCGTAGTACTTTTTATGAGTCATTAAGTCTCTGTAGGTATTATAAGGTAAATACAGAAGCAAAACCGTGCATTGATGTCTTGTTGATTTCTAAGGGCCGTGGAGTTCTTGGTTGACCCTATTTAAAATGACAGATTAGTGAGTGATTTATAGCCTGTGTTTAGCACTGTGCTTTTTGAAGTCTTGAAGGCCTTCCTCTTTATTGTTGTCAGGATTTGGGACTGAGAGAGGGCGAGTGCCTGGCCAGGACCCCTCCACCCCCAATCTCGGAGCTCTCCTCAGTGCTCCGTCAGCTGCTGGACCTGGTGGACCAGCACTGGAGCGGCCCTTGCTCCCTACAGCTCAACCCACGATTCCTCAGTATGAACAGCCTGATGGGAAGGGGGGGTAGAGGGAGAGGGTATTAAAGCAGGATGGAATGATGGTGTAATGCTGGCAGGTTCTTCATGCTTTCTGTCCAACAACGCACACATACCTTGTGTCTGTACTATAATATAAAGTAAGGAAGAGTAACAAGCACTCACAATATGATTTATCATTGCGCTTATTCAGAATCTCATTTTATTCAGCCTTCAATTCTTTTAGCCTTCACCAGACAAATAGATTTGGAAAGGGCATAACAGCAATGATACCATCATACAGACTTAAGGTAATTAGCTGCAATTAGCTAACTTATTAGTAGTTAGATAATAGAGGTTGAGCATTTGTTCTTTACAACTCTGCTTGTATGCTGCTAAAGACTGACTAGCATCCTGTTGCATTGTGTCCCACTGTGACTTTGTGAGCAGAGCACATCATTTTCCTGTTAATGCTAAAGTATATTCCACAACACTGTCTGTGCTGGTATTTCCTGCAGCTCCTGCGTATGATCTATTAGCTTCTCTGACGTCACCCTCTCTTGCCCGGTTTGAGAGAGGCAGGAGCCCATGGAGGATGAAGGATGTGGATAAGAATGGAGATAAGTCAGAGAGAGTGAAAGACAGCATTGCCCTGGGCCTGAACAGCTCTGATCTGAAGCACCAGAAAAACCAACCAACACAAACACATCAGCAAATGGTCAGTCATTCCAGTCATACATCCAGTCACATATACTCCAGTCACATATCATTGTATCTTTAACAGAGGCCACAATATACTTTCATGACCCTTATTTAAGGAACAGTTTTAGTTTTCAAATGAATTATAACTTATTTGATTTTTAAACTTTGACAGTTAGTCAGTGTATTAGCATACATACAGTAATACCGTGTTTCATATCAAATGCAGCTGATAAAATAATGTAGTATGTCATGTTTCAGGAGTCACTGAAGAAGAGTGCTACAACCGCAATGGGGGAAAGAAACAGTTTACACTGTGAAACAGTCAACTCAAAACCAGAGTCCGCCTTGAACATTTTTGAAAGTGGGTTAGATTTTACTGGCTCTGTTCAATTTCACTACCTCCATATGCATTCCGTAATGTTGACTTGCTCATGACTGAAAGCTTTGTGTGTGTGTGCGTGCGTGTGTGTTTGTGTGTTTTCTTATCTAGCTGGCAGGGAATGGGACAAGTGTCTGCAGAGGCAGGTGGAAGCTCTAAGGGAGCAAGAGAGACACTTTAAACGACTGGAGGAGACAATGGGTTTGCTTCAGGACAGCCACAGGTACTTCATCAAAATGCAGAGACACTAAGTCAGTATACACGCATGGGAAAAGGGGTTACAGTATAAACAATGTCTGTTTCCTCAGCAATTATATATACAATAAGCTCCATAATGCATTCAAACAAAGACATATTTCATCTTGATTTGGCTCAGCACTATTATTTAAGAGTATTTCTATGCTAATTTTGGTTTGACCATGTAGAAAGTGTTTAAACTTTATTCTTCTCCACCTAAAGTAAAAAAAACAAAACAAAACAAAACACATGTGGGCTAATACATTTGGCCTGTAGCCTACTGTATATGTGTGTGTGAGAGCCACATATGTGTGTGTGAGAGAGCTTGTGTTTGTGCATGTGTGTGTGTAATGACTATTGTGCAGTAATTACAAATGGAGTATTATTTGTTTTTAAAATCATTTTAAAATCGTTTTCATTTTATTTTATATTTACTTTTCTGTTACAGATCTCTGCTCTCCAGCAATAACTCCCTTATGGAACAGTTTAACAATCCAAGCAGCAACCAAAACACAGACACACATAAATTTGTGTCACACCATGAATTTAGAAAGGCAGCTAATTTATTGTCTCCTTCCTCAATGCAGCACTCACAACAGGACAAGGGCTCCTTGACAGTTACTAAATAACTTGAAGTTCTCTGAAAAAAATGTGTAGCCAAAGTCATTGATGGCGTCCTGGGTGTCAAGATAAAGAGAATCACCATTTTCTGTTCAAATGGGGAATGATATTGCCTACCTGGTGTTAATCAGCAGCTGATTTAAAAATTCCCATTTTTTATTGAATATCTCCAACATGGCTAAATTGCCTGCGCTATTTTGGGAGAAAGACCTTGCTCCAGTTCACTTAATCTTCTAGTCTGTTTGTTTAAATATTTGATATAAACACCATCTGTTTGTGTGTCAACGTGTTTTTGTACTTACTAATAGTTTTTGTTTAATGCAAAATAAAACAATAATTGAATGAACAATTCACGATGTCTTTCTTTTAAAACGGGCTCATGACAGCAGATTTAACGAAACAAAAATCGTTATTACACTGATATCTAATATCGTTAATAAACATTGTATCGCTTTTATGCAGAGTATTGGCCTTCTTGTTTTCTTGATACGTTGAAAAACTGGTCTTCGATTCTACACGCCTAGCCTGCTGATAAGACTGACTGGTGGCGCGTGGAGTTATTTTGGTTAATAGAACGTTCCACAGAAAACGGCCGAATGTGATAAGCTGACGTTACTTTTGAATGCAAAACTCTGTTAATGACATCCGAAACTAAATGTAAATCTAGCGTGTTTGATAGCGGATGTTGGGATCCGAAAGCTGCATATCTAAAATCTAACGATCTTTCCTCAGAACGACATAAGTATAGCATACACTTAGCTAACTAAGGTCAAATTATTTTGATCCGGTTGATTTTATATTATAGGGCGAACAAGCTAACAATCTTGGCTTCATAAATAACGTGAATTAATTGCGATCTTGCTAGCGATCTTAACATCCTTTTCATTTTTTATATACTTAATTACATGTACTGAAATTGTGTCACAGAATAGTCGACAGTGATGGCATCAAGAGAGAATAATCAGACATCTCATTTCTTCAACGTTGGAGGATGCTTATTCTCGATTCCTTTGAGCAGACTCTCCCTCTTTCAGGATTCTCTGCTATTCAGAGAAGCTCTCACCGTTGGTCAGGGTTCAAGATTATTTATTGACAGAGATGGTTGTACCTTCAGGCATGTACATTATTATATGCATACAGGGAAACTGGCATCGTCTTGCACCACAGAGGTAAATATTCTCTATGAGCAAGCAGCAGGTCTACACCTAACATCGCTGCAACAGGTAATTTAATTGGCTGACCAAACCACCATGTCTATATTTGCAATACCTTTCAGTGTTACTTTTTAATGTTTTGCTATTTACTGTCAAAAATTTAGTAACATTGGGCAAGATATTTGTCCATAAACTATTTGTCCATGCTAACAGCTTTGTTCAGTACCCACAGGGAACAACAGATTGTCCCAATGCTATTATTGCAGTGTTATCATAATATTGTATTAGTAAAATGAATATTTATTGTTTTCCCTTATTTATGTTTCACAACTATTAATGTTTTACAGGCTTTAGAAAATCTTCAATCTGGCAAGCACTTCTTGCGAGCTCGTCCTGAGGACCTTCAGGTCACAGAGAGAGCGACTCTGAATTACTGGAAGACACGCATCTGTAACCCCAGGCTATCAGACCCCATGACTAGTCCTGTATCCACAGGTGAGTCCTGGAATTAGACAGTGTTATCATGATGTCTGGCTCAAAAAATTGAGCAGGACTCCACTTTCTCAGGCTTTCGAGTTGAAACAAGTTATGCTTTACTGTGTGAGGACAGACTTAGCTTTCGGTTAGTAGCCACCAACTTTTTTTTTTCTTTTTTCTTTTTGAGTGCAGTGCATGATGCCATTCCCCCGGGATTGGTTGGTGCTCCCCTGGTAGACAGTGATGAGGAGGTCTACTATTGCTTCCTACCACTGGACCAGGTCAGGCTGCATCCCAGTTTGGTGACACAGGACAACCTGCTGTGGCTTTGTGAAGATGTGGTCGTCATTGAGTGCGGCAGCCGTCTCTTCAGGTTCTTAGGCAAGCCTCTCTGCTCCTTGCTGTGTAAATCTACAGTGCCTGCGCTCATCAAGCAATTACATTTTGCAATTTGGAATTATAGGGCAGTGTAGTATAATGGTTAAGAACTGGGCTTGTAGCCTAAAGGTTGCAGGTTTCATTCCTGGATAGGACACTGTCGTTGTACCCTTGAGAAAGGTACTTAACCTGCATCGCTTTAGTATGCATCCAGCTGTATTGGATGCATTGTAAATGCTATGTGTAAGAAATGTTGTGTAAGTCGCTCTGGATAAGAGTGGCTGCTAAATGCCTGTAATGTAATTTCTAATGTTTTTTTTTTTTTTTTTTTTTGCTAAATAAGACAAAATTATTGACTGTGAGGCAGGACAGTTAGACTCATTTCAAGATTTTCCAATGGGGCAACACTTATCAAAAAACAGTAACTTAAAACAATATAATATTTTCTACTTGAGAGAAAAAAGATTTTAAGTCTCATTGCAAGAATAAAAAATTTGTTAAGACAGACTTGACAGACTGCAGTGTAACCTTGATCCTGTTTGATCCAACATAATGAAACTGAAAAGAAACCAACATTTTCTTGGTTTAATCACACCCTACATACACATTTCCTTTTAATACACTTAAATCACACCTGATTTTTCCTGTTTCAGCCGTTTCCACTCAAAATAATAAGAAAAAAATTGTGACAACACGTTCATTTTAGGTGCTGCCTTAAGTTACTCAGGTTGTTTCATAAAATTTATATTTGTATATGAACTTTTTGGCACCAAAATCCCTGGCACAGACTGTACAAAAAACCCTTATTGCTTGACATCTGGTTTTCTTTTGACATAAAGCCTTGGCTTGTCATTGTATTTTACATTGTACAGTTATTGTGTATTGTATCAATCATTACTCTTGCTGGAATTATATCTTATATGAAATTATGTCTTTATGTCTTATATCAAACTTACTTCCTTTTTAAGCCAACTTTCTTCATACTGGAAAGATCCTACTGCCAGAACGGTTTCATGACTATGAAACGTTAATCTGTGAAGCAGAAATGGTTGGGATTACAGAATTCACAAAGGCTCTGCAAGACCTCCAAGGTACAGCAGAGTTCATTAATTACCACACTAATGATAAATGCCCCTGGAGGGTGAAATATATTACACAATATTATATCATTAAATGTTTTATTGTACTTGTACTAGAACTGCAAATGGAATATGCTGTGAAAGATATCAGGTTACTTACTAATGTTTTTTTGTTTATAAAAAATGTAGTGAATTGTGTATTTGACAGCCAGGTATAAACATTTGCCCAGGCATCTCTAACATGCCATCAAACACAGGGGCCACTTATAAGGAGGACTCATTGATCCAAGACTGGTGCCCAGAATCAAAGAAGCAGTCCAGTTCACTGCCTTTATATGTCATGACCTTCAACCTCCTGGTTAAGTATCCGGACTCTTCGCTGGGGCAGCTCTATGTGGACAGCAACGTGGATGGGAGTAAAGTGTACATCACTGGAAGTGGGGTCATTTTTCAACATGTGGAGTAAGTCTATGATATCGATGGTCATAATACATGTATGTGAAGTGAGACATTGAAAAATATGTAAAGTAAGATTACTGTGAAAGCGTTTAAATGATTTGATAAATAAACGATACATTAATTCTAAATCGGGGGCTGCTGGGTGGCATGGTCTAGGACTGAATCCAGACTATGCCAGTGCCATCTGTGACCGGGTAGCTCCATAGGGCGATACACAATTGGCGATTGTGTCGCCCAGTGTGTGGAAGGGTTCAGTCAGATGGGGGTCTGTGATTCATCACAATGTAACAACCTCTGCTGATTTATTGGAAGCCTGTGGACTGTATGTCGAAGTTGCATATGAAAGGTCTTCCTCCAACTCCACTCTGTGTGAGCTTAGCTGTAGTCTGCGGTGTAAAAAGTGTGCATCAGAGGAATTGGCAAAATGAGATTCACGCATGAAACGACTGTGGTTGCAGATAATTGGACATTCTAAATTAGAGTGAGAATTGGACATGATCCTCCCCACATTGGGTGCCAAATAAAAATAAATGTTTCATCCATCCATCCATTCATCCATTATCTATACCTGCTTATTCCTGGTCAGGGTCTGGAGCCTATTCCAGCATACATTGGGCGTGAAAAAAATATTCATATAAATAAATAAAAATGATGTGAAAATACAGAACAGAACTTTCAAATATAAATCAGTCTGTAAAAAAACCCATCTGGTATTACAGATATACTTTGTGATGTAAATCAGGAAGTAAATCATAAGTAACAAATAAAATATTTACATTCAGACAATGTCTGGCATATTTATTGCTTGTGAACACAGTAGCTGTTGGATCTGCTTTGCAAGTGCAGGTACAGTCATGACTCACATTTTGTGGACTAATTTATGGCCATGTGATTTTTGTCAGTGATTTCCCATGTCCTTGCCACCAGAATAACTCACTCACATCTCTCCTTGGTTACTCCATAGAAAACAGCTTTGCATGACCAAAATAATATTGCTTCGGGTTTGTGATACAAAAACAGTATCCCATTTCTGCTTTGCACTAAAATTTATCACTGCCAGCAATACTAGGTCAAATACGAATTTGAAGTACTGAACTCTTGAAGTTAAATGTGGGCTAAATTGTAAAACACATGGATCCCTGAGAATTTGAAATTAAATTACTTGTATAAATGTACTGTACAATCATATGAAAATGATATATATATATATATATATTTGTTTTGTTAATTTTTTACATTCAAAATGGTAATCAACAGCAATTTACTGATTGCTGAAGTGTTCAAATATAAGTATTTTGCCTAGTTTTGGACTGTCCGTTTCATAAGGTATGTTGTGGGCAATTTCATGAAAAGGACAGTGATACCTGTGTGCGAGTAGCTGGAGGGAAGCAGAGATTTGTGAGTGTGCTTTTGATGCCGAGCCTCAGCGAGCCTTTGGGAATGTTTCAGGAACTGGCTGGGAACTTGCCGTCTCCCGTTGACCGAGACTGCATCCCAGCAGAGCAGACTGTGCGAATACCTGGAGGGACAGGACGAGCTCTACCTGGCCATCAAGGAAGCTGTATGGGAGTTCTTCAACAGGAAGGCCTCAGGCAGTAAGTCCTTAGTTATACTCATAAATCCTTACTTATTTTCTTTTTGAAGATATAAAAAAATAGTTTTTACCTTTCTGTGACTGTGGACCGATGTCCCCCCCTCTTTCTTATAGGGTCTCTTACAACAGGACCCTGGTCTGCTTCAGTCTCAAAGTTCACCATTTATAAAGTCATTAAGGTTTATGTTGGAACTCATTGGTATGCCACTTATTTAAAAACCCTTTTAAAGGTACGTAAACTGGACAAATGTCTTTCTAGGGGATTAAGTCTGTCATGATATGGGATGATGTTTATAAAGATGCTACAATAGATATTTATTGAAATGTAGAACCACATTTCTTTATTCTTCCAAAATTCTTTTGCATTGTGCTTTATATTGACGGTTCACAGTATAGTAAGTCTGGTTTGTTCTCCCTTTCAGTACCCTGAGCTGCTCTCCAACTCCAGAAAGGTCAGCTGGATAGCATACGGGCAGAGCCTCTATGTGAAGGGTGATGGACTGATGTTCCGACACATCCTCAACTTTCTGAGATGCGGTCAGCTCATGCTGCCAACTGAGTTCAGGTCAATATGTGAACTCACAATCAAGTTCCTTCATTGTGTCATCAGTAATAATCACTCATTGCAAGGACAGAATTTTCTTTTGGTAACTCCAGTAAGAGGTATTGCATCACTTTCTATTAATGTTTCCTGCAATCTGGCAGAAACATGAGGTGAAGTATTTATTCCAATTAATCCCAAACACCTTTGGGATTAATTGGAAAGCCAACTGCAAGCCAGGCCTAATCGCCAAATCAGTGTGCAACCTCACTAATGCTTTTCCTGGCTGAATGGAAGCAAATCCCTGCAATAATGCTCCAACATCTGGTATAAAGCCTTCCCAGAAGAGTGGTGGTTGTTATAGCAGCAAAGGTTGGACCAAATCCATATTAATGGCTATAATTTCGGATGAGAAATCATCATCATTGGATGTCAGGTGCTTACGTACTTTTGGCCATGTTGCGTATGGTTCATGAGATTAAAACCTGAGTCGTGTGTCCCCTACAGGGGACAAAAATGAATTGTTCTTAGAAGGTTAAATCAAGGATTGAATGTTTAGCTGTTTGTACCTGTGTCAATGCTGTAGTGAGTGGCCTCTGCTTCACCATGAAATTGAAGAGTTTCAGATCCCGGCTCTCTCTGATTCCTTGAAGGACTGCGCAGACTACAGGTGAGAAAACCATTTCTTTGTTTCCTGGACTGTAACTGCAGTTGTTGTTTCATTAGCATTTTTCTTTCTGGCTGAGGATTTGATCTTTGAGAGTCGGAGGGTGCTGAATTTATCAAACGACGGAGGGTCTGGGGCGTGGTCGATCACTCTGCCCCCGGACTCCCCTACTCCCCCCGGGTCACAGTGCGGTGCTGTTTCCATGCAGAGACTGGCGAAAGAGCCAGGGGTCCACCAGAGACACGTCTGCCTTTTCGGAAGAATCCCTGCTTATTTACGATGAAGATGAGGATGAGTTTGTGCAGATAACTTATGACAAAGTACGTTGTCTTATTATGTTACTTACATGGCGTCTTTGATAGGAATACCTCTGCTAATATTAGACTAACCTATTAGTCCTATTTTTCCAGGACATTCCTTCTTTTTGGGACTAAAAATAGATATATAAACATAAACATATAATCTGTATATGAACAAATAGCCTAGTATTATGTTAATAACGCTCGTTTGCCCATGGTCCTTTTTTAGAAATCCGATATATGGTCATAATCATTAACAACAAACAAAAATTTGACTGGAGGTCACAACTACTTAATAAATTACCTGGCCATAAAATATTTGCAATCGTCTGCTTTTTTTGTAGCAACTTGTTCGAGGGAATTAATTACCAAATTCTGATTAATTGTCATGTGGAGTGTACTCAGTTCAGGCAGCTAAATTCTTGATCAGAAGAAACTACACCTCAGGATGCACATGTCCAGAGTTGGGGTGTGTTTCTCAGCCTTTAAAGTAGTGGGGCTGGGCTATACTTGTGTATCAGTTGGTGTGACGCTTCTGTTCATGCTGGTGTCACTCTACAGGACCTTCAGTTCTGCGTCGGGCAGCCACAGTGGGACAGTCTGGATGACTCAGCAACCTCAGACATCATGGAACTCCAATCATCCTCCTGCTCCTGCACAGATGTCTGCAAGCCTCAGAACGCTGAGATGGCCAGTCCGCCCAGCGATGCCACGGGCAGGAAAGGGGAGGTCCCGCTTGGTAACGAGATCAAAACAGAGGGTGCTAGCAAGCTGTTAGCCTCACCGGAGAAACTAGAGCCTCTGGTGCAAGACACTGCGTGGACCAAGCAACAGGCAGGTATGAGCCGGGTGCCAGAGGGGCAGCCAGACAGTGGGCCTACAGCGGACCAGGCGACCGGGTGGACGGAACATCTCCCCAAGCAGGACCCGGGTCGGCAGCCTAGCATGCCCTCGGAGCTCAGTGCGAGTGGGCAGCCCAACACTTCGCTCAGCGCACAGGAGAGGGGGATCTCCAGGGAACCTCAGCAGAGCCAATGGGAAGGCAAGCTGCACACCTCTACCATGACAGGCAAGGAGTTGCACCAATAACCTTGCCACCTGTGTTTTGTAGTTGTTCCAATGACCTTGATATGCACTTTTGTACGTCACTTTGGATAAAAGCGTCTGCTAGATTAAATGTAATGTAATGTAATGAAAGATGGCTCTACAGTGCAAATGGCTGACTTCCTGTATTACGTGCTCACAGGAAGAGGTGAGAGGAGTGGAAGGAGGCCGTCGGCCGGAGGCTGTGTGCTCAGGGTGCGCCATCCTCCTGTTGTTGGGAAGGGTGGGGCCAGCAGCTGCTTCATCGAAAGCATCATTTACGAGGCCACGCCTCCACATACAGGTGAGAACTTCTACTTCAGTAAGATGATTGAGAGCATAAATCATGATTACAGAAATTTACTGGGTGATTTACTGGTTAATTATAGAAAGTGGAAATGATCACCAGTGGTAATTGTAACTGATATTGCTGTTTTCAGCATACTGAATGAGATGGATGTGTGTGTTTGTATGACACAACAGAGGCGAATTACGTGGAAAAATTACATTCTTGTTTTTTTTTTAGTGCATCCTTCACCAACGACACAAGATCTTCAGAGTAAGTCCTGTATGTAAGTTCTTATGAATGAGAAAAGGTATTTACATTTATTTTATCTTTATCATATTTTTCCTCCAGTCTTAAGTAGTAAAGTTCATAATGGCCAGAGGAACCATGTGGAGTTGATCAAAGGCATGTGACACCGTAGTTACCATGCGCACACGCAACCCTCGCTTCCTCAATCACTTCTGGAGCAAACATGCACTCTTCGGAGCATTTTAGTGACATTGTTTTTATTCGTTTTAAAGTTATTGTGGATATCGATTTAAGTGGCAAAATGTTGATGGACCTGTTTCTCGATGTTTCTGTATGTTACTTACATGTTCTTCTCTGCAATGTTGTGTACAGAAAGCTGGAACACTGAGCACAAAATTAAGAAAACCTCATTTGAAGCTGGTTGATAAAAAAAGCTTTCAAACCAGTATTTAACAGTCTGTCAGTCATTACTTGGATTTATGGAAATGTTCTGAAACTGAAGGATCTGAACTCCTCAAAAACTCAGAAAGAAAAACTGGTGAACAATTTGGGGCCTTTTGCTCTACAAGAAAATCTAAATTAAAGAATTTAGGGACTCAACCTGAGTTTTAGAACACAAAATATTAGTAATAACCTTTTTTATTTCTGTACTAATGCTTCTTCGGAGTAAGACCTTTTCTTTCACAGCTGGATTCTGAGAGGTCAATTTATGCATTTATTACAAGCATACATCATTGGTCCAATATTCTTTTTATTGTTCCTCAAAAAGAATATTGATAGATTGAAGGCTGTTCTAAATGCAGCTGTGAGAATTCTATTCAGGACATATAAGAGCTCACATCATTCGCCCTTGCTACCTTACATTGGCTACCCTAGTCCTCTGGGATTGATTTTCTTTCTTGAAATTATTTTACTTGTGTAAGAAAAACAGAACAAGGTGCTCATTGAACAGAAGGGCAGAGATAACTCGAAGGGAGCAAAGAAGGGTGCCTCCGTGCAAGAAGTATAAAACTGGACTTACTTCAATGCAGTCGAAGGCCCTCTTGTTGGAGGGAGGAACGAGTTTAAAAAAGCCTTTATTCAATTGGCATGAGGAATAAAAAAATAAAAAAACAGTCAAAGTGTTTCGGCCACATCAGCCTTCATCAGGGCATGAAACGCGTTGGCGTTAGACTGGGTTATTTTACTTGTCTTTAAAGCGCAAAATGGTTCATTCCCAAAACAGGTAATTGCTGGTTCAAATGTCCCTAGTCGAGTCATACTATCCTCTAGCACTGATCAGCGAAACATTTTGACGGTACTTTTTTTTTCTTTTTCCTGGTTTTACTTTGTTTATTTAATCTGTTTTTAAATGAGCATATGTTAAGCAGTTTGGGTGTCAAATCATTCTATACAAAGTGCTCTATAGTCTTTATTAACGAGACTTTCAGCAAAAAATTGCTTTCCATAGCACTGATTGGTTTAAATCCCATTAAGGTCACTGGAAACATGTTCCACCCGGTTGTAGCTCATCAAGCTTCACTGTCCTGTCACCATCGGTTATAGGTTTATCTTCATATTATTGTGCCCCTTCATGAGCATGTTTTCTTGCCAACTTTGTGCAGTACATTTATTCTACCACATGGTGGAGTTAGAGCTTTCTTTAAAAAATTTTTAAAAACAGCCCTGTTTTGTACTTTCAACTCTCTGAAGAATCCCTATTTTTAATATTAAGTGATGAGAGATTTGCTAAATATCCTTCCTGAAAAGCAAAACTCAGTTGGAAAACCATGCACTGAAGGTGATATTTTGTTTCCTGGCATGATAAAGCTTGTGGAACTAAGGTCTCATGAGTTCTTAATTTTGCTAATTAAACATCCTACTGTGATTAAGTATTGTCTGATTTGAAGTTTTATCATTTTAGATGAAATGGAGCAAAATATAGCTTTGGAAGACTATTTGTTGTCACTGCTATTGTTACTGGTAACTGTTTGACATCTTACCTTCCAGACATTGCATTGGTATACTTCAACATGACTTATGATAACATGCTGTATGCCCGTGAATGCCATGCATTCTTGGCCGGGATCATCGTAGACTCCAAAAGGCTGAAAGATCCAAGGAACTGTGGTCTGAAAATGGCTGGTCTTGTCTATAGTTTATGGGTAAGAAAACACTTGCGCTTCAAGTGTTTTAATCAGACCTGGGTCAAGTACATATGCATTTGCTTTTTCATCTACATTTTAAATGACATTTTAGATATAACTGAAGTATTTTCAGGTTTGATGCGAAAAGTGTTTTGTATCTAAATAGCTGAAATACTTTATTCAGAAATCAAATGCATTTTAAATATTTAGCAAATCCTTTCTGAATCTATTTCATCAAGTATTCATTTATAAGTATTTGATGAAATACATATCAATTATGTATAAAACTTTCAATGCTTGCTTCAAGACAAGGAATTTTAATCATGTTTCAAATAGTGGAAAAAATAAATTCTGCTTACAGTTTGGGTTGCAGACCCAGTGTTTAAGTGCAACATGGTAACTTGGCTTTGCACTGGGCCACATTCACAAAACTTTTCTGAAATTATTCTCTCTTTTGTTCTAAAAATTTTCTTATGAAAAACCAATATGGGATTCATGACACATGTGCAGACCTTTGGTTTTGTGCATATCCCAGGTGTATGAGATGATGAATGCTTACTGTTTAGAAATTGTATGCGCTATCCTGCTCATGTGATTAGCATAAGGAAACAGCCATGAACAAGTACAGATACAAAAAAATTGATGAACGCTCTTGGTTCTTGGAAACGTACTTATACACAGTTTACAAATACAAATACAAAGAAATGTGATCGTACACATGATTTGTGAATGAGGCCCAATGACCGTAAACATTCAAAAAGAAAATCTAAACTATAAATGTCCAGATTATGTTTGTGGTTTTTTAAAAGTACAAGCACATGAATTTTAAAATTCACCAAAATGAAATACAGTGTATTATGAGATTATGGCATATCAAATACTACTTAAAAGTAGTATTTGTGTTCTCAAATGAATTCTTTCTAAATGCACTTTCAAAACCTACAGTATATATTCCTGAATTCAAATACTCTTTAATTCAAACACAATCATGAAAAGTGAAAATACAAAGTCCTTTTCAGCACCTGTTAAATCCATGATATTGGATGTTTGGTCTTTGTGACAGTGAACATAGCAGGAAGAGTCTGTCATCCGTGGTACATTGCTGCCTTTTTTCTATCTCCAGACTGAGCAGGCTGAACCAGAAGACTTTGTGGGGGAGCTAATGAAACTCTCTTGTTTTGAAAAACAAAAGCACATCCAGGACAGGCTACTACAGTGGGTGAAGGTACGGTGCTTTCTGCCTCAGCGATACTTGTTCCTGTTTCCACACTACTGCCCACTGATCCTTCGAGTTTTCCAAAACAATAAGTAGTCCTTGCATCTACGCTGCTACCTATGAGTGTTTACTTCCCCTGGAGCCAGATATCCACCAGCTTTCAATATTATACATTGTACTGTAAAATGTATTTAATTATTGGCTTTGTTGATTTTTTCAGATCGTACTCAGGACTTAACCATTTCAATGACTACAGGTGGCAACTGTTATGATATTCATTGTTTCCAAGACTTCCTAATAAACATCCTGACGGTTTCGTCTCATTGCTGTTACAGTACACACTGAGATTTGCAAAGCAGTACAGCAAGTGCATTGAACTACTAGGGGAGGACCTGTGTCAGATAGCCACACTGTTTCCTGAAGATTGAACTGTGCCATCTCTGTCCTCATACTGGTAGGTATGGCCTCATTGGTCCAACATAATCTTCATTCAAAAAAAAATATTATTAACTGTCAAGTCAAGAGAGATTAAAGAAAACTCCAGACTTTAATTTTGGATACAGGACTATCCATCTTTATTAAATACATGTGAACCTGTTAGGATTAAGGTATCTTGAGACTTGGTAAACATTCATGCTCCAGCTACAAATTTTTTTTCTTGTTTTTTGTTTTTTTATATATGTTAAGAATAGCACTTCAGTGATTCCCTGCTGTGCTCGTTAATACAAAGATGTTCAAAAGTTATCACAAACATTTTTCCCTATTCTTTAAGAAACTAGAACCACAGAGCATTGCTGTCCCAAACTATTTACAAACAATGTACATTTTTGTCTTTTTTAACGTTAACAACACAGCGAAGTTAAACTTGGCTCCTCCCCTCCGAAGAGGCCACTGGATTCCCTGTGATTGGTCAGTGCGGTGCAAGGCTCCAATGATGGGCGACCAGCTGTTAACTGCCTTGGAGAACCAGCAGAGTTATGTTCACAGACCACCTGCTTTACCTTAAGAGTACACAGAACTGGATTTTTACAGCCACAAGCCTGACATACCTGTATTATTGAACTGCGTTACCACAGCATAATGCCATCACAGTAAGAGAAGTCATAGACATTTGACCAAGGGTCAGTTCAGCAAGGACGTAATACAGCCATTGTGTGAAGACCAAAGGAAAGAAAAGCAAACAGCTTTTTAAACTTGGAAGAGTACTTCTGTACCCTCTCTCCAATTTGGAAGTACCTTTTCTTTTGAAGGTACATATATTTCTGCTGTTTTAACTGCAGTCTGCAGCAAAGTGGTCAACAGAACAGGACAGTTTTTAACTGCGTCGCAAGGTATTAAAATAATTATTTACAGTTTTTCAGTATAGTACAGGGCACTACTGCACTGGTGCGTTTGAAAAAAAGATAAATACAAGAATATTTAAATCAATTTTTTTAAAACAATATAAAAAGTTATGCTCAAAAAGTGGCTTTTTTTTTTTAAACAGTGCTATGTCCCCACTCATTCAGTGTCCGTTTTAGATGAGACGTGCTGGCACAGTGTCGGAAAATAAATACTTTCTTCTGGGGCGGCGTCGCTGTCTTCTTGAGAGCAGCCGGATATTAAACCTGCGAAACAGACGAGGGCCGCGTTACAGGGTGCTGCAGGGAGAATTCCCGAGGCAAACAGGAAAGGCCTCAGATCCACATTTGTACACGCTAAGTGCTAATATGAGCGTCTCGGGCAGAAGGAGAGTGAATGATGAAGCTTAACCAGCGAGGGCCTCGCTTAAAGCAGATTATCACACCGCGGGGGATGAGCTCATGACCCGCTGTCATTAGGCGGGAGCGGAGAAGCTTCAGTTACTCGTGCATTGTGGGAATGTTAAGCGCAGCGGCGGAACGTAGTATTTTAAGAAGAGGTGGGAGGAATTGACTTTTCACCGATTAGCAAAGCGGCAGTGTCTTCCATAACATCTTTTGTGCGTTTTGTTTCTTTTATGTGAATGGGCCACGTTACGGATTTAGATTAATTTGGCCAAAAGCAAGCGATTAATCATGTGCTCGCTGGATAAGACTTTGTGTGGCTTTGTTTAGCTATGAGGCTGAGCGATAATAGATGAGTACATTTGGTAAAATGGGTTTGGTGACCTTATCTTGTTTTAACCATTTGGTAATACTTCAACTGTCTACTGTATGACCATTCTCTATAGGCAAAGAATGACTTTCAGCAGAGCAATACTGTGAGACATTGGTGTAATTGTAAATGTAAGTCTTTTTACACCTACAAATAACTTTAAATTAGAATGTACTATCATCAGTAGTGTTTCTTAGTGTTAAGAGTATATACAGTGGGGCTCAAAAAATCAGAGGACACTACCAAGAACTGGAAATCAAGGGCCAATAGAATTACGCTACTCTGTTTATATTCCTTATTCATGACTACATTTTTAAAAAATATAAGTCAAAAAGAGTATGCAGGTATTAAAATAAAAAAAAACTGTTCGTACTTAGTGTGCCTTTTGCCTTGATTACTGCCCTCACTCTGTTTGGCATTGATTCCACTAGCTTATGCAAAATCTTATCTTCCATTTCAACTTTCTCAACACTTCCCATAGATGATTTGTTTATGTTACTGGAAGTTCTCCCTGTTCAGCTGCTTCCACAGATGTTTGATTGGGTCCAGGTCCAGGGACTGTGATTCCAATGCCATCCTAATAAGCACCCTGTGTTCTCAGTAATGCATTCTGGAAGAAGTGTAATTTGCATAGCGTAATTGCATTGTTCCTTGATAAAGATAAAAAGCCAGGACTCGGTAGTGTCCTCATACTTGTGGTCCCCAAAGTAAGTGTTCCCTGCGCCCGCAAATGAGGGGTGACAGACAGTCAGGGTGAGAGGACTCCAGACTCACTGCGGAGATGTACTGGCTGTTGAAGCAGGGTTTCTCCTCGATGGGCGAGGCCACGGCGGAGTAGCAGGGCGGGTGGCAGGGGGAGCTGGGGTCCTCCGGGAGGTGGCTGGACACGCAGCCGCTGTCCGAGCCGCTGGAGCCGCTGCCCGACATGCAGTGGGAGGACGACTCGGAGCTCTCCGTGGCTGCGGGCGAAAGGGGCGGGGATCAGAAAACCGCTGCGGTGGCACGTCGAAGCCACGCATAATTAACGAGGAGCAGGTGTGCGTTTTGCACTCAAAAGGATGAGTTACTTCACTACTTGTTACTACTTACTATTGCTACTTGTAAATGGTTTACTAAGAGACACTTCAACAGAAGCAAGATGGACGTTCAAGCCATCAATAACGTGGGTGACGCAGGAATGGGGGTGTTCATGGACGAGCGTGTTTGTGACAGAGGGCTCTGTCCCTAGCCTCGGCCTGCACTTGACAACATTTCCCCATCAGAGATAAGTTTGTGCTAATGTTTTCTGTTTTAAATGTTAAATGTCATACACTGCTAGTTAGAGTCTTTATTATCCCCATGGGGCAATTTGTTCTGCAGGATAGTATACAATAAAAAACCATAAATAACAATAAACACCCACAACAGGGGTAACAGATAAACATTAATAAAACATTAAAAACGAATTACTTTAACTCATTAAGAAAGCGAATGGCAGTTGGGATAAAAGAGTGTTTAGTCATGTTTGTTTTTAATATAGGTAGCCTACTGTATATCTGCGCTCTGAGGGAAGTAATACAAACTGATTGAACAGGGGATGCTGGGGATCCCTCAGAATGGACTGGGCCTTCCTTATGGCTCGTATGCTACCATTTTGTCATAGACTGCATTAGTTTCAGGGGTGGACACCTGATTCCTGGCTCATGTTCCCTGGTACACACACACAAACATACCCACTCCATATTCACCTCTAACAATTTGTTCTCCACACACACCTGTGTGTGTGTGTGTGTGTGTGTGTGTGTGTGTGTGTAAACCAGAGAATAAAGCTTGTTATTGGATTATCTGTTTCTGGTCTTGGATGATCATTCTGTCTATTTTTCAGTATTTTTCACCGTATACATTATTTCCCCTTTTCACAATTTTTGCACTTTGTGGATTTCTGGGAGAAATTTTAGCACCAAATTGCTGTTGCGGCAGAACCATTTTTTCATTAAATATAGGACTGCGTTAGAACCCTTTGGCCTACCCTAGACCACAATGTTAAAATCACAGGTATAGGTTCTCATAAATTTTAGAGCTCTGTGTAGCTACTGTGTAAAGAGAGATCACTGAGGAGTCCATATGGCAGGGCTCCAGACTGTGTCAATTCAAAGTTTCAAACTAATCTGAATATTTAGGGGTGGCCTGCCAACCCAATGTAATGGTAGGGAAAGTTCTGGACTGGTTCCTGATTTTAAGGGCTATCAAGGCTGGGTTGACTCAGTCACAGGGAGCTTACTCATGGAGGGCTGGCTGCTGGTCTCATGCTCCAGCTCGTCCTCCTCGATGCAGGGGCTGACGAAGGGCTGCTCCCTGGGCAGCAGGGCCTGGTTGCTGTACATGTGCAGGTTGAGGGGCCCTAGCAAGGACGAGGACAGGGGCCCGCTGACTGCCGTGTTCACTGGCGCCCCCTTGAAGGGGGTGGAGTGGTCGAATAGAGACACTGCTATCGACGCTCGTGTCCGAGCTCCTAAAAGGCCAAAAAATGTTTTTTTACTAAGACTAGAGGAAAACATTTCTTAAGCAAATTTCAAGGGGTTTTTCAGTCTTTTCTGCAGTGATTTGAAGTATAGCCCTTTTTTTGCTGAAAAGAAGTAATACTTCAAAGCACAACGTAGCTGTCGCACTAATATGGGAAAAATAGTTTTAAATACATGGGAAAGTAGTTTCACACACCCTACAAGGGGTTGAGCTACCATTCTCTGCCACTCACAGACGCAGATTAACAAATTTAAAAAATGTAGTTGCGCTCACACTGAGGTCCATGAAACCGCACTCTCCCATCATGACATAAAAATAATAAACACACCATCACCATCAATATTACCTCTTCCTTTCATGATGTAGTCAATGGCCCTGTCGTTGATAGCAGCATCACTTGGTTTTATGTCGAGGAAAGGTTTGTTACCCACTCCCATGGATACCATCTCCTGCATTCGAATTTCTGGACAGCAAACACCAAATATATTTAGAGTGCCTTACAGTCCAAATGGGATTACATATGAAGGAAAACAGCAATATTCTCAGTCTACATGAATATAAATGTATTCAAGTAGCTGACAGCACAGCTGAGATTGTATCTGCAGCTATGCATCTGAAAGGGGAAATTATATCATTGCGAGATGAAAAGTAGCAAGCATTATTTTAGAGGTTAATGGTTGAGTTGGATTGCTGCCTATATTTGAAGCCTAATCTGCACAAGCTCATTATTCATCAGAAGTAACCAACCATCGGTCCATTGGCCACAGCCCTAAAATCTGGGCTGACTTATCTCAATCAGCCTGATCAGGTTTACAGTATCATTAGTAAATAGAACCGCAAGGTTATGAGCCTGATAAATGAGTCTGTAATAATACAAATCATGTTTATGTACTTGTATCATTTAATAGCACATGGTCGAAACAACGCCAGTGACACACAATGCATCTGCTGTGTACAAAGTACTGCGCTTCCTGGGTCACCTTTGTTTCTGGTGGCCTGCTGCCACAGGATCCTGGCAATGTCGGAGGTCCAGGCCTGTTTGATTTCAGCCGTTCCCGCCTGCAGCACATATGTCTGGTTTTTGGTGGTCCTCCTCCGGAACCAGATCTCGAACCGCAGTCCACTGTCGCCCGAGGTTTCCGTCATCCCCACGTCGGCAGACTGAAGGGAGGGGACAATCGTCATGTCATTGTTGGTTTTACTAGTCCACCAGGTGTCTTGTCAAGTTGCTGTTTTTCCATGACAACCAGTCACATAATTTGAGCAAACCTCAAAAGTTGTGTCAGCAACAAATGAATCATTTGCATTAGAAACAGTTGATTTTTTTTTTTGCAAGGCCTGGGTATGTTTTGTATGAGCTTCACATTTCAAATTTCCCAAATTGTTGACTTACAGAATGTAAGAATCAGAAGGTCTACCATATTTAGAATCTTACATACAAAATTGTGTATCAAATGTCCAATGTAGCATACCTTCATACTAATGCATATGTACTAGTAACTGTGTTTCAAGCATAATGATAGGTGACTTATGCCGAAGAGTTCTCATCTCACAAGACAAGGACAATCATGTACTTCAGTCAATATTGCTTTACTTGATGAAATTGAGGGCTGTGGCATTTAGATATTGGCACCTTAAATGAATGCTTGTAGATGTAGACGTCGAGCCCTCCCTCAATTTTTCTAGGCTTGCTGAAGAGCACCAGGTCCTCGAACAGGAAAACGTGTCTCTGGCACTTCTTCCTCCCGTACCAGATTGTAAACTCGTCCTGCCGTACCAGCTGCCCCTGTTCCTTAAGATTGACCTAAGAGAAGGAGCGGTAACAACGTATTGCATCACTGCACTCTACAGTATATTATATTTACAACATTCTTATACTCTGAGTCTCGTCAAAAAAATCAAGTAACACAGTTCAGATAAAAAATGTCAGCTTGGTACAATACACTGTTTACTTTAATGTTTGCAGAAAACAATGTCATTTAATCAGGTTTTCTGATGAAAATACAAAGAGCATGTGCTGTAGAATTCACAGAACATGTTGAATATGTTACAAGTATAAAGTTCATTAGGTCTCTTGACACATTTCTCATGAAAATCTTTTTTTTTAATTTTTTATTTGGCATCTTCAATCCCATCTGAATTTGGAATGTCCAAACTGCAAACTATGCACACGCATGCTCATATACGCTGACGGGAGAGAAGAACTCATGGTTCTCCCTCAAAATATATGGTGTTAGCAAGCTGCTGCTTTCCACACCGCAGCCACAAGCAGTGCACACTCACAGAGTAGGGGGGGAGGAAACCCAATCATACATGTCAACAGAGAGCAAGTCACAGGTGCCTGCACAGCCAAAAGGGGTTACTTGACCAATGACCACAGCTATCCCCATCAACTGAATTCCTCCCATATATCTCTTGGGTGACGCAAAGCCAATTGTGCAGAGCTACCGGCACTGGCTCTGGCACGGATCAGACTCAATCCAAGACCGTGGTGCTGTGAAATAACCATGATGAAATACAATAACTGTAAAACATCAGTGAACAAAATTACCTGCGTATCAGGAATTAACCCTAAAAACATCATATGGTATGACACTAGATGATTCCACATGTGAGCCCACAGAAACAATGGACAAGGAGAGAGCAAAGTACCTCCTTCACTTCATTTAGAAATTCTCAGTCCCAAATGTGCTGTAGCCCTGTAGCATCAAAGTTCCACTGTCAATTTGGGAGGGCACACATGCAAGCGTGTCCTCGGAGATGTGTACAGTCAGCCGAAAGGTTGTATTTCACTCTGCAATCCACCATCTGCGAATATGGTCCTGGAGGACTGCACAACCGATGCAGCTGTCGCAAGCAGATTGCAGACACCAGACTGACTTGAGGGGTCACTTTAGTACTGACTCGTACCCCGTTTACTAATGCCCTCCCCTTCCCACTCAAAGCCATATCTAATTACAGGACTCTTGGCTCTTTGGGCAGTCTGGACTTGATCCAGCCTGATGGGTGTGTCGTTGCCCAAAGAACGAGCGCTAAGACCGGTCACCACCATTCACGGAATTCCATGTTTTTCAACAACATTCCAAAGGAGGGTTCGAAGGTTCCTGATGGTTGCATGTTCAGGGCTTGGAAGCAATGAACGCCTGCCCTTAAATTTGATTTACAACTACAATTGTTTATTTTTTCCCCTCACAAACAGTTTGGCAAGTTCAACAAGTTCCGTTCATTAACCTGAACAACCGACGCATGTTTATGGAGGAAAAACAGCAAAAAACACCCTGTATTTGTAAACCGAAGCGAAGGAGGAGCATTGATCGAAACCAGGCCCGTAATTTGTTTTTGAAAGCATCACCCGGTGAACGCGCGGGCAGGGAATGTCTGGGGGGGGGGGGGGGCGGGGCTACTCACATCGCAGTTCCGGATGGCGTCCATGGCCAGCAGGTCGTTGCCGTGGCGCAGCTGGAACTTGACCATCTCGGCGGCGGCCCTCAGGTAGCCCAGCTCCTGCTCCTGCGCCTCGCTCACCTCCTTGATGAGATCCTTGAGCAGCAGGGCATACTTGCTCATTCGCTGGATGGGCTTGAGCAGGTAGGACGCCAGGTCCATCTTATCCTCCAGCTCCAGCTGTTTATTCTGTGCGCGAGGGGGCGGGAGCATGCGTCAGACAACTGACAGTTCGCTTTATAATTTATAACCTTCTTCATTCCATTATGCAGTGGGTGGCCAACCCCGGTCTTGAAATGCTGGGTTTGCCCACCCTGATCTGTTCTATTTAACGAATAAACAACATAACAGCACAGCACTGTAAGTAAAGTACAGTCCACACACGGTAAAATTTTAGACCAGATATTTTGCATCTTTGCACAAAGATCAAGTGTACAATTGGCAGATCCACTAAGAAAGAATACTGAGAAAAATTAAGCGTTGCTTTTTTGCATGCTAGCTGTTAATGCTTCCCCCACTACCGAAAGATTAAATGTGAAGTATTTATGCAAATCAGGTAACCACACAACTCCACCGAAATAGTCAGCTAGTGCAATTAGTAATAGAATAGAAACACAAGGACATATGGGAATAAGTGAAAACTGTGTCAGGGGGAAAGTGAAATGTTTGGAGGTCTTGGCAGTGCTGTAGTTGCTCCTTCATGCAATGCGGCAGATGTAAAGAATTTAGGGAAAGATCTTAAAACATTTAAAAATGGTCTTCAGTTCAAATCAGGTATTAGGAACAGATGAGGACCCTCCCTCCAGAAACTTATATGGCAGTTTTTAAAATAAACATTACATATTTTTTCACAATAAATAAACATGCAAAAAAAATTTAATAGAAACAAAAGCAGGAAAGCAGAAATAACGAATAAAACAGTAAAAAAATTTTAAAAAAATAAATAAATAACCAGCTGCCAGTCTGTACAAGCCTATTAGCTGGGTTCAAATACACATCACATATCACACATAAGAAAAATGGTCCTCAAATAGTGGAATATTTTTGGGATCAGGTAGTCCTCATGAATCAAAATTCCTCCATTTGTATATTGGAGGCCAACTAGCGATCCATCTTTGCAAAGGGGGAGGGGGGGGGGGGGCGGTGGGGGGGAGATTCTGAGTGAGATTCTGTCAGGAGATTCATCATCTTTGCTGCATTAAGTTACATTTGAGAGTGTTTCAGTTGTCCAAGCACATTTTTGTGTACTCAAAGACAGGTATTTTTCATTCAAAGTCATCTCTCAACGCACAAATAAAGTAAAAAGCTGGCTTCATTCACACCTATTCTTGAAGTTGGCCAACTGCTGATCCAACAGCATTCATTGAGAACTTGTCTGTCATTTCAAAAGGGATTAATTTGAAAGGTGCCTGAACAATAACAACCAAAAAAGGAACCAAAGAGCCATTTTAAATTATCCTTAAATATGTGTCCTTCTTTAAATAGACTCCACCTATTTGCTGCAAGTTTCCAGGTCATATTAAAAAATCTGTGCCAATTGGGTGTGGCAATTTGTGATCATTGTTTTGAAAGGACACGCCCTGCATTGAGCCCCATTTGTAAAACCTTTTTTTAGTATGTAAGAAAACAAAGCAACGCACCACAATCACAATAGAAAGAACACCTTATTACTGAATGACTGCACCACCCTTACAATAACAGTGAAGCACTGAACGCTGGCTGTTCAGTCAGAGCATGTTCAGTACCAGTCGTCCACTTACCCTGAAAAACGTGTTCCCATGGCTGGCCAACAGAGTGTCAGACTTTGGCTTGTTCTTGCTGTACAAGGCATACAGCCCAAACTGGTCTTGCTGTGATGAATAGAAAAAAAGTAGGCTCTTTTTAAAAGTGAGGCATTTTGCTTCAGTATGCTTTACTTGTAAATGAAATTCACAGCAAGAAATGTAAATTATTTTTCCATTGGCAGAGGAATTTATAGTTTTACTTGGATAGCTTTTTGCTTGATGGCAAAATGTTTTATAAAGGGTTACTTGCCTTGGAATATGCAATATTTTAAACAAAGTACTTAATACAAAGAATAAGGCCAAAAGCAAATACATGGGTTTTAGCTTACAGGATGATCCTCATTCACTGTGGCTGCTGTTCTGTATGAACCTGAACAGCAGAAACCCTGAACTTCCTGCCCACATAAAAGTTTTAAATTGAGCCTCTAAATCGTGCCAAGTCTGAATTCACCACAAAAAGGAGAAAAAAAGCAAGGCATTTCTAAACTAGTTTGAAGTACATGCCTAATGCGGGCTTCTCCGATTGCCACTCGGTGACTTACTTTTATGAAAGAGCTACATTGCCTGGAGAAATGGCTATATGTGATGAATAGATGTTGCCAGAAGCTGAACCACCTACTGAGACTGATCGCACAGACAAAAGGCCGCTTGGCCTATTTGAACAGCTGGGTTTTTAATTTTCTTAAAATAATCCAGGTAATGCACCACGCTCAAGGGCAGATATTGCCCAGATATTAACCCTATAGCCACTGGCTAACATCAGCTGAACTGAGGTAACACAAAACATCTCTGCAAGTTTTTTACAACAGTGCAGTAAGCTTGTGTAAGGTGGAGGTGAATAACAGCATTACAGCAGTTCTTTTTATAACCACCACCAAATGGTGGCCGGATTATGAATTTAAAATGGTGATCAAACTGACTGGACCTACTTGCCACAGGTATGTGGTTATCAGTTTTTAATGCACACCTTCCAGTCAATCAGAATTGAGTATTCACCCAGGTATAACAGGAGTTAACCAGTGCGGTTCACCATAAGTATTGTGAAAGATTTTTCTATTGTTACATGAATGCCCACGGTTATTACTGGGCAGTTTGAGCCTTGGTGCCTACGCGACGATGGTGGAAAGCGGGGCATGGGGCGGGGCACGGGGCGGGGCTGCTCACGTGTCGGAGGAAGCAGTGGCTGACGCGGAGGGGGTGGTTGCAGCAGCTCTCCAGCTCCTTCAGGAAGTACTGGCTGTGGAAGTCCACCAGCTTCTCCAGGTTCCCGAAGATGACGCTGCGCTTGCCCCGCAGGTCCTGGGGCAGGTCGGGCCGCTCCATCTCGGGGAAGTAGTAGTTGATGATGTAGCGCAGCGAGCGCACGTACTCCCGCTCCGTCGTGACCATCTCGTCCACGATGTGCCGCAGCTTGCTGTGAGAGAGAGAGAGAGAGACAAACAGTTAGGAAAACGGATGAGACATTGTAGAAACCCACCCTGCAGAGACCTGCAGAAAACAATGGTTCTTGTCCTCTGAAATACGGTGAATTGTTATTATTATTATTATTGTTGTTGTTATTATTGTTATTATTATTTTTACAACCTATGGCTCAGCTGTTTTGGTGGTAGTACATCCCTTAACAGCACCACAGCATAAATGCACAACCAGCAAGGAAAGCTGAACAGATCAGGACAGTAACCATGTTACAAACATGTCGTTAAAGAAAAAAAAAATGCTTCTGACGGCAGAGCTCTGACTCACAGTTCATTTGTTTTTACAGACTTCGAGGGGGCTGCTCTCCTTCTCCATAGCCTGGGTCGCTACTGTGCTTTTCCTATGAGGCCCTCCCCATCTGTCTCTCATCACAACCCTCCTCATCCCAAGCAGCCATGCTTACACACTGCAGGCTGTGCGTGAGACACAAAACAAGTCTCTCTCCCCCTGCTGACTGCATGGCAATACCAGTGTGTGCTAAATGTGAGCTGACACACACACCTCCCAGCACCTGTCTCTGCTGAACACCAATACAGGCCCAGATTTGGCCTTGGCCCGAAAGCGGGTCCATGCGTGATGTCACATGGACAACTCTCTTGTGACATACATACAGTATCTTTCATACACTAGCATCTGCAATGCACTCCTTTCACATTCTGCTTTATTGCCAAAGCCCCTTTCCCACTGGCCCCACTCACTTAGCACACTACTTTTTCATTCGGAATTCATTCCAGAGAGTTATGCAGAAACCAACTGTTACTGTATGTGCCTGTATTTCTAAACTGGGAATTTGTGAAGGGAGCTTAACTGTGGGTAGTAGACATACTGCTTTTTCAGTATTTCGTTATGAATTATTTAGGTTTCTGGGGACACTACTGCTGACCTACTTTCTACTACTACTTTCTACTTTATGGAACCTTAGGACAATATATAGGCAAAGTTAAAAAAAAGGAATAAAAATTCTATATTATATATTTCTTTCTTTCTTGCTTAATTTCTTTGACCTGTGCTTACGGCACCATAGCAATAATATGGGGACATGTATTCATGATACATCTGCATATTTGCATTAAGCCCCAACAAATGAAAAGTACTAAATATATTGCACATCGTCATGTGTAAGAATAGAACCAATCATTTCCAAAACAGTCTTTAGCGGATTAGGCTACACAACTAACTGGTAAAACAGGTATGCACAATATACCGCCCAACCATAATTGAAACAGTGTCCAAATTGTTGCAGTTGAACTTTGGTTTGAGAGTGTAAAGGTAGGGCTTGCATTTATTAAAAATGTAATAAAAAAAACAATAGACTGGAACAACCTACCCTCACTCAGCCAACAAAATACAGTGAAAGACCAAGAGGTCTAGGTAGGTCTAAAGCTTTATACTTGGTACACAATAAAAACCCCCTCTGGACTAAACCACAACCCACACTGGTCTTCCACTGGCTGAAAACCCTGAGATCCTTCACATCCTGGTAGGCTATTCCACACATTAAATCATTCCTTAGCACTCAACTGGTTTTCTTGTCAGTGGAGATCCCTGTTCACAGGAAGTTCACAAGTGAGAGCTGACACTGCTCGTCAAGTCATGGTAAAGCCATTAAAACAATGGAGTGGTTTCCAGCTGTTAGTTCAGAGTTCAAAGTTCAAAAGGTTTTGGAATTTCTTTGATATTCTTTCAGTTTTATTGTGTGCTTTTGATCAGCCTAGTTCGTTTTTGTGTGCTATGAATGATAATTTAGACACATACATAAGTTCCTCAAAGCAAGAAAATACACCTCAAGTAACTCCGAAACAGCTTGTATAGCAGTGTTATGCCTCCACAGGTTGTATGTGTGTATTCTTATCTTTGGTGGAACTATTTCCTATGACGCATGCAGCCTGAGACCGCTGTGCTCAAGGAAAGAAGTAGCATGACTTCCTGTATCAACAGTAGCACGTGCTAGAAGTGCCTCAGAGCAACACCAAGTTGACAGGACTGAAAATGATTCCTGCTTATGCAGTTCCAGCTGGCAGGGGGGAAAATGACACATCACTTTCACCAGATAGCCTTGACCTATTGAAAATGTGATGTCATAAAACGGGATGCCGGCATGTCAGTTCACCTTCCCTCTTGGACCTTACAGCCTGTCTGTTACAACTTCTCATCAGGCACCAATTAATAATGTTTGTATCTGTTTCATAGACAGATATAATCAAAGCCTCAATTTCAATTTGCACGTAGCTTGACGTATGATAAGACATGCAAGAATGGGCAATGTGGTAGCTACGCTTTGGCCAGGCCAGCAGCATGTCAACCATGCCTCTCTGGTCTTTAACTTTATGAGTGGAGAGTTTGTGCCACATTAACTGAAATAAAAACTGAATTTTATGTTATTCATTGTGAATAAACACTATTCAATTATGCAAGTATATACAAACATGTGTTCATATGTATAGAAGTGTCTTTTGCTTTAAACTATGACCCCACAGCCACTGTAAAGGCAGCAGGTTGTTAGAAATTTTTGTAAATATATAAAATAGGCTTCACACAAATCCGTCTGGGCTAATCAAGATAATCATAGCTATCACTCAAACTGAGATAATACTTTAAAAAACTCCAGAAAGTGAAACATCATTTTAAGGGGATGAGCTCACATAATTAATTTAATCTGTCCATTTTCATCTTACATTTTTACACTTGATTTCATTTGCCAAAGCCACTCAGGAAAAGGACAGATGTTCCATTTCTGTGAGTTCAGGATGAAAGCTGGTTTGTGAATTGTAGTGCTTTGTTGGCAAAGAAGAGACTTGTCAGGATACAGCTATGCTCCAGTGTACACTAATTGGCAGTATTTTTTTCCTCATAAATCAGTTCACTGTACAAGCATTTCTCTGTACAAGTATGGTTTACAAACATATCTGTGTTCTCTTCAAAGACGGGGCTTTTGGTACATACCTGCCCTTGGCCTTGGTCTCTGGAATTGGGGTGCTGTTCTTCGGGATGTCCGATGTGGCCCAGCCCTGGGGGGGCAGCCGGGGGCTTAGGCCGCGCTCCACCACGTCCGTGCTGCTCACCTCCAGGCCCTTGATGAAAACGCCCGTGTGAACCCGCCTGGAAGGCTCGGTCAGGTTGCGGTGGCAGGACCCGTACCGGGCCGAGTCCACGGGGACGTCGAAGCTCTGGGTCTTCCTCAGCACCCGTCGCCCGGGCTCTGGCGCGGGCGTCCCGGGGCTGTAGGCGCAGGGCGGCGCCCTGGACTGGGCCTCCAGCCGTACCGGGAGCGGAGGCTCCTCGGTGGAGGTGCTCCGGGTCAGCCGGTGGGACCGCGACGCTTGCGACACCCTGCGGTCCAGGCCAAAAAAGTTTGCGGTGGGGCTTTTTAAGTCGCCGGGCTCCGGGACGTGGGTGGTGGGGCTGTCGGGGGGACGCTGTCTCCCCCAGCCCCGGGAGAACACCCTCCTGCAGGGGGAGGACACACTGCTGCTCCGCCTGGAGTCGCCGGCCTCCGGTTGGCGCCCAAGCGATACGTTGTCTCCACCCCCCTCCGTGAGGTCGCCGGGCTGCGAGCGGCGGGTCCGCAGCGCGGCTTCCAGCTTCTTCTCGAACATCTGCTTGGTCTCCTGGCACTTGGACCAGGCGAACTTCCACTGCTTCAGCCCCTTCTCGCTCTTCAGCTCCCCCGCCAGCTCCTTCATCTCCTGGAAGCGGGCGTCCGGGATGGCCGGGTACTGCCGGCGGTAGCTCTCCAGGCACTTGATGATGGCTTGGCACCTCTCCGGCGTGCTGCAGTCCTCGGCGCTGATACACGCCAGGTGGCGCATGCCCTCCAACGCCCACTCGTACGCCTGCGGTGAGAGAGAGAGGGACGAGAGAGTTTTAAAACGGGTAATGCGCTAGCACTTTACCCCCCATGCACTTTGACCACTCCTTCCTGGTCACAAAGGATGTCCAGCTGGTCTGGGCAGGAGTTGCCCCCATCCTAACTATGTATTTATTTATTTATTTATTTACACCTAATTTATTGCGATGTGTGAAGTACGTGCATGGCTATGTCTATTCGTGATCTTTGTGATGTTATGCTGAAATGCCTTGTGATTATGCTGCAAACCAACTTCCCCACGGGGACAAAATAAAAGTATCCATCTATCTAGACGCCATGGGGTCATCTTTAGCGCCAAAGAAAGGAAACATTCACCGGCGGTGCCGCGGAGCGCATGAAAACGACACTGTGTGGTACAGGCGCTGGCAGCCGGGAAATGGCCTCGCCGGTTTACAATGGGGCCGTTTCTCCGTGCGCGTTAGAGGGCCAACAACGGCGCCTTTATGGGCGAGCGTCAAGCTAAAATGTAGCCCGAGCGAGGGAGTCCTTTTCATGCGGTGGGATCTAGGAGAGCCGGTTGAGGCCTAGGTGCTCTGGAAGGACAACAGCTCTTATCTGAGGAAGACGGGAGAGGCCTGCAAGGGTTGGGGTGAGGGCCTCTCAGGAAAGCTCCCTTTCAAGTAAACAAGGGAGGAATTTACAGAGGTGCTGGGAGGTCTTAGCACTCAAGAATCCTAGCAGACGCATCACCAGGAGGCAAGGTAATGGATTTAGCACATCAAAACACTCCTCCTTAATGAAGTGAAACAGCTCGGAGACCACGGTCTCCCCGGCCATTATGAACACGGTCGTGAAAGGAATGATGGACATACACAGACTTCCACAAGATGTTTCTATCAAGATGCGTACATTTTCTATCTCAGTTGTGCAGTTGAGTGCAACATATTGGCTAAAATGCTAATACTAATGCTAACATCATATCTTCAGAAAAACTACAACAAATTCTGGCATCAAGTGAAATTAAAATTATATATCCACAAATAAGTATTGTCCAAATGGACCAAAAAAAAAACTAAAAAACAAACCACTAGTTTCTGTATAGACTCAAAATGAGACTAAATTTCAAATTAAGAATGGAACCGCGAGAAAATAGCTTCGCTCACTCAGAAACGTGACAATGCAATCATGCTGGCCGCTGTGCTCAGAGAGAGATGGCCCTCCCTTCTGTAGGCGCTCTCTGCTGACACACAGCGCTTTTCCCACCTCCCTTAATAGGTGACATTTTCAAGCTCACCCCAATGGACCCTGACTCTTCTACCCTCGCATATGACACATGACCTTTAGGGGAGGGCGAGGTGACACTCTGGCCACATACCAGCGCTTCAGTGTGATAGCACTAAGTTACTGGTGTCAAAACGTGGCCTAGGGGTCACCCCCCAGCAACAAAGGGGGCTGTTAATGGGTAAAAGTCTGGAAATGGCAAAAAAAAAAAAACCAGAACGAAGGTTGACAATATGAAAGTTTGTAATCGAATATTACAGACTATTGTCAAAGCGTTTTCATGGGGAGAATTTTACAGCATGAGACCATACGTAAAAATATCATTTTTGGGATTTAAACCTATTCAATGCATTTTGGAGAGATGACAGCTTTCCTTCTGTATCACAGTGTGAGTGCAGGTGTGAGTTCTATGGGAAAACTTAGAAAGTCCACAAGTAACCAGAATGTGTGCTGAAAACTAAGACAAACAACTGCATAGTCGCTTCAATGTAATCCACTGTAATCTGGCCAAAAGGAATTATCCTGCATTCCTATAACAATTTACCCCTAGTTCTGAAAAGCATTCCTGTCGCTGGTTTCAGGTTTAAAAATGAACACCCGAGCCGCGAATCGGAATCGGTCTCATTATGGAATTAAGAATGACATCATCCCCCCGGAGTCATTAGTGGCCTGCGGGCTTTGAAGTCGGAGTGATTTGTGTTGAAAGGCGCGTTTGATTGGCGAGGGCCCAGGGCGGGTTTTCAAATAAAGGCTCGGAGGAGACCCGCGCGCGCGGCTCAAAAGCACTAGAATGTAGCCTCGGCTTTTCAGAGGGCACAAAGAGGGGCGCTCTACTGAGAGCGCGGGGGGTGGGAATGGGGGGGCGACCACGGAAAAAAGCCTGGGGGTTGGGGGGGGGGGGGAAGAGAACGCCTCTACCGGGCCCTTAGCTTTTGTGCACACATAAAGTGTAACTTCCAGCTAAGTGGGCCGAGGTTTGCTTTTCCTCAAATTAAGGTTTTTAAAGCCCTATTTCATTACTTCTGAGCTCACGTCTGAGTCATTTCAATGATCTATTCTGGCCGATGAGGTAGATAAGTTCTTGCATTGAGACACCTGAGTCCATCAAGCAAAAATGAGGATTAAAGAAAGACTTCGAGTAAAGTGTTATGAAAGAGATATTAAGACCTATTTCTCAGACCCTGAAGATCCCGGAGATGGTCACATGCGATATCCGTGTTTGTGAATAAATGAACACTTGCTTTTATTCAAGAGTCACGGCGAAAGACAAACGTTAGATTCACGGCCAAAGTAGCATGACTAGTCCAAAATTACCTCATGTACTCAGGTACAATGAGCTCGACCAGATTGACATTCTCAGAAGATGTGCTAATTAACTAAGGGTTACCAGATACTTCTCTGTAAATTCCCTTGTAAAGACAGAACAACTGGGGCTGAGACTATGGGTGTAGTGAGCCCATAAGGGAAAAAAGCAGTGCGCAGGACCGATTGGGAAGTGCAGGGCAGTTCAGCAGTCCATACGCGGGAGAGCAGCGATAAAGATGACCCGACTCTAGCACAAAAGGAAATGCAGGACCGAGCACTTCCATGTTCTGGAGACAAAAGACCACCCAGCGAGAGACAGACCCTTCTAATTAGCAGGCTCGACGGCGTGCCACAAATAAAGCTGCATGATTTGCAGCTATTATGAAGGAAACACATTCGCCGAGGGCATATTCCCAGATCACCCTTTCACAAAATATGGACGCATTTATGTGTGCTATAAAAGTTTTCAGTCTGACGGGTTCAAATCTGTTTGAATTTGCAACGGACCCTGAAATGTTTTCGGGAGGCTACTTTTAATGAAAAATAGAGAATTTAAAATCCAATAAAAAGTAAAAACGAGAGATATGTGTGTCTGTTGTTCGTGTGTCTGCATGTGTGTGCATGCACGTGTGTGTGTGTGTGCGCATGTATGTGTGCTTACAGTTGAGCCTACGGCACTGTAAAGCACATTGAACATCACTGGAACTCTCTGTTGTGCAGTTATGCATTGAGTCCCTTTGTTTTGAGGACTTTTCCCCTGGCACGTTTAGTTCATTCTTCATGGAATTTAAATGTTTAAAAAGACTAATGGGCTAGACCCCAGTAAACTGAACACTGCTGTCACACTGAACAAAGATCATCCCACTTGCAATTCCTCTATGTGACAAGAAGTGGGATTTATTTTTATTGTTGGGGTGACACGCATGCTAATAAAATGAATGGGAAATGCATCAGGCCCATCCATCGCTGGTTGGACAACAACCACGCACGGCTAACTTTAGTTAGCCAAAGTCAGTTAAAATGGAGAGTGCATCGATAACCTCACAGGATATGCAGACAGATTAAAATGAAGGCCAGACAGGAGAGGCAGGAAAAAAAGCCTTTCCCCCCCATGTACTAAATCCAAAATTTGCCTGGTCTTTCTTTTGCTTGGCATCCCCCACCTCTCTTCATCCACATTATGAAACCCAAACCCAGATGCAAGAGCCTTTGGACTCCAAATGAGTTAAACTTTAAAATTCCGAGTAATTTTTGGCGTGTGCCGTCTGTCTACATTGTTTCCCACCAACTGCGCAGTAACCATGACACACTTCCCAAACATGTTTCCTCCAACTTTATATGTTACAAGGGTGCAAAAATATAGAACAGATGTTTAAAAACATAGTTAATGCCGAAACCCGTCCCTCATTCACAAAGGTTCAGTGCTTTTACTGCAGCTAATGAAGGCTCGGGAAGCAGAGACAAGCGATTGTCCGGGTTCTTTCAAATATCCCACTCGATCCCATTCACGACCAATTAGACGCCGGTAACCCCAGGGTTTACCTTCATTTCTTCAACAGGAAATGGTTAACGGGTTAATTCCTTCCCACTGTCTGGACACTTTTTTCACACAGAGGGAAAAGTACCCAGATAAAGCTGTGAGCGGTGTACATAACTCTTCATGAAGTTTCACTACAATTTTGCCAGCATTTTAAATGCAAAAAAAAAGATGATGTCTTTCAAAACTCTATACATGACAGAACTCTATGCATCAAATCAAAAAAAAAATTCAAATCAAATCAAAGCATGACATACATGACAGGCTGTCCATGACTCTTTAAATGAATTAGGTTCATTTTCCACATTTGGGAAATGAGTCAGGGAACAGGTATTAAACAGCATGGACAATTTTTACAAATCCACAGATTTTCAATATAGGGTCTCATGGCAAGTGCACATGGCTGTCCTGGATATTCATAATAATGACAACAATACTTTTTTTTCAATAATCAAACTTTACACAAAAACTGAAGATGAACAAGGCATAGCAGAAAATGACAAATGAAAATACATTTTATATTGGCAAACTTCTCCTTTAAAGGTTTGAGAACACACAATGCATTTTTATTAACAATGTCGTTTTATTTAATTTAAAATATTAAAATGACCATCTTTAATGTACACGCCTTGATTATCAGAATGTATTGAAAGAATTATCAGAAACCAATCAATGACTATAATTCTAGCCATCTGGCTTACAAACCGCGTGTCAGCGTGAACTGTACGTTCTGATGAGAAACGCATATCGCGAAGGTAAAGGGAGAGCTTTGTGAAACGCACAAACCGACAAAGCGCCGTCGAGCACCTTTATTACTTTTTCGATATTCAAAAGCGAGCGCTTTCAAAAGACCCGTGGGAACGCCGTTAAAGCACCGCGGTCTCATTTCACAGAAAGGTCGTCTGGGTGTTCGTGTTACGCGGTGCGGGAGCGCGGGCCCTCGGGCAGTGTGTGGGAGGGAGGAGCCGTTACGGGTGATTTGACCGAGTGGAGCTCGGGAGGGGACTGAGAAAACAGCGCCTGCAGAGTGAGGCTTTCACTCCGCATCACCGGTCAGCAGCCAATCAGCCGCTAACAAGGTGGTGCCCGCGTCCTTGCTATGCCAGCGCGGTCTGACACACATTCGCTGCCACACTTACTGATTAAGCATGGCAGCCGAGCACAAGGGGAGCGCCCCGGTTTAGCGCCGTGTTATCGGGGTTCTTTCTCCGCTTGACAAAGGCGCGCCTTTGTAAAGCAGGGAGATCGCTATCGAACATGACAACCACATTTACCATTCGAGACTGCCAAATTACCTACCCGTCTGTCAATCTATCGGTCTATGTCCTGCATCTATTTACAACACACATTCTTTTCATATTTAAAAGCCATCCAAATTCTCAGAATGAATGCACCTACTCAGCTGTCCAAGAATCAAGACTCTCACCCTAACTTTCATCAATACTGCACAAGCCACCAGCCACCATCAACACACATTTATCTAAAACAACACATGGCTAATTTAAGCAGCTGCTTCAATTCACAATAAATAAAGCCTGTTATTCACAATTTAACAACAGAATATTTGGAGAAGTTTTGGAGGGTCTGCCAATTTGTGGTTTCTGGAAGACAGAATGCGCCTTGAGCCCTGCAGCCAAACACTGTGAGGGTTAAGGCCATGTTTGGGGGTCATGGAGAAGCCAGTGACCCTGCACACCTGCACCGCCTCAGTCTAGCTGCGCATCATGATCAGAGACTTGTTCATTCATCCACAGTACTCAGCAGACTAGAACAGAAGGACAAAAGGAGCTGGTTGAGTTAGTGCAGGTATGGATAACTCCGCCATTAGAGTTCTTCCTGGCCTTTCCAAACCCATTACTGGACACACAGAGTGGATAACTGTCACTACTTTGTCACGCATAGTAGGTGCTACAGGCAGTGACCAAGTATTATCTTGAGTCAACACAACTGAGGCTCTTCATTTTCAATGAAGGGCTCAACAATAGTGGATAATTGTAGCCTGGCTACTGAGTCACTGCAAATGAGCAGTTATGGCTACCATTCTTTGCTACATGTTTGTAGGATTGCCAGATGCCCAGTTTTCAACTGGAATGTCCATTTTTAAATTATTTGTACAGGTTGGGTTTGTGGTCCTGATCGACAATGTAATGTCTGGTCGGAGTAATTGATTGAAAAAATGTACCATTATTTGTAATGAACATGCATCTCAACAACCCCTGGTCCGTTTAGTGAATTTGTGACTCAACTGCCCCCGGTCCGTGATCCATTCCAGTACTTCCACTCTTACCCCTGAATGCAACCAACCCCCCACCACCTACCCCGACCCCGATCCACTATCAGTTCCGATCTTCTGACAGCTTCCCCCCTGGCTTCCAGCTCTGCATGTTGTCCGGTTTTGACAAATTCTAAATCTGCCAACCCTACCTGGTTGTCCTTTTTAAGCAGAGATGTAATTATCACAAATGTAAATAAAAAGGGCAGAATGTAAGACTGAGTTAGGAATACTATTTCTGTGAGTTGATGGTCAGTTAGCAGATCAGTTAACATTAGCTATGCTACCTAGCTCGTTAGCTGTTTCCCTCCTAATTTTGATGTCAAACTGAAATGTGAAACTGAATTGTGACTTTAATGTAAATGTAACTTTAGACAGCATCTAAAATAAACACAACTAAAAGAGAGAAAAACGCAATACCATTAAATTAAATTAAATTAGTTAAATTAAGTAAATAATCACCCAGTTTACTTAAACTTTAACAGTCAACAAGCTAAAAAATCAGATTACCATGAACATGGTTAGTCCACGAAGACAAGCAAGACAACACACGATTGTGAGTTCATAAGTAGTTGGAATGTTTACAATGTTTTGGTCAGTTATTGAATTCAACATCAACATTCTACAAGCAGATTTCATTAATCAGCTTACTTTTTGTCAATCAAGTCGCTGTATTGTTCTTCTTAAAATACCTAGGTTTCTTAAATTGACCCAGGACTTTTGGGCTACCATCTACCAAAAATTATTGGTAGCGTGATTAATCAACCAATTTTCAATATAAGAGTCAGACCCTACTGTATTTCCCATTATTGAACTCCCATCCACCTTGAAAACCCTAACCCTGGGACACATTAGTGAGAAGAGCACTTTATAAAGAATTACATTTTTTGATCCAATTGACTACCCATACCCTAGATTCAGCTGCTCAGGACTAAACCCATTTTAAATCAAAGGGGTTTTAGCTTTGTGGTCATCTGACCTTCAATTCACTATTCTTTGCACAATTGTTTATAGGACGATGGGTGCCACTTGGATGAATGTGTTCTACACAGTCCACCCAAAGTAAACTGTGAAATATCCCTTCGCCACTCCAGACAGGAACAACTGCATTGCCCAGGGCTCAACATCAAACAGTAAGGGTCCTTAGAGATTTAAGCGCAACAGCAGAATCAACACACGACTCTCATTAAGCCATAAACTCGGTACGCCTCGTTAAATCCAGGATGGATTTAAACACTGCCTTAAAGTAAACACTGCCTTAAAGATTAGGCGAGTTCCCTCTACATTCCATTGATAATGGATTTTTCATATTTAATTAAGACGGCTCTAGTACACTGAGCAATGCTACAGTCTGTGTCTCAGCGGCAAAGCGCTCTAATGTGCCAGTGAACCTTCGCTACAACCAAGCCAACAATTCAGGCTGTAACTGACACCCACGCAAAGCGTTCAGGCTTCCCACACATCACACATCTGAATTTTACACATACACAGGATTCAGAAAGAGAAAATAAGTACCCACACCACTTCACAGGCCAGCTCCACGTCCGCAACCATCATGGTCCAGATGACCGCTACTGTGCATGTCCAGAAGCACACTTCATAACCGAGACGGCGCGCAATAAGAACTGAAACTGCACGGAGCCTGAACTCTGTGCGGTCAGAGAATGACCGCATAAAAAGCACTCAGTGGAAAAGAAAGCCCCACCATTAAAACCTGCTCAATCCAAGGAAAAAGAGACAGATCTCAGCACAATCCTGTGAAGATATGGGTGGGGGGGCTCCTACCTGGCTGAGGTCAGGGGCCTCCGGTTCAACGCATGGAGCTGCTGTGGTCATCCTGCTCTAGGAGCGCACTGAGGCTCTGGTGCCTGGGTCCCCCCTTCTCCTGCTACCCCACCCGCCTCCCTCTATTCACAGGCAAATGCTACTCTAAATACCAGATGGGTGAACCCCAGTAACGGGGGCGGGGGATGGGTGTCGGTTGCCGGGACTACAAAGCCACTGGAGTGTGGAAAGTGGGGTGGGTGGGGGTGGGGGTGGCAGAGACAAAACTTGGCACATAAGCACTACCTGGATTGAAAGATTCCCCAAGAAAGCCCACAGCCAATGGGTCAGCCGGATTATGTCCCTACCTTGCTGCCCTACTGTTTGGGGTTATATGCTGTGTGGGTTTTTGACTTAAGTGGTGAAAAATGCCCAGTTACAACGTAGCATGTGTGTTCCTGAATATATCAGCGGTGTAATCTAATTAAATTAATTTCAAAGAATTCAAATACTCAAGGGATGCACAGGCAGCATGGGTAGGAAGGGGGTGGTTTACTTTCCCTTTGCCATTTTCACTGTATCATTGTTATTTGACCAGTGGTTATGCATTCAGATGCTAATATCCCTCAATACTTAATGGGGAGGGGTAAGTGTGGCTGATCCCCTTGAGGGTAGTGAGGGGTTCTCTGGGCTCTGTAAGGACGCTTGGTATCGATGTACGGATCAGGCCGCAGCAGGGCTCATTATAACACAGCTCGTATCAACGCTGCCTCAATCAGTTCTTCACCGGCACCCCGTCACCTCCCTCATATCCACTGAATATTTCAAGAAAGCTTTCTGAAAGACTCCACAGACATGGATTCAGGATTGCATTAAAGGTGCTTTTCTGGAGGCCAACAACCTAAAAAATATAATCTTGCAAAAAGCTAACTCAGCAGCCTAACATCTGATTATTATTATTTTGTTATTCCTCACATTCTCAAACACTTGGCACACTTACAGGCACACTAATACTCCAATCTTAACCTGATTATGACAATACTGATTATCGAAATGGTCATGTAAACTCTCTATCTGATTATCTTTATTGGTGCAAGGTCATGATCGGCATGCTGAAATCCTGATAAGACACCTGGATTTTCGCGGAGTCTTTTTTGGTGCACGTCTTACTCCGATTTCTTTTGGCTTTTGGAAAATGTGCATGTCAGGCAGAAGCAGAAGATTCTGGATGAAAACAGGCATGGCTGACGTGTACACCATTTCTGCTGAGCACATGAAGATTATGGAAAAAATCATGTAAACCAAATCATTGGAGTAATTGCATCCTCATTGCATATTTGTATCCATGTGTATTCAATAATCAAAATACTTGCATAAACTGGTTACTCCCAATAATCGGGCTATTGGTGTGCGTGTGAACGTAGCCACTGGTCATTTGTTGTACTCCCGAGTCCAGCACGCTTGCCTCTTTAGTGCTTAAAGTGCTGTGGTTTGGTTGGATGTGTGCAGGCGGTAAGAGGGGCCTACTCCCTCATGTCATATTCCTTTGTGGACACATCACCCGCGACTGGAATCATCTCGCTGATTCCCCAACACCCCAGCGGGCCATCTGCCACGGTAAGGAGGTCAGTGACAGCGCGCGTGACAGCGAGCGATGTCCAACCTCTACACGCCCCCCCGAAAACCCCCCACCCTCGCCCCTGGGGCGTATTACAGGATCAATGCAGGATCGACACAGCACCCACACTTTCTCACAAAGCCATGCTGCTCCTCTCTGCAATCTGTCTCAATTGATTTTTGATGTCTATAGCTGCAGGGTCTTCCATGTAGACATTGAAATAACATGTTCACTGCACAATTTGTGTCAGAGGTCTGCCATGAGTCTTTGTTCACAGTCCTGAACCAAGGGGAAAACCCCCTATAGTCTAGAACAGAGATTATATTCATGATTCTGGTTTATTAAGCCATAAAGCAAATGGTTTTTTATTGCCAATTACATCATTGTCATTTTATAACGGAGGAAATGGTGTCTACATACAGCCAATATTCCAAACACTCTTGGAGACTTTGGACAGAATTCAAAACACGTTATGAAGGAGCTGCTTCTAACTCTCGTACTCTTATACCATTCACCATTATCAACATATCACCATAAACACTCCTCTTATTGCCTGCATGAACATACTGGTATGGTTGCAATGCACTGAATTGCATGAACTGTATTCTACATTTGAACTGGGTTTCACTCTCATAAGTGATAAATTAACAAAAGGGATGGGTCGGGCCACCGCCCCTCCTGGGGTTTAAACAAATCGCATATGTGCATACACACACACACACACACACACTCACACACACACAAAACTCCCCATGAAACATTTTATAGACAAGCAGCGCAGACCACACACAACACAAGATAAGCAGTGGTCCACTGAGAGATGAACAGTTAAAAGGGGTTTCAGGTTTCAGGTGCTATATTCTGTGCACTTGCTTGCTTCAAGTTATTAGTTTGACTCTGAATGTGGTCTCCAGAACAAAGAGAACGCTTGAACGGATGTGAAAGAAAATGAGTTTTGATAGGAAGGGGGAGAGACGGCAGACTAAGGAAAAACTGTACTTGGCAAGCGATAATGAAACATCTGTTCGAACTGTGAGCATATATACCAAAATTATATTAAAATGCAAATTCATTTATTTGCTCTTTCGTTTATAAAAAAACAAAAAAAAAGGCAGCCCACGTCAGCAGTCTGTTTGGGTTACACCAGGTCAAAGACGCATTTCCCCCCCACGGGACAGGATCTCTGTTTACATTTTCACACTTACACACTATCGTTATCCTTAAAATGACACAGTATTTCTTAACCTGCTGATAAATTAACATTCAGCACTAAACAATACATGAAGGCAAACACACATTTGCAATAGTGCTTCTGTGCCATATCACATATATCAAGATTACACTACAGTTCAATACATGGCAGCAGATGGTAAAGACTTCAGAAAACTTCAGTTCAGGAAATGTAGGCACAGCACATTCGTGGTTGGGGTGGGTAAACCACGTGACAGTTGAGGAGGGAAATATAATTATGCTAATTTATAAAATCTGACACTGGTTAACCTCCCTCACAGCTGTCATAGACATCAACGTGTGAGACTAACTGCCAGGCAGGAGGACGTGACCACCATGTACAGCAGTTTTTGTGAAAGTCTAGACTTCACTGTGCAACTGAGGAAGCTAATCATTCAGCTGAATGAACTGAACAGAAGACTCATCAGCAGGAGTGATCTTGCAGAAATGACTGCATTACATTTTGAGAGGTTCAATACCAGCCTGTCTCTCAGAAGATTTTTTTTGTGTTGAATAATTTGGTGGTGGCATGATCCGTACCGAACCCAGACTGTGGGGTTCATCCATCCACCGCAGTGTGGTGTCTCAACCAAAAGAGCCACCCAGCATCCCTGTCTTCAAGAGGGAGCACGAGTTTGCTTCTGATGCGTATTTGCTAGCTGGTAGGCGAAGAACATAGGTAGGAATCGTAAGCACATCACTTCATTGCTAGCTTTTTAAGTTTACTGGTTGTAAATTGATCTAGCTCACATGTTGCTTCATTCAGTGCCTAGTTTGCTACAGACTCGTATCATAAACATGCATTACATTACATGGCTCAACATTAACAGTAGCCCTGGGCTACAAATCCATTGCAAATGAGCAGTTTTGGTTACTTTTCTTTGCTAACTGGTTGCTAGGTCAGGCTAACATTATCAGTTTCCATTACTTTTTAGTATGGTTGAAATTATCGAAAGTTAACTAGCTAGCTAGCTACCTTGGTTCCTAGCACTAGCTGCAACTTGCTTGAATGGGTGAAATGTTATAACTAATCTGGGTGAAGCCACACAACCTCTGACGAGAAGTTAATTTCACAGGCGATGGCAACACCTCCAATCATTTTCAATGAGAGGCAATTTGTCATGCCTGCAAGGCATGTTGGGATAGCTCGCAATGTGAGAGAAGCCGGCAAAAGCAACCAGAAGCGACATGGTGCTGGGGGAACTTTTGACCCCAGAGTGGGACAGCTTTGCGGCAGGATAACCAATCAGATTAAAGATCCGACATATAAGTAGTTCCCCATTTCAAATTTGATTTCACTATTCCATAGTTCTGTCACTGAAGATGCATTAATTATTGCTGTGCTGGGATTAACATAGTATATGATTGTATACATTTAACAAACACAATTTGTCAAAAATAGAAGACACCCACAAGCAACCAATCGTGGGAGGCGAGTGCAGTGCCAGTGATCTCAGTGAAGCCACACACTGCCTCCGACTAGTAGCAAATTTTTTGGGCAAAATTATTTTCTGATTTTCTTATGAAAAGTCAGTTGTTCCATCGCTGAGCTAGATCGATTTGCGCAGTTTTATGCCACACACAAACGCATTTTATTAGCTGGCTAGCTCTCTCTGCCTTCTCTGTCACACAACTACCTGAAATGCAATGAAAGATGGTGTGAAGGGGGATATTCCATTGCATTCGTAGCCAAACTTGACCAGCTCAGCTGATCGATTAGGGCAAATGAGATGTTTGTTACAAAGTAATTTGATCATTCTGAGAAGTTCTATTTCTAGGCCTTGACACATATACTTTTGGGCAAAATAATTAAAATTATTTATTTGCTGTAGATTTTACAAAGAAAATAAAATAAACATATTTTCACAGTCTGCATTTCATGTGAAAAGTAACAATTGTTAATGGAGTTTCCCTTTGGGGAAGTTTTATTTCACCTTCAAAAGTCAATATTGCGCTCACAGCGCAAACATACACGGCACAGGCATATTTCTGGGTGCTTCACGGCTTAGGCTGGCTGAAGGCGTTCTTTCCTGTCTCGTTAATATGCATGTCTATGGCGGGCACCCTGCTCGAACTGCAGCCTTTTGGAACTTGTTACCGACAGTTGAATGATCTCACTGGCACACATACAGCAGTGTCTTTATGCAGTGGGTTTTCTCTCCTGAAACAATGCCAGCCCTGCACACCGTACATTTTAATCCTTTTTAGTCACAGACTTCAACCGACAGTGAAAAGCACAGTCGCATGAACCACTCCATACCAGTCTGCAGCCCAATACAAAACAGATAAAATCCAATGGTCTAAAATACATGCTCTTGCATTTAAAAATGGAAGGAAATGGCATGTAAACAATCAGTACTGCAAGTAAATGCTATTGCATGATTTTCGGGAAGTGGAAATTTCCTCTTCTTCCCTTGGGTGACTACCATCTTTCCATGAATCTCTGCATCATGTCATTCATTCAACACTGTGGCCATCAGAGCCCAGTCAAGACAATGGCCACATAGAGTATCATCAGATTCTAATCAGAGGCTGTTCATTGTTATGGGTTTATAGTGAAGTCACACTAGAGTAACATTAGCTGCGCGAGAACTAAAAATTCCTTCATTTGAAAATAGCACCCACTTCAAATTAAACCAGACTTTTGGATTTGCCCAACAAGCACTGAAATTGCTGTGAGTTAATCAAAATCAAACAGAACTGCATATTTAATGAGATTCATCATCAAGCACCCGCACAAAACAGCTCTGTATCGTTATCGGCACTACAAACTCCCAATTAAACAGGAGCAACAACACCTTCATAAAACTAATTTGCACATTTCCACTTATTAATTCTAATCATGATGGTTTAGCCTGTCTCAAGAGGGGAAAAAACTAGAGCTGTCACAATTATCTGTTAACTCATGCAGTTAATTAGAAAACCTGTTTTTTATTTTTTTATTTTTTTAAAATTGTAATTAATAATAGATGTTACTTGTTGAGTAAATTTCCACAGCTAATTTCAGCCTCATGGTTGTAGACTGAGTATTCAGTTACACAGTCCATTGCAAGAAAATCCATTGCTCAATATGTAGAGGGTACAGGTTGGATCAAATTGATTTTATGATGACATTTATTAAATTTGCTTAAAGCCTTACATTCAAATGAATTATTTAATTTGACGCATTTACCAAATTCTTGAAATTGTTTGAATGACTACTGAATTTGTACATTTTGTATCAGTTTACAGCTGATTGGTGTAGCCTTGTGGATCACAGTACAAAGGTTTTTTTTATTTTTTATATTAGGGCCATTCAACCACAGCCTGTGCATTTCAGGAAGTGACTAATCGTTTTAGTCATTTAGTCATGTTTCAAAGTCCAAATCAAAACTGCGCTGTTCCATTGCTGCCAAATCCTCATATTTACTAAAACATATGTGCTCTGTATGCAGTCCAATGACCTCCTCTCCTCCTTACCGCAATTATCACACTGTTACCATTTCGTTTGCTGTGGCTACCACATTGCTGCTCATTTATCTTGCAATTTTTAAAAATCAAAATAATAAGAAATCATTTTACAGCCATGCAATCTTCCTCAAATCCCACTACAACACATTTTCTTCAGTCAACACTGCAGAACTACAAAGCATTTCATAGTCAGATCGTCAGCCATAATTATTCAGTGCCACTGTGCAATTATCACTCTACAACTCTCAGCACTACTTTTATCTGGCATGTAATTTAAGCCCACTTATGTTCTTCCAAAACAACACAATAGCAAACAATCTCTAATAAGCATTGAATGATTGTATTTCTTATTTTCTTTAATGCAGTTCTTGATCGGAAAAAAACAGACCGAAATGGCGCTTCACTACTTTTACCTTGTCAAAAAACTCATAGAGTTTGACGGTCTTGTCGATTTTGTCCTTGGTGTCCTCCACTCTCTGGGAGAAGTCATGGAGGTGCACCCAAAAGGAGCGCACCTTCACCTCGTACACCTGCAGCTGGGCCGAAGACACATCCTCCCACCTCTCCAGCCTCTTCAACAGGGCCTCTCCGCTCTTACAGTGCTCCTGTAACCAGGGGAAACGGTGAGTAACCATGGACACCAACACTTTGCCTCCCCCTCCAATTAAAATGGTAAACGCCTCAATACCGAAGCCTGCTATGCAGTTAGGCAAGACTATGGCCAGTTTATGCAGACTATGGATGGAATTTTTCGATAGCAACATTGGAAACAGTGTTGTTATGCTGTCTAACTGCTCACAGAAGAAAGGGACTTCCATTCAAGCTTACGTATGCGGCAGAGTAGAAATCTCTGAAGTGGGCTTGTTTATGGTGGAGCTCCTCCAGGGAATCCTCCAGCTCACTGAGGGTCTTCAGACGCCTCTCCCCCACCTCCTCGATCCAGCCTCTCACCTGACCGTGCACACAAGTCACTTCCTGTTAGTCTGAGGAACTATCACTGAGTCACCACACAGCATCCACCAGCGGCTCCTCTAATAATCACATAACTTTCTGTACGATACCCAAAATCTCTGAAGTGCTCTACACATAAGGCAATGGGAGAATGAGCAGTTACCCAGTAGCATATTTTAGAGCATATATACATAAGAAGTACAGGAAATATTTTCATAAAATCTTCTACTGCTGTGTCAGTGATAATATTTTCTGGTTTAACTCTTCAGTAATTGACCTGCAGTCAAGACACTTTCAGTCTACCTTATCACAACACTCTGAGGAAGACATTAGTCAACATGCATCAACATTTTAATTATTGCTCTGCATGATAAATTACATTATAATCATTTGGATGGTAGATCCTTTTTGTGGGAGTTACAGACCCCTTTTGTCATCATGTTTAGTACTTGGTGGCATATCCTTGAAGTCTGTGACCCATATAAATCACCAGGTGTTGAGTATCTTCTCTGGTGATGGTTTGCCAGGCCTGCAATGCAGTCATCTTCAGCTCCTTCTTATTTTGGAAGATATTTGCCTTGAGGTTTTTATTTTCAACATATGAAATGCATGATCAATTGGATTCAGATCAGGAGAATGACCATTCAGGAATTTTCCCGTTTTTGGCTTAAAAAACTCATTTGTTGCTTAAGTTGTATGTTTAAGATCATTTTCTTGCTGTAGGGAGAAGTTCTGTCCAATCAGTTTGGAGGCATCTGCTTCAACATGAGAAGATGAGAGGCTTCTGTACACTTCATTATTCATTCTGCTGCTGCTTTCAGTAGTCACATCATCAATGAAGACAAGTGAGCCAGTAGCTGTGGCAGCCATACATGCTCAAACCATTGCGTGCTATTTTGTGCAGTTTGCTTCGGACTCCATGCTTTCCTCTAGGCATCACTGATACAAGCGAATCTTGGTCTCATCTTTCCACAAGACCTTTTTTCCAGAATGCAGCAGGCTCTTTTGGGTACTTCATGAAAGAGACCATACTGTTTAGTGGTTTGGATCTTGCAAAACTAACTCTGTAGTTAGTTTGTGAAGTCTTCTATGAACAGTAGTCACTGACACATCTGTGCATGAGTTCTGAAGATTGTTTCTTATGACCCAACACAATCATCCACCCTGAAGTCAACTGAACATCCGTTTCACTTGCCGAAGACAAGACTGCAGGAAAAATGCCCCAGAAACAAACAGAAACTGAAAATGACTACAGGTCTGGCAGAGCATCACAGTGAAGATACCCAGCGTCTGGTGATGTCTACGGGTGGCAGACTTCAGGCAGTCATTGAATGCAAAGGATTTGTAACCAAGTACTAAATTTGATGACTTTATTACAGATTATGTTAATCTGTCCAATTACTTTTGCTCCTCAAAAATTATGGGACTGTGTGTAAAAAAGGGCTGTGTACAGGTCCCCCAATATGGATGTAAATACTATAAAAATAAAGCTGACAGTCTTCACTTTAACATTATATTCATTGTATAATTTCAAATCCAATACCCTGGAGTACAGAGCCAAAACAACAAAAACTGTGACACAACTTTTTAATTTAACTGTACACACACAAATATATTCAATGATACACACATTTTATGTCTGGCTCATTTCTAACTTTGAACATTTGAGTATGGCTTGTCATAAGACATTTTCATGAATCCATTCCACTGTTTTTCTCATAGTTTCCACCAGTAAAGACAATATAGCCACAATCTCTCAAAAAATCAGCTTGTCTGATAAACTTTACCATGAAACATTTGTTCTATAACCGCAGTAAAAGTGTGCGTGTAGAGTGTTATGTACGTACGAGTGGCCCTCACCTCAGTGAAGCCTTCCTCCAGGGTTTTGAACTCCATGATAAACTCCAGCTCCTGGGTGCACCTGTTGGAGAGCATCACCAAGGTGTGCACCAGCTCGTCCACCTGGTTGTACAGCTGGCTGACTGTCTCGATGGCATCTCTGAAACGACACCGGTCAAAAACACGGCTTCAGCCTTCCCCATCCAAAAAACAAACAAAAAACGCCTTTGTTTTGCCCTTCACCGCGACAGTGCTGCCGGGAAGAGGACTGTCATTGTCTCTATTGTACCGAATTCATATCTGTAGCTCATCTTATTTCTTTTATTCGTATGACTGAAACAGAAAAACTCCCTTTGAAAGCTCCGGGTCACTGTTGATCCTTTGTAAGAAAGAATTTGTTTTAAAATAAAGATTCTATGAACAGTGTAATGTAGTAACTGCTGAGAGTAATTTCTTTGGCTGAACCTGGTAGGATCCGATGTGATCTGAAGAAGGCACTCACCAGGGCTGCCTGGGTGGGAGGTTCGCAGTTGGTGTGAAGTTAGCGAGTTGTGTGCGTGCGTGTCTGTGTGTCTGTGTGTGTATGAAGCTTCTGTGTAGCAGAGAGAGGCAGTTCTCTGTCCCTGACCTTCTCAACCCTCATTCAGTCACATGGGGCAGCTGCACACACACTGGCCCACTGTAAGCGTGTGTGCATGTGTGTGTGTGTATGTGTGTGAGCGTGTGAGTGTAGGTATACAGTATGTGCGTGCATACATGTGTGCCCCTGGGCGTGCACATTTACGTACGCGTATGTGCGCATGCATGAGTGTGTGTGGGTGTGCATGTGTGTCTGTGAGTAGGAGTCCGTGTTTCAGCGTGTGCTTCTGTATGTGTGTGCACATAATAGATTTTCTCAATCTAAGACTGTGTTTAACTTCCTGAGGAAATATTTGCCCAGCACTGAAGAGCAGAATGACAGAGCACATTGTAAGGGATGCCTGGTGATGCTGGTTTAAAGAAAAGAGAAAACATGACATCACTGCTTGAGCTGTTCAGTCATACAGTACTACACATTGTACTTTGTTTAATATATTCCTCTGTCTCATCACACTTGGACTCTCAGAGAATCTCACCAGTTCGGCAAGGAAAAGATTTGGGACAGGATTCAATGAACTTTTGTCCTTAAATTGAAAATAAATTGCCAAAATTTAATCTGTGTTTGTGAAGAAAAATTACATTTATATTTTGTTTTCAAATCAAAGTTAGGGACAAATTGGCAAACTCCAAAACTCCAAAAGTTCTAATAAAAAGTTTTGCAATGATGACACAGAATAACCTATGTGAAATTACATATAGAATTTTATAACCACAGATTTTGAGATAACCAGAACAGTTTTGGTAAATAATTCTGATCCATAACCAAACACTTGTAAACTAGAGAGCCATGCCCCCTGCTGACAGAAAATTACACATGACAGCACACACACACACATACACACACGCTAACACCCAAATACAAATTTAAAAACAAACTCGTAAAAAATTGTATTATTAATACAACCAAAAAACCATCTAAATTAGCCTTTATTAAATTTCCATCACAGCACTGTCAGTAATAATATGCCACCCTAGTGACAGCGAATGATTTTCAGGGAACAGCACCCCACTGACGCCTGGGAGTTCCTGCTTGATTGTTATGCAAACCGCTGTGCGCAGACAGGGCCGTCCTTTCAATCACAGGCCTTTGTCATCAGCTCCGGCTGCAGAAGGGCACTGCATGATATCAGGGAATATTGAGTCCCCTTTGCTCCGGTTACACTGGAACGGGCAGCACAGATTCGAATGCAATTACGGGTAATCGGTGCTAACAAGGTAATGAGCCTTTTCCTCAGAGGACAGTCCTTATTTGACTGATTGTTTAATGTTTTCATTGAACTCTATTTTCCGATGAAGACCTCAAGGCCTCAATCTTCCCATTTCATAGCTGACGGTCATGAGTGCTGTGAATTTGTGCCTCAACCCACTGGATTATATAACTATGTGAAATGTCAGACAAAAATTTATCAGCCATTAAAGAGCATAGGGGGAATAATTCTGTAAAAAAGTGTCAAAAAATTAATTGAATCCCATTAGCAATGACGATTGATATTGCTTACAGTAGGCTGCATCATTCTAATAACAAATATTTCTGAAATCCCTTTTAGTATTTAGACATACTAATTTTGGTATAATGTAACGTATTGGTGGATATGCGGATGACGTGTAGCCCGGCAAAGTCAAATTAGACACATCAAATACTCAATGTATAATTATACACAATGTTCAACAAGCCATTTTAGACGCCCCACGTGTTAGGGAAACAGGGAGTGATTCGTGGGAGGAGGCTCAATATCAACGATGAAAGACAAATGACTACTTCACATGCCTCTGCAGAAAACTTCTCTATAGCTTGAAAAAAAGAGGACCAACCTTGATATTCCTAGACGGAGAAAAATGTTGCACTCACACAACAGGTACAAATCACAGCACAGCATTTTCCAAACTGATGTGGTTCTAATTGCCAATTGAAGTCAAAGTGCTTATTAGATGGTTGTGCTCTATGATATTTGAAAATAACACACATCTGAATTGAGCATAGGTAAAACAGAGAGAATATGGTTAGATGAACTTCAATCTATAAATTAACTCTCTTTCACATAAATCATAAATTATGAGGCCAGTATAAAAGGCTAGCGCCATTGCTTTCCAATACACTGCTTTCTCAAGTTTTCTGTGGTGTATTATATTCCTTTTCCAATGAAAAAATGTGTCAATTCTTCAGGCATAACAGTCATTTCTCAAGCTTGGCAGAACAACACACACTATAGCTGTGGAATAAGCACTGTCATCAACGCTGTTGAGAGGACAGGCAGCGGCACGCTCGCCCAAGGGACGTAATACTGGAAAATCAACCTCATGAAACAATATCTCTTCATTTCCTGACTCTACAAAGGCAAATGGCAAACCTTCTGACAGGGGGGAAATGCCAGCAACGTTGCTTCTATTCCAAGACCAACACCGAGCAGGAATGACGTGTTCCCCGTTAAACCCACGGGAGAGCTCAGTGGTTCACAATAGGAGCACAGGGGCTTGTTAGCCCATTTCAAAAGAGGAGGAGACACCCTTCTTCACCTTTCACTTTTAATGCATCACAAAGTGGACTCAAAAAAAGAGGACAGTAACTCGAGCGTTGATTTCCCTCAGGCGTCAGTCGAACGGCTCATTCAGGAAGCCGCGATAATCCCCTCCGCCTCTCGGCCCGTAAGCTTCGCCGCGACACGGACTCCGCCGACGTGAGAAACCGAGACGTTTTAATCAAGAAAGGCTCGATCAGGAAAAAGAGAGAGCCAAAGAAAAGATTTATCAGAGCGGAGCTGGGAAAGAGACTTGCTCACTGCTAAAGAATGGGGCTGCCAAATATACACTTATCCCCAATAGACTGGTGTTTGATAGGGCAAATTCTTGGTGCAACACAGGCGTGGACAATGGGGTTAAAAGGAAAGGCTAAGAGTGAGGGAACTGAAACAAATAAACAACATGAAATCCATTCTACTCAAAACTATTTAAAACATGTAGTGTGGCATGTGCTGACAGAATAAATACAAATTAAATTTTATAAGCTTTAACTAGCCAAGCATCCAGAGGACTGCTAGCAGCCAATGAATTCTGTGAAATAAATAAATACATAAATAATGATAATAATTATACACCCAGGATCTACAATGAACTGGTTCCAAAGGTTAGGGCAAAAACATTTACTTAAAGACTTAAACACAATATCCAGCAAGTCTGCAAACAGACAACAACAACATAGCAACCTTATAGTAATTCCCAGTGCTAATTTCATACTAGTTCCAGGCCCAGACAACGGTGAGAAAATGTGAAAGGTTGTTTTGATGAGAAGCAGAGCCACGGAGGGATGAATGCGGACTGGCAGACGTGGCATCTGACAGCTGCCTGTGAGAACGCCGAAGAGGATAAGACTGTATAAACAGCGAGAGAGCCGGGCCCGTGACGAGGACTTCAAAGCTTTGACCTCGGACATCTTTCACCTCAGCCCCGTACGCAAACAGCTCTATTATTGTGTTTATAGATTCAAAATCTCTTTCAGGGCCATTAATAGAAAAAAAAAAAACATATTGCAATTTACAACTGCATGAGTAAATGGGACACCGCATTTTACAGCCAGAATAAGTTTAATGTGACAAGTTTTTGACGCATCACAGGGTCAACATTAACAAGACCTGTCTCACCGATGACCACTGGCAACAGCAGCCTGGACAAAGCTGTTCTGAGTGAGACAGTACGAAGGACTAAAAGAGATACATTCTCCTCTCGGCTCTCGCTGGATGAACACACTCATGGTTACACACAGCTGCAAAGGTCTGCCTTAGAGTAATGGAAGCACTGCTGATTTAACACCATCTTTGTAAAGCAGAAGCCACACACTATTTGTCAAATTTCACTATTTATCTTGCCATCTTCATAAAACCAAAAAAAAAACTTATTTTGCAGCTTATTGTGCACACATTCAACACCAAAGAGAACTTAGGGTAGGGGTCATAAGCTGGTAGATTTAAAGTCTGTGAGTGCAGTGAATCACGGCATTTACCAAAAGAGTAACTGTGAGAAAAAAACATGAAGGCAACAGGAGCTGATCTTGTAACCTAAAGGTCACTGGTTCGATTCCGGGGTGAGACACTGCTGTTGTACCCTTGAGCAAGGTACTTAACCTGCATTGCTTCAGTATATATCCAGCTGTATAAAAGTCACTCTGGATAAGAGTGTCTGCTAAATGCCTGTAATGTAACAGTAACTGTGCAAAAAGAAGTGCTTACACTGTCCTGTACTGCAGCATAGTCAGTGAACTTTACAGCAAATCTAGTATTAAATTAGGTTTGTGAATTTGTTGAAGTGATAAAATAATTACTGGAAGAAACAGAACATTTTGCCTAAATGTCCAGCTCTATAATACAGATGTAGCTAAACTGGGGACCAAGGATTCCAGGGGTATGAAAAGAAGCCTGAGGGGGTCCACAAAAAATGCAAAAAATATATATTTTTTATAATTATATATTTAACACATTATATGTATTCCACTTTCCAATAAAAGAAACCTAGCTTTAAAAAGTTTAAGGCCTTGGTTATATTAGGATCCTTGTAATTTATAACATATTTTTATTGTGCTGATCCATAGTATATGAAATCCTGTTTCTAAGCATGCTTCCATGCGTGAGTGTGTTAAGCAGAAAAGGCCTTGATACTTGTACAGCATGGTACTTAAAGGTCTCCTCCATGAGCTATTTCATTGAGATGGAGGTCCTCTGCCTGAGGGTGCTCATTTTAGGGAAACCGTGTCATAACGCATACCCGTGAGAGCCAGGGAAAGAGATGATGGTACCTGTAGTCCTCGGTGAGGCTGATGCTGGACTCCTCCCTCCGGAGGCGGGACAGGGTGGCCCCTCCCTGCAGCTGCAGACGCACCAGCCGGCTGTCCTCCAGCACGCTGCGCATCAGGGTCCGGTACCGGCACAGCAGCTCGTGGGCCTCCTGCAGAGACGAACATTGCAATACATTACATTCATTCAGCAGACGCTTTTATCCAAAGTGACGTACAAAAGTGCATATCAAGGTCATTGGGACAACCACAAAACACAGGTTCGATAAGGCACAATACTCATTTTGTAACAGTTATTCATAGCCAAAGCAGGGTTGCGGGTCACCGCAGTGGCCCCGGGCACTCGCGGCAGGAAGGGGGAATCGTGCTGGTTTCCCCCAGGGCAACACAAACAATCCGTCACTCCTCAGGTGCACGCGCAATGTCAGAGCGTTACCAAACACAAGGCCTGGCCGTGGGTCCGGCTTATACTTTCCCTACTTCCTTCAGTTTCCCTGATTACAGAGTACTTAAAAGTAAATAAAACGATACAATGTTGCGAGCAAATACAACGGCAGGTTTCTTAAGAATGAGCGAGGCAACATTTACCATAGATTAAAAACACACACACACACACACAAAAAAAACAATAACTCAGTCAGCCAAAAAAAAAAAAAAAAAACTCACAAAGCCACTGAACCAGAAACGTGAGCACGAATCAAGGCTTTGTCTAGCTTTAATTCATTTTAATCTAAGATTCATTTCCATTTAAAAACACAACAGCAGCACATCTAGGATAAAAAATATATATAATTTAATTTACAGTCATCACATTTATGTAGTGTAGACAATTCTGAGGTTTATATACAGCCACAGGGAAATTACTTTAATTACGTGTTTGGATCCCTTGTTAAGAGTCCCACTTGAATGCTTCAGGGTAACATCGTAATACAAAAGCACCGAGAACGCAAAAACACAGAAAGGCTGTAGAAGCTAGACTTTTAGGATACGTAGCTGACTGAAAACTCTTTCCAGGGGCAGGTTGCTAAGAGTAATATGTAGGTTGCCTGCAGAAAGCCCTGGTTGTCAAATACCTTGATCCATGAGGGCCCCTTAATCCCGAGGAGGTAGCCTCAGGCGCTCATGAAGGAGGGAGGGCCCGAGAGCCTGGACTAGCCTTCAAACAGAGCCGCCCACTCCCTGTCGGTGCTAAACACGCCCTCAAGGCGTAAAGACTCCTGTCCAGCCCGTTTACCACACCGACAGAAATCAATACCTAATAAACGAGCCGCTCGCTCGCCCAAACACCGAAATTACCGAGGAGGCTTCTAAAAAAGACTTTTTAGAAAGCAAAGCTCCTGTCAATTACCAGCTCCCTGTGGACTCTCAGTCCTCTGTGACCATTGTGACCCACAGTGACAATGAAAGGTCACCTACAAAAGTAAAATTCAGAGATGGCTTGAACCAACACTAAACTGAAGGAAGGTGTTTAATGTTTTTTTTTTTTTTTTACCTCTTAATACACACAATAATGTCTGCCTCTGACTGTATTCTGAGACAGAGACAGCACAGCCAACCTATCCAGTGCTGCTTTGCTTTGATCGCCAAACAGAACATTCCAGCATGTCCTCATCATGAGATTTGCTTAATTAAGAGATGGCTGCCATCTAGAATGTAACAGATACCAGTGCCACAGTGATACGTCTGGGTAAATATATCTCGGGCACTGCTGAAACAGATTAGTCCTTAAACTCAATGCCCTCCAACACATACCGCTCATACCATTAATAATAACAATGGCTTGCATTTATATAGGGGTTTTTTCACACTCAATTTGCTTTACAGTGATGAGAGGAAAACTCTCCTCAGACACCACCAATGTGTAGCACCCACCTGGACATTTTGTACCAGAATGCTCACCACACCTCAGCTGAGAAGGAACAATTTTAACCAATAAAACAGGGGGATGATTAGGTGGCAGGTTGAGAGAGCCAGATTGGGAATTTAGCCAGGACAACAGGGAACCCACTACTCTTTGCGATAAGTGTTGTGGGAGCTTCAATGACCAGAGTGAGGCAGGACCTCGGTTTAACATCTCATCAGAAAGACGAGGGACTCCTACAGCAAAGTGTCCTGACCAAACTATGGACCGCAGAATTATCGGACTAAAGAAAGGTTCATTCTTCTGCTGTGCCTGTAAATTTAGGAAAATAAAAGAACAAAAGAGTTTGCATCACTGCAGGACTGAAATGGAATTTGCAAGTTAATTCCATTTCAATTCCTGAAACAGAAGTGGAACTGAAAACAATATGTAGTTGTGTCAGGAAGCTATTCTCCACAGGAAATGGAATACCGTGCATTGATAGAAAATTGCACGGTAATACCATATGTAGAGGTAAAAGGGAATGTCAAGCAGATGCTTTGTCCATCCATGGATCAATCGCCAACCTCATTGAAAGTCCTCATTATGATTGTATGCAAGAACAAATTTAAGATTAAAATAAGGGTACAAGAGCAGTGTGGTGTGAACAGTAGTATGAAAGCAGTGTAGTGTGAACAGTAATATAAAATCCATCTGAAGTGAACTGTAAAATAAGAGTAGTGAGAAGTGAAGAGTAGTATAACAGTAGTGTGTGGTGTAGCATAACAGTAGCATAAAATCAGTAGAGGATGAACAGTGTTATAAAACAAGTGAACATTGGATAGTAGCCTAGAAGCAGAGTGGAGTGAAGAGTAGTGTAAAATCAGTGTGACGTGAAAGAGCCCCTTATCCCAAACTCTATGCTTCAGCAGTTACCTCAGCCGTAGTGGGCAGTGGGGTGGTCTCCAGGCTGGAGATGGTGCCCTTGAGGAGGGAGACAGCATCCTGACAGCTATTAGTCAACTGCTCCACTCTCTGTGTGACAAGCAGTAAAAAATATCAATGAAAGTCATTCATGGAATAAACTTTATCATTCAAACATAACGGAAGCTTGTTCTTCAAAGCTATGCAATGAAGTATGAATGAAGTAAAAAATACCAACTGAATTGTCACTTCTGCAGTTAATAGTACTGCTGCAGAACAGCACATTAACATCCATTTTATATCTAAGTAACCATTCTGATGATGATGATGATGAAAGTATCTCACCATTCTGAAGTTAATCCAGCTGCCATGGGAAAAGGGGAAGGTGCCATCAAACTCAGTAGGCAATTGGCTGATGTCCACATGTTTATGGAGAGACTTGAGGGAGGTGAGGATCTCAAACTGCAGGGCAGAAAAAGGGGCAGAGCAAACATGGCTGAAACAGAACACCTTCCCTCCAACCGCACACAATTTGCCAATGAAAACAATGCTGAATGAAGAAATAAAAACAGAATAAGAGTCCAAATAAAATGTATTCACACTGGCAAAATGCTGTTGAACAGCATGCAAGCAATTCTAAATAAAAAGGGATTTTAATTTGGAGCCTTGTGCACCTCTGGGAGGTGCTGGGCTAGCATGAGAATCAAGCCAAGTTGGAAGCATACTTCAGCGCATGTTTGTCAGCTTGAAGAGATGTCAATGCTCTACATAGATACTTGGGTTTTAAAATAACTTCCTATCTCTTACATTGAGTGGACACACACAAAAGAATTTGGGCCACCGCAAGTTCAGTGTGAAGCAAGCTGTTCATGTTGCCCTTGAAAATTGGTTTCACTTCTATATTTTACACACAAGCTAGGGTTCTGACATAAATATGTCAGTACAAAATTCAGAGAGCTGATTTGCTGTGTCTTGGTGTTACTCAGACTTAGTATTAAAATGTCCAGTAACAAGCTATGTATCATGTGAAAAGATGCTTGGAACCTAAATGAGTGGGAAGTTAAGCTACTTGGGGCTAAGTCCAGGCAACTGTGTCAAAGCCAAGGCAACTGATCCTAATTCTGCAAGAGCAGGAATTTTCCAGTAATAATAATTCTGCAGCACGATGTACAAGCATAATTGCTTTATGATGGGTGGGATACTGTAACAAATTCTGGTATTTATTATTTTTTAAAAGCTATTGTTTGTTCCTAATTTCCCCAAAGAGGCATATCAATTCCTGAATTAGGAACAGATAATCGTAGTAATGCAACTACAGTATGTAATGTGCACTATGTGTTAGATGGTATTGTGCTCCAAACCAGTTTCAGTTTGTCCTCATTAACCAGTAAATATGCGTTCCCAGTACAGATATAAAAAACGTCCCTTAAAAAAACTGCTATAAGAATGAAAATTCAGGATTTGCCTAATACGCTAGCTGCTGCTGATACAGTGAACAGTATTCACCAAAGCAATTTAATTATGTTATTTGCATCCTTAGATAGGGCAGAAGGTATAAGAGAAAAATTAAAGAAATTGCATTGTGGGATACCTGCATAGTGGAAGGTTTCTCCATTTGGAAGGTGAGGTCCCTGTCAGCCAACAGCAGGATGGTGTGAATACATTCTGGCACAGCATCCTGTTGGAGGAAGAATAAGTCTTTCTTAAAATTTCTTTAGACATTTTTTTTTAAATAGCTTTTAAAAAAAATAAATAAATAAAAATAAAAAAAACAAATGCACTATAAACGAGCCTTTGCAGGAGTTTGTTTATAATATTGCAATCTATTTTTATAGCTGTTTGACCCAGATTCTCATAAGAAACAAAGAAAGTTGATATTCTGTGGAGCATCTTTGGCTATTTCTAGAACTGAGTGAGACAGGACGGCTGTGAGCTGATATATCTTCTATCTGTGGTGGAGTATTACAGCTCCAGTTCACCAGGGGTAATTGGTGCACATGGCTGCGCGTTCTCTTTCCAACAGGCCACTGCAGGTTTATTAGGGTTCTACAGGCCTACAGGAACCTGTTACAATAGGCTACCCTCCTCTACTGAGCAGTGTGAGCAGTGGCACTATATAGGACACAGCCTTTCCAGGTTTTGTTTTCAAGCTTATTTCCTCTGAGGAGAATGTTCACGTTGCTATAGTCAGGTACACAACCATTAGCTCAGCTTATTTCTGGGGGAGTGAATGTTTAGGTAGTCTAGACTAAATGTTTACAGGAGCACACTTAGAGAGGAACACAGGAACAAAACACAGGAGGAAATACATTTGGAAACAGAAAATAAGAAAAAGGCAGAAGAAAGGATGGTGTTCAAACGAACCACAATATGCCTTTAATGGCTGAGTAGGTACGTAAACAATCTTCAAGTTCAGGCCTTTGAGTGATTAAAACCTTCAGAACTAGGAATGGCTAGGTTAAGTATGGAAGTGGTCAGGGACTACTGTGGAAGGGACTAGCTGATCTCGTCAAGCTACACTGCGCATTTCAATCTTTCCAATGGACAATGCTTTAAAAGATATATTCGCCACAGTAAGTATGGTCGTAAGGCAAAATAAATGAGCAGCTGCAATAATAAACCTAAAAAAATCACCGGCATTGTCATTAAGATTATAAGAGCTGCAAATAATAATGGGATCGTAGTCAGGCTAAGAGCAGGTTGCGGCAGTCATGCTTGTGCTCGTCCTTGCAGAGGAATTTGATATGGGACAATGAGTCGCGGAAGAAAAACAAACAGTACAGAAGGCCTGTCCCAACTGAGTCTCCCTCACGGTCTAAACATGTGCCAAACCAAGACAGATGGCCAGCTTTAACAAGAGACCAAACTTACAGTCACAAGCCAGTGCTCTTGGCATGAGAATTCTATTTCATAATTCAAAATGGCACAGGTTTGTCAAGACTGAGGCCAGTTAGTTCTGCGATTATTTTATTTATTTATTTATTTTAACTGGCATTGCAATAATATTCTCACAATAACACAGCTGCACTTTGCAGGAACCACCATAACAATCAAAATGCATTTGGTCTTCTTCAAAGAACGAAAAATGCGCTAGAAAATTAAAAATAACAAATGTTACTTAAGCGCAATTTGAAACCAGGTCTGAAGTAATTTGACTTTCTGTTAAATTATTTTCGGATTTACTGACCATATTCTGATCTCCCTGACAGGAGTTAACATAAATATGAAAGTAGAGACTTTTCATTTTTTTGAAAGTTTACGTAAGAACCTCTCATTCATTTATGAGGGGACAAAATTTATTGAATGCAACAGGAATGGAGTGAGACAGCGGAATATTATTTTCATGGAATCATATACAACTTTTCCATAACATTTTCCGTACTTCTTCCATACAACTTTACCCATAACATATGATTAATGATATACTTCAGTTATAAATAAATTAATACAGGGGGCTCCAAATGAATAATGCATGTAATAGCCTTCATTAAAGAATGATAAACAGGTGACTTCACTAAAGAACTGTAAGCATGCAAGTACTAGGAACTAGGAATAAATTACAAATGGTAAATCTTAATACTGCCAACACTGCACAGTAGGTATGCGGCACTGCACATACTGGCTGTACTGTATTTACTTCCACAGCACATGCTACAGTATTGCCCTGTGCAGCTTTTGTACAGCAGCGATTTAACTTATTTTGATAATGCAAAAATACTGCCTACATGCATTTCTTCTGTTAATTCATACGGTACTGCATTATGCTTTCAGAGATTCTTGTCTCTGGACTGACACACATCCACCCAGAAAAGAGCCACGGTATAAAACACAGGTGTTGGGAGTATGCATTGTGTGTGTGCGGTGATATCATAGGGTGTATTTTTTTTTATTTTTTTAAACTTGGCAGCAGTAGGTATGTGATTCATTATTCCCTAAGGTTTAATTTCAGTCCTGCCGCCCCTCCCCCAACCTACCACACACCCACACATACACACACACACACATACGCACACGCACATGCAAACACACACGCACGCACACACACACACGCACCTGACTCACATGCCTAAATCAGGTTGTCACTGAACCCATGAGTCACCCAACAGTACCAGTTGTGTCATGTTTCTTCATTTTATGAACCATTGAAAGAGGGTTGGAGTTTGTCATTATTTCAGAGAGAGCAAACCCAACTGCTTCTTCTCAATAATTGAAACAACAAATCGTTTTTCCATTAGGCACAATGAACATCTGTAAACTACATGTAAAAGGAGACTAAATCTGACCAGAAAACCTTTATCAAATCAATAATGAGTATTAAATATTTTAGACAACACAGATAATAGACTGAAGCAAAACTAAGTACTCCGTATTGCACAATAGGCCACTTCTTCCGTATAAAAAATGTATCGGCACAGGGTTACACTGTCAGGTCAAGGACTCAATAAGAGATAGTAGCTTAAGCAGTTGTCCATACAATAGAACCAGAGGCTATTCCACTGAGCGGAGTATTTGACTGCATTCATTAAAAGGGGGTGCTATGCTGCAAATGATTTCAATGGTATCGCTGACCTGAAACAGAGTCAAGGTCACTTTTCAGCACAATAAATGCTAATTCTCAAACCGAAAAATAAAAATTCAGTATTGTCAAGTTTCCACAAATAAAGGGGCTATCTGTGATGTCCGAACATCTGCAACGAAAGTTTCTGAGCTTGAACAAAATAAAACCATCAGGATTTGAATTTTCTTTTTTTTACAAATTTAAATATAAGCGCCTTTGATTCCATATCCTATTTTCACTGCCAATCCTGTTTAGTATTATAAATAAAAAGGTTGACACACAAACGTAAATAGCACACACTCTAATTGGAATTTAGTTTGTGACCTAGATTCACAAATGGTTTGACATTATAAATGATTGGAATGGGACCATAAAGTAAACACAGCAGTCAGTTGGCGTTCTCCACCAATCCTAAAAAGCAGGTTCAACGTTTTTGTCACAGCATTTAATTTGCTAAATAGGTGTGGCGCATGTGCTGTCCCTCAGCGAGTGATTTATATCAGTCTGTGAGCCGCTGAGAGAAGTCGTGGGGAATGAACAAATAGACACAACAAGGCAAGCCGTTAATTCCCTGTGCTGAGCCCCATTCATCAAGGTGCTGCGTTAGCCACCAGGACTGCCCCTTAATAAAGCACAGCCCAGTCTCATTGTTCACCTCAGGCTGGCTGTGACCAGCTAAGGTCAAATTCAGTTTGTTCACAGCGAGCACAAATCATTCACAAAGCCTGTTTAATATATGCGCTGCATTCATCAATTCATCAGTCAAGGCTGTTGGGGGGGGGGGGGGGGCTGGGGAGTACCTTGTGTTTTTCATCCAAAGAAAGCAATCAGAAATTATATATAGTTGTTCTTATGGAAAAAATGCCTCTCACTCTACAGGTGCTTCATTCATGAAAGTTTACTACACATTAAGGCCTATGCCAAACTACACACTATTTTCAGGTCCAGTGGCTGAATTGCATTGCTCATAGCAGCAAATATCCTCAGAAAACTAGAGCTCTGCAATGGCTTGGCTTCAGTCAGGCAGGTATTGCGTCTGTGCATGACTGGCTTACCTGTATGATACTAAAGGCTTTGAAAAGAGCAGGAACAGGGGAGCATCTACGCCCGTCCACCAAAATGGTAAAACCCAGGGAGCGGACCTCCTTCCTGTGGTACACAGGAAATGAAGTCACTGGTTTATAGCTTAAATGTGGACACAGAGCCACCCAAACAACAAGGCTTCTCTGAAACACAGCCAGATTCATTACCTGAGTATGGCGTAGAAGTAGACCAGAATCCGTACCAGCTCGCTGGTGTTGCAGCTTGGATTTAACCAAATTGTGTTTCTAGTAGTCACGGTAACCAGGGCACGCCCACATTTGTCTCTTGTTCCTATTAGGGAGATGAAAGAGGTAGAGCGAAACCTTCAGCAAAGCTGATAATTACAAAAAGTGATATTTACATTCAGATTTGGCTGCTGATTTTTCTTTTTACATGACCATAACTGCTTGCATTAACGAAGACAAAAAAACAAAGACTTGCATTCACTTGTAAGTTAAAGGCAAATACGGTGCCAATGTGCCCCCTGTTTTGCCACTTGTACCTTGCAGATTCCTGATGTACAGACGCACTCTACTCACCAGGTAGAGAGAGCACACCAGAGGCCAGCACCTCTGTGTTGATTCCGTTGGGGTCAGTGAGCAGAGGCTGGGGCTTTGAAGATGCTGGCAGGAGACAGAGAGAGTCCTGCTGCTTCTCCGTCACAAGACCCTGCTCAATGCCGGCCCCGCCAGCCTGCCGTCCCGGGGAGAGGGACTGGTGGCCTGGCACTGGGCTCTCCCCCGCCCCCTGGCCAAGCCCTGCAGGGCAGAGACACACAGGAGGTCACTTTCACACACACGCACATGCACACTCACATGCCCACACACACACATACACACGTGTGCGCACGGACACACACGCACACACCCAAACACACATGCGTACACACACACATACTCTCACACGCACACTCACGCATGCATGCACACACAAACACACACAGCCATTGATAATTCACTGATACAGTGGACGAACAATAAATAAAAAGATGTAAAGATATGAATCCATAAACATCAATTATAATGATTAAACCTGGATTACAGAAAGCATCAAAGTTTCAACATAAGTAGATTTGACTTTCTATAACAACAATAAGCAGCAGGGATATTTTCCACTCAAAGAAAGAAAGAGTCATTCGTCATAATGCTGGGGATTATTTCTCCGCCGCCAGCTCATTGGTCGGGCTTCTGAACGTGTTCTAAACCATTCCGCAACCGCCGAGGCACACGAGACGCACGTGAGACGTGGGGGAAAAAGAAATCCAGAGAACATTCTGGAAGTAAATCCCCGCTAACTCCCAGCGCCGTCTGCGGTAGGCCGCGAAGGCCCCCCGTACCAGCGCCTGCCGCCGGCAGGCTTCGGAGCGCGCGGCTCCGGCGGGCTAATCCGGCGCATTCCTAGCGGCGCTCGCCAAAACCGTGGGACAGAATCGTCTCGCGGAGCCTGCCGGCGGGCCGCGTTCGGAGGCATGTGCCGCGGAGGAGTCCGCGGGCAAAACGTGCGCTCCGAACTCGCAGAGGGCGATAAAACATCGCCGCAGACGTTCTCACGAGGCCGTAAAAAAGCTGCGCGGGATCGAAAGCAGGTGGGACGAGGAATTCCAAAAGCTGCGCCGCTGCTGTAAAAGCAGCTGACAAGTGTACGGGAGAGGAGATAAAGGAATAGGAGTAAATCAGCGGGGCGTAATTTGACAGGGAAAGCCGTATTTCACACCAGAATCTCCGCGGGGACGCCCAGAGCATTCGTCAGCAGGAGCTATCTGGAATGCTATTTCCTGCAGATAACGCACTACGCGATCAAAAAAAGGAACATGCGAAACAATTTGCTTCACAGCTGATCTCAAATCCCTCCGCTAATATCCTCTTCCCTCTGTGTAACTGTGCGGGAACAGAAATGGTGACAGCAGGGCCTGATTTTCAGCCACTGGGTTTCCACTGTAGGGTGGATTTATACTTCTGTTTCCCTCAGCCAGAAGCCATATAGCACAGCACGGTACAACCACGCTAGCATTGCTCTGGGCCTGTCTATGCTAGATCATACACAGCGGTTTTATATACAGCTCTGGTCATAGCTATTACAAATCACACAGAAAAACAGTTACACTACACTGGCCAAGTCTGTTACAGTCTGTACAGGCAGAGCATTGTACTACACTGATCATGTCTGATACAGATTACACAGGTAAAGAGCTAAACTTTAGTGGTCATGTCTGTTGCAAATTGCACAGGTGGAGTTATACTACATTGGTCATGTCTGTTACAGATCACGGAGATAAACCGTTATACTACACTGGTCACATCTTTCACAGAACTCACAAGTAAAGAGTTATACTACACTGGTCTGTTATATTCTGTTATATACCACACATGTCTGTCATAGTCTGTACAGGTAAAGAGTGACATATTACAGAACATATACAGTTGTGTGGGCCATAACTGTGGTCATAGCTGCAAACTATCATGTGCCCTACTCACAGGCTGGCAGCCAATCAAGCTGTAAGGAAGTTTATTCAAGGAGAAGGAATTTATTTCCTCTTGCTTTGCTCTTTTTACAGTACATGTTCTGAAACACTGCTGTTGGCAATGAGCGCCATTCAAAGAGCTAATCCTAGGGATTCACGAAACATATTTTTACTTTGTTTTGTTCTGCTTGCCTTTCAGTAAAAATGAACAGTTTGGCTCTGGGACAGAACACATTTGTTGCTGCTTGCTCTCCAAAAGCTTGAGAAAGAACATTTGTGATTTATAATCCTTGAAAGATACTTAAAAGTGTGCCCACCTCCCATGTGTGGATTTGTGTCACATTTGATTCATTTTAATTCAGGCAAATGAGGCACTGCGTTTTATATTGAAATAGGCTGAAATGAAGAAACGCCACACACAGTCTAATTCAATCATATTTCACCAGCAATGACTAAATGAAAAATATTCAGCAAAGAAGTTGCTTTTCCCTTCTGGGTGAAATTTAACTCGATATCCCTACAAACAGTGCAAGTGATCCCTGAGGAGATCTGCTGGAGAGCAAACACCAATATGAAAACTGATTATTACAGCAATCTCACATTTGTACCACTCTGTGCAGCTATTTCTTTAGCATTTCTAAGTGCAGTTAGCGACCCACAATAGTGCTATCCATCCCTCAGATTTCACAACAAAGCCAGCATGCTTGGGCACGCCTTCTTCTCGACTGGGGCTGGACAAGTCCCAGAACACAATCAACATGCCGCTGCGTCACACCAGGATTAAACACTCTACACCTCCCTGAATCTCACTTAACTCTAGAGTTGCTGCATTACACCACTGACACAGCACTGTCTCAAACCAGAATGATATGCCGCCCATCTCCCTGAATGTCACTGAGCTCCATAGCCGCTGAGTTATTCCATCAAAATGCCAATGCGTCACACCAAGGCTAAACACTGTACACCTCCCGAAACACTGTCAAAGTAAAACTATAAATGTGGGCCCACATAATGCTGGCTCTATAGTAACAACATTTAGATGTTGATTATTTGGTCATTTGGAATTCATTCATTCCAATGGACATTCTGCTTAAACTGTATGTATGACCGCTGCATTACTACAATAAATTTAAAGGAACTGTTTACATGTCAAAACACGAAGTCTGAACAGAACCGTATTTGACTTGGCATATAAACATGTTTGCCTAGTTTGCATAATACTGGTGTTTTATTTAAGACTTCTGGCTCAACAGGAACTCATCCTACTTCAAATACTGAAGACAATGACTTGATAGGCTAGAGCTACTCGTGCTATTCCAGTTTAGCCTTTTGTACTTTCTTGCTTAATTTAGTTGACCACTTAAATTAGCCAATAGTTCTTCAGAACTCAGCTTCCTTAATCTTTTCTCACATGATTTAAGTTGTTCTTGACTGTATGAGCATTGAAGTGTTTTACTATGACCAAATATCTCAACATTTACCAGCTATACCAGCAAGCAAGTTAAATAAAAGATAGTTTTCTCCATAAGACGATAATTTGGCTAGCTAGCTTGCATTGGCTTCGGTTAATTTAAGAGTGAGACGACTCCTAACTCAACAATAAGGCGGAGAATACCCTCTCTCCCAAGGTGATGCTGCAGCTAATTATCTGCCACAACACTCCCAAATACAGGTCAGGATTTGATCGAGACCATGGGGCATGTCCCCGCTATTGGGGCTAGTGTTTTAACAGGACACATCCTCTGGGAGTGGTCCTAACTGCCATTTCAGGGTTTGCCACAAAGCGCTCATTCAAGAATCTTGGCAGATCCACACAATGGAGCACCTTTTCTGATTTAATCAAACAAGCCAAGAAACTAGTCAACCAAGATCTTGTATTGGTAGAAAGCAAAACATAGATAATCATTCATCCTCCAGAGTCGTTCCTTCCAATAGACTTGAAAATACACAGTGATACCACACAACATTGCAGGCCAGTGAAGTTCATTTAAGCAAGCTTCTGTAGTGCATCTGATGTCTAAAAGGATGAAATCAGATAGTCTATTCACTGGGATGACATAAAGATAAGATTTGACATTTAAGGAAAATCTGTCACCAGGACAGGAGATAAAAAATGATGCAATATTGAGGTGGTAGAAGATAATCCATCTTATTGACACATTTACAAAACGAAAAAAGAAGTCCTTCATCTTAAGACAGAATCTATGAACAAAAGAGGATAAAAGTATTTTCGGGGGTTATTGTAAGCCACCTGGACTGTACTATATATGCATAACAAGGGCAAATGTTAGTTTTTAATTGAGAAGTTAAAACGTTGCGTTAAAAGTGGATATACAAAATTAAATGAAAACATGATTTATCGTGGTCACAAAGGAGTATAAAATATCAACTGTGTGAATTTTATCCTCCAGCAGTAGAAGAAAGTACTAAATACTATCCAAAAGAAAGGGAGACAAAGAAATAGGGAGTGTTTAAATTAACACCACATTAGGTGCTGTGTGTCTACATGTGAACATGAACAAGATGTGGACGCATAACACATTGACAAGTGCGTGGGTGTCTAAAATAATGAAGTGTCTGTTACACTTTCAATACCAGTGATGACATGACCAGGCATTCATTCAGGGTGTCACATTTCTTATATGGCTTTCAAAAAACATATTTTTAATCAGGAGAATTTTATATCATACAACTGTGCCTTATGAAGATTTATGTGCCTTAAGAATATATCATTTTAACAGAAGCGTCTTCATTGGGAAATTAAATCAAGTAACACAGCTGTTTGAAACCTTTCTGAGCTCGTAACAAAAGCAAAAACATTTTACACTTCCAAAGGTACATACATCGCTGCGTGTAAAGTGTAAACCTGAGTTCACCCCATATTGTAACTTCTGAACATAAAACAGAAATGCAACAGTCCAAAAAATCTAAAAAGAAATGATTAAAAAGGGAGAAAGGACAGGTGGAGCACATGCCTCTTTATAAAAGTATGTTGTTTGTTAAACGGTGCAGGGGAGCGATTATGACATGTTTTTTAAAGCATACCGATGAGCTGAGGTAAAAGAGGAAGAAAAGGAGGAAGGGGAGGAGGTGAAGGAGGAGTGTGCAGATGAAGGAGGGAGCAGGTCATTCAGCATCATGGGAAATGTCACATCTTCAGAGAGAAAAGAGAGCTCTATTTTTTTTTAAGCCAGTGGTGCAAAGGTAGCATCTCACCACAGAACATTCACTTGCAGATGAGCACAAAGCACAGTACTGTAGTTCTCAAAAAATGTAGTGGCTTGGGAAGGAGGGAAATAATAGATGGAATGTGGTTATATCAGGTGAGATGTGATACAGCCTGTTCTACATGTGAATTAAAAATCTACCTTTCAGGCGGGAGTCCATGGATGGGCCTTGAAGTTCCCCTAAAAGGGGGGTGTTAGAGCTGGGAGATATCCGAGGCTCACTCCTCTTCTCCTCCACCTTCTGCATCCGGTCTTCACCCACGGCTCCATTCTCCTGCCTCCGCTCGCCTACGGCCGCCGCGGGTGCAGCGTGGCTGTCATGCGGCTGGCTGGGGCTGATCTGCGTGCGCTGGGTGTGCAGGCAGCTCAAGGCAGCTTCAGCCCCACCCACAGGGGCTGGGCCGTGTGATAGTCCTGTCTTGGCACCCGGGGCACTGCTATTACGAGCTTTCTCACTTTCCTCTCCACACTCTGTCTCCCGTGCTATTGGCTTACCGGATTCTGAGCCCTCCTCCATTAAGGTCCCTCCCTGCAGTTGGCTCCCTTCCTCCTTTTCCTTCTCTTTTTCCTTCTTCCAGCAGCCTGAAACTGCCGCAGCCTCGGCTGCTCCAATGGCTGAGCTGCTCTCCTCCTGAGGTGCTGCTGGCGCTGCTCGCTCAGGCAGGGGTGACATTTCTGAAAGACACGTCTGTGGCTCCTCTGCTGTCCCCACCATGGCCATGACTTCTTCAGGTAATGAAGTTTCCCTACCCTCCTCCACCTTCTGTTGCACACTTTGTTGTTCTGTGCCATTTGATGTCCTCCTCATGCTCTCACCATTGATCGAGCCCTCCCCCTGCTCATCCTCCAGACCCTCCCCCTGCTCATCCATAAGGCCCACAACATTCTCACCCACCAGGCCCTCCACCTCCTCATTCACCAGGCCATCACCATTCTCACACTCCAGGTCCTCCTTCTTATCCACCAGACCCTCCCCCTGCTCATCCTCCAGACCCTCCTGCTGATCATCCACCAGACTCTGACCATTCTCACCCTCCAGACCCTCCACCTCTTTATTCACCTGTCCCTCACCATTCTCACACTCCAGGTCCTGATTCCTAGCCACCAGACCCTCCCCCTGCTCATCCTCCAGAGCCTCCCGCTGCTCATCCACCAGGCCCTCCACCTCCTCATTCACCACGCCCTCACCATTCTCACACACCTGGTCCTCCTTCTTATCCATCAGGCCCTCACCATTCTCATACACCAGGCCCTCCACCTCCTCATTCACCAGGCCCTCACCATTCTCACACACAAGGCCCTCCTCCTTATCCACCAGACCCTCTACCTGATCGTACAATAGGCCCTCACTATTCTCTCCAACCAGGCCCTCCACCTCCTCATTCACTAGACCCTCACCATTCTCACACACCTGGTTCTCCCCCTTATCCACCAGACCCTCTACCTGATCATACAATAGGCCCTCTCCATTCTCTCCCACCAGGCCCTCCACCTCCTCATTCACTAGACCCTCACCATTCTCACACACCTGGTCCTCCTTCTTATCCATCAGGCACTCGCCATTCTCACACACCAGGCCCTCCACCTCCTCATTCACCAGGCCCTCCTCCTTATCCACCAGACCCTCTACCTGATCGTACAATAGGCCCTCACCATTCTCTCCCACCAGGCCCTCCACCTCCTCATTCACTAGACCCTCACCATTCTCACACACCTGGTTCTCCTCCTTATCCACCAGATCCTCTACCTGATCATACAATAGGTCCTCACCATTCTCTCCCACCAGGCCCTCCACCTCCTCATTCACTAGACCCTCATCATTCTCACACACCTGGTTTTCCTTTTTATACACCAGGCCCTCACCATTCTCACACACCGGATGCTCCACCACCTCATTCACCAGGCCCTCCCCCTGCTCATACACTAGGCCTTCCTCTTGTTCATCCACCAGGCCCTCACCATTCTTGCCCTGCAGGTCCACTTCCTGCTCATCAACCAGGCCCTTCTCCTGATCATCCACCAGGCCCTTCTCTTGCTCATCTACCAGGAGCTCACTATGCTCTTCCTCCAGGCTTTCCTGCTTCTCATTCACGAAACCCCCTAACTGCTCATCCACAGGGCCTTTCCCCTCCTCATCCACCAGGCCCTCCTTCTGCTCATCAACCAGGCCCCTACTATGCTCTTCCACCAGGCTTTCCCACTTCTCATTCACCAGAGCCTCTAACTGTTCATCCATAAGGCCTTCCATCTTCTCATCCACCAGTCCCTTACTATGCTCTTCTGCCAGGCTTTCTCGCTTTTCATTCACCAGACCCTCTAACTGCTCATCCACTGGGCCCTCCATCTGCTCATTCACATGGCCCTCCCCCTGTTCACCTGAAGAGCCCACTAACCTGGGAGCATCAAATTCTCTCAAGTTAATGCTGTTTTTAACATCTTCCCCTTTTTCTGTCCCTGAAAACAGAACATCGTCTGAACTGAAAAGGATATTACCCTCCTCCAACAGGGTATCTGGTGGAGGCGCCAGGGTAGCATTATCAGTACTGTTTTTGGAGTGTACGCTTTTCTCTAGGGTAGAGCAGAGAACTGTAAAATCAGGAAGTTTTGGCTCAAGAGTATTTTGCTGTCGGATAGAGAAAAAAGCTGAGGCATCATGAGAGTCCTGGTGTGGGGCAACAGTGAGGGGTATGCAATCATTAAGATTTTGTTGTGGGGGTGAGAATATGGGCATCTCATTTTGACATGGGACTGGAGAGGCTGGCAAAATCTCAGGAGTGTTCTGGTAGAGAGTAGGGGAGAGAGGTGACACACTGGTAGAGTTTTGGTTTGGAGTAGGGATGGGGAGAGAAGTACTGGCACAGATCTGGTGCAGAGTGGGGGAGATAATCAAAATATCAGGGTGTGTGTGGGAGAAGGAAAAACTGAGAGGTTTCTCATGGGGAGTAGAGTAGGGGTATAGAGAAGAAACTTCCGAAGTGTTTTGATGAGAGGAGGGTGAAGTGTTATCAGGATGGTTACAGTGGAGAGTGGGAGGCAGGGGTGGAAAATTGCTTGTGTCACTTTGTGACATAGGGGGTGAAGTTGTGGGAATGTTTTGATGAAGTACAGATGAAGTAAAAGGAGAGTTTTGGAGTGGGGTAGGGGAGGGGTGTAAAGAATCAGGAGTATTTTGGTGTGGGGTAGAGGAGGGGTGTAAATTATTGGAAGTGTCCAGGTGCGTTGTAGGGGAGGGTTGTAAATTTCTGGGAGTGTCTTGGTACGGTGTAGGGGAGAGCAGAGAAGTAGCCAGAATGCTTTGGTTTGTTGTAGAGGCGGGAATACAATCTGAGTCCCCCTGGTCCTCACCTATACTGTCCTTTTTCAGCAAGTACTCTGTCAGCAGATTTGCATCAGGGTGCTCAGGGTCGCTTTTCTTGCCAACATCACTACCAACATCCCTATGCTTCCATGCCACTTCTGCCCTGCTTAATGACTCGCCACTCTGGGCCTTCACAACCTCCTTCAAAGCTAGACCCTCCCTGCACTGTTCAGCAGCCACAGGGCTGCTCTCAGAACTCATCACCTCATTTGTCAGTTCCAAAGGAACAGCAGAGCCATCTGTCTGGTGAATGTTGGTGCTACTGTGCAAATTGTGCGAATCAATAACAGATTCCGCTGCGGGCACGACGACAGCATTCTCAGAGGATGTACCTTCCGAGCATCTTGCCTTGGAGTCATTTGGAGCAATGGTCCCGCTCGCGACTTGTGTGGTAGTAGGGGTTAAGATGACAGGGTGGTATGAGTCCTCCAGGTTTTCTATGAGCTTTGTGCAGATCATAGTCTGAGAGCAAGTGCTGCTTTTGAAGGGGGCGTTTGCATTGTTGTTCTGCGTGTGGCCGTTAGTCCTTGCCTTGTTTTTGTTCCTGTAGTTCAGGCTAATGGACTGGGTCAAGGAGCCCTTCTGGGGGAAGAAGCGAGGCAGCGAGATGTCAGCCAGCTCCACGTACTCGCCCTCCAGGTCCGAGTCATCTAGCGGTTGGTTCCCACGCGACTGTCCCAGGACAGGGATCCTGATGCCCTGGTTATGACTGCTCTCATCTTGCTGGGCCTTTTTGTTTGTTAAAACATTGCTATTAGCCAAAAAGCTTGTGGTCCTTCCTGAGGGTTGGCTCTCCTGTGCCTGACTTTGAGCTGTCCCCTCGCCCTCGACCTTCCCCACCCCAGCCGTGCGCTCCGCCCTTTTCGGCCTGCTGATGAATTCTGGGCGCACCACGTCCTCCCAGGGCATCCGGAATATGTCCTTGTCTGTGGCAAGAAGGCAGCGCGCCAGCGGGGTTCCCCTCCTCCGCCCATTCACCGAGTCCAGCCAGTCCATGGTGAAGATGGAGGCGTGGGCTATCTTCGGCACCTCCAGCTCCTCCACATCCTGCCCGTCTTCAGACAGATACCTGACCAGCACGCAGGGGTTATTCTTTCGGGAGGGCGCCACCTGCAGGTAGAAGTCTCCAGGCCGCAGCACACGCCAGTCCAGGGTAGACAGCTGGATTATAATCTTTTCGTGAATGCACAGGGGCCAGCCTTCAAAGCGGAACAGGAAGCCGCGGAAAGGAAACTATGGAGAGACGGAGAAGAGAACAACATTTTGAAAGCAATAGCAAATTATATTCTTTACATAGTTCTTTTAAGGAATTTAGCACCAATCACAGCACAGGACCGATAAAACAAGTATTATAACATAAAAGAGGACAAAAATGATTCAGTAATGGAAAATTGACATATAGGAATGATATGCGATGAAAAGAAAAATAAACTGCAGAGAAAATAAAAAGAAAGCTATCTTTAATTTTCCATTCACAAAATGCTGTCAGACACCAAGACAAACTGACCATCACAGGGAGTGCGTTATCACTTTTATATAATTTTGCTTTATTTTGTACTGTGGTTTTAGTCTTGTGCAATCATGGTTCTCAGAAAATTGTGAAAGTTAGGCTTACAGTACATATATTTGTCACGTTTCTTGTCATGTCCCTCAAACATTATCACATTAAGTTTCAAAGAACACTGCAGGAACAACTTTAAAACATTTTTCAGTCTTGTCATTCAAGTTGTAAAATATTATTTGAATTCTGGATGGTCATTCATGTTAATTTAATGAAAATGTTAGCAATATTAGATACATCTGGCATTTCATTTAGAACATTCTGAAAATGTATTTTTCACATATCCTTGATGATGTTTTTCAGGACTAAATGACTTACAGGATGTTGCCAGTAAGTCTGTATGCAGCCCGCCTGGGAAATTTATTTGTGACTATGACAGAACTTGTTTGGAGCAATAAAATGCTTGGATTACATTCTCCCTGAAATCATCACAAAACCAAGTGGGAACATTGCCCATTGTTCTGGAAAAGACTTGTATTAGCTGGTTTAACACCTTAAATAACTGGTTTTCTTAAATAATGACTAGTGAAAAGCACAAGCTGCTTTAGGCCAAAATCACAGACCATAACTTGGCAAGATTCTAAAAATAAAAAATAAAAATAAACAGTGATAGACAGCACTCCCCATGACACACCTCTGTATTATTAATACATTTGTTCTACAAAAGTTAAAGTAACCCTGTTTTTATATTTATTTTTTTGAGTTGATGTTTTCACCTGCTAATACTACAACCAGCGACACCACTTCTGCTCGGAGCTTGCCAACTATTAGGCCTATACGCACCACAATGGGACAGCAAAGTGTGTGCCTATTAATGGTTGAGTCGTACCTTGTCAGAAAGCTAGAACGCGAAGATAGCCTATTGTGACTGTGACATTTAGATCATGATGGAGGTATTCTGGATAGCCTAATATATTGTTGGTGATGCTTTGCCAATGTCTTTGATTTTCTTACTGAAAATGAGTAGGCCAGTCAGTGCATGTCATTGCAATGAGTTCAGGCCCTAGCTGCCAAGCGATTGCTTGGCTGTGTGAGTGGTATCATTTCATTTTTAATGTTAGGCTACTGTGTAAGTTACCCCGGTGCAACTGTTAGAGGAAACAATGCTGATTCATATCTCTCGACTTGGACAATGTTGAAATTACCTTCCATTTATGTTCAAGTCATTGGTTGGATGTAACTTATGGAGTTAGTATAAGGCCTGTATTTCAATGAGCTCGGTAGCTGCTGGTACACTACTCCTTGTAAATGCCTGGAGTTGGAGTTCAGATTATTTGAATGTGTTTCTGTTGCTGGGTCACTTCTGATGGGACTGCCCCCAGTCATTTCCCTGTATAGAATCAATTCTAATCTGAATATTTTGTTGTGGTGCTATATTTGCGGTGTCAAGTAATTCATTTCGGTGTCATATTGTTTGCAGCTGTGTTTTTCATCATCCACAGAATGTGTTTTCTAAACCAGTGTTGGGTAGTGATGGGGTGGGGTGAGGGCTTCATGTAGGCAGTCATATTAATGCAACAGTCAAAAGCCATGTGCATCTCAGAGGATGACTGCTGCCACACTAAAAAACAACTCTTCACTTAACCCGTACTTATTATTCTTTCTGGAAAAACTGTCACGAAGATAATAGGTTTTGAGATAGGTAACTAGGCTGGTTTCAATGTTTAGGAGGTGGGAAAAAAAGTTACAAAATTAACCATTTTGTTTTTTTTTATTTTGTTCAGGAGGAACAAAAGAACATAAATATTACAATTCTTATTCTGCTTACAATGAATGGAGAGGGAAAAATGTTTTCAAGCCCTGGTCACCACCCTAGGACCAGGCAACAAATTCTGAACAATATGGTTCTGCAAATCAGATAGAGAATACCCTATTCTGAGCATAAATGTCAAACAGTTCAGAGAACAAAGCGGATGACTAAACTAACTGGAGCTGCCCAGCTATTTCCTTTTATGTGTAACTGTTTTTTTTTTTTTTTTGTTTGTTTTTTGTGGTAGGCATCTGCAGATGGATCAAATAGAATTCAATTTCTCACCAAACAGCTCAAAAAGTTCCTGTTCTCCCAGTGGTTTTGGGTTCTTTCACTGCTTCTGAGTCTGACTGTGGTTCTACAAGACACTGCTTGCAGAATAAAACTCTTTCAAGAAAGTCAAGAACTACCTGGCATGTGACACAATCTGTGGTGTTAAACAGGGGCACAGTTTCAGTGCCAGAATCATACATTTTTGAAAGGACTCATTTAAAGCTACAATTGCTCAGCTGATGTGTTCACATGGTCTTACTGCTGTTCATGGTGTAAAAAAAGGTGTATAAAAGTTCAATAAAACATTTTTTTCTTGTATAAACCTTCTGGCCATTCCCACAATATACTCTGCTCAGAGCATTAACCTAACATAACCTTAACAAAGACTTCAGCAGCCTACCAAAGGATTATTCTCCAAGAGCCTGACTTTGAATTGTTTAAACCTGTCCTGCCCTTTGAAGTCAATTCAAAGAAAGGGAGGTAGGACAGGTGGCTGGTGACCTTGAGCGGGGCTACAGAGTAGGCGAAAAGGCTTTGACTCCCGGCTTCTGTTTTCAATTACCCATTTACAAACGCGCTGCTTAACAAATGTTTCCAATTACTCCAGCCCATTCCCAAACAGTCTTTCTAAACAAAGGCTGGGGGGGGGGGTTTCAACTACACGCGATTACACAGGGTTTGCCCTGACCTCAGGAGAGTTCACATTTCCCCAACACAAGAGAGACTAAGCACACGTGGGGATCTCCCCAATGACACTGAAGAGACGGGTAAACAAAACAAACTTGCCATTTCTGCAGTACGGGTCATCTTTCAGTCGGACCGATGTTTAGAACGAGTTCACGCATCCTGCACAATTAGACCGAGCCTTAGGAAATCTGCTATGCGTCAGATACCCTGACACCACCATACAGACCTCTTTGTCTTTGTGCTGGTTTCCCTTTGTGGTGAAAGAATGAGCCAGAGGTTCAACATGGCAAGCCCCTCCAGCTTTATTTTTTTTTACAAGGTCGCTGAACCGTCTATAGTCGAGGCCCGACGATGCCAATTGAAACACAAAAGATCAAACTGCCACATTCTAGTACAGTGCATATCATGTTATTTACTTCTGCAATCAGTGCAAAGGTACTCATTGGCCAAAAGTCTGTTCCTCATTGCAACAATTAGTGGAACGATGTTGTCTCCTTGCATGCAAAGTTCATTTAAAGCTGCCTCAAAGAGCTGTTATCATTGGTATACTATCAGAATGAGGTCATCTCATCTATTCAGGCCTTCAATACTTCCACCAATAGGACAGGACCAATTCTGAGCATATAAACTGGCAATGGAAGCTTTCTCTCCTAACAAATGACAAGTCTGATGACAGCAAGATATTATTTTATTGCTAACCTTTGTGTAGCACACCTGCATCCTTTTTGAGAATATTTGTGTGAAATACAGTGTGCCCCATATTGTCTGGGAAAAATAGATTTTTTTCTTTATTTGGCTCTGTAGACCGCAATTTTAGGTTTGTAATCAAACAATTCACATGAGGTTGAAGTACACATTCTCAGCTTTTAATTGAGAGTATTTATGTACACTTTGGTTTAACCATGTAGAAATTACAGTACTTTTATACAAAGCCTCTTTCAGGGCGCCATAATGTTTAGGACAAATGGCTTCACAGGTGTTTCATTAGTCAGGTGTGTTCAATTGCTTCCTTAGCGCTGGTATAAGAGAGTTTTAGCAACAGCTATCAGAGATGGAAAATCCAGGTTCAGAAAGCAGAAGTCATCACCAGTATTTAGTTCCATTCACTTACATTTGCTAATTAGCACAATTCTTCAGTCAGCAGGTAAATATAATTAGTGAAATCATCTGGCTGAGTTGATGGGTGAAAGAAACACTTTCTGATCCCTGGGCTTTCTAGCTCTCTTAACTATACACTGTATGCTACCACAGCCCAATATTCAAAATTGAAATAGAATATCTTAGCTAGGTGCTAGGGCAAATTTGATCTTAGTGAGTGGCTAGGGTTTGTGAGAAACTTGTAACTAAAAGCTGGATCACCACCTTTAAGAGTACACCATGTCATTCCAGAAAACAAAAATGGCAAGTATGTAGCCAGCTGGCTTTAAATTAAAGTAATGAAACACTGGTGACAAGTTATTCATTTAACATTGTTTAAAACTGGTTAAGCTAAGAAGAGAAGTTAACCATCAGAAAGCACATAGACATTAACTTACTATCCCAACTACTACTGAGCAAACCCTCGCAGGGTCAAACGGGCAGTGCACACGGCCAGCAGAAAGGGGTAATTATTCTTTAACTCAAAACGCTGTCAGTCTAATGGACATTTTTACGTGTTTAATGGCACGTGACACTGAAAACTTTCAAAAACTATTTAAACGGTTGGCAAACAGAGAATGTTTTGAAGCTGAACTCATGGTGGGGCCTTCAGGCATTGCCCACATGTGGCCTCATTCTCAGATAACCAAATAAGTGATGACAATAACAGCCAGGCCCCTTTACGCACGGTCTTTGTTTGCCTGGTTTCTCTGCTATAGCTGAACGCACATGACTAATGGTAGAGCGGGAACGGTCAAAGGGGTGGGTGGTACGCACGCATGCATCCTGCTGAATGCGCTGGAGGATGTGCTTGGCCGGGATCAGGAAGTCGAACAGGTAGCGGAGCCCGTCCCCGTGGTACGTCCCCTCCACCACGTCAAACACCTGGCAGAGCGCGGTGGCGGCAGTGGCCCGGAACGGCGGGTACAGCACAGAGAGGGCGCTCTGGATGCAGCCGTCCAAGGAGTCAGAGTCCTGCACAAAGACATCAGTACTGTTATCGTCGGTAGGGCCAAATGCACAAGGACAGTGAAGTTCTCCTTGCTGTCATCAAGAAGAGCACACACACACACATACACACACATACGGAAAGAAGAAAACAAGGAAAGAAAATGAACACATCCACATGCTCAGCACGGAATGTCTGGACTCTACATGAAACATGACTCCAGAAGAATAAAGAGAAGCATGAGGTCACAGCCTGTTAAAGACATCAGCTGAGGTCAGAGACATGGCAACTGAGAATGGCCCTGGTGGTCGTTCCTACTCTTCCTCTGTCTCTCTGACGGACCAGACATAGTGGCATGGGGTTCCTCTTTGGCCTAAATAGAGATTTCCCATGAGATACTCTCATAACCCAATGACACACTTAGTTGTCTGTGCAGATTCCTCGTCCCCTGGCGTCTCTACTCTGACCCTTCAGTATGTGCCGCTAACTGTCATGCCAAACCAAACCAATGGCAGCATTGTAAACAAATAGTAATTTGCCCTAGACGCGATCATTAACTGACCTTAACTGACTTGCTAATATTATATGTTAATATTTTAAAAGCCTTATTTTTTGTTGTTGTTGTTGTTGTTGGAAAAAACAACAGAAAAAATGTTTTTAGGACCACTTTCAGTCCAGACCCTTGGGATTGTCATACAACCACCCCCCCCCCCCCCAAACCGAATCCCACCCCTTAACCACCACCACTCCTCACAGGTCTGCACTAATCCAGGTTGTGCATATTCCATATTGAAACCATTTGCTTTTCCTTGGTTTAAACAATAATGTTTTTTAAAATAGGAAAAATCTCAGGTTTTACCAATTTTGAAAAAAATGTTATAAACTACAAAGCGCATGTTTCCAGTGAAAACAATCATTCATACAAGGAAAGGACTAACTTGGAAAGCAAATTCAATGCATACATGCCAACATGCTGCACAGACAGCCAAACTGCTGTTCTCCTTCAGGAATAACAACATTCACCACATCTACTTCCCTGAGATAAGCTGATCATAGCATCTTCAGGTAAATTATTAATTAGGTTCAACATACACTTAATAATCAGAAATAACTGAAACCACTGCGATTTAAAAGCATTGTTTACTTTTTGGGTGATTGCAGGAAGTCAGGAAAGCATAGCAGCCTCAGACAACATCACCTTTTGGTTGCTGTGGCTTAACTTTCTGTTTAGTTCTCTTCCCATACAAAATGCATTCAGGACCAAAGTATCAGACACCAAAATCCGATTCATTTTGATATATTTTGAAAACATTTACAATAACTCTACTAATTGTTTTCATGGCTACATCAGTTAATAAAACTATAAATTTGATATGTTTTAAGATTTAAAGTTGGGAAAATATTTTTTAAAGAAACAATACTTTTAACAACTATGTCTGCAGACACACTCTCAGATGTTTCCAAGTCTCCAATGGCTTTTACCGACCACTATAAATGTTCAAATTACTAAGATTGCCAATGTGCAATCTAAAGTGTATTTGTGATATCTTTAATGAGCACACTGACATTCCTAGATTTGATAGTGAACTGCATTAATGACTTAGTAAGATAAATATATTTTTATACCTTCAAAGAAACTTTATTTCCTTACTAGATTTAGGCAGCTTTTTATGAGAACGTATCCAAAGAAAGAAGACTTGTAATACACATCTGAGGCACCATTGACCAAAACGTCTGCATTCTTGTCTACCTTATCAGAGATAAAATCTGCAGGAATAGAGGTAGATCCTGGCTCTTCAACAAAGGCTCCTATTCTTAGAGTGCTGGGATATCACTTTTTATCAATTTATTTTATCAATCCTCCAACTCACTGTTTATATAAGGTAGCAGGTTTACCTTCCTCTTTGGCTTCACATTCATGAAGCATTAATGCTATATATCTGTGCTATTTTAATTGCAGCCATGATTGTATTAATAACTATTTGAGCCTACTGACTTGAATCGCATATGAGTATGTGGGAAAGAAAAATCACTCTTACCAAGAATTGATCTAAATGAATGTCTTTTACTGTCTTTTCGCGTAATGATCAAAGAAAACAGATTTTTTTTCTCATACTAATTTCAGGAGCCTCAAGTAAAAAATAATGTGTCATAACTAAAAGCAGCACACTCGTTTGAATACATTACTCAAACAGACAGTAAAGTGCACAGCGATTAGATTGAACTGGGCTAAACCATGATAAAGTTAAACTTCCTTTTCCTTTTCTAAATTCTCTTGATGTGCTTTTTATTATCAATACTTTTTTACATATAACAGACCCTTCTGTTTGGTGGTTGATGTTTGGTGGAAAGAATGCAATGAAATGCTAGCAATAACATAAACAAAAGTTGACACAGGGAAAACACTGAAACAATTCAGTCTTTCGGAATAAAGAGTGACATCTTCCTCAAACGGATCCTGAGGGATAAATCTAGAACAAATTCCCAAAAGAGATCCCAAAATGTCACAGACACCTCTTTAATTCCCTGAGATGGGAGCCAACAAAGCATCCATCTTACGCCGAGGGGCCACACAGCAAGAGTCCATCCGGAGGGGATTACGTCTTATTTCCATTAAGAACCAAAAGAGGTCGCTGAATAATGCAACGGATCATTAGGGCTGCGGTTTCAGCCCGCCACTGTACAGAGGAGGAACCCAGAAGGGACCCCTTCATCCTCCGCACAATGTCTCCCGACTGAATTGGCAAACAAAGTCAAAATCTGCTTGAAGGCTAGCTGCGTTTATTCAGACGTGTCTGTTCAGAGGCCATCTGAGACCTGTTACCCCGTTGCCCCTACCCTTTGCAGCCATGAACATTATTTTGCCAACAGACATTTTAAGCGATTGCACAGGAATATACTGAGCTGAACATGGTGAAACAAAAATATTTTGTGGATTAAAGCAGATAAATGTAAAGAAAATATACTTCCTGTTGACAACAGTTTTTGGGTTAGGCTTTGCTGGCTACCCATTACCTACAGAAATACATTCATCCTTGTAATTGTGTTATGGATCCCAGTTGTCTGCACAAACCAAAACCTAGTCAAATAGGCTATATGAACCTCACATAATGCCAGTTTTCTTATGGAGAAGAAAAGACAAACAGAAGTAGAATTATTAATATCACGAAGAACAGTCTGATTGTTCCAGCGGCTTCCTTGAGTGGCCATATATAGTGTTTGAGAATAAGGGTGGTGTTCACAAAAGCATGATTCAACAATAAAACCACAGCTTTGCCTGCAGGATTAACACTGTGCATTACCGTGGAAGACAGTCTTTCAGGGTGCCAGCACCAATTAATATCAAGGAATTACATCATCCCAAATGCTATAAAAGCCCACTGTGCATGCTCATCTACAGCAACATACAGGACAAGTCCATCAATAACTTGCCAAATTTACCAAAGCAGCTTGAAGACTATTACATTAGTGCTAATCTCATTTCTCCTGGTTACATTTAATTCAATGGATAATCAATAAGGGCCTTCTCTGGGGAGCTGAGTTTCACTCATTTTATAGGTTTTGTTAAAAGCTTTGCAGCAGTAACACCGCACTGAAACTAAAGCTGATATTGCTTCCCACACCCGTTGACTTTCCAAAGCTGAATCCAAGGAGGATTTGAGGGAAGAGCAGAATGTGATTACATTCTAAACGGTGTTCACTACATTTAAGGCACTGATAGAACCGAACCAACAATCTCAAAGTTATAAGCCATTATGCTACATGTGCCCATTATGTGTATCATACGGAGGCAATGCCACGACTGAGTATTTAAAAATACACTAAATACAGTGGCGCTAGTCTTTCATTGGAGCAATAATATTCCGACATAAAATCTGGGCCAGGATGGGAAGTGATGAAAGGAATATTTTTTTTCGATAGCAGCAGGTCAGTGAGTGACTGTCAGATGGAAACCCCACCTCTACCCTGTACAGCTAAATATGAGAGGCCAAGAGGAAGCCAGGTCTATGGGCATAAGACCATCAACAGGATAACTATAAATATCACTTTAGGCAGGACAAGCGGGTTGAGGATGATACCAGCGAAAGTCCTGGTGAACATGTACCTTTTGTGTAACACTTTTCCTTCCCTGAAACAGATGTTAACCTTAGGCAGCTTCAGAAGTTCCACTTTTAATCAGTGTAGCAATGTTTCCGTTTTGACTGGACCTGCATTGTATCCAAGTCAATTCCACCTAGACCAAAAAAAATCAGGTTCTGGAAAATGTTCTGACTAAAATATAGGGCAGTGGCCAAAAACACTTTACTCAGGAAGCATTATTAAGGTAAAAAGTGCTTGCCTGGCCACACAGATCTAAATTTGGCCTTCTGCATTCCCTTGGAGCTACTAAAAAGGCCAGTGCACGTGAATTTTGGGAATACTGGCTGACAAACACTACTCACTGATTTGCTCCATGAAGTTTCCCAAATAAACAAAGGGTTGTTGTATGACAAATAACTTGATGTTCTCAAAACAACACAGCATGCAAGCTCTGACCCAACACTCTGGCCTGGATCCAATCAACATTTGCTTTCAATCCTGATTGAAGATTAAACGCTCGTGTCAGTTCTTCATATTAACAGTTTAGTAATAACCAAACTAACACACCAAACTATGTTCACAATGGGAGAAACAAAAACACTTGATTAAGTTTGAAAAGTTAAGGACAAATGTGGCCCAATGAGGTCAGTCCTGGCCGTTGACAGATGTGTTCACAATGCATGTACTTTTGCTTATTGCTTATACTGTAAGTCAACAAATCTTCCATACAATAGCAAAAATATCATGTTCTAGAAAGCTTGGATTATGAAGTTTATTTCTGGGGTCTCAAATGGGAACTAGAAATTGTTCATTGTAAAATGGGATCAATAAGACAACAAAGCATTCATTATTTAAAAGTACTGTCCCTAGGAAACTTACTTAAAAGCAAGTAACAGAATCTATATATATCAGTGATGGTAGTGGAGCTAAATTAAGGCTGTGACGTAGGCTTGAGAATATTGGGATAAATAAAATTTAAAATAATGCAGTACAAGTACCAAGGACAGACAAGAACGAATCAAATTCTACAAACGAATGGTCAGAAATCAGACAAAATAATTCCAAACTTCCTCTATATTCTTCAAAAACGAAATACGCCATCGTCTAATGTCCTTTAGTTCCATTCATTTATTAATTAATTAACTTTTTGGAGTGAATTTCAAAAACAGCATGCACATATCCACAGAGAAAACAAAATCTGCGATTGTACCTACAAAAATGAAATTTCTTGCACTGCCATCTTTTCGTCCTTCACCATTTTACTGAACATTACATACATTACAGGCATTTAGCAGACGCTCTATCCAGAGCGACTTACAAAACTACATAGCACTTTACATTGTATCCATTTATACAGCTGGATATATACTGAAGCAATGCAGGTTAAGTACCTTGCTCAAGGGTACAACGGCAGTGTCCTTACCCGGGATTCGAACCTACGACCTTTCGGTTACAAGCGCAGTTCCTTACCCACTGTGCCACACTCCGTCCTAAGATATTGGACAGTACGTGAACAGTACGTAAGATATTATTTGTGGAGGTTTATTATGAGTTACTACACTATTATTTTTCAATTATGTTTGTATCGATTGTGACAAGGAAAAGTTGCACTTATGTGTAAATTAGTCCAATAGCTTACCCTTAAAATCAAGAGTCACTGTCTCATTCAGTGTGACCTTGAGACACCACAGAATACACATCTCATTTTCTTACCCTCGTACTGTGTCTAAGCACAAGGACAGAGAGCGAATCACTTCCCACTTTACCGGGAAAGGCATGTGTAAAAAGCCTCTGACCAGAGAAAGCAATATTGAACGAATCAAAGATAACAGATGATTATACAAACGCTGACTTGACCTACAAAAGAATATCCCATCGTGAATTTCAAGAGGTTGCAAGCACAGCACAAGAGACAACCTGATCTAGCCACCCTTAAAGAACAAGGAGAACAGGGACAAGCCCAATGTTAATTACTTTCACACTTATCCATCTTCATTCTTGTAGCAGACCACGTACCAGCCAAGCTGAATGTGAAAGGCTGCAAGAGTGGCTGCAGATATATCTTGGAGAATTTCAGAAAAAAACTAAAGCCAGCCAGTCTTTTGTAAGTAAGGTGACTGACGAGCTAACAAAAGGCCTAGCCAATGCTTGCCATTTCTCTGCTGACAGAATAAAAGCGACACAGTGAACTGTTTGCTCATTGGCTTTATGCTGTAAAGACAAAGTAAACTAGAGCTAGTCTATTTAACCTTAAGGAGTCTTATTTCAATGGATAAGTGGTTATTTATGATGTGATTGGACAGTGCAATGGAATGGGCGTGGAAACAATCTCAGGAACAAGGAGGAGACAGCAGCTATAGCATGGCTGTGGGAATACAGCACCAGGACCTTTCACAATGGCAAAATTAGCATGCAAATCACAGTACTTAGCCTAATGGCCCATGTTGGTTAGTGTGCTAAGGAAATGGTCAGACTCAGAGGGTGGTAACAAAAAGGGGGTAATGGGGTGCACGCTCACCCTTTGAACCATCCCAGAACCAAACCAACAATATTGTGGGGACACACGACTAAAGAGTGACAGGTGTCAAGGTAACAGAGCTCCTAAACCATAGCTGGGGATACAGGTAGTAAAACCATGTTTATGATGGCCTAGATTCTGCACTCCATATGCACACAAGAACCCAACTCTGGCTGGCTTGAACCCACTGTATGCCTACTGTGTAGCACCACTGCAGACTCACAATCATTGCTAATGACAACAGATGAGGTTTACATTTGTGGCTACACCACAGTCTCTGCTCAGGGTGAGGGCCTTCATAGACTGAGCCACTGGGAAACCAACTGTTATCCAACAGCCCATAACCAGTGCATAAAAGAGAGAACTGTCCTCATAAAACAAGAAATAAAGCCAAAGTGTCACTTCTTTGGTATGCGCCAGCATGCCGAGGCAAGAGCAATGTACAGTAAAGCAATGGCATTACCACTAGTACTCCATGCATTTTATTAACCCGTGAAATGCTGCAGTTTTCTATGCTCACCCCACCTCCTGCCTGTAAACAGTACATAGGATTCTCATCATTGTTTCCAATGCTTCAACTCTGAAAGGCAAGCGATCATCCTCAGAAACGTTTTTTGGTGGATATTTTTTCGAGCATTGTCATCATGAAGATTAATAAAAAATATATTTAAAAAATATATATATCTAACTTATTGCTCAGTCCAAACAGGCTTGGTATGTATACAACCAGGACAGATGGCTTGAGATTGCTTTAAGTCTTTGTAGAAGCCCAAAGCCTCAGTCACTACCATTTAGATTGATTATATTGATACAGTGGACATACAATTTGACTAATATACGCACCTAGTATTCCTCCTCATTAGTTACTTTGCTTTTTTCTATAATAATCTATAATGTAGCCAAATCACAGTTCTACAGTTATAATTATGGACTTAGTAGCTATTCAGAAGTATACAGCATTGTATTACACAACAAATAGCAATACATATTTGGTCACAGAGCGTGCATGGCTAATGATCCATCCAAATAATCAAAGATAGTATGGTGCTGTACTACCCTGATTACCAAAGTTGCCTAATATAGCATTCAAACTTTTTATGCTGGTATAAACTCACAATACCTTCAGGGGAATACTGAAGAAAGAAACTGACACATTATTTCTTGTTTTTCCGCCAAATCACCAAAGCTTTTCAATATTGTTTTTTTTTTTTTTTTACATATGTGTAGTAATTCAACCATGTAGTAACAGCAATAGCACAGAACAGGCAGTCATTTGGAAAGAGACAGTCTGCTGTCCATCTATTTTTATCAGCCTGCAAGTATAGATGTTTTCACCTTTCTTAAAATAGATCACTGTTTTAATTAAGCAAATGGAGAGCTGAGCAATGTGACCCATTTACAACCACTGAACTGAGTGACACACAGATGCATTTCTTCTGTCATCGGGTCTGTTTCCTGTGGACAATTCTCTGCTCAGAAGTTTACCACCCAAGTGATTTATTCACATTAGTTATGTACATTAACACTAATGAATTCATATTCTCTGGTACTCTGGTGGCATAAGGTATCTTGAATAGGAATTTCAGGGATAAACCAAAGGGCTGTCTTGTATAATGATTTATATAGCTATACAAAAAAAACAACATATGGTACAGAAATCCACACAAAATTTTGTTAACACTGGCAATTCATAATGACATGATTGTCGTGATGACTGAAGTCACAATGCTTACATGGTTCAAAATTACAGACGACGAGCTAAAAAAGTACAGTTTTACGGTTAAATACCAGTAGGAGTATTAAATGAAAGACCATTTTTTATGTTTCTATGCAAATAACGATATTATCAGGGATCATATTTTGGTCCAATTTGCATTAAGCATGTTCATGCAAGAAAATAGGTTCATAGCATGTCTGTCGACATGTTCATGTGAATAGTTAATAATACTATAGACATAAAATGGCTTGTTTAAATTAATGTGTATGTGGAAGAACATTTTTTTCACTGTTTTATTTATTGTGTGTTTGGGCCTATCAACATTTGTTATTATGATGTATAAAACTAATTGAGTTAAATTTTATACAGTGAATTTAGTATATTTTAGTAAATATACAAACACTGTTTATTTTGTATCCTGTACCATTACACTTAAGATATGACAAGTATCTCTGTGACATTCCACTAAAAAGTAGTCATGTGTAAAGCCGATTTTTACAATTTTTTACCAAGGAATAATGTTTTGATATGTTCAGTCTTCAGAAAGGCAGTGCAAAGTTTGGTGCTCTCGGGACAATCGCTATAAATGATAAATTACTTCACTGTTCTCGAGCATAACATTTTAAAAACCTTTCTTAAAAACAGATCCAAAGTCCAGTTCTCTGCTTCCACTCGAGCTATACTTTGCAGGGGTATAGAGGTCTGGTTGCAATATATCAACCACTTTTAAGTAAAACATCAAAACAAGTGTCATCTTCTGATTCTTTTATTTGTTATGAAGAAATAAAGTGCCCTCCAAAAGTATGGTAATGGTAGAGTTAAATTTGTTATTTTTGTTATCTAGTCAGGGCATTTGTATTTGAGGCCAAAAGATGAGAAAGAGTAGTACAGGCAATCACCTTTTATTTCACAGTATTTACATGCTTATATGTTTTACCATCTTACAAAAACAGCTGCTTTTGTCTTGAGTCCCCCCCAAGCTAACAGTGAAACTTAAAAGAAAATCAAAGCAATAAAATGTTATATTTGGTTGCATATTCCTTAAACATTACCAAAGATCTGATATCATATTTGGAAATGCCTTTCCAGGCCTTCACTGCAGCCACTTTCAAACAGCTGATCTTTGTTTTAGGGGGTTTCTGTCTTCAGTCTCTTCTTCAGAAAGTGAAATGCATGCTCATTGGATGTAAATCAGGTGACTGACTTGGCCAGTCCAAAACGTTCCACTTTTTCCCATTGAAGAATGCATTGATTGCGTAGGCAGGATCTTTGGGGTCGTTGTCATGTTGCAGGGTGATGAGGTTGGAGGAATTTCTTTGTACATAGCCAGACAAAACTTGTCTGTACACTTCCAGTCATCCTAATGCTTCCATCTGCCATAACATCAGTAAGGATCACTGAGCCTGTTCCAGAAGCAGTCATACATGCCAAAACCATACCACTACCACCTCCATATTTCAAATGAGGCTGTATATTTTGGATCATGGGCTGTTCCTTTCTCCACACTTTTGGCTTTCCATTGCTTTAGAAAAGGTTTATTTTGTTCTCATCTCTCCATAAAATTTTGTTCCAGAACTCTTCTGGCTCATGTCTGTATTTTTTATTTTTTTTTATTTTTGTGAAATCTGGGCATTTGATTCTTGCTTCTGATGAGAGGTCTGCATCTTGCAGTGTAGCCTCTATAATTCTGCCCTCAAAGTCTTCTGTGTATGGTGGCTTGTGACATTTTCACCCCTGCCCTCTGGTCTGATGGTGATGCCACTGACCGTAGCTTTAGGGTGTTTCATCACAGCTCGTTGGATGTGTTTGTCATCAACGGCAGGTGTCTTCATTGGCTGACGTGTATTGTGCACACCAGTTGTTTCTTTTCAAACCGCTGTACTTGACATACCCAGTTTCTGTGTTATCCTTCTTAATGAATTCTTCTGTTCTCTCTGGTAACAGAGTTGTTAGTTGTTTTTCAGCCATAGTAAGTTCTCTGGTCTTCATGATGATGTATGCCTCTGACTCCAAAGGCAATCTCCACAGATGAAAACAAAGTCTAAAACCAAGACTAGGCACTCACTTATGCATGAACAACCAATCCAAAAATGAAACACCTCAGCAACAGTTAACACCTGTCAGTCGTCCATTAGCATATTTTCACACCGATGAAAAAATGTGGGCACTCAAAACGAAAACAGGCGCTTCTGTAAAATGGTAAAATATGTACACATTTAAACACCATTAAATAAAAGCAGATTGTCTGTACTTTTGTTTCATATTTATCTTTATATCTCAAATCCAAATAAGTATATAGAAAAAATTGCAAATTGCACTCTTTTGTTGCCATACTTTTGGAGGGCACCGTATATTCCCAGACAAAAACAAATACTTCTTCACATCTGCACTTTATCGCTTTGCATACTTTGATACACACAAGCATATTTATGAACACCGATACGCAAGCATGATTGTGGGTTAGCGCGGTACATTTACAGAAGGGTTTTCTGTACTATGGCATATCACCAAGGCATTAGCTGAGCCCGTGTTGAACACAAACAAGAGGCAATGCCAATTACAATCATAAAAAGAAACATAGAAGACTTTTGTCTGGTGTCCTGTGAGATCTGTATGTGAGAATGGGTGAAACATGCCTTTCCGCTGAATTCCACGGGCAGGCCAAGGGTATGACAGTTGAGCCCCTGCGGCAAATGATGGATCACTCCCTCGCCCATGTTATGCTGGATTTCATGCACTGCGCTCTATTCGTGAGCACATGGCTTTAGTTTGATGTGCATTTCAAGCCAGTTACGAGAGGTTCCAAGCATAATGCAATATGCGAATGATTTAAGAGTGGCTTGATCTAAAGATGCCTTTCAGAAGGAAATTCTGAACTTGTAAATGTGTTTCCAATGTTTTGAAAGCACCATTGTGCATGTTTAAATGCCTACAAGTTTGAAATGTATATGTTTGAACAATTGCCTCAGAGGTGTTTAGTCCATTTGTAGATCATTAGAGAACCAAAAAATAAGAAATGAATGTGTCTCAAAACCACATTAATGATTCACCACGACTGCACTTGATCTTAATTGGCAGGTCTCTCAGATTATAGCCAATCATTCAGTGAATAATGTCAACAATTGAACTAATTCCAATAATTGATACCACAGAATTCTGAGCTGATGATAGCTAAGCAAAACACGAAACCCAAACTCTGCCACTGATCCTCATCGTAAAGAGCTCATCCACCATCTTCCATTGTATTCATTGTATTGTCATTGTATTATTTGTTTCTGGGGGAATGGGTTTTATATTTGATATAAAAAACCAACCATGTTTACACAATTTCAAAAAGAGGGATCTGGATTCAGCAAACTTGTTGCCGCAACAAAGCTACATCAGCAAGCCAAGAGAGGAACACCCTTCAAATGAGACAGGCTATTACTGAGATTAAACCTCTAAAGAGCTGAATGTTGATGTTTGCTACCGCTGTGTTCTCACAAGCCAAATACAATTGAACTTGGCATGTTCAGAATGGCCATTTTTGACTAAAGAGCAACTTCAGAGGGGATTCATTGCCCCTTTTGCTTTTCTTTTTTTTTTTTTGAATGATGCAAGCGTAAAGTGGGTTGCTTTCGTCTGCGATGACTCACAGTCTGTAGAACAGACAACAAGCTTTGAAACTTCACGTAGATGCATGTGTATCCACAGACTGCCAAATGAGGCTAGACACACCCACTCCACCAACCCACCAACCTCAATCCACCTCCTCGTAGCCAATGATGCAAAGACATGAGACAAAAATCTGTGATTATCAATGGCTTATTCCTACAGAAAGCAAATTATGTATTTTAGGATCAAGGTCATTGGACTAACCATATGTCTGTCACCTGACATATGTGGTTGTATTTATTTTTAGCACTTAAGTTATTCTTTAACTTCCGTAGGCAAAACTAGTCATAGACTCAAATTATTTCCAAATAATTTGTACAGGTCCAGCTAGTGGTCCCAGCCGGACATGATAATGTCTGGTTTGACCAATTGATGGAAGAAATTTACCAGTAGTTTATAATGAATAAGGGTGTCAATGCCCATCCAACCCCAATCCGCCCAGTCCAACATTGGTACCGAGAGGGGACCCCCGGCCCAGTCCCTCAGCTTCCAACGTTATTTCTGATTACGCTTCCAGCTGTGCATGCTGTCTGGTTCTGACAAAAATAGACACTAAAATGGATGCAACATTACTATCCTACAGTTCTATAATATATATGCTTATAAAGGATGTTTCTTTACCTGCCCAGTTCATTCTCGTTCAGCAAGCTAGCAGTAATGAAATTGCACATTATTATATTCATTTTAGTGCCATACTAAAATGAAACATTTACTATAACATATAAATATGCTCATTCAAGGTAATCAAGGTTTCAGTCGTGTATTTAACTACTTTGATATGTGAAATTAAACTGCACTTACACAATATTCTCCAGCCCCACCTGAGCAGATCCTACTATCCCTGAAATCAACTCCAGGAGTTCAAAGCATTCTCAAACACTTTGCGAACCTCATTACAGTCTGGCTGAAATAATAAAAATAGCAGGTAAAATTTTTTGCCAACCTGACAATTTGGCAAGTATTGTCTTGGATAGTAAGCCGGTAATGTCTTGGTACTTTTAGCCTGGCTGAAGCAGATTTGGAGGCAATATAAATTAGACAAAAACTGAAGTCACATGTAGCTGAATATCATAGCAGCACAAGAAATATGACGATAAAATGTGTGTGGATCCTTTGAAGATCATTTTTTGGGCCCAATCAAATGCAATCAGCTGGTCCCTGTTTTGTATATTGTATTGGAGCATAAGTAAGTGTTCAAAACCTGAATTAAATGTGACTTAAAGTTGTTGGGAATACTTTTTCTGCAATACCTACAGATTTTACAATGATCACATGACAAAAATGATATTATGTATGTCTCAAAAAAGGCATTGATAGAAAACTTCCCTCAGTGCAATCTATGAGACAGATAGGGGAATTTGAACAAGAGCAGAACTGGTGTAAAGGCTGTGGCATTTTAATCTGATTAGCAAATTATGCTAATAATATGATAATAATTACAGTATCCTTTCTCAGCAAAGTGAGGAAACAAATGTTCAGAGGTGTATGCTCATTTTAGTGCTGGAATACTCTTTCCCAAAAACAAAGAATCGCTGGAATATTACAGTGGCCAGGAACACAGTCTGTCAATACTGTGAGACAATAAGGCTTATGGCAGTATCACCTGGAAAGCTTGTTTATTTGATTATAAATTAAGTTTCTTAATCTTCATTTTTTCATCAAATCAAACTAGATTGATTTTCTAATCTGACTTTCCTTAGCTGCATGATAACTAGGCAACAAGAGTAGCTATATCTTAGCTAGTTGACAGGCAGAATTTGACTTCTGACAAAAGCAATTTCACTGTTAGCATAGCTAACATTTTGTTCTCAACACAAACAGAGGGGTTAGCCAAGTGCTACTCAACTAAAAATGACTAATGAAGGAACACCAATCCTACAACCATGTACAACCATGTTTATTTTGAAACTCAATCTAGCAGGCTTGGTAATGCAGTAATGATAAAAAAAATCTGCAGCCTTTGAAGAGTATTTAGTCTACATTTCCTTCATTTTTCTAGCTACTCTGGCAGCCTTTCACACACCACATTGTGAGAGCATTTCCCAAAGGTGCAACAGACCTACTGGTGTGTAGGTCTTTTTTCAAGGTTAACACAACACTAACCAAGATCTGGCATGCCTCTTTAAAAAATGGCACCTTGGTTTTTTCCAGCCTGAACCCTACAACTGGAGACAAGTAAACCAGATGGCAACATAGACAGAGAAAAAAAAAACTAAAAAAAACTGAGGAAGCTCACAATTTCTCACAGAAACACCACAACATTATAAACCTTTTATAAGGTTGGAGGTAGCAAAATACAAGAACAACACATGAAACAAAATTAATTAAATAGCACATTGGCATCAGTAAGTAGCCATGAAGTGGCAGAAATATCATGGAATAGTAATTATGGAGAGTGGAAAATAAAACTAGGCCTATGTCAACAAAAACTGAACTATTTAAAAACACCTACACTGTACATCACAAGCTGAAACTGAAACCATTTTGACTTTATTGGCGCATTTGTTTTTAGTAATTTACTCAGATACAGTCTATTAAAAGCCAGACAACTGAGAGAGGCATTAGGATATTCTTTACGAACTGAAATACAGCCTTGTTCCATTTACAGATTGCATTTTAAGAACAACCATTCTGAAAGTTCTTCTTGAATTCAATTTATACTTCTACATATGCTGAAGATGTGTTTTATAAGAGTCTGACTTCTCCGAACAGATGCACAATTCAAGCCACTAAAAAAAACAATAACAAAAAAAAAAAAACCAAGAGCTCAGTTAAACCATCCAAAAAAAAAAAAAACTGTACATAGGAACAGTCATCTGCTGGGCTTCAGAGTCAATCCAACAAAATCTCCCAACTCCAAGGACAAGAAAAAATAATCCAAGGGATATCTGCAAAAGGGACTATGCACACACACACAATCTGCAGTGCTCACACACATGAACTACGGGGCAGGCCAGCCCTCAAGAAAATGTAACATCAGCAAATGCACCTCCTCTCCCAGAGGTTTTTCATATTTCCAACAGCCTTAGTTTTGGCACTAGTGCTGGTTTCCAGCCAACCTGTATCAGCAGCCCCTCAGCGTTGGCACAACCCCTGCCCCCACCCCATCCCACTAGACCCAAGAGGTGAAGTTATTAACACCTTAAGCAAACAACAGGGAAAAACCCCCCCCACACAGTAAGCATGACCCAGTAATTCAGCTCACCATTTTCAGCAGCCTTTCCTATTTATGTGGGGAATTTCCTCTGGTTTAGCCATGTTGTAACTCTCCTTTGGTATCACAGGTTCCAGCCTTTCCTTTAAAACTGCAGGTCTATGGCTCGGGTTATGTTGCTGTGCATACTGCAGCAACTCTCAGGGTTGGCCCCGCCTCCTGGCCATCTCCTGTCCCTGCCCCTGCTGCTGCTCCTCCCTCTCCACACACTACTGCTGCTGAGGCTCTATGGGGGGGCTGGGGGGGAGGGGCAATTCTACAACCAAAAGAAAACACAGCCTGTGCAGGATAATCTACTGCCAAAATCATTGCAGAAATTCACTCAAGCACATCACCTTTTTGATTCGAAAGGACATGTTTTACTTGTTGTATTTTTCCCCCAGAACTTGTTGTCTTCCCACAGTACCTCACATTTTGTCTTATCCAGTACATTTATTTCAGTGATACTGCTTTTTTTTTACTGACACAATCTTTGGTCAGAGCTGCGGAAGTTTGGAGCTTCCAGAAAATACCAGGGGTCCAGTATCACCCCCAAACAGAGCATTTGTTCCCTTGTAGAGTCAGCCACATGGACTTGTCATTCAAACATGCTAATTTAGGGGTCACACAGGGGTTGAGACAAAGCCCTGTCTTTCAGTACTGAGAGAGCAGCACAGTGTTTGCTGAAAGAAAAAAACAGGGCCGGCCCAGGTTTTCACTCGCAACGCTGGGGAGAGGGAGCCGGACTCCAGGGGCCGCTGTGGTGGACTCGCCTTTGATCCACAGAGCGTTAAACCTGGCCCCGACCCGCTCTCTCTCAGAGTTTCCCAAGGTCTCACAAACACCGCGAACCATCCAACGAATTCGCGAACACACCGGGAGACACACTCACAAAACTCTCACGCAGCCAACACCAGCCAAGTGCACGGACTGACCCCGCTCCAGATGTCAAATACTCGGCCCAGCTGTGGGAAAAGACCCAAAAGGCGATGATGACAGACGTGGACTAATTTAAGAGCGGTCCGCACCGAGCGGGGCCAGATATCACCTTGTCTCAGAAGTGATTGATCCACGCCCTGGAATCTCCTTCCCGTGTAACCCTCACCACTGTATGACCCAGATGGGAAACAGAGGCGACCCTTGGGTGAGTTCATCTCCTAGGCTGGCCACATTCTGAGATTTAAAGGCCCGGTTTCCTTTCGGTCTCCCGGGCCTTCTCTGGCACAGCTGCAGAATCACTCTAGCAGGTACGGAGTCCCTGTTTTACGGCATACTGACAACAAAGCCATGTCTGTTGCTGCTTTCCGCACTCAGCTTCAGACCTCCGCTACTTCTCAGCCTTACAAAAAAGTTTTAGTCAAGATTAGCAATCTTGTTAGGATTTTGATGCAGTCTCTCATATGAAAATAGATAAAAGACACAAAATTGTTGTTTTCAAAAGTCTTGCATTAACAAAACACAGTTGAATTTTGTATTTATCGGATAGACTCATTTTAAAACCGACAGAAGACTTTTAATTTTTATGTCAGATTTCATGAGCTATGAAAGTTCTTCCACTTTCATATTATTTTAAAGTTTATCATTGTAATCTGACACCAAAATAAATAGAAAAAAATTCTGCTTCTTATCCATTAAATTCATCAGTGGCTTAAAAATGCTCTAGGGTTGGATGGTATCCAAATTTTCACAATGTTATACCATCATTGAAAAATATTGCTGTGCACAGGTATGCGGTTTCAATAGTAACAGCTGAAAAATACCACATTTGTACTTCTACAACCTGTTCACAACATTTACATCAGATAATATTATTACACATATCAAAAAAAGAGTTGCTCTTGTAATGGTTCTATTAACATTTCATAAATGGCTTGCTAATACAGTTGGGTAATCTGCAGCCTATCAAAGGCCTCGTTGTACAGTCCGTTAAACGCTGGCTACTTCAGCTGCAGCAACAGACAATGAGCTTTGGGTTTTAGGCAAAATGTGGCCATTTACATGCTTGTCTGTTTCTGCACGACAGTTTTATGGGGAGACATGTCACTACACATTCCCTTCTCTTCCATGGCGAAACTGAGAAAGATATATACTTGGCTCTCTTCGCATTGCCTTTGAGATATTCACCCAGGTGTAGGCTACATTCCATTCCCATTTATATATTGTACTGTACCAACAGGTTTGTTTCCTTTTAACTCCATGAATTTTTCTGACAATGATCTACCCATATAACTACCCATATATGGCTAGCTATATGAAATTCTTAGTGCATGACCAACTATATTTGACTTTGGTTTGGACGGAATTGAAATAAAATCGTACTTTAATATATCAAAGTATATGGTATTACCATATATTAATCCATCTCTATTGTACAAAATGATGTCACCTCCGATCCAATCATTTAAAATCAGATCGCACACTTTAATCGAGTCTCTGAGTTGGACTACTCCACAGATATTGACAGAGGAAGTGTTGTCATCTATGGATTACTATGGAGTTGTTACTTTGCGTGTACTTCAATCCTACATCAAAAAGGGGTGGATAGACTATTTCTATTTCAAGCCACAGGTTGAAAAACCATTCAGTAAACTGCCGCAGTCATCTTGGTTAATCATTCAATTGCCATTTTAACCCAGCACATGAGAAAAATGACAGCACAGTGTTTATGTTCCTTGACGTTTAACATGTGTCAGACTCAGTGGTGCGTGTTAGTGCAACAATAAATTATAACATCCACAATTAGGGGGTGAAGGCGCAACCTGCTCTATAGAGTTCAATAACATTGCTGCAATATCAGGGGAATATCACACGTGAGTAAAGTAAAGGATAAAGTATATATGAGTGGCATGGTGGTGCAGTGGTTAGCACGGTTGCCTCACAAGGAAGAGATTCTGGGTTCCCGATCAGCTGGATTCTCTCTGTGTAGAGTTTGCATGTTCTCCCCATGTTCATGTGGCTTTCCTCCCACACCAAAAGACATGCATGTCAGATTAGGTCTACTTCTGCCATTGCCCTTGACCAAAGCATTGGCCTCCAAACTGGAACCAGGTTAAATGCAAAGGAAAAGTTACCCCATGGGGTTTAATAAAGCATACCTTATGTATATATGGCTAGCTACATGAAATAGTTATATATAGTGAGTTCCGTATTGTTTGAAATCCAGTGCACTTCAAATATCAATTAGTCTGCAGCCTAATTCCAAGTTTCCCGTCTGGTTTTGAATGGCTCAGGGGTAGCATTTTTGACTGAGAGCAATCTTCCCATGTGAATGTGTCTCTTTGATGTTATATATCATTGTTCATGCTTAGACATGTCCTTACATGTATACCGTCTTTAAATAATGGCTTTAATTTTTGGTCATCCACTTTCTCAACCAGAATTTTTCCACTGATCAATTTCTGTTGTTAAATCAATTCCAACTGTGCCACCTAAGCTGATCTGTTTGCATTTATGCTTTTTGACAGGCCTATCACCTTTGCCTTTGTTTTTGCAAAATATGTGCAAAAAATGTAACACATAATTATGCAATGTATGAGGAGATTTTTTTAGTGTTGTCATCGTTCCTGACATTGTTTGTGCTGTATCTCCATTTCCCCCAGAGTTATCAGAGTGTCATTTTATTGCTGTGCACTGATTAGACCATAAATGCATATTTAGTCGCATGTCTTTTGAGACCCCAACAATTTCTAGCGTGTGTACGGGGACACTAGGGGGATACCTGCTGAAATTCAAGTTGATGGCCCAGATGGTCACATGCTCAGTTTTCTCTGGGCACCAATTATCACCATTAAGGAAATGGAGGAGACAAGCAAGGCCAGGGTATAGCGAGATGCCCTTCAGGAATAGTTCCTTAAGACCAAATGCATGAAGCTCCAAAAGCAGCAGGAGGAGTCAATGGCTAAAGGTTGCACCATCATTGACGTTTCAATAGTTTGAGACAACAAAGATGAGTGTTGTTTGTCGTTTTCTCCCTGACCAGGAACTTATGGACGCACCGGAAATGTGTTGCTCCTTAGAATGTCGGAGGGTTTTCCGTGATGGTGACTAACGGCATGCTAGTGTCACATAACTGTATTAAGTTTTAACCCCTAAACCTGAAAACCATCCATTGTGAAAAATGTCAGCCTTGTCAAAAGTAAACTTTTACACATATGTCATATGTGTTGTCAGATGTCATATGTGTTGAGAACATGTACGGTATAACCAAATGGCGATGAGTTTATACACTCAATGGACCAACAGACTTTAGGGAAATCCATTCCCAACTAACAGGTAACACTCCACTGTCGGCAAGAGAACAACAAGTTTGGAACACAACAAAACTTTGGCAATGCACATCTGCATGTTAGAAATATCTGACAGACCACAAGTGTTGAAGTCCAAACAGGCTAGCGGTGAGCTGAGAATGCAGAGGTTGTCTACCGGCATGCCAAAAATTGCTGTTGCTAAATCTGATAGCTTCAGGCCCTGACCTGAAGCAAGCATGTGAGAATCCACAGATGGCGGAATTTCATTTTTATCTTGTCCTTATACTTATTAATTTTACCAATTAAATACAAAATGGTTTGTTTCATTTCATTTATTAAGGGACAATGTATTTCATAGAAACTTTCATATGGCTCAGGATGTAAGCAGCATCCTATTCATTTCAGGTACACGTGAATGATTATAGCTGGAAAGGTGCATTCCAATGGCATTCATATGGACGGAGTGTAGCAGAGTGGGTAAGGAACTAGACTTGTAACCGAAAGGTCGTAGGTTCGATTCCTGGGTAAGGACACTGCCGTTGTACCCTTGAGCAAGGTACTTAACCTGCATTGCTTCAGTATATATCCAGCTGCATAAATGGATACAATGTAAAAATGCTATGTAAAAAAAGTTGTGTAAGTCGCTCTGGATAAGAGCGTCTGCTAAATGCATGTAATGTAATGTAATGCATTCAGGCATTATGTAATTGGTTAACCGAGGAAAAAAACAGACTAACCTGAGATTCTTGTGAACCCAATAGCCACTGTCCATGAACTGCCTTCCTTCTCAGCAATAAATCATCCCATGTGCATCCTGCTATTTGACAAGAGTATCCATCAGCCAGAAGCAAGGCATTTTCTAGCCCCTTCTTACAATTAATGTAAGCCAATAATGGGGGTTCAAGGTCCAACAAAAAAATATGCTGTTTGACATTTGCATAAACCCAGTTTTAGTATGTGAAGCAACAGAGCCAAGATTGCCCTAGCTTGACAAATGAACATTACATGAATATTATATTCCTGTGATGGAATGCAACGTTCAGCTCAGAACATGCAGAATGCCACTGAAAACAGGGAAAAGCATTGTGCAATGCTTGGCTCGTTTTTCAAACATGATACCTGCCTGACACAGTCACTGCCACACAAAACAACAGAACGCAGGTAAAATTCCTGTGCCACTTGACACAGGAACACCCTGGAGCTTACTCTCCACTCCACAATGTAGCTCTGCTAAGCTCTGTGTATTACCAAAACACATTTGTGCACGTTTTGCTTATCGAAAGCATTTTTTCACACTTTTTTCCTCAAACATTAGAAGGCATTGGTTGGCACTCGCAACAAACCTTAGATTTTTATATTTTAATGAACAACTACTATTTCTCCCAATCCTGGGAACTCACCATGTATACTGCTATTCTTTCCCACCGTAATTGTAAACTCTGAACCGCACTGGCCTATGGGGGTATTATTATAATAAATTAACAATCTGAACTTTCTCATGAAGAGTATGAGATTCACAAATCTGTTTTGCAACTTACAAAGATATGTTTATTATATTACATTGCCAAAAAGACGGATTGTTGACTGTTTATAATTTAGTCTATCAATAATCTGTGCTAGTACTGTAGCTATGATTTTAAGTACAGCCAATTAAAATGAAAAAAAAGAAAATTGTTTAAGTTGCCTTTAATGCCATTCGTCTCATTACAGATGGGATTGCACTGCACTATGCGATACTGACTGACACATCCCCAGCAGAAGCTCCCCTCCCTGATATACCCTCTAAAGGGGACATTATGGACAGCTATGTATGCTATGAAGAAGAAATATCCCACATTTACATCCCAGAACTTTCAATTTGTGCAAAAAAATAATAATTTTATGCAGTATAATGCATAGTAGATTATTCCTTTAGAAAGACTATAGGCTGACTAAGGTGAATTCATTGGGGTACTACCTGCTTTTCAGCAATGTTAACTGATCAGGATATTGGCTTTGATTAAACAGAGCAGACACAGCGGATTCTCAGGGAATTGACCTATTTATAGTAGAAAATAAAGCAAGCAAATAAATAAGGATCTGTTTTTCAGGGGATTTAGTCATTTTCAAGATATGATTAAAAATAGAGACAAAGACTTTTTACTTTATTCTTCCAAAATGAATTTACTAAAGAGCTAATCTCAAGATTAAATAGAGCGTGCTATCCATTATGCTCCTAATGGGTCCGTAATATGTTAAATCTGACACGAAAGGGGCTGCCGTGAGTCAAATTCAATTATATTTTCAAAGAACGCTACAGCTGTCCTCTAAGGAAACCAAGACAAATAGTCTATTAAAGCAGAATCTGACAAGCGCCTTGAAATATGACCAAAATTAAGAGTCAAAAAGCATGACCTGGTACTTTTTCAATATACAAACAATGGCAGGTTTTATCTGATAACCAAACCAATATAACAGCCTGACAAGAATTCATTTGAATTGTTGATTACAGCTGGATAAAGGAAAGCCATTTACCATCATTTAAACAAACACCACAATGCTGCCAAATGTTGTGACAGGTAATTGTCTTGATTATATTGGATGGAAAGAAATATTTGCATTTAAAAGCAACATTTAAAAGCAAAATGTGATACATGTACATTCATTCAAAAAGTAAACAAAATACAATAGATCAATATTTAACTTCCTAATGCATGCTTTACTGACAATAGTATTATCCTGAAATGCCTCAAATTCAGAACTTGAAAGGATTTGCAAATCTCTTTGGCTTTTCAACAAATAATTTATGCAAAAAATGCGGAGTTGTTTATTTTTCTTTTGCTTTGCTGTTTCTCTCTGTAATTATACTAAAATGCCAAAATTAGTATGCTCACTAAAGCATACTAAAAAGTATTTTATCGCAGGGGATAGTAAACAGAATGCATTTAAAAAATCCCACTTCCAGTTGCTCTTTCATCAACAGCAGACTATTCGCTGGTTCGGAGGCTAAAATGTAAACTATTTAACAGCTGTGACTGAGCTCTCACCTTATCCGTGAAGAAGGAATCCCAGGCATTCCCACTGAAAACACTCAATAACTATTCACTTCAAAGTACACATTTTCTTCAAAAGCATAAAAATGTAGTCTAAATATTACAATTCCACATTCCATTAAGCACTTTGATTTACAATAGTTCAGTGACCTGGGAATATTATGAAAGGACTATTTTGCTACTCATTAATAGATGTTGTTTTTTTAAACCAGGAGCATATTGAATTTCACTGCAGGACCATAAAGCATTGCACAGATCCACTGATAAAGAATGAGCCTCTGGCTTTTCCGCAAAATCCATGCTCATTCAGACTGCAGGTGTAACTACCACAGAAATGCAACAGGAGCAAGAATAGCAGTAAGAGGATATTAGCTGACTGTACATGTTCAAGTTTTCCAGCCTCAGGACCTGTTCAAAAGACCCTTAAGTCATAGGCAGTATATATATATATATATATATGGTAGGTAAAATACTGAGAATCAATCTCATAGAAACAGTGGTACCATTCAATGTTGAAGACATAAGTCATGTGTGATCAGTTAATTCAGTTTATGTATGCGCTGGTATATTTAAATAAATAGGTCACATATGTATGAGGTAGCATCTTGGTATTATTCACCTAATTTAAAAAAGATTAAAAAATAAAAGATTAGAAACAGCTTCTCTCTCACGACAGGGTATTCACCCCACCACTTCAGAAACCGCTACTCAAGACTCAAGGTCACCCAGCTTCTTTGTGTGCCGAAACCCGTAACATCCTTGTGGGAACATGAGCTCACCCCCTCCTCAGTGAATGGCTAACACAAGTCAAATATTTGCTCTTCTCATGCCAGGGGCTTACTTGCCTCTAGACATTAGCAGGAGATGGACCTTCCTTATAAACTCTAGACATTCCTTTTTTCAAAAAACTGCTTTCAGGAAACATCAATACAGGGGACCTTTAGAATTTAGTCATTCCAACAACGTACAATGATTCACAACTAACAGAACACGTGTGTAAGTATTTGTGAGGTCATCAAATGTAAGAGTAGTTTTGAATTGAAAAGGTCAAAAGTTTTGATTCAGTAACTCACATTTGCACATTAATTCTAATATATCATTAGAATATGCACATGGATCTATAATCAGGAGTCAAAGCAACAATAAACGTACTGGTATACCAAGCCAGGTATGGACTCGTGTTTAATTCTGTTTTGACCTAAAAGGCTACTTTAAAAGGTTGTTTTTTGTATTCTCGGTTACAGCATTCCCTCGTTAAGTACACACACTGCCATTTTGTTCACATTTATAATATGGGAGAACCTGTAAAAAAGAATGTGTAAAATGCACCTATGGTAATAAAATATACAACATCTATATAAGGACCATTTGACTCTGTATTTTCCTGTCAAAGATTTTTTCATATTCAAATTTACAGCTTAAGGTGTCCTTTCGACCCTGTGAGAGACAATTTGTTACAAATGAAAAATTAACTTGTCAGTAGAAGCAAAATACCATTATGTTTACTTCCACTCCTGCACAGCGTGAAACAGGAGCTTTCACAGCAGGCTTGTGTGTCTTCCTGTCCGCTGCACCCTTTCACTGTGAGAGGCCGAGTCTGGCCACTGGGTCTGTCTGAATCCACCCTATCTGATATGGCACACTGATATGGTGACATAACTGAAGAAGCCAGTCTGATAAGCAATGCATAGAAAACCAAGTCGATTACAGAGAAGGAAAACCAAGAAAAGTTCCCACTCATCACCATAAAGCACTTTGAGCATTCAGAAAAGTGCTATATAAATGCAATCATTCATTCATTCATTCATTCATTCAAGAAAAGAGCAAGATACATGAGCTGGACTGTGAGTTCAAAGAAAGCAAGGGACTCTAGTCATATGATATCCACAGACACAGCAATAGAGAAGGCAACCCTGAAAAGATAACAGAATTGTGCCAACAAACAGATAGCATCTAACTACCCAAATCCACTTAAACTGATTTGAGCAAGGTTAATAATTATTTTCTAGTTATGTTTTATCAGTGAAAAGTGTGACTCATTTATGGTTATTGGCCCTTTTTTGCGTCGGTGATATTAACACAGAATCTGCATATTGTATAAAACAAATTGAAAATGCACAACTGCTAATGCTACTTACAGGTTTATATCCTGTTCAGTCTACTGGTCAGTCTAAAACTCAGCTTAGTGTCTTTTAGGTTCTACTAAATTATCCATAAGAAGTGCCCTAAATGCTCATGTTAAAGACAGAAAAATCGTCTTTTGAACAGCACACAATGCACAGACTACTGCCTCACTCTCATTAAGGAATTTGGCATAATTTCACAATGCGATATCCAACAGAGGTCCAACAATATAAGTGTGCAGATTAAATAAAATTTCAGGTACATGTCAGTTATCCAATTTGGAGACTCGGCGCTTACCAAATTTGCTGATTAAGTTAAAAAAAACTCTGGTCTTCCAGCTCTCTAAACACCAGACACTCTCATAACTGGAGGAACACTAAATTGGCCCAATCAAGACAGTGATTAGTTGAATTAGGCAGTTAACCGTCTGGATGGATTCAATCCCTGGAGACAGTCCAGCTTCCTAGGACCAGAGAGGCATAGCAAGAAGTGTGACAAATATTTTGTTGCTAGCACAGATGTGCTGTTGAGTTTACAAGCAATAGTACAGAAACAAATATGTAATTTAGCTGTGGCATCAGGGGGTTTGTAACAAGCCATTTGCTACAGAGTACAATGAGTACAAAGAGCTGGAAGAAAGCTTTCAGTGCGAGACAACAAAAAAAGAATTTGATATATAAGCTTTCTTACACCAATGTTATGCTTCTCCCTTGCACTTTATGTGGGTGAAAAACAAGTGAACATGAACTTCACAAACAAAACCCTACTTTAAGTATTGATAGTACAGTTATGTGATCAAAAAGCTGCAATCGCTACAGAAAGTCTCGTTAGTCAGGGCGCCATGACAGAATACATTTTGATCATTATTGGTTACCTTGCACAACTGCATTGTGAGAAGAAGAAAAAATCCCGCATAAGCAGTTTGCCAAAAAATAGATGTACACGCCTTGATTTGCATGAGGAAGAAATACACTGGAGCTTTTGTATATACCCATGACATGACACCTGTTGTGTTTTGTCACAAAAAACTTGTTTGGCCAGATGAAAGAAAGAGATTAATCTGACCGTTCATTTACCTCACCTGAAGGGAAGGTATGATGACCATGTCAGAAAGGCAGGAGTGACATCGCCATTGGATTTTCACATTTCCTTAGCCTCAAGTCTTTTGTGGGTGACATGCTTTGAAGGATCATGGTTTTAAGACTGACAGACCTGGTCACTGTAAGCAGTAAGCCTTGCGGTAGGAAATACATTACATACACAAAAGGAAGAGAACCGCAGTCTTTTGATGATAAAGATCCAGATCTGCCTCAGTTTCCTTCTCTGTGCTCAAAACTATATCTGATACCCTATACTGGAATAGCATGATAATTATACTGAATATAAGACACAATTTCATTAGTAGATAGATAGAAATGTATTAAAACTGAAGCCTTGGAGTTGTCTGGAGAAAAAAAAATGCAAAGACATATGGAACACCACATCACCATTACAACGGCTATCCCAGATTTTAAGGGACTGTGGATTCAAAACACAAAGCTGTCAGAACAGAACTGCTTGTTTTTGACTGCCACAGACCATTCTGTGACTTTTTTATGCTTTATTATATTACATTATACAGTAAGTGTGCAAGATTCTGGCTTTTTGGAATTCACAAAACATACTAATGCAGTTCTAAAAGGTAAAACAGTGTAACACAAATGGGATTACACTGTAAATGAAGGTAATAGCATTACGGTGCCTAAACTCAATAAGTGGTTTCTGGCTTTTTCAGAAAGCCAGGGCAAGGTAACGGCCAAAATTCTTAAACAAGGGTGTTGCAGACGATGGCAGGGTTTCAGGGAGGAAATTAAACTCTGATGTGGCTTTGACTAAATTAGTGGGCATAACCCCGTCTGGAGATACAGTAATATCCTGTGTCTTCACTGAAATCTCATCGTATACTTAATATACGTTTAGCACGCAGTAACAAAGAATTGTAAGCGAAAGCTTTTATGTATAAAAGCTGACCAGAACAGAACACTAAACAGAATAATTGCAATGGAAAAATCTTAAAAAAAAACAAGAAATGAATTTCTGCCCAGCAAAACCTTCCAGAAGTATTCCTCAGATCTTTAAATAACCTCTCACACAAATCACATAACAGCAGCTAATTTTCTTCTTCGTGGCTTTGCCCTTAAGGATTCATTTTTGGCCGCAGAGACAATATGCACATTACCTTCAGAACTTGCATGTAAGCAACCCTCCACACTGAGCCAAAGCCCTTCATTTCTAATCCGTTCTGCCTCCAGTTAATCCAAGGGCCTCTAGCCCGCTACTTCTACTGAAGGAGTTAAACAGGCACCCCAAACAGGAATCATCCAAGCACACACCTGCAGCAAATAGCCCAGTTCCTAACGACTTTGTTAACATTTCAGGCCTGACTAAAGTCTCTATGGGGCTCATGCTGGGCACCTATTTGCTGGGGAGATGTGAGCCTGCGCCTTGCCAGATGGAGGGGAGCCATGCTGGATCCATTAAGCTTTTCCACATCACAATACTGAGAAAGCTACTGTGGTGTAAAAAGATGTGCCCAGCCAGGACCTGGCAAAGTTTGCAAACTCAGTTTGCCAAGCCAGGGAAAATCCACACTGCTGCTCAACTCAACGGTTTTTAACAAGAGGCGCTCGCAGCGCTGAGACGTCAAAGAAAGTTAATGTTGCTTCTTCAGTTATCTGTGTCAGTGGCTAAAACTGTAAAGAATGTTTCTTTTTAAAAAACCCTGTAGGACTCTGCATGCGCTTGCTACCATGATGCCCTTTGGTTTTGCTTTCTGACATTTAAAAAGGGATAACTAGGGTTATTAGTTTCATATAAAGCCGTGAGCATGTTTGCTTAATTTTGTAAAGGCAGTCTATAACATTATCTGTTCTGAGAAGGCTTCTTTAGTTCAAAGGAAATAATTTTAGTAAGTACACACACTCTGAAACCCCTGAAGCAAGTCTCAACACAATGCAGTCTGTTCCAACCTTAAAACATTAAAAAACTCAGAAGTCCTACTCCGTAAACGGTGCCCTAACTAAAAATCTCAGATCAGTTACAATACAACATTGGGGGTATAGACACATATCAAATGAATGTTTGTGGTCTGGAAAAGGTAACTAGATCTCACACAAGTCCGCCTTGTGTTAGCCTGTGAGGTTTTTACAGCAGTCTGAGCTCGGATCTGCGCACCGAATTCCAGAGACAGGTGACAGGAGGCACTTACCCATGAGAAATCACAGCCGACACGACTCTCAGTCTCTCAGCCCGGCCACCGAACTTCGCAAAATCCAAAAAAGTCAGGTGAGGAAAACGGATCAAAGTGGCACAGGGGCAGACCGGTCTGGTTTCCTCCCCAGACAGTTCTGAAGAAGCCTACGGAGAGGTGTAAGGACAGATCACGGGGTGAGAACGCACGCCTGCTCTTCACAGGGCTCGCTCGCTCGGTCTCTCTCTCTCTCTCTCTCTCTCTCTCAACGTCAGCCTGGAAACTCATTCAAAGCGCTCCTCCCCCTCTCCTTTCCACCTCCCCCCTCCCCCCATCCAGAACCCTAGTCCCCCTCTCTCCCTCATCCTTTGCCTGTTCCAGCACGTGAGGTTGCCTATCTGATCTTGCGCGAATGCAGCAGACAGCTGGATGGAAAAGAACCCCCTCCCCTCACCCCATCCCGCTGGACAACAGCACATACAGGGGCAGGGCTCTATGCTACCATTTTTTTCCTAGGAGCTACATGTGCTTCAAACTTTTTTTAGAAACGCACAAATGCATCCCAATTAGTAGACGTGCTCCTGAATTATTTTTCCAGTTAGCACACACCCATTTTCAGGGGCAAATGCATCTAAAATAGGAATACCATTGAGCCCTGAGGGAGCATTTTACACTTGCCTCCACGGTTAATGGTTGGCAGTCAGACTCTGCTCAAAGTGTGTTCTGTGACAGGCCAAACAACTGATAACATCACGGACCCATCTAAAGTATTACACCGTTTTTTTTATCCACATCATTAATTTGTCCCAATGTAATCTGTTCCCAAATTGGTTTGCTATGCAGGTAATGTCAATTAAATAATGTTTCTTTGTTTTTAACGTTAAATGGTGAATTTGAATGTTTGCATCTGGCACAATATTATTATATTTGGAAACTGTATAAATGGACAAAAATTGTGCAGATTAAACATTAGTACTAGTCGGGCCTGGATTACGTTTTAAATGTTTAGTACTGTATGCTCATGCCTACAGTGCTTTAAAATGAGAATACATATTTATTCAAACATTAGCACTGACGGAATCTGCATAATGAAGGGAAATGAGACCTACAAGTCAAGAAAGTTGATAGCAAAGTCACACTCACAGTCAATACAATGTAATTTAGAGCTTTTAAAACATCAAGCTCTTTATTAGAATAATAAAAGGCCATTGTGACAACAATTCTACAAATCCCTTCTGACAGGATGTTTTTACTTCCGTTATGTTCGTATTGAATTAAATTCATGAAAGGAGAAAAGAGAGTGTCTTTAAGATGAGTGTAATTCCAAAAATGGTGCTCAAGACACATGCTGAAATGTAGCTATGCCCACCTCCATTTCCTCTTTGCATGTCTTAAACAAAGAGCACGGTCAGGACATTTGAGCGTAATTTATGTTACCTTTCCGGAGTCTTGTAACCATCTAAAACAGCTATTACATCTTTCCAAAGCATGTCAAGCGTTGTCAGGGGAAAACTTAAACTGAGATCCACGGAGCTACTTCCCTCTCATGGGGCTCGACCAAATGATAGTGTTAACGGTGTTAACGGGACTAGTGTTCATGCAATTCAGAATGCTGAAGAAAATCAGTAAGTCAAGTGATGTTCCTTTGCATGTATTTACATGTAGCTTCCAACATTTTGCAGTTCAGTAAATAATCAAATGACTTCCTGATATGTACATAAACTGTTCCTTACTGTGTAATATGCAAAGACAAATGTTGGGCCTGGATGCTTTAGACACAGTTCCAATAAGGAACAAAATAATTGGAACACCAATGTGAAGTCACTTCATACTGTAGGAGGCTGGGCTATCAGTTTATCTTTTTAAACTGGGTGTAATTGCTCACATGTTTTGCCTTGCACTTACAGTGAGCTCTGTAAAGTTTTAGAGAAAGACATATTTTTCTTGATTTGGCTTTGTACCCCACAATTTTAGACTTGTAATGAAACACTTCATATGTGGTAATTCTCATTTAAGGGTATTTTCATACAGAGTGTAAACAAAGTGTGCAACCCTTCTTTCTTTTTAAGTTATACATTTTGGTTTCGCCATGTTGAAATTACAGCACTTTTTATACATAGGCCCTCCATTTCATGGCACCATAGTGTTTGGGACAAATCTCTTCACAGGTGTCTGTTATTAGTCAGGTGTGTTCAATGGCTTCCTCAGTGAAGGTATAACAGAGTTTTCAGTATCTAGTCTTGATTCTAGGCTTTTGATTACCTTTGTCAAACATGCCATTATGAGGCTGAGAAATAAAATAAAAATGCTGTGTGGAGGTCAAAAGGAACACTTTGTCATATGTATGGGTCACACACTTCAAGCAGTCAATGTATGCAAAGGATATGTGGACTTCAATAGTACATTAATATGTCCCAAATATTGTTTGCGATGGGGGGCTATGTAAAACATAGTGCAACCAAAGTATGTAAAACATGTGAAATGTTTGATGACAAATCTAAAAGTGTGGAGAACCATATAAAAAAAAGTCTTTGTCCCAAGCATTATGGAGTTCACTGTATATTTAATCTCAACAAAAACATGTTTTCAGCGTGCAAAAATGGCAAGTTACTCACGCATATAAAGCACTGCCTATAAGCCATTAATTAAAACTTGAAAAATCTAGGCCTGCCATTAAAAGTATTGATATTATAATGAGGCCAATTTACAATAAACAATATTGACTGTCCTAGCTCATGCAGAATAAATAAGCTTTATTCCAAAGCAATGTTGTGCAATGTTTTATAAATTATTTAATGTAACTTGGCCCTGTGTTTTTTTTAAATCTTATCATCTGAACACTTTATTTATCACATGAAATGCAGTTAACAATACATCAAATAGGCAGACTTCAGTCTCAGTCATAATTTGCAAACACTTTAATCACTTTGGCTACTTTCATCAGATGACTTTGATCCAAGCGGTTGGCTCCAGTATAGGTATTTCAGCCACCCGTTTCAATGCAAGTCAATGGTAACAATATGGTCCAAATACAAAGTCAATAATTTTCTCCCACAAGAAAATGGGACTGGGGCTTCGCAAGCTTAGGTTAGCTGAAGACACGTTGGGCTGGCCTGTTTAGTTGAATATGCATTGCTATGGTACTTCCCAGGCTTCAAAAGCGCTTTTCACCAAGCTGATGGGCGATGTCACAGTGACATTGTGCATATTTTTTCTACTGCCTATGCTTCGATCAGATGTTGTTATTGGCAGATGTAGCTAACTGTACAATTGGGAGAATTATTGATTGTGGGACTGGAGAATTTGTGATGACAAAATCAGCAGGAAAAATAAGAAGGAAAAAACACAAAATAACCAAGTTTGGGGAATTATTTTGTGGCTGTGTGAGGTTACATCTGAATTCAGTGTGTTTACATGAGGTCAGAAGGTACAGAGTCTGCGGTCATTGCGATTATTTTTGTAGGAAACCCTATAAAAAAGTGCTGTATACGTATGGATCATATCCCTCCCCTCTCCACTCCTCCCCCACCCCAAGGCGCAACTTGGCGGATGGCATACCTGCCATCCAAATAAACATCTTGATACTGGAATATGTGCTTCCTGCTCATTATCCACCCTTTGCACACACAGGGCGTCAGAGTTGTGTACTGACATCACCTTAGACTCAATCGAACTCGAAACATCAGAAATTTGAAATTTGAGTCATCTTGGTCACCCAAGCTCACGTCAAATGTGTCTCCGCAATCATCCACCCCTCTTTCAGTGTCACCAAGACCTCCTCTTGCAACCATTGGGGTCATATATATTAATGGACAGGCTGTATAGAGTTGCAATGTGTAAGGAGCGAATCTGCAACAAAACTGTCTATGCTGCAATTACGGTACTCTTATCAGTGATTGGACAGCAAAATTCAGCAGCAAAACAAAATCTCAAAAAAACTGTGAAATGAATTTCGCTGAACGATAAGCTAAATTTGCCCTGCACATTAATAGAGCACATCATCAATATTAATATTTTTCATTCATGGTTTTTAATGTAATTTTGCTCTTGATTAATAATTTTTTTTTTTATTGTACCTGTTGATCAAGGTTATCAAACAACTATGGAGTTGTAATTATAAAATACATTCTTTGCTTGAACCTTAATCAAATTCATAGTACTTTATATCTCCACAGCACTGATTTCAAATGACTACTTTCGCTTAAGCAATGAACACAATATAATTTCTAACTCTTATTTAGCCGTAATAACAACCATTGTGAATTTAATTATTGTTTCATGAGCACAGGAATTATACATTAACAACAAAGATCTTACACGTTCTCCACTGTAATGAACCGGAGAGAAAATTATCTCGGCAACCTCAAATTATGTGCTTCAGGTCTGCAGTATGTAATTTTTTTTTATTCATATCATATAGGCCTATTCTGATTGGACAGCCTCACAATGTGCAATGCGGGAAGACCAACTGCCCATTTCTACAGAAACGATTGTCATTTGGGCAAGCCAACTACAGAATTTATTGATCTGCTGAAATACATACATTAATGTAGTACATTATTGCTGCATTAGGCCCTACTTCTATTTAACTTTTCATTTATGCATTCCTTCGTAAATTTGAGTTACTTGTATGAGTTATACCAGACCATAGTTACATGCTGATTTAAGCACTCCCGTCCTCTCACTGCATCACCGCCATGTTTAAATGTTATGTTTTTTTCAACATTCTCTCTGTCCGATCCCAGATTACTAACAATTATTGACTTCAAATGAAATTCCAGTCTAACGGTCGATGGAAATCTGTGGTTGGCTCAGCATTCAGAATTTGCAATCATGGGCATGCAGGAACACAGGCAGGCCTATAAAACTAATTACAACATTACATTACATTACATTACAGGCATTTAGCAGACGCTCTTATCCAGAGCGACGTACAACAAGTGCATAGGTTTCAAGATGTAGAGGCGCAAAAGAAACACTAGAGTGAAGTAAGGATCGTAGTGCCAGAAGTGACCACATCGATCAGGACTCCAACCCTGTAGAGTAAGCTTGTTCAGCAGCAAGAATCCTACCAAGTACAAAGTACAAACTAGCACTGGAATCACACCTAATCATACAAAAACAATCCTACCAGATACACTAACATAATCAAATTATCCTAGCTAGGTACAATGAGCTGAACTATAGGCTAGGGAGGGGTGGGGAGAGGTGCAGCCTGAAGAGATGAGTCTTCAGTCTGCGTTTGAAAGTGGTGAGATTCTCTGCTGTTCTGACCATCACGGGGAGGTCATTCCACCAGCGAGGGGCCAGGACAGACAGCAGACGGGAGCGGGAAGTGCAGACGCGAAGAGGGGGAGGTGCCAAGCGTCCAGAGGTGGCAGAACGGAGAGGTCTGGCTGGTGTGTAGGGTCTGATGATCCTCTGAATGTACCCTGGTGCTGACCCCTTAGCTGCCTGGTATGCAAGCACCAAGGACTTAAATTTGATGCGAGCCATAACAGGCAGCCAGTGGAGGTCAGTGAGCAGGGGGGTGACATGGGAATGTCTGGGGAGGTTGTAGACCAGACGCGCTGCAGCATTCTGGATGAGCTGCAGGGGTCTGATGGCGGATGCTGGCAGACCAGCCAGTAGCGAGTTGCAGTAGTCCAAGCGGGACAGGACCATCGCTTGAACCAGGAGCTGGGTTGCGTAGGTGGTGAGGAAGGGGCGGATTCTCCGGATGTTGTACAGGAAGAACCTGCACGTTCGACTCACCGCCGTGATGTTCTGGGAGAGGGACAGTCTGTTGTCCATCACCACTCCAAGGTTTTTGCGGTGGGTGATGATGACACCACAGTGTCCCCCAGGGAAATAGAAAAGTCAAGAAGGTTAGAGGATGGAGCAGGGATGAAGATCATCTCCGTCTTGCCTGGGTTCAGCTTAAGATGGTGGTTATCCATCCAGCTCTGGATGTCCCTCAGGCAGGCAGAGATGCGAGCAGAGACCTGAGTGTCAGAGGGCGGGAAGGAGAGAAAGAGTTGGGTGTCATCGGCATAACAATGATAGGACAACCCATGGGCAGAGATTACAGGACCAAGAGATTGGGTGTACAGGGAGAATAGGAGGGGACCAAGGACAGAGCCCTGGGGAACTCCTGTGGCAAGGGGGCGAGGTGCTGATACTGCACCAGCCCAGGCGACTTGGAAGGAGCGACCGGAGAGGTAGGACTCAATCCAGTCAAGTGCTGTGCCACAGATCCCCATAGCTGCCAGGGAGGACAGGAGGATGGGATGGTTGACGGTGTCAAAGGCGGCAGAAAGGTCTAGGAGGATCAGGACAGATGAATGGGAGGCTGCTTGTGCGGCGTGAAGCGACTCATTGACCGAGAGGAGTGCGGTCTCTGTCGAGTGGCCAGGTCTGAAGCCAGACTGGTAGGGGTCTAGGAGGTTGTTCAGGGAGAGAAAAGAGGAGAGTTGATTAGAAGCAGCTCGTTCAACATAAAACGAAACTCTGTAACAGCAACTGGTTTTCAACATATTTTTTGTGTAGTTCAAAAAAGATAACAAGCAATATCACATTAAACTACAATGCAAAACTGTAGATGGGACCAACATTGTATTGACTGAATTTTATTCCCCCTAAATGTAAGTTAATCTCATGTCTGTGGATGTAACATCAGTATATAGTCCATAACGCAAATCCAAGCAACCTTATTGGAGTTATATGCAGTATGAAGTTAACATTGAAGCATAATCTGCTGAACCACTGGCCAAGTTGCATACCAAGATCTCAATGTTCAATGAAACAATATTAATTTCCTAAATCTCACTGGCCGTTTTCAATCCGAAGGTGGCAATCGGACATGAATACATTTTTCAGTAAATATGAGTACCCTGTATTTCTAAAGGTCAACTTGACCTTTGAACTCCAACAGTTAACCCTGACAGCATTAAGTAGCACTGGCCTCCTTGGAGACTGGCAAATGTAGAAATAACAAAGAAAAGAGTCATGGCTTCATTAATATCTATAAATATTAAAATATTTCTTTTAGATGGACTGTTAAAAATGATGGATCTCAAGTTTTGTTGAATAATAAATGAACCACGTATCTATTTGAAAAATAGAATGGCTTAACTCACACCATACATAAGATTAATTGCATGTCACAAAAGATTATTAGATCCTTTTTTTCTATGAAAAGATGAAAGCCATCCAGCGGTATTCCAGAAGTTGAATTCCAAGTAAATATCAAACCATTACCAAGGCTGATGATAAACAATAAAACACCTATTGTGCATTTCATCCTACCTGCATCTAGTGTTAAAAGGATGTAACAGCATTTGAGTATCAACATACATTGCTTATTGCTGACCCCTGCTGGTTTACTTGCCCTGTCTCTTCCCTACTGAACCTAACAAAGAAAGCAGACAAGCAATTAAGAAATTATTGAAAGCATGTTTCAACTGAAAGAACACATTCTGACGGTATGATGTCAAAACAGGGCCATATAATTGCAACTGTTTAAGAAACAGCAGGCTGCATTGCTTGTTCATTTTGTGTTTTGACTGAAAGCTGGATTGCTGTGACAACACTTTGTTCTAAATTATTTTCAAACGTACCTATTTTTTACTAGTTATTTATTTACTGACTTTAATATATTATGGTGCATACAAGTAACCAGCCATTTTCTTAATGATGAAACTGTATAGCTGCCAGCTAGGTGTTGGTAAAGCTGAAACTGAAAAGATGTATACAATTAGTCAATGCAAAATCTACTGGCTGATTATGCTAATGTTTGTTTAACTATACATTTTACATCTAATAACAGACTAATGGTGAGAAGAAACATCAAATCATATATTACTATAGCAGTATATCCAGTTTAAGTGTGAACATCCAAGAAAATGATGAGCATGATTGTAAGTTGAATTCCTTCTGTTCATATTTAATTTATATGAACTCAGCCCATTATACTTTCAAACTGGGCCATGAAGGATGCTGCCACTTTTGGAGGTACCCCATTTTCAATTTCCAAAGTTCTCCATTGCTTGAGTCTTCATTTTGTTTTTTCCCCATGGGCACTCCCAGACTGGACCTTGCCACACAAGTACTTCCAAAGAAAAGGACAGTGTTCACAGTCACTTAAAGATCAACAGCGGCTCCCCGACCGAAACCTTTTCATCTCTGTGATAAATAAACATCAGGGTGAAAGAGCTTCACCCCTTGTGTCACCTGATTTAATGTGGCTTCACTTATAATGAGCTGCACTTTCCCCTTGGAATAGCCCCACTGTTTACACCCAATTACCAGTTTATGGCTGGCATCTGAAATGTAGGTGGGAGTATCAGCCTTCAAATAATAAGATTATTTTTCCTTTACTTTGTACTACTATCCACCAATTTCATCAGTTACTCTAGGACAGTGGTAACAAACCCAGTTCCTGGAGATCTACCATTCTGTAGGAGGCCTCTTTCAACAGCTAGTGATCTTTGTTGAGCAACACATTAATAGAGAAACAAATTAATAGAGTCAGGTGTACCAAATTGGGGTTGAAATGAAAACCTACAGGATGGTAGATCTCAGCATGGGACAGGGTTACCACTGCTCTAGGAGAAAGTACTGTGTGGCAAGGTCTAGTCTGGAAGCGCCTATGGAGGAAAAACAGAAAGAAGGCTCAAGCAATGGAGAAGTTTCTCTAGGAGAGAGTACCAGATACTCACAGAGAGCTTTCAGTAAGTGGTAATATCCCAAACTGAAAGAGACATGCTTCTGTAAACAAACTCTCTAAATTGTTGACACAGTGACATAATAACATGACAATGGAAGATAGCACTGGAGTATCTAGCGAAAGCAATCCAAATGCATGCACATCTAATGTACATCGACCAATTTTAACTTGTGTTATATTACAGGCCTATTATTTTCTGGCAGAGCTAAGAACATGGCTCATCACTGGCCATTTTCCAATGAAGACTGATGACCTCTTCAGTCTGCAAATCCTTCTTCCTCCCTTCCTATCCCACACTCTACCACTCTTTTCTCAAGTTATTACTTTAGGATGGTAGCACGCTTTATGTTTTTATATGGATTCTAGCAGTATAAATCAGTGGCTTGTATTTTGGATGGTTCAACTCGACTTAAGCTTAAGATAAATTAATGCTTTATAGATGTAGTAATCTCTGGTCTGGAAATGGCATTGGTTTGCCTCTGTTACTGGCATAACTCAGGTTAAGCTGGGTGAACAAGTAGCGATTTCTGTGAAACAGACCATGTGAATCAATACCTTAAAGCCATTGCACTCATTTATTAACATACAAGATCAGTGCAGCTTTAAACATGAACACAGACAGCGACAGCAACGGGTTCGCACCTGGGTTAAAGCACCTGTTGTCTATTGTTGGGGGGTTGTGAAGAAATTGGTGCAAACTCCCAAATTTGGAAGGAGACAATATTCAGGGGGAACGCATAATTCAAGTGCTCCTCCATGTTGGAAGCGAACCATGCATGCATGTTGCATAGTGTTTGCAACACACTCTCAAAATAAAACAAAATGTTTTCATGGGTGTTTGTATGGAAGAGATGGGTTACAATACCAAAACCATCACACATTTAATATGTAATGCAATAGTACTGGTAGCAGGTGAATATAGAATATTCAGGTCCAAAGAACTTAATTACAAATGGGATTTCCCCCCGATGGGCTATTGAACAAATAATGCCCCTAGAACCTGTAGTCTCCAGCTATCAAGAGATTATCAAGAGCACTGAGCACCTATGTGTCACTGGACCTACACTGTACAGTCTGAAACCTTTCTGAACAAAGCCTGTCATATTTTGTTCTCTTCCTCAGTTAAACTGAAGAGTTACTTTTACCAACAGAAACCTAAGACCAGGTTGGACTGTGAGGTTTATAAATTCTCTGTGCCAACAGTCCTTCGCCAGACACAATATGGATGCAATCTGACACCGCATGGTTCATAGCAAGCCGTGCTGACAGAATATTGCTCCCAGTGAAATCTGGTTGTGCTTTATAGCTTACAGCAATCCAATATGGTTTTAATTATCCTACATAAACTGAAAAATATTGAGAACGAGGGAAATGACAATTAAATTAAACATGAACTGTAAGGTAGTTCTGTCAGTATAAACACCAGACACTGATGTTTCTGAGCAATTACAGTCATTACAGGTGTGTAAAGTTTTCACTGGATTATACCTTTTTGACAATTTTGACAATTCTTTTTGGCAACTTCATTTTGAGAGCAAGTTTTATAATTCACTTTATGGAATCTTAAAATCTTTGCAGTACATCATCTAGTGTGGTTGTGAAATTCCAAAACTTTTTTTTTCAGTTTTTTCCCTGTATTTCTTCCAAATTAAAAACACTGCAGTAGCACAAAACAAAGAAAAACTGGAGAGAAAAATATAGCAAATATAGCAAATAGGAATACAGAGGCTAAAGCTAAGATATGCTTAAACAATTTCAAAAGAAAGATTTCAAAGAAACTGGTGATGTTTACAAAGGTGAAATGTTCTTTCGGATTTAAAATGTGCAGGCAAGTGCAGGCAATATCTAGATTAAAGTACATATCTACATATTAGACATCAATAGATCTTGGTTCAACAGAAAGATTCGTTCCACTTGGAAACCAATCTCTTCTGTTACAGCCTCTGGGGCATAAATTACAATGTGAATGTGCAGACAGGATATGGAGCCCGACATTGTGCTCTCCTTGGGTAAACTCCATTCAGCCCATTGCTTGTCACTCTGCTGGGGAGTGTGAAATGAACAGCACTGTTCACAAACTGTGAGGGATTACATTCTCATGCAAGCAGTTACCACAAACTGGACAGGGCTTTTATATTCATGTCATTACATCAGACCTCTATTCATATTTTAAAAACAGAGAGAGAGAGAGAGAGTGAGAGTGGAAAAATAAACTTGATCACGGCTGGTGAAATGAAATGCCAGGCTGATTGCCCCTTGCCTGGAAGGATCCCAGTCTGGATGAATGACTGTATATCAGTAACACTGTACTGCTGAATAAAAAATATACACATAATAAGGGGGTTTTGATTGTCTCACTTAAATTATTCTACCTATGTTAATGTACCAATCAGACTAGATGTACTTATTTTGACAGCAATACATTAAATTAACAATTTCATACTATTGCTGACCAGTTAATAGTTAGAAGTAAGATGGCTAACTAGTGAACTATGTTTCAACACCAATTTCTTAATGGTTTTAAGAGTTTTTATTTTTTAGAATTTCAGTATCGATAAAACTATCATTTGGAGGAAGCAAGGAAAATTTTGATATTAACTGGCTTATCTGATATTATGAGAAGCCGTGTATCTAGCGAATAACATAACAGCTAAAACTCAAATTTAAAGATTTTGAGAGCAGGCCTGTATCTAATTAAAAGAAAATCTCTTCTAATCCATGACAATTGCACTCACCATTTAAAATATTTCCATCAGCTCTTAGATTCCATCTGCATGTTAAATTCTGAAAATTATTTACATCATCTACCCGACAATTTCCATTATGAATAAAGTAATGATTTGAAATGGAATTTAGTTTAATAGATATGACTACCAGTGTATTTATTTTTTATGTGGGAATCACAATAAATTAAGGTTGTGAGTCTAGTTATAGATGTAATCCAACTGGACAAAATATTGCTTTTGTGCTTGAGTCAGTGCTTGCTCTTGCGGGGGATCTGGTTCTGTTAAAGCACCATGTGACAATCCTGTTTCATTAAACATGCCATTCAGTAAAACTGACTTGACTTGAATTGGGCATATGTAACAAAATTGTAACTTCCAACCAGCTCAGCAGAAGCCAAGTCTGGGCTATGACTACATTACTTTCATCTGTTCTCTACACGTGTGTGGGTTAGGGCTTAGGGGACTATTTTGGGATGGGGCCAACAGCACTTTCCCCCTCCTCTGACACCTTTAAAAGCCATCATCTACTTTTAACTTTTATGCATTTTTTTCTAAGGAACATGAAAGTATGTTACTTACTTTCAGGTAGAATTTACCTGAACAATACAGTAAGTACTACAAAGGCAATCATTTTAAATTTCTCATTTCAAAAGATAATTATTGATCATTTTCATAAATATCTTTTGTGAATTGTGGTGGTAAATACATTATATCTGATAGACTACATATTTTGGACTTATTCAGTCAATATCTTGAAACAAATACTGTATTTCTATTGATTCAAGTTCCCCCTACATTCAGTTTCACTACAGAGACAGCATGTATAAAGTAGATTAGAAAGTTTGCACTAAAATAATAAAGCCATACTCAAACTCTATTACACAAACTGCATTCATTTAAAAAAGCTTAAAATAACGCATTTGTGTATTTGCACATACCGTAGCATGAAAGCCAGAAACAGAAATTTTAAACACTTTTAAACACTGGGTAACACCAACTGCCAAATGAAGCAAACGCCATGTTGTATGTACTGTATTTTGAATTCATCCATGCAGTACATGTGCAGGTTTCACTTGGTGATATGACAGAGGATAATATTTCAACAATGGTAAGATCAAGCTTATGGGCTCTTTGAAATGAAGTTGATGTTTCTTTCAACAAGTGTCGAGTCTCCTTTGTTTAAAATGGTGCAACCGTACATAGGTATGCAAGCTCTATTCTCTCATAGCAATATCCATGAGCCCTACCTTGGCTGCTGGTATTGGGCAAAAGGTGGAAAATTCTTCTGTGGAGCAGATGTAAAGACAGTGGTTTAAGAATAATAAATTATTGTCAGAGGTTATGGTGGTGGTTTGATTTTGTTATGGCTGATCAGATCAGGCCCTTTATTTCCCTTTAATGCTCGTGCATAAAACCCATATAGAATAAAATGTAGCAAATTCAATTTGCTGAAGAAAATATTTCAACTTACTTTATTATTACAAAGAGAGCATGAGTCTAGAGAGCAAATGAGTCTGTACAATTTCACTTGTGCGGTTGAATGGTAAAAATGGCTAATTAAAAGTAAATAAAAAGGCAGAAATATTCTGCTGGAAAAGGATGAAATGAGATATTATGCCCAGTACCCAGACCCATTTGTGCTACTATGGTCACTAAATTATGGCCCATTATTCTATACAATTCTCTGCAATCTACATCTAACTATTATATCTGTTATGTGATTAATTGCTGACTTCTGTATAGTTACGATAAAGCCAAAGCAAATTTAGACTGAATAATGGCATTAGAGAATGAAGCGGAACAAGTTCCTACTGCTTATGAAGTATGAGTTCAATTCCATATTATTCTTTTGTATATTGGCATTCAAATGTCTTGCACAAAAAAAGACATAAGCATAAAAAGTATTGGTTTAAAAGTTGGTTGAAAGTCACTGAATGCTGTATTCAAGGGGGCACCATATTTTCTGTGGATTTAAGCATGAGGCTTGGCCCTACCTATAGACCTAAAGTAGGTCAAGTGGAATCATTGCTGTAGTTATTATTGACAGTAACTATTTCTGGTTATACTTATAAACGAATAGAAAGAGATTCGCCCCATTTCTGCTGCATGTCTCAGTAACAATGTAAGGACCACATTCTAGTCCAAAGCCATACGGCAGGCACATAATCTACTCTGTTACAGTGCACTAGCTCTGCCAATTGTATTTTATTAAAGGAAGGCATCTCAGCTGAGCTGCACTCTGTCTGACAGATTTGTTATGGTTTTGTTGGGATTTCCAATTTGGACCATGTCATAGCCATTTACTACCTTTAAACTGTTCCAAATATTATATTTCCAAGGGGGGGGGGGGGTGTTAGAGGAGGGGTTGGTCCTCATAAAACCCTTCTTGCTGACATGCCCAGGGAGTCTGGGTTATATGAGGTCTGGACAGATTTATATATTTACCTTACTTTCAGATATACCTTAAAAGCATTTCTTAAGATATTTGCTTAAGCTTGTTCAAAAAATCAAGGAAAGTTAGTAGGAATGAGAGAAATAAAATCACACACATATGCAACTTTTTCTGTCTCCTCCACTCAGTGATTAGTCCTGATCATTTGTTCATTCCTAACTTAACATGCCGTGTGTAGATGTGATCTATAACCATACTGTCAAGATTTCATTATTGTAGAAGGGCACAACATTCTACAGCTATTGCATTGTAATTTCACAGCAGGTTCGCTCTTCTGTTTTACTCCTTTAAGTGTTGGTATAAATTATCAGAATTGCAGTTGCCACTATACGGTATCATTTTGTAAGTGTGGGCATGTTGGAATGAGTGAGCTGCGAACACTTTAAACTCATAACTAAAGTGTAACAGCCATGCTGTGGATTCACTGAACTGGACTAAGGCAGGTGTGCAAGCAGTGAGAATGGAACCTGAAACACAGCAGTGGGACACTAAAGCTGGTGGGTCCCCACCAGGAGGGGGCGCTGTCACCAGGCTCGTCATAGTCAAGCATGGACTCTCGCAGTTGGGCAGGACCCTGCTTTCTGTGCCCGGAGCAGAGGGAATGGGAGGAGCTGGAGGAGGCAGCGTGGGAGGCATGAGGTGCTGCACCTCCTGCAGCTCTGGGGACTGAATGCCAGGCTCTCTAGGGAGGAGATGGTCTGGTTCCAAGCCTGCAGTACGTCAATGGGGATGATTTTGGTGGTCTCCACGGAGATGCAGACAGGGAGGGTTCTGTTCTCCTTCCAGAGGAGGTGTTTCTCTTCGCAGGTGAGGGGTGAGGGAACGGCCAAGGGTTCCGACACACCTCCAGTACAGCGCATTTCCGACACACTTCTCTTCCTCACAGTCCAAAGGGTCAACCACAGGTGCTGAGTGGGGAAGGCCAGTTTCAGGAGTGAGTGGGAGACACCAGTTTGAAGAATGAATGCAAGAGACAGTTTGAGGAGTCAATGGGGGAGACCAGTTTGAGGAATCAATGGAGGACACAAGTTTGAGGAGTCAATGAGGGAGACCGGTTTTAGGAGTGAATGAGGGAGACCAGTTTGAGGTGTGAATGGAAGAGAGCAGTTTAAGGATTCAACATTCCCTCCTCTTCTCTTGTCAAACTCAATTTAAAATGACAAGCTTTTCATTGCCACAGAAATGGACATTACTAGGTCCTAATTAAGTTTTAATATTTTTTAAAATAGTCAGGAAGCATATCATAAACAGATATATATGCCACCAGGAAGTGAGCAAACTGTATTGCAATTGCAAAGAATATGCAACACATTCACTCAAAATACGTTACAAACTATGGCACATAGCTCAGGAGTAAGACCGATTGTCTGGCAGTCGAGGTTGCAGGTTCAAACCCGCCTGGCGTGTCGATGTCCTTGAGCAGACCTAACCTAACCCTAACTGCTCTGGCGAATGAGAGGCATCAATTGTAAAGCGCTTTGGATAAAATCGCTATATAAAATGCAGTCCATAAAATGCAGTCCATAAATGTAGTCCACAAACTGGAACTCTGCAGCACTCACAGGTACTTAATGACCTCAGGGAATGATGACCTACTGGCCATGGATAGTAGAGAGAACCTTGCAGAGCTAGGCACGTTGCCTCCTTAGAGAGACATAAGAGAGCCAAGAGACTATAAAAGTTCTCATCGTTCATTTCACCCTGGAGTCTCTCCCTTTCTAGACTGACCACATTTTACATACAGTTATGCACAGGTAGGCAAAGGCTTGGAACCATCAAGGTAATTAGTTGACAATGTTACGACATGTATGCTACCGTAGCATTCATACCACTACCTTACACCTGAACCCTGAACTGGCACTTTACACTGTGAAGAGTGTGAAAGGTAATGCATTCCCTCTTTGACCAATGATTAAAAATAGACTTCCTCGTTGCTTGAGTCATCTCTTTAGTGTTTACACAACACTGACACTATGATTTTTGTACCAGTACACTGCAATTATGGGATACGATTCGGTTCTATTACCTTCTCACACCACAGGAATAGTTTGTGTTTCTGGTTTACATTTGTGGCATGTTGCAGATGCCAAAGCTTTAGACTTTCATATAAAAAGCTGTGATCATTCAGAGGAAGAAAGGCAAGCCTGTCAAAAAAAATCTAACAAAAATATGGAACCACAGGCTCACGGATTAACTCAAGAAGAAAGGAAAATCCATTAGCAATCTTGTCATTACTTGACAAAATCACATAAATCACTCATTTCGAACAGTTGAAGCCAGTTTAAATGGAACTAAATTGTACGAAAGTTCCAATAACATCATATCAGTTATTATCCTTTCATGCCAATATTTCCCTTCTCTGTGCTGAATGTTTGGACTGTTTCCTACCTCCCTGCAGATGAGAAGGTGGTCTGCTGACAGTTTTAGGAAGCACTTTTTTAGTGCTAATATTAGCTGTTAAATTGGGCTCAGGAAGCTATGTGGAATGAAACTCAAGGATACAGGAAACTACCTTTTTAAAGAAATCTAAATCATCAAAAATATTTTATGGCATGTGCCTCAGCACCAGATTATTATTTTTTGTGCTTGCCCCTGCCCATGGTACATCATGTGCAAAATCCCCTTTAAAAATAGCACAAAATGGGCTGGGACTTTAAATATACAAATGAAAAAGATATATTACTGATATTCCTATTACTGTGGGCCATTTCGTATACCATGATTCATCAATGGTAGCTATGTGGCAAGATACCAATGCCCTGAACTCCTTATCAAGAATTTTGATGATGTGTGTAATTTGAGTGAGAAACATTAATATTTCATATTGAATATGAATGTATTGCTTCATTGTTGGTGTACAGATCGGTGCATTAGTTATATGGTTTTTCTGTTGCTAAGAGGAGAAGGAGGAAAGAAGAGAAAAAGAAAAGCTTTGAGGTGCAAAGAGAAGCGGACATGGGGGAGGGGAGTGTAGTTGAAGAGAGGATAGAATGAAAAGATGAGAATATTCTTTTCATCCTTTCTTTTCAAAAGGCATGACAGAAGAGAGCAGAGTGGAGGAAAAAGAGAGGATAAGCAAAGGAACAGCAGAGGAAAGAGTAGAAAAAGGAGTTTCAAAAACTGGAGAGAGTTGCAGAGAAGAAAAGGCTCAATTCTGACACCACAGACAGGCAAAACTCAGCGGATGGAGGGTTTACAGCAGAAGCACATTTGATAATTATTTGAAATACTGTAAACCTTTTAGGTCGTAGAATCTGACACATCCCTGCAGATTCTGACAATCTGACAACGAGCATTTTCACCAGTATTCAGAATAAAATTCTTATTTCATGTGATCACACATTTTGGAGAGAAACATGTTTTGTGAAGAAATACTCACTCAGGGGTCAGCAGGACAAATTTACCATTGAAATTTACAGGCATGTGAAGAACAAGGTTCCAGAATTCAAAATAAAGTATTTGAAGCAGACCTGGCTTACAGCATACAGTGAAGACGTTTACGGTAAACTCCTCTAGATGACTGCGCCATTTCAGCATCCGCGCGATCCCTCGTGTATCCCCAAAATCCACCTACTCTCGCTTACGCACCAATTACAGCCTGCTGGCTGTAATGGCAGTCATGCTCCTACCTGTTTCGAATGGCCTTGCATTGCATACCCAACCCTTACCCACCACAGCACTCTAAACTGGGGACCAGTCTCAAAGACACACCAAAGACACACAGGCAAAACCACTGAACAGAAGGACAGAATACAGCACTTCTCCCCGTCTGAGGGTTGCACAATTACAGTGTGCTGCAGTCAGGCCTGGAATGATATCACCACCAGAGGAGAACCTATACCGCGTGCTGGTTTTTGTTGATGCTCGGCACTTAGTCATTAAATTAAAGCTTATTACACAGGTAACTTGCCTCAACTGCTTTCTTGGGTACAAACTGGTTGCTGACTTGCAGGGGGAAAAAAGTCTGTCACTCTGCAGCAGTCCAAGGGCAAAAGTTGCATCCTGGTCAGGTTTTTTTTTAAATGTCTCCGTACACTGTGCAAAAAAGCATGTTATTTTCATCTTCATTGTAGCATTCTTGTCATGTAGACTTGGGCATTATTTTATTTTCCTCATCAAAGCTTCTCATATTGCTAGAGAACTGTTCTGATGTACTATGTCTATGGAACAATGACTCATCTTTGACAGTTGACAACTTACCACTGACTCACAACTGTGTGTTTTGGTAATGTGTTAAGGCACTACTCCACCTAGTGGTCAAATGTGGTACTATTATCCAGGAGTGCCATAAACTTTACACACTGCATCTCACCTAGAATAGATGTTCCCATAAATCAACATATGCTGTTCATTGATTTAAATGAATTATTATGAGATTAAGTCTATTTCAACCACTTCAGGTTCAATGTTGCCTTTCCCTGGTCCTTAATATAATAAATTCAGTTTGGGACAAAGATATATATTTTATTTATTTGGCTCTATGATTACTGAGCTCACCATGACTCTCTTTCTTTTTAATGATGTTCTAAACAGTTGCTTTTGTTAAGCCTAAAGTTTGGCCTATGTCTCTGACTTTATTTATTTTCATCCTCATAATGGCTTCCTTGACTTTCATTGGCACAACTGTGGTCCTCATGTTCACAAACACCAATAACATGAGCCCCAGACTCCAAAGGCAATCAAAAGCCAAGAATCAAGATTAGATACTAAATGCTGTCTTATACATGCACTAAGGAAGCAGTTGATCACGCTCGACTCATCAGAAAGACCTGTGATGGATTCCCCTGGGAAAATAGTAGAGGGTTAAATGCCTCAGGGTACCGAGGGTAGAGAGCCTTGGTATTCACATTGTATAGCCTACACCTGGCCTGGTGAAAACATAACGACACAATGCCCATATTTCTTAAATACCGCATATTTGATGAATGGTTCAACATAAGATTATGGAGAGGTTTTATTTATTTTTCTCATGTTCGTGGAGGCCCTCATGAATTCAGCATAGGTGCGCTGCCTGTTATTAATACCTGAGGGAAATCATGTATATCTTCCTTCGGTGAGAATTCTTGATTTTTGATTTGTGGTCTTTGATAGGGTCACTGGAATACATCTCATCCCATTTTACGATAAATAGGAAAATCTTACCTGGTCAATGATGGTTATGGCATCTCTGATGTTGATCTTCTAGTACGCGTCCCATAGCTCACCCTTGCGGTACACAGACTTCCTCATTAGCAGCTTGCTCAGATACTTCTGATCAAACTGCTTGCATCTACACGCAAGAGGAGAATTATAAAGGAGGAGAGTTATAGAACAGCAGTTATGCAGTGCAATAATATTACAAAAACAGAAAAATAATATTAAAATGTATAAAGGGTGTGATCATGGGAAACACAGCATTAGTGCTGTTTCACCATGCTGTAGAGCAGTGGTCTCCAATCCTGGTCCTGGAGAGCTACAGGGTCTGCTGGTTTTTGTTTTTACCTTAAAATCAGCACCCAATTGAGACCCAAGACACCAGGTGAGTTGAGTTAACTGCGTAATCAACTGCTCTAATTGATTCATGAAGTGCAGAGTCACTATGAAAACCAGCAGACCCTGTAGCTCTCCAGGACCAGGGTTGGAGACCACTGCTGTAGAGTGTGGTGAAACAGGGTGTGAGATCAGGGAACAATTGTACACTCAATCCAAAAATGGTTACGAGTGACAGGGTTAAAGAGCAAATGAAACTGTAACTGTGAAACAATGACAGCTGGATTGTTGGATTTTTTGTGAAATGAATGAAATAATTGTTCACAAAGAAATAAATAAACAAACACAGGACTGTGTGAACAGAGTCATACAGACTTGTCTCTCCAGTGGTGGTAGCCGCTGAGCCCGACAATGTCTCCCACTGCAGTCAGGGTGTGGTCAAAGGTTTGAAGAGGGGTAGAAACAAGGAGGTCATTGTCTAAACACAAACCCAGTAGCACCGGAAAAATCACAAATCATGTATCTGGCTTCAGAATGTGCGTCTATGCTGTTGGATAAAGCCAGGTCATGAAAAGATCAGGCCAATACACTACAGGATAAAGATCGGTTTATGGCTGTATTTCAGCTGTCTTAGTGGCAATATATTTACAGTGTAGTCCGTAAGTATTTGGACAGTGACACAATTCTTGTTGTTTAGTAATTCTGTACTCCAGCACATTGATAAATTAAAGTGGTCTTAAAGTGCACTGCCTGCTTTAATTTGTAGATATTTAAATCAATTTTGAGTGAACCATGTTGCTTTTAATACAGAGATCCCCCATTTTAGGGGGATCATAAGCAATTGGACAAACCAACAATCACATGAAATAGCCGCAAAGCTCTTATTCCAGGGTCCATGCAGCTAGTGCAACTTGACGCTGCACAAGGCTGGAGACCAAGTCTGAAATTATACAGACCAAGAATTAGTTGACTCAGCATTGTACGCTAATTTTCATGTACTGAAATATGATTGCTGTCATTTTGCCATCTTTGACCGCATAAACCTTTTTAATTTAATTAGGCAAGTTGAACAGTTGAAGTGCTCATGTTCCAAATTGCATGTTGATCAAATTTACGCTTTATGAGAAGATGATATTTACGTATTATTCTTTCAGACGGAACAATGGCCCACAATACTAAATATCCAATTTTTCTATAGTGGCCATGTTTCTCAAAATCAACAGCGTTCAAATTTGGATTCATTCATAATTAAGTGCCCTATGATTCAAAACATGTTTCAAGGCCAAAGACCAAGTCTGGAATTAGTCAGACCAAGACTTAATGCTGTCACTTAGCATCACATGTGAATTTTCATATAACAAAATATAATTTCCTTTGCAATTAATTACAGACAATAGTAACAGACTCCAGTTGCAAACTGGAGACCAAGAATCAACTCCATACTTTTTCTTTGACATCCATGGACATCTACTGTAGCTCATTGCTCTATTTGCTAAAGAAAGATTATGTTCCTTAGGAAAACAAGTCCTTCTCCTTTCATGTCAAAGGGGGACTTTCTTGTTGGTTGAATATTGGCAAATTAAACAATAGGTTTATTCCCCCTTTTGTTAATTTTACCCCAATTTTCACTTGATTTTGAACACTGTTTTTGAAAACAAACGTAACAGTCACTGCTTTCGTTCAGTCAGCCGTTCGTCAGTTAAAGGATAGTTGAGGACACTCATTTTCTTGCCTTGAAAAAACGTATTTTGACAGCAACTCTCCGCTGCACCTTTAGGCAAATCTTTTGAAAGGCTTCAAAAGCTGTCATTGTCAAAGCGTATTTCTCTTATTTTAAAAGAATAATAAAGTTTTTTTTTTGGGGGGAAGTATCCTTTGAAACTTGTGCAGACCTTTATCCATAAAAGTACCCTCCATGTGCCATTTGTGCAGGCAGACTGTGGGTGACTGGGATTAAAAATGGAAGGTATTAAAAATCAAATGCCAATAAATTCAAATATTTGACATCAACTCTAATATTGACATAAGGTCAAAATGTTTAACTACTTAGTGCTGAATCCTTCAAAGGACAACACAGAAGACTAAGAAGTCTATCTGAATAAGTACTTCTATTTCATCTTATCAATTTAAACGCCATCAGCTTCTAAGCACATCTCAGTATTTCAGCTACATGCAGTTGTCTAGCTGCTATAGCATTCACCCTCTTGTGAATCTCCTTGTTAATGGTGGGCTTGAGATTTGTGCTTTGTGGAAATTCAGGCTACTTCACCAGTGGTGTAATGGTCAGGGCCTGTTTGGGACAGAAAGAAAAAATTCAGTTTCACTTTTCGCTCCATCCAGCAACTGACCTCAGAACAGCTCATTCTCAGATCCCAAACACACTATCAGCCTGCTCCATGCAGCAACTGACCAGAGAACAGCTCATTCTCAGATCCCAGACACACAATAGAATCAACCTGCTCCATCCAGCAACTGACTTCAGAACAATTCATCCTCAGAGCCCAGACACACAATTGAATCAGCGCACTCCATCCAGCAACTGACCTCAGAACAGTTAATCCTCAGATCCCAGACACACAATTGAATCAGCGCACTCCATCCAGCAACTGACCTCAGAACAGTTCATCCTCAGATCCCAGACACACAATAGAATCAACCCGCTCCATGCAGCAACTGACCTCAGGCAGACCTGATGCACAATGGCATCAGCACGCTCCACTTAATGGGTCATGTAGTGACTGGGAGGCAGTCCCAGTCTTCAAAGCAGGATCAGCAATTGTGCCAATGCTGTACTAAGAACCCAGAAAATTACAGCCCCACCTCCATTAAGCCTCTTTCAGAGACCCAGCTAAATAAAGAAGAATGTGCAGGAGTTTACAGAGGTACAGTATGTACGCGGGAGAGCGAGAGCTGGTGTTAATATGAAGGATTGATTGCACAACACATTGGGCTCCGTTTTGCAGCTAGCGCATGGCATGTTGCAAGCTGTCACACTAGCAAAATGGTATTTTTGTCATAGGTTTTGATGTGCCTGATCCATTTAATAATGTTGTGCCTCATCGTGCGCCGAAGTGGGAGGGGAGCTGCAGTCAGTATCACATAGCGCTAGGCAATTATCTTCAGAATTTTGGTGTTAGTTAAGTCTGCCATTTACACTTTTCGACGCCCGCCTGCTCAAGCCACGTCTATCGCGCAAAGTGCAGGCCCTTGTACTGCGGATAGCTAATTTTGGGAATTTTCCAAGGAATGCGTGGATGACCACAGTCCTGCAGCTGCTCTTGACCAAGGCACTGGCCTCAGAACTGGAGTTGGTCCCCGGGCGCTGCACTGTGGCTGCCCACTGCTCCTAAGTAACTAGGATGGGTCAAAATGCAGAGGACAAATTACCCCACGGGGTTCAATAAAAAGTATATCTTATATCTTATGTATTCAAAAGGCAATCAACAGTTTTAATGGATCATATTCTGTTGAATTTGACATTGATACACTCATCCTTACTTAGAACTGCATAGTAGGCTATGAACTACATGAACCACATCAACACCCCTACCTGAGGTACACTGAAGTCAATTAATTTTAAATTATAAAATAGTTCCTTATCTTCATTATGAATTATTGTATGCAATTAACCTGCAGAATGAAAAAAAAAACTGCAAAAAAACTGTATCAAAGCATCGGTCATTCAATTGCTAAATAGTGTGCTGGAGTAGACAGCGACACATTCACACCTGGGTAAAAGCACCTATTGTCTGGTGGGGTTTTTGTGAAGAAAATGACAGAAACTGCCAGTATTTTTTTACTGAGTTTATTTATTCTGAATTTTAAAAACACAGTTATTTAAATCCTAAATAATTAAGAAAGTAATGAAAAGAGGATGATATAGCATTTATGGTGTTGGATTAATTTAATTATAAAGTCCCCAAAGCGCAATGGCCTTGCTCTAGCCCATCTAGTGTATAAGGAAAATCTCACTCGCTGTTTCTCTGCTGCTGGGTTTCTAATAGAGAAACTTGGTGCTGCCTTCTGAGAAAATCACATCAAAGAGATTGGAAAATAGATGCAAATCTAAATAATATTGGTCAAATTCAGGAAGAGAATGCATTATCCGAGTGTTGCCAAATATGATATTTGTATTCAGTACCATCTCTAGTGTCCACTCTGCGCAGTAGTGCTGCACAATTTCTTCTGGCAACTCCAGAGACAAAAGAGCAATACATTAAAAACACAGAGATGCTATAAAGACAACAAAGCCATTGTATTTCTCCAAAAGTCACACACCATATGACAGAAAAGCTAACGTATGTTGAGAGGTAAACTGGAAAGGTATGCTCTCACTGGTCACATATACTGCTTCTCATTGTAAGAATAAACAACAATTCTAAACAATTTGTATGACCTGGTTGACTTCCCTGTTTAATGTAAACGTTAATTGATTGGTACTGGGGAGACATAGCTCAGGAGGTAAGAGTGGTTGTCTGACAGTCGGAGGATTGCCGGTTTGATCCCCCGCCTTGGGCTTGTCGAAGTGTCCCTGAGCAAGACACCTAACCCCTAATTGCTCCCAACGAGCTGATTGGTACCTTGCATGGCAGCCTTTCACCGTTGGTGTGTGAGTGTGTGTGTGAATGGGTGAATGAGAGGCATCAATTGTAAAGCGCTTTGGATAAAAGCGCTATATAAATGCAGTCCATTTACCATTTACCATTCGATTTGGTCTGTTCATTCATCAGCTAGTCACATCACATTCATAGTATGGCTATCGTTGTGTTTGTGTTTGTGTTCGTAATGCCAATTGAATAAAGGCTTTTTAAAACTCATTCCTTCCTCCAATGAGAGTGCCTTCAACTGCATTGAAGTAAGCCCAGTTTTATACTTTTTGCACTAAGGCACACTTCTTTGCTCCCTTCGAGATATATGTAAAGGTGTTGGGCCTAACCACCCACATAGGACTGTAGCTGGAATACAAATGTCAGATCAAATGGGCTAAATAAGAACTGAAGTTGACACAATATCCCAAAATAAATTGGCCCTTGTTGTGTACCCCTGGACTAATACAGAATCTGTGTCAGGAATGTTATATTTTGGTTACATCTCTGGAATGTTTAACCCCAGACAACTTTTGACAGAGCTATATTGTATATAACTACACACAAATTACAATGCATATTGTATCATTTAAAGAGCATACAATACGATTCAAACGGTGTCACTAATTACTTATCAAAAGGTGAATTGTTTCAGACTTCCATATTCAATTACATCACGTCACAATTCGTTAAGCTAGAAACGTAGCTTACAAAAGTGTCACCACATCAAAGCAAATCAAAAAACATTTATTTGTATGCGCTTTTTGCACAAAACTGTCTCAAAGACGCTTTACAGAGTGGCATAAAAGAACAAGAACCAAGCAAAAAACCGTGCCTGAATCTCCGAATATGAAGCACACGAGGTAAAAATAATAACAAAAACTCTCAGTGGGGAGAAAAAACCTCAAACGGAGACAAGAAAAAACTCCCTGATGAGAAGAAATCTTGGGAGTAACCCGGCTATAGCAACACCTATGCAGTATTCATCGGTGGAACTAGAAGAAAAAAAGTCCAGGAATATCACATTTCTTACCCCTGACGAGAAGCTATAAATCCTCTGCCGAGTCTTTCCCGAGCAGTGCGTTCTGGGGTCAGCTTGATAACCCAAAGAATTATGCCAAATTCTCCGATCCCATTCGTTTTTGACATTACCATATTCGCAGACAACGGATAAACCAGTTCAACTTCGAAACGCCACCACAGTGGCATGCATAGGCTACTTATCAGTCCTAATAGTGTTGCTCTGCAGGCTATTCCGAAACATTCAACATGCGATAAATTCATAATAAATGTCACAGAGCCTATTGAATACACTGCAGGGTTCCCCCCCGCAATAGCATGGTAAGTCACTGAGGATAACACAACTGCCCTCACTATTATATTATAATATGAATAGGAATAGACGGTCTGAATATGACATGATAATTGCACTGACAGAAACAATGTATATTTCAGGTATTACCCATAGGCCTACAACTAAATAATAATAATAATAATAATAATAATGGGAGAAGTCTTATCGGTTGATTATAATCACAGTGGTGAAAACGTTGGTGAACTTGCAAACGATAGCGTTTATTTTCGTTTTAATGTTCGCTTACCAAGACGTGTATTAAGAGAAAAATCATTCTTGCTTATACTTGTTCGTCATGGCTTAGCAAAAACTTTAATTAAATCGCACCCACAACTTCTGCAACCAAGAAGGTAGGAAGTGTCACATTACGAACACTTCTGGCCGGATACATTTATTGACGAAAGTTCTTAGCCTGCTTCAGTCACGGGGTGGTATTCACTTTTCCCCTTTTGTTTTCAACATTGTATTAACAACCGATTCAGACCCAAGAAGTTGGGTGAGGTGAGTTAATGGCGATATCACATTTTCAGCACAACAATTTAGTGATGAGTAAGAACAGAAACCTACGCTTCCTGCAGCTCTCAGGATAGAATTCTATTAGTTATGAACAGTTTTAGAGGCGGAGTACTGAAGGTTTAAGTCTTCTTTCAATTAGCAGTAGATTAGAATCTGAATCACCAGGTGAATGTATTTCATGTCAAAGAGTCTTCAAAAAACCACTAGAGAGGTAATATAGAAGACACAGTAAAAAGCAACATCTTGTTCTAGGCTTGGATATTTTCCCTAGCTGAAGTCTAGTGGATGCGAACTCTGAATGATAGTTATGTCTCATGGATTGTGTTTAGGGTATGTTGCTTTTTGTTGCCATTTTTTAACATTAGGTAATCATGTCATCGTATCATAAAAATACCTTGAAAGTGTAAGGTAATGAGTACGCCTTGTGTCTGCAGGATGCTTCTACTCTGCTCAGTTTGGGCATTGGGTGTTAATTTTGCGGATGCCTCTGCAGGTAAGAATCACGGTTGAAGGCACATAAGCTACGTTTACAGGCTACATGCACACCGATACTCTTATTAAGGCTAATCAAGTTAATGCAATATTCAAATTAAGGCTTTACATTTTTTGGATTAACATGATCTCTCTAGTACCAGGATCCACATTGATTCTTTAAAAAATTGGTCGAAGGTATGCGGAACTGACGTAATCACCCGCTCTTGCAATGTAAGAATGGAGAGTTTCTTCATCTGTTCAAAAAAGATAACTTACGAATTCTATAGCCACTGCTCTGCTTTTTATTCACCATGTTAGTTTGAGTTTGATTAACCCAAAATGACTCAACCATTCTAATAAATCGAAAGAGTGAGCAAAAATCTAGGTGTAAATTGCAGCGTGTGTTCAGTTTTTTTGTAGGCTACACAGCTGCATATTAACGAGGATTTGCAAAGTACCGTACTAACAAGGGGTTTACTGCATATTACGTTTAGGAAGGTCTTGATTGCAGCGAGCGATTGGAGTTCCTTATCTCAGTGGTTCTCCAGCTCGGTCCTGGAGGCCCCTTTGTATGCTGGTTTTCATTCCAACCACAATTGCAATCCCAGAATTTTAACAAACTGTTATTTACTCTTTTAAACCATGTTATGCCAGAAATGGCTATGCATGCCATGAAGAATAAAATCCCCATGTTCATATTGCGCTATATTGAATTATACTGCAAACAGTTACAACCCAAACCTACAAATTGCTGCAACCTGCACGCTATTGAATAAGTCAACCTAGTTGTAAAACTTTAAGACCCAAGTGAATCAATAGCCTCCTAATTGGGGAAAGTGGACACCTGACCACGAAAACAACCATCTGCTAATATTAACGTGCCAACCCTGCACTGTGCTAATATGTTCAGGATCTTACAGAAATTAAGCATGAGTTCAAATTTGGAACATATCAATTAACCTCAGTCTTTCATTTGATTAAAAAAAAAAAAAAAAAACTATAATTGTATGCAATATAGCACAATATGCACATGGAAATTTTATTCTTCATGGTATGCATAGTTATTTCTGGAATTATGTGTTTTAAGAGTAAATAATCCCTTTAAGGCATGAAATGCAAATCTCTTGCCCTGAGTAGGCCTATGTGCCTCCTACTCGCGAAGTTAATTTTTTTTCCGAGGTTTTGCGCATATTCCGGAGATTTAAAGGTGACACTGGTTCTGTGTTTGGCACAGCCAAAAACAGAGAATGTAAAAGTTTAATATTTGGCATGGAATATTTTTTTAATTCCTGAAACATCTGCGATTGTAACGCAAAGCCCATACTAACGTATGTAATAAAGATACATTTACTTGTTTTGTCACTAGGTTTTTCTAAATGAATGGTACAAATTCGAAGTTTCCCGGTCTTATGTCCAAAATGGAGTGTTGGTAACATATTGAGTCCTAACTCAATAAGTAACGGAAATGTTGTGATGACAAAATTTGAAAGGACAATCAGAAAATTATTATTATTTCGTATAAAAAATAATTAAATAATAACCTATATCCATACACTAATTAATATACTTAAGAATGGTGACTTTGACTGAATGTAGGCCTAATTAAGTTATCAGTAGGCCTACAGCTTAGCCTACAACAACTGCGGTTAATAAAACCCTGACCAAACACATGCTGCAATGATGATTTTGGGCTGATCAGGGAAATTATATAGGCTACAATCCGAAACGTGTGCGAGTCATTGTTTGTCAATCAAGCGAATGATGAATGAAAGCTGTTGAGCGGTAAATAGTGGTGGAAATTACGAATCGCGTTGCTCCTTAAAATTGGTTTGTTCAGTTCAGTACAACGATTGGAGTCACTGTCGTGATTCGTTCACTGATGGGGGACTAGCGTAACTATGTCAGCAAGACATCATTTGTGGTATTTTGTTGTGTGACGTAACTGCAGTTAGTACTGTTTTCAATAAGTGTGCAAATGAGCAAGCTAACTAGTGAAATATTAAGTTATAACTAGCAAACTGTAGACTGTTATCAGGATGCTGAGAATATGTTGCACGTCTTTAAGTGCAGCTATGTTTGCCATTTCAGTTTGTTACCCATCAACTCGTATCGATTGATTGAAGGGAGGACATACGTGCTGTGATTGGTTGGAGTAATGTGGGCATTAAGGAAAGGATGTCGTAAAAACTCAGTGGGGGAGAAAAAACTATTTGTGGATTTATTTTTTATTTATTTTTGTTTTTTATTTTTTGCAACTCATGCAAAAATCATGTGGGGATTGTCTCAAAAATACACAAATAAATGCAAGTGATTCCACATTTTCCAGGCAAGGCATAAATGCACATTGAGTCATTTTCCAGGAGAGATTTGTCCGTGATAACAAAAAACACATTTGTGAACCAGTTCTTTTTATTTGTGGATCAGCTGCATTTGTGAACAAAATATTTTATTTGTAAGTTATGAAAAATATTTGTGAATCATTTTATTTGTAAAATGTTCATGCTATTTATTTATTTATATTTGAAACAATAATACCCCCATAGAGCACCCTCTCCATTCTTCTGCAGGGTTCTCAAAGAACGGATATGCGATGAAACAGAACCAGTCAAAAACATTCATTTTTATACCCTACATAATTGGATCCAATATTTCCATGAATTACCGTCTATGCTGAGAACATCTGTCATAGGTCCGCAGACCACTTTGCCTATTTCCCGCCTATAAAATATTACAGAAAGGCTTCTTTTGAAATATGTTACAAATAAAAACCACATTTTAAATGGTTTAAGCACGTTAATCTGCTCCTGACAAGGTTAGCTCAAACGGACATGTCACCTTAGCAACATAACTGGCATCTATTCAAGCTTGCTTCGTTAAACAGAGCTATGCAAGAACCTATCCCATTTAATGTAACTAATCAAATCGTAAATCACGTTCACGCCATGCTGATAAAGTTTCATTTAGGGCGTTTTCACTGCTGTTAAACTTATAAAATGGTAATTTGACAATTGGAAGTTTATGATAATCAAATGTGTTTATATACCTTCCATACGTGGAGTATACATTAAATATTCTGTCTTAATACAACTTTTACAGAGTACATACAAGTCAAATAGGGACCATATGTACTCTGAAACAGATTTAACAATGAAGATTTTCCTGAATTGCTATAATTGGGTTAAAATTGAATTATTAGTGTGCATGTAATCATGATGCTTAATTTGTAAATGTGTAGACATTACATCTGGGGTGAAATCAATAATTAGCTTGACTTATTTTGCAGTAATGCTTGTAGGAGTTGAATGATCTTCCAAAATTGTGCCTTCCATTTGCACATCTATTACTACACTTATAAAACATGACCATTTTGACTTCCAAACTTCTGTTTGGACTGTAATACATAAATAGTCCTTTATTACATTCAGATTTTAGTCTAACAAGGACCAAAACATTTGTAATGTATTTCCATGAAGCAACTGTGTCTTCAAGCAATTCATTCTGACATTCTGACTGAATGTTTTATTAGCCCACAGCCTTGGCTCTACCCAGAGTGGAAGTGACCCCAGCAGCAATGGGCCAAGAAAATGTCAGCATCGACTCAGCTATACCCCCCATGCAAATGGCCTTCCTACCATCCGCTTTGGATCTGACGGCAGTGTGCGTTTCCCACGTGTCAACAATCCTGGCAAGAGAGGAACTTCCTATAATGTATTTGATTTCGGTCAGAGAAGATTAATCACCACTGTCTATAAGAGAGTTTGTTTACCACATACCTTCCATAGGGGCTGTATCAGTAGCAGAGATGATCATTTCCAAGGTGGAAGTGCCACCAACGGATATGCACCCAGGAATATTGAACATCAGAGGCATTATTCTCCAAGTGTGGTCAATTCTGGCCACACTGGAAATGCTTTTGTCCGCTTTTGGTGTGGACGAGGCAGAAATGACCCAAGTGGCTATAATTGCAAGTATGTCCCCTGTATTGTCAGTCCTTCAGCCATTCAAATAAGGTCTCTCCACATTGGGAATCCACCCAGTGTTGATTACTCTGGCCTGAGTGCCACCGATGTAGCAAATCATGGACAAAGTGGACATTCTTATCGTCACTTTGGGTCTGAAGCTAGTGGATCTATTCCCAGAAGCATGCCTAGGAGTGTTGTTCCTTCCACCATACACTTTGGGTCTGCCCACAGTGGGAACCATGGCACATCGGAAGTGTGCAAAGACAGTCAGGGAACACAGTTGGAAAGGTGCAAACAGGTCAACCCCCTGGAATGCTGCCACAAAGTACAAATGATGGAAATCACTATGATCATAGCAACCTTGCCCCAAGTGAAATCAATCCTCCCACCATCCACTTTGGGTCTACCCACAGTGGGATTGCTCCTAGTGTAGACAATGCAGAGCACAGAGGAAATGCACACAGCCAATCTGGTACAAATGGCTATGATCACAGCAGCTTTTCCGCAAGTGAAATCTATCCATCCACCATCCACTTTGGGTCTGCCCACAGAGGGACTGGCCATGGTGCAGACAATCAGGGACCCGGTGGAAATGCATACAGCCAAACTGGATCTGGACAAAGTACGAGTGAAGGAAATCACTATGATCATAGCAACCTTGCCCCTATTGAAATCAATCCTCCCACCATACACTTTGGATCTGACCACAGCGGGATTGGCCATGGTGCAGACAGTCAGGGACACGGTGGAAATGGATACAGCCAATCTGGATCTGGACAAAGTACAAATTATGGAAACCACTATGATCACAGCAACCTTGCCCCAAGTGAAATCAATCCTCCCACCATCCACTTTGGGTCTACCCACAGTGGGATTGCTCCTAGTGTAGACAATGCAGAGCACAGAGGAAATGCACACAGCCAATCTGGTACAAATGGCTATGATCACAGCAGCTTTTCCGCAAGTGAAATCTATCCATCCACCATCCACTTTGGGTCTGCCCACAGAGGGACTGGCCATGGTGCAGACAATCAGGGACCCGGTGGAAATGCATACAGCCAAACTGGATCTGGACAAAGTACGAGTGAAGGAAATCACTATGATCATAGCAACCTTGCCCCTATTGAAATCAATCCTCCCACCATACACTTTGGATCTGACCACAGCGGGATTGGCCATGGTGCAGACAGTCAGGGACACGGTGGAAATGGATACAGCCAATCTGGATCTGGACAAAGTACAAATTATGGAAACCACTATGATCACAGCAACCTTGCCCCAAGTGAAATCAATCCTCCCGTCATCCACTTTGGATCTGCCCACAGCGGGATTGGCCATGGTGCAGACAGTCAGGGACATGGTGGAAATGAGTACAGCCAATCTGAATATGGACAAAGTACAAGTGAAGGAAATCACTATGATCATAGCAACCTTTCCCCTATTGAAATCAATCCTCCCACCATGCACTTTGGATCTGCCCACAGTGTGATTGCTCCTAGTGTAGACAATGCAGAGCACAGAGGAAATGCACACAGTAACTCTGGTGGAAATGACTATGATCACAACAGCTTTTTGTCAACTGAAATCTATCCATCTACCAACCATTTTGGATCTCTCCACATTGTGAATAACCCTAGTTCAGGCAGTCTAGGCCATGGAGACAGTGCTCCTCCCAGCAATATTCCCAGTGTAGTTAATCCTGTTCAGCTGGAAAGCTCTTCTATCCACTATAAACCAAGTAAAATCAGTCCTGTTAACATCTACTTTGGGATTGCTGAGAGTTTAAATGACCAAAATGCAGCAAGTAAAAATGATGCCAACAACTATGACCAGGGTACATTTGTCCCCAGCGCAGTCAGCCATCAGCAGAGTGAAAGTTCATATAGTCCATTAGAGTCTGAACAAGTTACACATTCACCTAGAAACATTGTCCCAAATGTTGTTAATCCTTCCACCATCCACTTTGGGTCTGCCCACCATGGAACTGCTTGGAGGGCAGACAATCAGGGACGTGGTGAAAATGCATACAGCCATTATGGATCTGGACAAAATACATATGATGAAAATGGCTATGATCACAGCAGCTTTGCCCAAAGTGCAGTTAAACCATCCACCATCCAACTTGGATCTCTCTACACTGGGAATAATCCCAGTTCAATAGGTCTTAGTGACAGTGCAAGCCATATTCCCTATGTAGTTAATCCTACTAATCTTGAGAGCCCTTCTCACCACTATAAACCAAGTGTTGATCCTGTCAACATGCACGTTGAAGCTTCTGAAAATCTAGATAGACTAAGTCATAGCAGAAATTCACTTGGTAATTTTGGATTTGTTCAATTGAGGAATAATCCAGCCAGTTACAGTCATAGCAGCTCTGTCCCGAATGCAGACAATCCTAGCTATATATACTTTGGGTCTGATCATAGTGGGACTACATTTGATGAAGGCAACTATGTTCAAAGTACAAGAGCTCCTCGTATCTATGAAGTAATCAGTCCAGCCCCTACTTTTGCAAAGGAATTTGTTCCAAATGCCTTGAATACTGATACCAGAAGAATTTACCCCATCGGTGCATATGAGAGCATCCATCTTCCTAGAACAGGCAAACCACTCTCTAGGCTTTTTAAATCTGCTCTGCAAGAGAGAGTTGTCGGCTACAATTCTCCCCATCCACAAAATCCTTCCACTGGACACTTTTTTCATGATAGATTTGTCCATCACATTCATGCATTGAACTCAAACAACTTCAAGCAAAGCACAGCGTTGCCAGTTCAGGGTACAATTTCCACCAGTGCTTCCAAATCTGCGCCCTACTGGCTTGGTTATGGTCAAGGTAGAAGTGCATCCCATCGCAAGAAGAGAGGCTGATTTGTGCATTTAACAGCTTTGACCCCATTGAGACTGAGAACACATAATGTATGTTTTTAATCCAGCTACACTACTTGCACTACACTATCATTCCAATCAAGATATAGTTCCAACTAGTTGCCAACTAGTTTGTATAATATTAAATGCTTATAAACACATTTGCATGACAATAAAGGTAAAACATAAATTGAGACAAAAATATCTGCATTCCTATCCTGAATCCTGAAAGAAATAATTTTATTTTTCTTCACAAATGTGATTTCCTGTCAATGGTTAAAGCATAATATTCTTCTCATTTTGTTCCCTTCTACATTTTTGGTGTGTTATTTACATTTCAACCTTGGGACAGACAAACATTAATCATTTGGTGTGCCTACCCCATCAATGTTAGTTCAGTAAAAGCAAGAACAACTATGCTGAACACACCAGGAGTGAGTTCAATACTTGAACAATTAAGGCTTTGTGGAATTTTTGGATATTAAGTCAACAGAGTGGTATTTTTACAATATGTCATGACTATGCAGATCTGTCTCGGATCTTGCATGAAAAATTCACCTTAGTGTAAATTGTATTTATGTATTTATTTTTTCTCCAAGTTTTGACCATGAAAAAATTGAGAAAATCTAAAGCATTGCCTTTTATTTGCAACATCTCCCAAGGGGGATTTTAAACTCACTATTGCATGCAGTAGCCTGTTATCAATTCATTATACAAAAAACTGAAATCCTACTTAAGATGACAACTGTCAAATAATAAAATAAAAAGTCTGAAAACTGGAGAAAAAAAACTGGTTTGTAACTCTGGAAACCATCTATTCATGAGGACTGACTACATCCAGTTTTCCCAGTGTTGTATTTTCCTGGTGAAACCTGTTGCAATCCTGTGAACAGATTATTTATAAAGTGACTATAATTCAGTGGTTTGTAGTTAGCAGCCACCCTTCAAAACAGTGACTTAAACTGATGTATAAAACCATATGGGTTGTAGATCTCTGGATTCAGGGTTGGAGAACATTGTCTTACTGAATGATGAGTGGAGCTGCACATGCCATAATTCCTGTTGGTTGACGTCCCAAGGTTGCCAAGCAGGATGACATTAATCCTTCCCCTGTTCGTATTTAAAATAGGGTATTTTAGAAATGAATGGGTGGGTGGTTTATGGAGGAAGAAATAACCCTTCAGAATGTCAAGTCTTTTAAAAATTTTTGTAAAAAAATAAATAAAGAACAGAAAATGCAGGGGGTTGCTGTGTGGCTCATTCTGTTAAGACATCTACTTCATGAATTTGCCTCACAGTCTGCTGATAACTCCAGACTGTGCCAGTGCCAAATGTGGCTGGCTGTACCACATGGCAATGTATGCTGGCTCTCAGGTCACGCAGGTTGCACCAGCAACCCTCATTTGTCGATCGGGCACCTGCGAGTCCACCTGTTGTCCTGTATGTCTTCCTGTGACTCATGCCTGTGCAAGCTCGACTTGCAAACTGTGGTGCGATGAGAAGCGGCCCTTGGCATCGTGTGCTTCAGAGGCGAGCACATGCTTGTCTGCACTCTCCCGAATTGATGGCAGAAGTTGTAGCAGTGAGTTTTGATATGTACATATGCAAAATGGCCATTCCAAATAACAGAGAAAAAAGGGGGAAAAGCATTTTTAAAATTTAACAGTCAGCAGAGCAGTTGGATCAAGACTGTGGATGCTACTCTTCTGTGCCAAAACGCGTATCTAGAAGGTGCATTTATTTTTATTTGCATACAGCATATTGCACCAGTATTAGATTGCATAGATGACAGCCTCTGTGACTGTAGGCAGTATATTTAATATAATTTACTTGTTTTTATGCAGGTGTGGGAATGAGGTTGGGACAACATGTCAGTATGTACTCTGTCTGCACGTGAACTGTCCATTAGGTGCAGGACTGTGGTCATCCAAAGGTTGTGGGCTTTGAGAGGAAGGACCATATACTGGATGGAATTGTAACGCATACCCACATGCCAGCCTCCAATGCGTGAAACTAACTAGGCTTTAATTCCTATTCAGGTTTCATAACAGCTCTGTCTACTCCTGATGAAATTCATCCTACTATTCATACTTTACACTGCTCATCTTTTCAATTCAAACATTTAACATCCCTAACTTCAGCGACAGTGGACCTATAGTACTGTAGGTGCCATCTGAAACTAACTGCAACAGCACTGGAAGCATGTCCTCGCACAGGTTATACAGTACTGCCCAAAAGTCAGAGACCACCTTTTCCTTTATTTTCCAGTGAAAACAGGGTTCTACAACTATGCGCAATATCAAATATTTCAGTATTTAGTGTGTCCTCCCTTTTTTGAATAGTTCCATGTTTCTTGTAAACACCTTCAAAGTTCAGTCTTAGAAGTTGGTTGCTTTTTCTGCTTCTCTTGATCCAAGTAATCCCAAACACATAGAGTGATTTTGAGGTCTTGACCTTGGGGTGGCCAGTCCATTGTTTGGAGAAGGCCAGCAGCTTTATCTTCTTAGCAGTGAGCATGGGGTCATTGTCTTGCTGTAGAATGAATTTGCTCCCAATAAAGTGTTATCCAGATGGTATTACATTATGTATTAAGAATTGTTTGTATTGATCAGCATTCATGCCAATAAAAACCAAATCACCAACTTCAGACATTGTTATGCAACCCCAAATGTGCACTGATCCTCCAACATGCTTGTTTGATGGTTGTAGACATAGTTCTGGAAGTCTTTTATTGCTTCAGTGCCGTACATACTGCCCTCTCTTCCAAAAATCTTACATTTTGACCCATCGGTCCATAGAACCTTACTCCATATATCAGGTGTCCAGTTTTGGTGTACTAGTGCAAATTTTCTTCTCTTTTGTTTATTTCCTTTTCTCAGTAGTGGTTTTTAGACAGCTACATGTTGTATCCTTTCAGACCCAAGGCATAGTGTTGTCTTTTCAGTGATTTGACAAACGCCTGTGGATTTCTTCAGATACGAAACAAGAGTGGAGCTTGTTTTTCCCCCATCTGTCAAAGATAAAATCTTCAAATACTGTCTTTGTGATAGTGATAGTGATTCTGTGGTCTACCAGTTCTTGCACGGTTGTTAGGAGCCCCATCTTGCAATAATCTTTTGATTTTAACCTTCCTTGTGCAGTTAAATTATCTTGTATCTGATCTCATCAGAAATACTATATCTCCTTTACCAATTTTATATGCACAAGACAAAGAAATCTGCAAGGCAGTGTGTTTGGGTATGTGTTTGAATGTTGATCACTTTTTGAAGAGTTCTAACATAACATCATTAACACTTTTGGCAACAACGTTTGTTGGGAGAACAAAGCTCTAATTTGTTTATTGATTGGAAGGATGGATGATTTAGTTGTACTAGGGTGCACAAAAGAAAGAGCTGACAAACACTGATAGATTTGACTGTCACACGTCGTGACGACCCTGGTAGGGACAGAAGAGCTGGACACATGGAGAAGCGGGAATTCCAGGATTACTTCGTGGGATTTATTAAGAGAGAGAGAGAGAGAGAGAGAGAGTGTGTTCTCAATACATGAAAATAAACAATGCAAAGACTTCACCCATCATCCTCATGGGATCGGGGTAAAAAAAAAAAATTTTTAAATGAGAAAGACAAAGTAAATAACAAATCGTAGCTCTCAGCTCACTTCTCTCATTCCGTGTACTCTCTCTCTCTTGGTCGTGGGGGATCCCCGGTCTCAGACGCCTACTGTGGAAAGAAGCACACTTTTAAATCCTGGACTGATTGGTGACACGATCCAGGTGAGTGCCTACTTAACCAGTATGCATGATCCTCTCATTGCCCTGAATTTCTCCCGCAAAACGAGCCCTACCACACTGACACGTAGTGGTGGAGGATTTTCTGTAAAATGTTTCCTGCATTTTTGACTGACTGAAAAAATGGCAGCGAATGGCTGGGTTGACAGGAATTTGAATAAACGAACAGGTGGTCTCTGACTTTTGCACAGTACTGTATGTTTGATATAATGGCAGGTTTAGCAGTGTAGGCTTACATCAATACAAATCCCATCATGTCCTTCTTTATGACATAATGCTCTGTGGGCAAATGTATTGGGCATTACAGATTGCATCTCCTCCTGTCTTATGTCTCATAGTGTCTCCACAAAAGGCAGTTTTTTTTCCCTCTTTGTGTCCGACCTGAACTATTTTTGGCCTTTCCTGCTTTTCATACGAGAGAAGGAGAATGACTAAGTGGAAATGAAATGGAGAGAGTGTAAAGGCAGGCGGGGGTGGCAGGGGTGGGGTGGGGGAGTGTGATGCTAAGAGCTGAGGGGAAATGGGATGGACAGAAAGCAGTCGTGTGTGTGTGTGGGATGTGGGGGTGGGGGGGTGTGGGCTGTATATAGGTCACCAAATCAATGGGAATCAGGTTCTTGGAGAGAGGATGGAGGATATTTATAGATCTAGGGTGGATGATGTCACTGTGAGGCCTGGAAATTGGCAATGCTTCCTCTGATCGCTTAAGTGTGTCTATGGGGAAGCAGTAATTTCTTCTCTTAAAGAGGCAGGCTTAAATATGATATTGTTGGGCAGAGAAAATTATCCCCTTATAATAACCAGGGAAAAATATTATCTATGTACAATATAAGATTCATTTCTGCAGAAAGAGTCTGACACTTACACACCGCAAAATGGACAAGCCCAACCTGAAGAGAGACAGTAGTCCCAGCTTCTAGTAGGGTTCACTTCTTATAATTGAAAAGTACAAGCACATGATTTGTTTTACTAATAGCATGCATAATACTAAATCTGATTGGGAATGGTTAGCAAATAGTGAAATATTAGCTATATCTAACATACATCATGAATACTGAATACCAAATAAGCACACAAGGACCTCTACCCTTATGTACACATTCTCTAGATCTACAAAAACATTGTGTAAGTCAGGAGCCAGCCTTTAGTTTTTGTCTAACATAGGTTTTGAGAGTCCAAGGCAACATGGCTCACCCATCTGGACACCTGAGAATGTATAAGAGAGAGCGAAAACACACACACACACGTACATGCATGCCAGAGGCCCCTAGAAGACCTAAGAAATGCAATACATACTTTTAGTAATAATAAAGATATTCTCTAATATCCCCTTCAATATACGGTATGAGGTTGATGGGGACCAGATCTGCAGCTTTCCACATTATCAGCATGTCTCGTGTTGGGTGTCTGTCTATTCTGCCGGACACAGAAAGGGGAGACCAGTATCCGTTGAACCCGGGGTTGTCCCTCATTTCTTTCAGCCAATAAAAGACATCCTAAACTGCTGCTATTGATTACTTTTAATACCTTTTATAATATCCCCTTCTGGGTCAAGACACAAGTCGCAGACCCACAGAAATGTATAAGAACAGCCCACACATAGTTGTGGAGATTGGGGTCGGATTTTCCCTGGGGTTGGTTGTTCCTTGGTGTTTTCACCCAATACAAAAACAACTTAAAGTGCTGTAGATCATTTTTTTTACAACTTTTGTAACATTCCCTTCTGGGTCAAGGTGCGAGTGGCAGAACACACAACGAGCATCTCCTTCTTTTGGCAAAACATCCAAGAACTCAATGCAGCTAGCGAGGAACCAGTTCCCCTGACTACGGTGAAACTGAACTATGATCTGGTCTAAAAGGATATTTTTGGTCCTGTGTAGATGGTGCCTCCCAGTGGAGTCTTTTTTCTTGTTAACGGCGTATAGCAAGGGCTTTTTCCACATCCTTTTGGACCGGCAGATCATAGTTGCTGTTTTCCTGTAGTCAGGGGAACTGGTTTCTCTCTAATTGCACTTTGCTCTAGCTGCTCTAGTTGAACTCTAATTGAGTTCTTCCCATAGTTGTGGTGCAGTTTTATGACGGATTTCTCTAGCGGGACAACAGAAGATATTTGTCTTCTGTCTCTTGATCTTCCTGATCTTCTGCTGTTAACATTATTGCCCATCAGCTGGAACCTTCTGAGTGTGTACTGAACTCTGCACCTGTAAATCGTAAACTTCTTTGCAATTTATCACTGGGATGAACCCTTTTGTCACAATGCATATTTGGCCCCGCACATCTAAGCCTAACTCCTTTGCCATATTTCTTGCAATTTTAGGACCTATTTTACATGCACTACATGCTAGAGGTACTAGGCTATCCGGGGTTTTAGAAAAACCTCAGGCAGATATTATTTCACTGTTTATTTACCCCTCCCTCCCTCCCTTCCTCCTCCCACTTTGCAAAATGATTGGATAGACTTCCAATAATTAATTTCATTGTAATTAAAGCCAAAGGAGACTATTGGAAAGTGATGTCTAAGATTAGTTAAGTATGTCATCTTTTTGTGTTACTGTAGGTAAACATGGAAAAACAAATTGTTTGGTGGATATTCAATAAATGTGCATATATTGATTGAATTCTTCTCTACCTGAAGTTAAAATACAAACTACAGGTGGCCTAATACTTTTGGCCTGTACTGCGTGTACACACACGCACACACACACACACACACAACTCTACAGGCCTATAGCGAACACTATAGTGGTTGCACGCAATATTAAGTAGACAAAAAAATAGTTGGATTTATTTAGTACACAGTAAAATGTCCAGTGTTATTCAACTCTAACAGAGTAGCACATTTTTTCGTTACCTTTTTATTTAGGCTACCTTCACTTCGTATTTATTTTCTTTTGGCACCAGTTCACGACAGAAGAGGTGCTGCTCTACCTTTCATCCCATTTCTGTGAAATTTTATTGTAGCGTTTTCAAATAATCCCATTTATATGTCGATTTAAGGTGGACCGGAAATTTCTATTCGGGGGCTGCGAATCCGGGAGCCGACTTCAGCGTTGTGCCCAATTACGATTTTTTATTTTATTATTATTATTATTATTATTATTATTATTATTAATAATAATAAATTTCATTATTTATTTAGGGGGGTGGGGGCGTAGATACGTTTAAGACAAGCAACAAACTATGTTCAGTTTGCTATTCATGCTCGTTTATTAGCAAGATATGGGCTTGCAATGTCCGGTCCGAGTAACTGATGGGATAAATTTAATATAATGAATTCGCGTAACAATGATTCCCTGGTCCGATTTCCCCCCTCGGTCAACCCGATATCACTACACTGGTTGGTAAATCACGTTCTGTTGGCCCTTGGAAAAGTAGACCTCAAGCCAAAAAAATAGAACACCCTGCAAGGTTTGAAATGCATCTAAATCAATATATATTCTCCATACATTTCACACTTGTATAATGAGTAATTATGACAAAGACCACAATTATTTCAGTTAATAAGGTGGCAAGACACATGATGTCAATTGCAGCATGCTTAGCTGGAGCTTAAATCCCAGGTTTAAACCACAGAACAGTATTAGGCCTTCAACTAGAACAGCTAGTCTGTATTTCACAGACTTTGATAGCTGTTCCAGTTGTAATGTACCTCTGTGGTTTATGGGTTTAAACATCCGGTTTAAACTCCAGCTAAGTACATTGCAACTGACCCATTGTTACACAAAAGAATATCATGTTAAAAAAGGTAGCTCATTATATAGTATCGGACTTGCACACACATGTTCTTGGCAGTAGGTGGTAGCAATGCACTTACAATGGCAGGTGTTCAAGCATGCAAAAGAAGGAGGTGTTTGGGAAGAACTGAAATTAAATGCAATAGTATACGGGCTATTTTGGCCTAGATTGAGTAGTAGATTGAGCATGCTAAGTTTAGCCATAATTAGTAAGCAATATTGAGGGAGCAGTCTATCATTTAGTGATTTCAAAAATGATTACAGGCTTCACCATTTCACATGACGCACACTGTTGTAGCCATGTTAGAATTCACTTTCCCTTTCAGGTAGATGCATATTATAATTACTGAATTAGTGTAAAATTATGAAAAAACTATGAATAATAAAGTTCAGGGCTTTACTGTGTGACAGTGTGTGAGGTTGTATATGTACATTCTGTGAGCTTACATAAAAACAGAGGGTGCAGAAGTATATTGAAGAATGTTTGTAAGGACTTCAGGAGTGAGAATCTGTGGTCATTGTAGTTATTTGTTTGGAAAACCCTGAAAAGTTCTGAGGTGCCAAAAGGTAAGAATAGTGGATTTAGATATGAAAAACCATAGGACACAATTGTTTCTATTCAGATGCTATGTAAGTATGCAACATATAATATTTAAGCATTTATATCAGTCATAACATCAATTATTCATACTAAATCTGTCAACACCTCAAAATGCCTGTTTTTATGTTCCCATGCACTTTTGCAATACATTCAGTAAACTGTGGCTTCTAAATTTAGCAAACATCACATGTAGTATAAGGGCAAATGATTTGATGTGTAAATACTGTGTCCAAATGCAACACTTTCCAAAATGAACAATGCATACAAATACATCCTATGTTATGGAACTCTACCCTTTTTCATTTACCAAAATATAAAGTGTTTATGGAAGCACATGACAAATTCAGTAATAGACTTTTATTGTTATCCTACATTAAATACAATGCAGGACAACAAATCCAAACCACAAAACTGGCAGGATTTTATTGGAGGATATAAAAACAGCACCCTCCAAAAATTGTTCACTCCCTTGATAAAAATGTGCAAAGAAGAATGTATGAAGTAAACAATACAAGTGACAGCTACATTTTATGCTCAAAACCATTAGGAAATAGTTTCCTTATATTAATTCAAAAAGTAATGTTCCCCCCCTCCCTACCCCCCACCACAAAAAAGATTTGTGTCCTAATTAATATTTTAAATAAAATCCAGCAAAAAATAAATCTGCATGTTACATTTTTAAATTAATTAATTAGGCCTCCTGTCACTCATGTAAAATCCATGTGTCATCCATCAACACTGGGTAAATAATTCTTAGAAGAAACAAGTCAAGGATTGATGGCCTTCACGAGTCAGGAGATGGTAACAAACAAATAAATATTTAATAATATATAATATATATAATATATTTCCAGTATTAGGTCGATAATGAGGAAGATTCACGGAATCGTGGTAGACCTGCCTAGCAGAGTGCAGCAAGATTCTGCTTGGAGGAATTGTCAAAGATCCTTCCAAAATATGCTAGCTAGTCTCATAATACATAGTAGAAGATGACTTAGTATTCCCTTGTAAAGGAAAGGTTCACAAAGTATTTAAAACATGGGTATGAATATCTATGACACCTATAACTTATGACACTCAACTTTATACTTTGAGCAGTGTTATTTTGCTTGATTCCATTGAACGATTGTTGAAGTAAAACATTTTCCAGCTAAATACTGTACTTGTATTATTCATTTCATACATTCTTCTGTTCATCTTTATCGAGGGTGTAAATAAATTTACAGGGCACTATATAAACTGCAATATGGTTAATAAATTATATGTAGAAATTATTGCATTGTCTGGAATGCTTTTTTTATTTTTAATGTTTCATTTCAGTGCTTGAATTGAGCCAGCACAGCCCACCAGTAACTGAATATCAACTGCTCACACGCATTGCATTATGTCAGCGCCATCATCAGGAGACCTGTCATTTTCTTTTTAAAATTTTGGAACCTACAGATTTATAAAACTGAAAATACACAAGCTGCTAATACTATGTATACCATCCATATTGGCCGGCCCAGTTACAGTAATAAGGGGCTGAAAACGGGGGACTCAAGACTAAAGATCTCACTGCTAAACCTTTTGGATAAATCAATAGCAAATCTAACTCGGTCACCAGGTAATGATTATGAAACAAGACTAGGAAACCTAGTATATGGCTGGACCTAACACACGTGATCCGGCCGACCAATGGTGTAACTTCATAACTCGGCTGACCAATGGTGTAACTTCATCACTCAGTCATTCAGTCAGTCACAGACATTCACGTTTGTAGGGCTGGCCCCGCTGTTGCGGTCCAGCCAAAAAGGTAATCGCCAAACTGATACTTAATAACAGGCTGTGCCCAGTCTGTTATCTTTTCAAAAACATTTTGTAATGCTTCTCTTTTTTTTTTTGGTTTTCTCCCAGTTGTATTTGCAGGCCCACGCACTGCAGCGCCCTCTGTCAGTTTGAGAGAGCACATGCAAGCACGCATCTCTTCACAGCTGCGCTCTGCCAACCGTGGCTTCATTTAACTGTTCAGACCACCAGCTCAGCTTCCACAGTTACATTATAACAGGACGTTACCTGAAAATGCTGAATGTGTGCACAAAGGAAATAAATGACCCTCATCAAAAAATGTTGTTTCAAAGTGATCATGAGGACTTACGAAGTCCCATATGTAAATTTAAAATAAACAAATATAACAACATATGTTTCACTTAGAGGGATATTTTTAGCCTGAAATATTTGTTATAAAGAAAAAAAATCAAGATCCGGTGTGGGATGAGAAGGGATGAGAATGGATGAGAGAACTTGGGATGGGAATGCACCATACCAGTGACTTTGGAATAACCGTACCAAATGGGTCAAGACACTATAGTGATAAGACACTATAAAATGGCTACATGTCTACTTCCCCACTTCCATGTTTCTGCGAATTTAGAGATGATATGCCCCACACAAAAAACTCTATTGGTATTACACCAGAGAATGTTATTAAATCTGCATTGGTTTTACAATGGCTTTTTCCATGGAATGAAGTTAAGTGTCCTGAGAAGTTGGGTCTAACAATATTGTTGAACATTACAAGCTGGAATAGATGACAAATCAAACATGAAACTTTTTAGGACAATTTAGGACACTGTAGAGTTTCAAAATGAATTCTTGATTGCTCGTCATAATGTTTATACAAATTGAACGGATTCCATGAAAGAATTTTGGAGTAAGGGTTTGAAGAATCATGGGTAAAAGAAAATTAACATGCGGGAGGCTATTCATTTCAATTACAGAGATTGTGCCATGTAATAAAAGATTCAAAGGTGACCATTTAGTTAAATTCTTCATATTCTGTAAAGTAGATGAAAAAGTGTCTCTAAGAGAATAAAAAAGATGGAATGAAGAGTAATGTGAGTTCTTCACCCAAATATGTGAAGCTAGATTGTAAGCATTGATTTTAGATGAAAGAAATATGAGGATGATGGTGCTTATTATTCTTATTATCATCATCATCATCATCATTATTATTATTATTATTATTATTATTGTTATTATTATTTGTTATAGTAGTATTGATCCTTTAAGATCTTTTAAATTTGTAAACCACTGAAATAAATTATACAAGTCTATACTGTATGTGCTTATTGCCAAGATGTGTCTTTGGTTGGCCTTGTATCAAATACCCTCAAATTGAATATGACTACATTGAATGATCCATGTTTGGTACACAGCCAAGTGCAGATGAATTCTGTTAATTCGTTATGAACCTAAATCTTCATTCAGACATGCATGGGAAAGCATTCCAGGCACCACTGGCCAATTTCTGTTGAGCAACGAACCATCTCATAATCTGTTGATTTTGTAAAATTACTTCATGAACCACGTAAATGTATGCACATAGATGTGGCAATAATGAAGTATAAGAAGAGTTATATGAGACTCTGTCTGAGGGTGGGTGTGTGCTAGCCTTTGGAGGAGATTTATAAATAGTTGAGAGAAAACTGGGAGAAGCAAGCATCCAGAGAAAGACTCTAACCAGCAGACGTTGGTGGTGGCTTTTTAAAAATATCTTCCATCAGAAGACCTCCAATTCAGTGAGAAAAAGCACACTCCAAGGACAAGACTATAAACTTTGATCTTGGAAACAGTACATTTCCAAAAGTTTGTGGACACCTGAACATCACACCCATATGTACTAGTTGAACAAATTTCAAAACCATGGGCAGTAACATGGACTTGGTCCCTCCTTTGCGCTGCAACAGCCTCGACTCTTCTGCGAAAGCTTTCCATAGATTTTGGAACATGGCTGTGGGGATTCACTTCCACTCAGCCAGACAAGTATTACTGACATTGGGCACTGTTGTTGGGCATTAAGGCCTGCTTGCAGTTGGCATTCCAATTCTTCCTAAAGGTGTTTGATAGAGTAGAGGTCAGGGCTCAGTGCAGGCCAGTGAAGTTCTTCTCCAGAAAACTCAGTAAACCATTTCTGTATGGACCTTGCTTTGTGCACAGGGACATCGTCATGCTGAAACAGGAAAGGGCCTTCCCCAAACTGTCGCCACAAATTTGGAAGTGCACAATTCTCTAGAATGTCATTGTATGCTGTAGCATTAAGATTCCCCTTCACTGGAACTAAGGGGCCTAGTCCAAACCAGGAAAAACACCCCCAGACCATTATTCCTTCTCCACCGAACTTTACAGTTGGCATTATTCGGGCCAGTACAGTTTGTACTATGCATTCCGCCAAACCCAGTTGTGCATGTGTCATTAGATTACACTATAAAGCACTCAAAGTTAAGCCCCAAAATATAATAAACAAATAAATAATAAATAGATAACAAAGAAAAAACATCATTTGAAATCCAAAATCATTTGATTTCATTGATTCCACTCCCCGAATGCATAGTATGCCTCAAAATGTATAGACAGAGGGTTTAACGTTTCTAAATAGGAGGCAGGCATATATACATATATATATATATATATATATATATATATATTATATATAAGAGAGAGAGAGAGAGAGAGAGAGAGAGAGAGAGAGAGAGAGAGGACAAATAGGACCGCATGCAGTTCGTATGTTGTGTCGCTAGAAGTCTCTGGTTAGCCATTTAGCTTGACTTGCCCCAAAGGGACAGGCGTGTACATCTGTGCGGGCGAGATTGTACGCACAACAAAAATTCCGAAGGTATATACAGTCTTCATTGCATGTACTTCTTGCTATTACTGGCGAAGAAGAGAAGAGTATTTATGGTGAAGAAAGGGAGTACAGTAGACCATGTTCCCCAAATCAAATTCATCACTAGCCATTGCATCTATGTCCCTACCTGCAGAATGACCTCTATGGAAATCAACAGTTGGACGTTTGGAGAAACTTCTTACCTACCGAAATATACCTTAACAAATGCTATAGGGGCCATGGATCAATAACATTGTGCGAACTATTAAATGAATCGATGTACAACAAAGTGAAGATAAATTATTTACTTTATCTTTGCATGGCGAATCTGCTCTCTCCATCGCATACGAAACACGAAACAAATAAATAATAAATTGTTCCATCAGTTGGAAAGCACATTACTCCAGTGAGCGACACAAACGCACGAGACTGAGACGCTGGACTGCCCGCTTCATCTCCTCCCCGCTCTCTGCGCACACTTTCTCGCGGCACTGACCGGGAGGACTTTGAGAGAGAGAGAGAGAGAGAGAGAGAGAGAGAGAGAGAGAGAGAGAGAGAGAGAGACTGACAACCTACCTGCTCAATCGGAATACGGAAAACACAGTAGCGCGCGCGTACTACTGAGCAACAAGATTATAACCAGCAAGAACAAGGAAAAGGAATTTGAAAGAGTTCCAACGGGAATTGATGTAATCTAAATAACGTCGTTAACCAAACAGATACTGAAGGGGAAACTCAACAACCATGTATCTTAACAGGGAAGAGGAGAACAGCAAAGGTACGGTGGGAATGCGTCTTTGTTTCTACTTTGCCCACTATGAAGCTCTCCTGTTTTTAAAGCCAAAATGTACATGATGTTTTATTGACATTCACGATTTGTTATTGGCTTCAGTTGGAAACGCGTTTCTCTGTGGGTCATTACTACAGACACTCCTCATTTGTACATTATTATTGCATTCCCCATTTTTACTATTAATAATAACAACCCTTTCCAGATGTCTGAATATGTTTTTGTCTGAGAAAATCATGCACTGGCACAGGCGTTTGTCTCACTGTTGTGAATTTGTGAAATGTGTGCATTATTGCAACGATGACAGCCTTTATAATAACAGGCAAACGGTTTCAACAGTGCTTGCAAATTGACGTGCGTTACTTGTTCTCCCAGAGGATGTGCCTTGGTTGTGTCACTTGCATGCTCACATCGTTTCACTTCTAGTGAGGAAAACAATACACAAGGTCATAGCGTTCACAATCATGGCCATGAGTAGCCTGTGTGTACACAAGTGTATTGGTGCGTGGCGCTCTGGTCGCTGGCATTCTCATACGCGCCTTGCTCGTCGTTGTGGTGCGCGACGTAACCAGGAGGCTACCCGTTGTAGATCCATGAAGGAAAGGGGACATCAAGCACACAGGGTGGTATGAGGAGGCATTTATTTCAGACATTTCCCCCACGTGTTCCTGGGGTGTGATTACCCAATTTAACAGTGAGTTCAGTACAGCCATCTGCTTTCAGTGTCTTCCCATATGAGCAAGCTAGATATCGGGCGTAATATCGACGTGATTAAGGAGGTTATAATAAAGAAAACACAAAAGATACACGACCAACACCTGCTGCTACTGAGAGAGAGCGAGAGAGAGAGACAGAGAGAGAGAGAGAGAGAGAGAGAGAGAGAGAGAGAGAGAGAGAGACGGGCAGGGAGAGGGGGCGTATATTTTGCTCACTTCTTTTTGATGTTAGATAATGATTGTGTGAAGTGTCAATGATACGGTAATGAGACATTTGCGTGAATCATGGTGTGTGTGCGCGCGTCTGTGCGTTTGTGTGTGTGGAGCGTACAATAAAACAGCACATTTTTGAAGACAGGCAGTCCTGAGAAATGATGCCTGCCTTGTCAATGAAGGAGAGGACGTCTTCCGTGGATTTTCTATTATTGCTGTATTATGGCGGTAGTGCGTTTTTGAATTTGATATGACACCGTAGTTCGTATATGGGAAATTGAGCATACTTTAAGGCTCTAGGACTTACTTAGACAGTCCGTCGTGAAGGCAGAACCCTAGAAATCGAGTTCTAGTGAGCAGATATGTAGAGATGCCGTGCAAGGCCGAAGACGTCGCTTTTTTGTTGTTAGAAGTTGTTTTATCATACCTCTGTAATTTTGGTGGTTGAGCTCGTATATTCGAGCGTGAGCGGTGGTGACATTCTCCTGATTGGCTGTTCATTAGTATGACTGATAAGCGCAGGGTGCGAAATCAAGCGAAACGAGATGGGAGGGATCATTGTCTCACTCTCGGGCTGGTGGTTTCCACACCGCGTGCCCTCCTTGTTGTGAATTCCCTGCGCGTCTCAAGGTGGAGTAAGAGAGAAACATGGAGTGAGTGTGTGTGCCTGCGCTTCTCGGTTGAGAACAAATATTGTTTCCAGTGAGGGGAGACAGGCAAATATGACAGTCACAGATGAACACGTGCTCAGTATTATTAGAACGAGAGTCACCACCGATAGTAAAGATACCTCTTGCCACCAAAGACCGGTAATTGGACTCTCATTGGTCTCTTGACTCACTTCTTTGCACATGCAAGAAGTGAATCAATATCAGTCAAAGCATCACTTTATTGTTAAACATGGTTAAGCATGCTTTCAGTTTTCTTGCAATTTGTCCACTTGTTGTTTCCTGTACCCCTCACTTGTTTCACACATTTGGTGAATTCAATAGGCCAGAATTATTTTGCAACAGATCTGATCGTTGGATGAGGTCAAGCTGCTAACAGATTAACGTGCTGGTTGATGATGGGTACATTTAAGTCCTTTAATCTCTCCCTCCCAATTCTTTTTGAAGCAGCTGCTATCTGTGCAGGGTTAATCAAACATCATATGTGCAAGTGTTTCCTCTGAGAGAGGACAGAGGTAGGACACTTTCTCTCACTCTCTCCCTCTCACAGCCTGTCAATCAAAGCATGCTGGAGTATGTAGCAAGAGCTTGTATGCAATGAGAGATTAATTTATTTAAAATTTGTATTTTTTCTTAACATTTTGTTTTTTTTGCATAAACCTTTTTTATTTCATTTTGAACAAACTATGTTAAGCAAAATCATGTGGAAAAAAAAACAATATACATTAGGGAAAATGTGTATATTTTCAGGCCCAATACATAATATTTACCTTTATTAGATGTCCTTTTATTTGAATAAGAGATGTATTGAACAAAGTTAGATTTTATGGATTCGGAAGTGCAAAGGTCAGATTTATCAGTCATTTTCACTATTTGTGTTATGATGTGGTAAACCTGTTGCTGTGCATTGGATAGGATAATGATAATTTGAATACAGTGAGGGGAAGTAGCATTTTTGCCAGAATTTTGATGACCTGATTTCATTCATTAAAATTCCTTTCTAATGAATTAAATCAGTTGTACAACAAATAGTTGAACAATGTCAACTGTCAAACTAGAATAAAGCTCAGTGTTTTTAGGAATCTCATGTTTGTTCAGTGTTAAATCAACTCTTTTCAAGTACATAACCGAAAGTATGAATACACTGCCAAATCCAGGTTTTTCCCTTATTTACAAAGGATTCATGTAATTATGATACTCCAATTACATTCTTTCTTCAAGAATACATTCTTGAGAACATGGTTGAGATTACTAGGATGGTATTATTACCACAGTCACTGGACTTGATACCTATCAAACATTTTTGGAAGCAGTTCAAGGGGGGAAAGGCCAAACATCAAGTAACTTCCCCACATCATCTATGGGAAGTGTTGAGAAAGTGCTGGAGTGAAATGGAAGCTGAGGTGTTGCATAAGCTGGTGACATTAATGCCAAGCAAAGTGAAGGTGATTATCAAGGTAAATGGCATATACACTTTTATATACTAACAATTGTTGACCTTCAATAAATACCCGTGTACTTTTTAAACTTATATTATTCAAAAATAATGTATTCTTGAATAAAAAGTATAAACGGAGTAGAATAATTGTATTAGCCCTTGAGAAAAAAATTAAAACAGTGAGTTCTTGGTTGAGTCCTCAGGCTTTTGGTCCCCACAGAATGGTCCCTATTGGACTCAGATATAAAGTTTGAATTAACACTGGACATTTTACTGTGGAAGTACAGTTGACTATAAATGGATTCCCCCTTGGGTTAAAAACAGATGCATAGCTCTAGGAATTCAGTAAGTAATATTCAGAAAAGGTATGTTCAGTCGGTTTTTTTAATCCATCAGACTTACATTCACGCATTGGGGCATATTTCCTTCCTCTGTGAAAAGGTATTGTTTGTCGATAACAGTCGTGTATACCTAATTCTTTTTGGATTTGCTGCCTACAGCAAAAGTGTAAAACATGTATTTTTAGTGGGTGAACATTCATCCGTCGGTTGCTATTTCATTTTGTTCCATTGTGATTTTATCAATATGTTTTCCTAATCTTTGTACTGTTGATCATCTACCTACCTCTCTCCAGCCCAGACAGGGCAAGACTTATGTATTGACTATGAAACCAATGTGGTGTCATTGGGAATGAAATGCCTGACCTCAGCAAACACACTGCACAACTTCCAACAAAAGATGTGATTAAGTCAGTGTGCGAAAACCCCAGGCACTTCGCACTTCCTTTTCTTGGCTCGAGGGGATGACATCACCATCTGTGGCAGTCTCATGCACCAGGCTCTGCTACACATGTCACCCATTTATAGAGATGGTCTGTTACTAGGACACATCTGTCAAAATGGCTCATAAAGCAGTGAAGCCTCAGCATTCCATGAAGGACAGTTTAAACTCAGAACCCTGAGGTCCGGTATCTAGTGTGCCTGACACCATGTCCTGCGACTGGGGCAATAGGGATTTAACGTCCGCACAGAAAAACTTGCTAAGGTTCGAGCAGAATTAGGACAGCGTCTTGTTGGAAAAAAACAGCTAAAGAAGCGATTTCATTGGCTCTGACCATTCAGGTTTAATACTTTGGTGTTTTTCAAACAAGGGCAGGCAAATTCAATACAGTAAAAGGAATAAAGAGCTTGCAAACTCCATGTATTGATTGGTCTTTTCATTTGTTCACTAACTGATGGATTTGTAGGGCAGGGGGAGTGAGTATTGAATGATTAAAGTGTAAGGGGCAGTCTCAGTTGGGATGGGGAGAAGTGGTAAAGTTCAGATCTGCCCCCTTCTTGTAATAGACAAGGGCCGTGATGACTATGATGAAGTGGATCACAGGAGGATGATTGACTATCATGTATAATACATGTAATCCACACCGCTCCGCACTTGGTCTGTGTCAGCGCAATGCTGCTATGGCAGCGCAATATAGCTGAGGGGCCAGGATAGGGCCAGCGGGGGCCTTGATTGAGGTACGTGATCTGCTCGGGTTGGAACCCGGAGTTTAAGCGAGCCTGAGCGCGCTGCACAGCGTAAGGTGCCTTTTGCAGTGAGGTCACGATGAAAAATGACAACTTTCAACACCGCTCACAAAGCAATGCCTCAAAGCATTGCCATGCTGCTCGCACACCTGGCCCTGGTCAGCCTTGATCTAAGGCTGACACACACATTTGGGCAAGGCCACCGGCTCAGCTGAACAATTCAGTCACAGATTAATGATCTTGTTGTTTTAAATACTCCCTAGTCAGCTGACTCCTGGATGGCACGTTCAGCTAAAGAGGCAATCCTTGGTGCGGTGACACAAACACGCCCCACGGTCTGGAAGACAACCCTGAACCGAAATGCTGACTGTTGCTGGTATCCCTGCAGAATGAATCACCGTCATTTATATTGCCCAGGGAGGGAGGGTGTTTCTGTTGGCAGAACTCCATGTTCTAGCATGTTTTATTTGGGCAGGGAGGGGGGGCAGACAAAGTTTGGGATGGAATGGGATGGGGTGGGTACTGAGGGGTGTCAAAAATGTGTTTTGCTTTTTATTACAGTGCACTTTTTTCATGCACATTAAAAAACACCTTCCTGATTCAGCGAGCACTTCCTCTAGTCATTCTTTCAGTTCATCCTTGGAATGAAGGTGCTTGCCAACTAAGCTATTTAGTAATGCAAGGCACCTTTGGTGAGTTCGTCACTTTGGATTCATGAAATCATGAACAAAAAAAGTGGCATAAATGTTTCTGGTTAGCTGATATTAGGCCTTTCTTTAGTAAAGCTGACCAACATAAGTTCATGAGAACGTACCATTCACATTTATTCCCAGAACTAAACTTGAAAAAACATGTAGCTAAATCAACTGTCAACATAATAAGTCATTTATAGAGGGTCTGAGCAAAACAGTGGAACTGGCCTATGTCTGGCATGGCCTGTAGGTGACCCAAGTTTTTCCATGAAGCAACTCAACATCGTTAACTAAACAAAACATACTTTTTAATAAGTAGTGAACTCTCTTTTCTCTTATTGGTAGGTGTGCTGTAACTTAACTACTTCCAGTGTTGGGTAATTCATCGGCAGGTTAGTTAACCACATTATCTAACCTACCTACAGTAGCCTAGTAGTCTGTTGTGACACACAGACAGCCTATGTAGCATATTCCCCAGAATTCCACCAACTAAATGACAGAGACGCAGTGATAATTCAAGCTGTATTGGTGAATTTATCAGATTGAATTTTCTTTATTTTCTTATGTTGGCCTGCTGCTCAGCTATGCTGCTCATTTGTGTGCAATTTGCAGTGTAGGCCTAATGATAGGCTTAATAATTGAGCAGCTATATTCTTACCCATGAACTCATAGCATGAAGGAAAACTGGCCTGAGGGCAAACGTAGTTGCCGACCCCTGCTCTCAGCTGCATCCCATTCTGGGGCGAGTACTGACCTACCTTAGACACTCATTTGAAATGATACACCAGTGCAAACTGCAGTTGAGACAGTAGCAGTAACTGGCCCCCTGAAAAAGGGTAAATTATATTTGTATGCTTTCTAGATTTGAGTCCGCCAAGACTCCTCAGAAATGAAAGACTCCTTGAGTGACACTCTCACTGTCTGACGGGGTGTCTGGAAATGGTCCAATATTTGAGTTAGACCTGTACAAAAGTAGTACATTTTGAACAGATTTTGAACTGGTTAAATGATGAAAAATGTGTTAAAAGTAAAAATCCACATGAAATGCGGATACATTTGTAACACGTTGAATGATAATGAATGCAAGCTAATGCTCTCAAACACTTTTTATTTTACCTATGTAAGAAATCATGCAGTGATAATCTAGCTAAAATGCCCCAATACTCAAATACAGTGTATATTTGTAATGCAGCTCTGTTGAGTAAAAAATAAGTAAATTCTTAGATGAGGTAAACCCATGGTATGAATCGAAATATATGAAACTTAGGTACTCACTGCTCCCCGACTGCCAGTAGCTTTGCTTATACAAGGTGGAGTTTTGTTTGGCAATTTACTTGAAAACTTAAGCAGAGTTCAGGTAACTGTGCAGTGCTCAAATATCTTTGCTTTAGAATGGCTTACTTGTAAATGTCGGCACTTGAATCTGAAGACGAGAGACTGGGAGACAGGTAGCTTAGCACACTCTTCCATCATCTGTACAAAGCCGCTAAGTTGTACAGCGTCAGAAAATAACTTTGTTTAAAATGCAGTAGCAAACGAAATACCCACAATGTCATGCAGTAAAAAATAGCAGCAGTACAATAATAAAATTAGGTGATTAAAAATGGAAACTCCAGGTGTCAATGAAGCGCATTTAAAATGCATTGTGCCCAGGGGTTTATGGGAAGTAGGGTCTGGAAAGAATACTTATGGATAATGTCTAAAATCATAGTAAATTATTATTTTTTTAATTACTTAATTAATAAAGAAAAAAAATCGATCGAAAAAGTAACAATTGTGGGTTATTTTAACATTTTTTGGGCAATGTTAAACAATACCTTCTTATTGTTTAAATATTTAAAACATTCAACAATTAAACGTTTGAATTAATCACAGAAGGTCTTGTGCCACTGATCTGTACATACCACCTTAAAGGTTAAGCAGGCATAGTAATAACTAGGCTTGTGATTTATGTTTACTGGGAAGGAGAAGGATTGATGTACTGTAATTCCAGTACAGGGCGCATGATTAAATAAAAATTATCTGGCCCACCCAGGTGACATGATCTGTGTAGTGAGTAGACAATTTTAAGGTGGAACTTCCAAATGAAACAGAAAAGAAAATCAGCTACTGTTAAGTGCTCTGTGGGTGTGGCTCTACTCTATGAAAGGAAGTGGAATATGATAAACAGTGGAAGTATCCAAGGCAACAGCTGAACCTGAGGGAGAGCCTTGGCCCTCTTCCATTTACTCTGCAAAACTGTGATCACCCCTACTCCACAACATTGCTCTGTGATTTTGAAATGGCAAGAAATTTGTTAACCTGGGGGGTGGTGGGTCGGGGGGGGGTATGGGGGTGCTGAGGATGTATTTCAAATGGAAAGGGCAGTGGGAGCAGAAAAAAGATGGGGGGAAGTTGACAGGAAAGAAAAGACATTGAAGCATCTTGCTGCTCAAGGGTTTGCATTTTTATCCAGATAGTTTGTACACGTCTGTGGTAATTGCTTATTAATAGTGGTATCTGGCTGTACATCCAAGCCTTTGTCGCAAGCCCTGTTAATATTAAACACAGAAAAGGAGAAATAATTGCTTGTAAATGATGTGCTTATCACTCTTTTTTGAGAAATGGAAAGGGCTGGAGAGAGAGGAAAACAGTCTAATCATAGTTATAAAAGGCTGAGATAAATGTATTTATAATGTATTTGGTCACATTACATTTGGGGCTAATGCTGTGAAGGGAATAATCTCCAGTCATTTTACTGCTTCCATGGGAGTTGTGCTGTGGTTGAAACGACACTGTAGGATAATGTTGTGGTAAATCTAATAGCATGTTTATTTTAGTCCCTAATTCTGGTACACCTGCACATGGCCTTAGGTATTAAATTTTTGTTTTTGTGCATTTGCATTAACCTGACGTGCATACTAACTTGTTTTGTAGGCATACATGTCACCTTAAAAATATGAATTGTAGAAGTTATAGTACTACTGATGACTTAAGTTCAAATGAAAATAATTCTGTTGATACTGTGCAACCCAAGATAATAGGTGTGTAGACTTGTAGAAATGACACATCTAGCCTGCTGTTTTGTACTTCACAGCATGTTTATTGAAGCAAGTAATGACTACAGATACATTTAATCATACGTTGAGCAATCACATGAGTGACAGAAGAAGAAACTACTGTGCATAGAACCTACAACCTAATTGTGGGAGAGGAAGAAAAATACTTAATTTTTGCATACTGAAACACTGACTGGATCATCTACTCATTATATTCTTTAGTGATGGTGAACCAACATATTTGACTATATATGGAAACGTATATCATTCATTTTATGTATTTAGCCACCTGTTATCATGCTGTTCTTCCTCTTCAAAGTGATACTAAACCCCAAAAACAAATGTAATTTTATGTTGTTTCTTACCTTATGATTTTGTGTGTTTCTAACCTTACTTGTTAGGCTCACAGACTGACACTGTTGTATGAGATAAATCCACTAAACGTCTGGTGATGTGCATTGCTTAGAAACACATCAGTTACTTCTGACATAACATGATCTTTTGTACATGCGGCTTCAATTTGAAGAAGTGGTTCAAACCAGGTCAGTCATTGACCCTGTAACCTAACAGTGACTAAAATTGGTAGAACAAATAAGATTCCAGGAAACCAGTGCCACAGACGTATCTTCTCAGATGCTCCAGAGACATTGTTTCTGGGGATGAGACTTGGGGGGTCCATTCAGTAGGCAACAAAGCATCTCAGAGGGATGGAAATCTTCCTTTCTTTGTTCAATTGTTAACCTATATACTCTGATGTCATTATTTGTTTTCTTCAGTGAGAAGTGAATAGACTCCTGGATTCAGATTCAGTCGCTTGCAACAAGGCAGGATTTTACAGCATATAAACACACCCTCAAAGCACGTTCAGGTACCTGCCTAAGTCTCATTAAGGCACATATATTTTTAGAAGGGCATTATTGTTAAATGAATTTTCATAAATGGATGTCTTTGACCTTGATCCTACTGCCATTCCCCAGCATGCACTGTGTTGTAGTGTGTTACCATTTCCTCTCCTCCCCATCAAACAATGTTCAAACAGTGGGCTCCTTTAGTCAGATGTACTCTGGAACAATCTAGCTGCTGCATTTGCTCATAAGGTTTATGGTGGCTGCTTTTCCTAGTTCTGTGGTGAGCTCGAAGAAACCTTGCTTGAACTAAATTGATCAGAGGGTGAAATTCAACTGTATAGATTTGAACCAGAATATTCTGAAGAGCAGATGAGCCAAAGATTTTTTTTTTAAATGCTCTGATAACAGAGACGGAAGACATTCAGGTCTACTGAAGACATTCAAGCATAAAGAAGTGACCATTTTAGTGCTTATCTGATGTGTAATGTATCATCCATTATGAAAGACACTTCTAACAATCTCTGTCTCCATCTCTGTCTGTAATCCTCTCTGCTTCCCCCGCTCTGAGTAAAGTAAAAAAAAAAGAAAAAATATAAATTGGATGTTGGTACAATTATGGCTCATCACTGCCAAATATGACCTCCCCCCCTTCATTTGGCCCAAAGCTGGCCTTGTCTCATTTGCCCATCAGATTTAGTTTTGCTTCTTTCCAGCATAAAAGGTCAAGTGCTTCCAAGATTAACTACTAACAAAAACAATCACAGGTGGGCCCTTACTTTCATCCATCCATCCAAGCTGTCCCGCTTATTCCTTGTAAGGGTTGGAGCCTATCCCAGCATGCATTGTGAGAGAGGCAGGAATACACCCTGAACAGGTTTCCAAACCACCGCAGGGCAACCTTAGTTTACTTTGCTCTAGGAATTCAAACAGCATCAGTTACTAGACAATTCAAATCTATCAGTCCCAAGCCAACATGTTATGCTGGCTGATATTCACACTTGGTCATATTAGGTATATGCAGCTGTGTGCTGATGGTGGCAGTTGACAGATGGCCACTTTGACCTTGACATTGGTTGGTCACTGCTGCAAAATACCTGTTTCCGGGGAAATTTATTGGGCCGTTCTGAATGCCAACATTGGCCATTGAATGACTGATGCGATATTCTTGTGGGCTTACTGGACCAAACCTGACGGCTATTAAATTAGGGATTAGATTGGTTACAGCAGGACTGTCATGCTGGCCTTGCACAAGGACGGTCATCCACCAGACCCACCATTATGGAGGGCAGTTGCAATTGATAGAGTAATGTTTTCTGACCACGCCCCGTATGTCTTTTTGGGTGGGGCTTCAGTTCAGCAAGAGAGACAGAAAACGCAATGCATTCTGTGGATTGTATGACATAGGGATTGCTGGTTATGGAAACATGAAATAACTTGATATAAGCTTGTTCTACTGCCTATTCAAGAAGAAGAATGTTTTAAGGCAGCTGGTTTTACTAAACTGAAGTAGCCCCTGCCATTGTTGTCCAGAGTCTAAAAGCCTGAATTTGGCCAGCGGTCCGCATATAAAATGGCACTCATTGATTTTTATTCTGGGTAAATGGACAGAGACTGCCCAATGTACAGTGCTCTTTAGCAAAATTCACCTTGAACTTTTTGCGGAATGTCACAATAAATGGCAGTAATCTTAATGGATGGGGAGCTGTGCTGGTCCCAGTAAGGTGGTGAGTATTGTGAAATGACCGTGAGTTAGGAGAGGCAGCACTCACTGGTGTAGCACACACTCCTGCAGGCCCTGTGTTGTAAGGGCCCCCATGACCAGAGGGCCCTGCCCTAGTCTGATTTTTTTTTTAATGAATAAGCTATTATTTATGTGACTGAACAAGGCGAGATTTGACAATATTGTTGATGCACAAGCAGGTTACTCTTATTGGCTACAAGGCAGTACAATACCCTGCATCATCGCGGAGCACTCTAGCTTTCTATCGTGCTACCATTGAATCATGTCTAGTTCAACCCAAGTTACAACTTACCCCTCTGGGGCTGACCACTGTGAATGGTGCTACATTCAAAACATATAGCAGCAAAGGTTGTAACTTTCTTTTGCTAACTATCTAGGCTTACTTTTAAAATGATGAGAAAATATCTCAACAAAATGCGGAAGGAAGCTAAAGAAGCTATATCAGGTGAGTGAGTGGCATGTGGTTTATTTCTCGGGATGACTAGTAAAGTCTCTCAGTGGTGGCCAAAAATGCCACAAAAACATCTGAATAAGCTAAAGCTAAATACCAATGATAAAGCCGTTATTCCAACCAGTACAAGGCAACAAAGCTTCCACATCAACTGATGAAAAGCAATCTCAGGTAGATGTACATCTTCTGCAGCAGGCTGTCCTCAGAGCTTCCTAGTTAATCTCTTTCTGTAACACACTGAGGTTGGAAATTAAGAGAATAAGACAGGCTCATTTAAAAATCTTTTAAAACCCCACTCCCTTCTGCCTAGTTTCCCTGATGTTGTCACAACATTTAAGCTTTTTTCCCCAAGTATTTATTTCTGTGGCCTGGAGCTTCTGCAAATGGGAGGGCCCTACCTACAAATGGGTGTGGCCTACCTCCAAAGAGGACGGTTATGGTTAGGGTTACATTAAACTCTGCCCATTTGGAGCTCGGCCACTGCCCTTTGGAGCTAGACCAATCACCTTTGGAGCTGCTCCAGGCGTCAGTATTACCTTCTCTTCTTTTAACAATTCCTGTGGCTGTAGTTTCTACAGTCGGGCAGGTGTTTGAGGTTTTTTGAGAATTCTTGTCGTCAACTGTAGAGGTTTTCCTTAGCCTACCTGGGCCTTTGCGATTACTGAGCTCAGAGGTGCTCTCTTTCTTCTTAATGTTCCACACAGTTAATTTTGGTAAGCGTAAGGTTTGGCCTATGTCTCTGACTGTTTTTTTTTTCTTTCTTATTTCTCAGCCTCATAATGGCTTCCTTAATTTTAATTGGCACAACTCTGGTCCTCATGTTGACAAATGGTAAACAGACTCCAAAGGCAATCTAAAGACTAGAATCAAGACTAGATACTGAAAGCCCTCTGACACCTGCAAGACAGTAACTGGACATACCTGACTAATCAGAAACATCAGTGAAGACATTTGTTCCAAACATTATGGTGTCCTGAAATGGGGGGACTATGTATATGCTTTCTGCATAGTGAAACCAAAATGCATAAATATGCCCTTTAATAAAGGCTGGGTGTCTGCACTGTAACCACATTTGCATTGTTTGGTTACAGATCAAAGAAATTGTGGAGTACTGAGCCAAATAAAGAGCAAATATGTCTTTGTCCCAAACATGGAGCTCACTGTTTGTCCTATGCTGTGTCTTTTTGGATCGTAAGTATGACACGCTGTGTGGAGTGGAGAGGGAATAAGAGCGAGAATGGAAGAGAAAGAGAGATGAGGAGAGAAGGATGAGTGCAAGCCAGTCAAGGGCACATAGAGGAGAGGAGGGACAGTGTGTGGGTGTATGCAGAAGGACAGAGAAATAGCTAGAAGAAGCTAGGAGACATTCAGGGATGAACAGCAGATGATAGACAGCTGTTTGGGTTATGAAGCAGAGAGAGAGAGAGCATGAGTGAGAGAGACAGAGAGAGAGACTAAGAGAGAGAGAGAGAGGGGGAGATTCAGAGTGCAGTGGATGAAAGGGGCTTGGGACACCCTGAGTGTGTGTCACCTGCTAGGGGTTAATTCTGTGTGCGGCATGCTGATGGCTCCCGGGGTGCATGGACCACTTCAATAAAGCCATTACGGCTTCACGGGAAGCTTGCGCCCGACTTGAATTGAAGGAATTTAAATTGAACGATGGGGAAGGGAGGTGGTCCGCGTGCGCGTGCATCCGCGTGCATGCGTGTGTGTGCATGTCATTACATAACGCTCTCTCTCTCTCTCTCTCTCTCTGTGGTTCAGTAGAGCCACAGAGGTGTAGAATTGCTAGCATTTCGTGCATGAGAATGCTCACGTATTTTCACTGCATTTCTCGTATTTTTTTGCTCACACTTTTCCTCGCTGTCCTCCTTCCCTTCAGCTCTCTCTCTCGCCCCTTTTGGAGCGCACCTCCCTCTGCCGCTCCTCCCTCCGCGTTGGTCTCCCTCTCTTAGCCGGCTCCCCTCAGCCCTCTCGATGTTCTCAGAGTCGGTCTTTTGTTACAGCGAGTGCAGGTACAAATTTAAAAAGTAAGAGCACGCTCAAAAAGTAACGGACGAAAAAGTCTGAGGAGAAACCTTTGAGAAATCGGCCTCCGTCAGCCGCCGACTTGGCTTCTGACGAAGAACGGAATGCGTAAAAGAGGGGGAGGTGGCGCAGAAAGTCGGTGTGCTCTGGATCGGCTGCCGCGGATCCCGTACTTCTGAAGGGGGAAAGAGACGAAAAAGAAAGAGGGAAAAAAAACCTGTTTTAATCAATGTGCTGGAAGCGGTGCTGGTCTCCAGAGGCTGAGCTCTGAGAGAGAAAGACAGACTGAGTCGCTGTTTGTGAGAGGAAATCAGTGGATTCATTTGATTGTTTCTGTTTTTTGTGCGTTTGTACGGTTGTACGTGTGCGTGTTCAAATATGCATTTGTATGCATTTACACAAACCGTTGTCACGTGTGTGGTTCTGTGTTTGTGCATGTGGGCATGCATGTGACTATGTATATGATGGTGTGTATATGCACGTGCTACAGTATGTGTGTACTGTACGTGTGTATGTGCACGTACACTATATGACCAAAAGTGGGTGTTCTATGGTTTGGCTAGGCCGGAAGCAATCTAGCCAGCATTCAGACAATTCTGTGCTTCCTCTGTGCAATTTTGGGAGGCCCTTTCTTTTTCAGTGAACCGGCAACAGCAAGGTCTTATAGAAATTTTTGTCCAGATCTGTGTGGCAGAACTAATGGCTGCAAGGCCCTATTACCCATCCAACACTAGGATCAATCGGAAAGCCAACTTCAAGCCAGACCTGATCACCCAGTCAGTGCCCGACCTCACTAATGCTCTTCTGGCTGAAGTGAAGCAAATCCCTGCAGCAATGCTCCAACTTCTAGTATAAAGCCTTCTCAGAAGAGTGGAGGTTATTATAGCAGCAAGGGGTGTATCAACTCTATATTCCCATAAGTTGAATCACGCAGTAGTGCCACACTTGCAATGTATGTTGTGTAATGTGTAAAGCATCTCTGAGCTACAGCTTTCAACTTTAGCTATAAGCCTTATCTCACAGAGCAGTGGTAGGTGTTTTAGGCACGCAGCCAGGGGGGTTTGAACGTCAATCCCTGCAATGCCAAGACATCAAATTTATCCACATGTTGCAACTGTAGTGTATGTGTGTTTGTGCATCACAAGTCATTGTTTGAGAGAGCATACAAGTCATTTTTTTGTGCAGCAGACTGTATGGTTCTCTACAGGAACCATCTATCTCACCTGGGGCCTGCTGGTTGGGATGCCAGTGTTTTAGGCTTGCCCCAGTAAAAGCCTGCGGTGTTTGTCTAGGTTGTGAAATGTAAGCACTGCAAGCTGCCCCGGGCAAGGATGTCCGGTAAGCTCAAATAACCTTATTCACTACACATTAATCCACATACTCATAATTCTTGTGAAATGTGTTCACAACTTTGTTGGTGTGGATTTGTGTAAAGAGATATAACTATGCAGTTCCTATGTGTTAGTAGCTGGTTTACTCAAAATGTGTGTGTGTGTGTGTGTGTGTGTGTGGAGTGTGTGTATTTACGTGTGTGTTTGTGTGTATGTGTGAGAGAGAGAGAGGGGATGTGGGTGTGTGTGTGAGAGATAGAGAGAGAGAGACAGAGAGAGAGCGCGAATGTGTGGGTGTGTGTGTGTGTGTGAGAGAGAGAGAGAGAATATGTACCTTTTGGGGTGTATGCGTCCATGGGCCAGTACCTGGCTGCATGTGTGTGTGTGTGTGTGTGTGAACGCGAGTGTGTTAGTATCTGGCACCGTGTGGAGACTGGCAGATTGTGCTGACCGCACGTCATCTCCTCCACCCCTGACGCCTGTTGCGTTGGCCTGGCAGAGGACCTGCTCTCCCACCCACCCCACCACCCCCACCCCACCCCACCCACCCACCCACCACCACCCCCACCGAACCCACCACCCTTAATCCCCAGCCTGTCTACGAGACTGCGGGCTCTTCCCAGCGTGGCGGCGCCGGTTCCCTGTTCCCTTCTTACCAAGGAGGATGACGGAAGCGCTCCCGGACCTCCCCGCCCTCCCAAGGACCGGGAAATGGCATTACGGAATTACTGTGCGATCACCGTGGCGACGGGAATACGGGGTGTAGCGAGGGTATTAAGTGTACTGTACCTGTCCGTCAGGTGCCTGGTCTCCTGATTCTTCACACAGAAGGACAGAGAGAGAGAGAGAAAGACAGAGAGACTGAGCGAGAGGGAGAGAGAGAGGGCAAGAGAGATAGGGAGAGAGAGACAGACAGACTGAGCGAGAGGGAGGGAGAGAGAGAGAGAGACTGAGCAAGAGGGAGAGAGAGAGGGCAAGAGAGATAGGGAGAGAGAGAGAGAGAGGGCAAGAGAGATAGGGAGAGAGAGAGACAGGGAGACTGAGTGAGAGGGAGAAAGAAAGAGAGGGAAAGAGGGATAGAGAGAGAGACAGGCAGACTGAGCTAGAGGGAGAGAGAGAGAGGGAACGACAAAGAGTGTTACCCTTTGGAACGGCGCTGCGTTCCACTCAAACATCCGGCGAGGGAAAGCAGGGCCTGCGGCCGGGACTCGCCCCCGCCTCGGAGTGGGGCGGGGGGAGGAGGCCTCGTAAAAACGAACGCCGGCGTCGTGATTAGCGATGTCAGCGGCCGGATTACAGGCGGCGCGCGCGGCTCTCGCAGCGCGGCCCGGGTTTCCCCGCTTTTAAAGGAGGCCGCCGGGGGGGAAGAGCGACGCCGCGGCGCTGCTAAGCCCATCAATGCGGAGGGGGAAAAAGAGAAGGGGGCGACGCCCGCGCTCTTACCTCCCCGCGGGGAACACCCACCCCTCCTTGCCCTCGCGGCGTAGGCACAAAACGCGGAGCGGAGCGGAGAGGGGCGAGCGAGGCGGGCAGGCGGGCGGGGCACGGATGCAGCGCTGCCTCCCGTAATCGGATTAGGGGGGATGGCGACGGAGGGAGGGGAGGTTTTAGAAAGAGACGGAAGATAAGACGGAGGTGGAGGGGAGGGGGGGGGGGTGGAGCGAGATGTTCCCTCTCTCTCTGGCTGCCAGGCTCCCGGGTGAGAGACGGATGGAACGGAGGGAGGAGTGGAAGTGGCAGCACCCGCCGGGGGCCGGGGGGGGGGGGGGCAGAGCGGTCTGGAGTGGGAGAGGCAGAGCGGTCCGGGGAAGACGAGCGGGCGGGCGGGAGGGGCGGGCGGGGCGAGGCGCGCTGAAGCGATCACTCAGGCGCACGGTCGCGAGGATGACACGCCGACGCCCGCGCGTGGGCAAAATAAATTAAACGGACTGTCAGTGCTGTACCCACCGCAGACAGCTCCCAGTCAACGCCGCCTGGAGGAGTGAGGCTCACACACTCAAACCCCCCCCCCCCCCCACCCCACCCCCCCCCCCCCCCGGGCAACAAGACGGGGGGGGGGGAGTTTTTACTCTTAATCTGAAAAAACTGTAACTGTAATCCTTTAGACAAGCAGAGAGAGAGGCGGAGGATGGAACATTTTCATCATGTGAAATTTTTTTACTGGTGAGCCGTGACTGCCGCCGTGACACGGTCCTCCGGCGCACGGTCGCTTCACGAACCTCGCCGTCTCGCTGGGGCATCGCCGGGGGAGAGCCGGGAGAGCCGACGAAATCGGCTCGCCGCTCGCGACGTTCCGCGAGAGGGTCGCAGGTGAACTTCGATAGATGGGAGACGCGCGGGGACAGATGGTGCGACAGATCTTTCCGCGAGAGAGAAAACGAGTCCCTTTCAGACGTTCGGAAAGGACGGCCTTAATACCAAAGCCTGTTCGTAGATAACAAAAATATGGCAGCTGAACAATAAAATTATGGCGGCGCACATTTTCCCTTTCCCTCTTGAACACCCACAGACACATGTACATGCTTATTCTCTCCTGAATACACACACACAAAATAGAGCTCACGCAATATGACACACACACAACTGGCACATGAAATAGAGCGCGTGCAACGTGACACACACACAGATAACTGGCACACAAAATAGAGCGCATGCAACATGATACACACACACACACAACTGGCACCCAAAATAGAGCTCATACAATATGACACACGCTCAACTGGAACACAAAATAAAGCGCATACAACATGACACACACACAACTGGCACACAAAATAGAGCGCATACAACATGACACACACACAACTGGCACACAAAATAGAGTGCATGCAACATGACACACACGCAGCTGGCGCACATGAACAACCACAATAGCTGCTTTTACTAGTCGCTGATTGAAATGAACGTTGTGTGTATACGTGAAAACGCATGGTAAATATTCCTCTGCTGTCTTCATCACAATTCTTGGGATGTTCTTGATGTAGATGCATCCTGGTGACTGGTATCAGATACCCAATGAAAAAATGTCTTTAGTCTCCAGCATCATCAACCAGTGCAGCAGTTGTGTTACTGTGAGCCATGGTTCTTTTATGTGATAATCTACATACACGCAAGCAATGTACACATACAAACACAAACATTTGCACACGCACACAATATGCACACGTGCACACAATGCAATACGCAATAAACCTACACACATACACAAATGTATACAATATACAACATACATTTACATTTCACAACATTACATTTCACAACATTTCATCAACACAAAACCACACATACCCGCATGCCTATACACACATACACACATGCACACGATACATGCACACACAAAAGCAGACATGCCTACACACACTTTCACACAGTATACACACACAATACGCATGCACACGCACACACACGCATGTGCGTACACACAAACAAGCAGGCCCAGTCGGGTTTGTGGTGGCTGATGCCGTCCCTTCAAACAGCAGGATGAAAGAGAATCCAGGATGCTGTGGGCACCATCTCTCTACCTTCTGCTCTCCCCCTTCCTTTCCTCTTCTCCCTCCCTCCCGCTCCCTGTGCCATCTTCTCTCCCTCCCTCTAACTTCTCTTCTCCACCCTTCATCCCATCTGCCTCCCCTCGCTTTCCTCCCTCTCTCCCTCCCTCCCAGCATTGGAACCAGATCTGAATCTGTCGCTTAGTTCCCCTAACGTGATCAGTAGTCATCTCACTTATTGAATGTGCGTCGTCTGTTATTTGCTTTGCCAGTACTGTAAATTAGGAGAGTGCTGTGAATTGGAATTGTGTATTTCGTGAGAGGAGATCAGGTATAGTGGAGGGGGTGGGGGTGGGGGGGGTGGTGGATTGTCAATGCTACGCCCCAGTTTGTAGCATTGACTCCTCTGTTTTGGCCGGCTGGGCGGGCTTTAACTGCTCAGGTGTAGTTTTGGTTGGTTGTTTATGTATATTGATTCTACTCAAGTGCTGTGGGTTTGGCAGCTCTGGCTAACGGCCCGGTCTTTCAAGTGTGTGTGCTTTAGATCAGTCTTTGATTCTGCGCCGGTCTACTACAGGCTGATCTGGTTTTTTGCACGTGGCTGCTCATCAGGTCTATTCTGGACTCTACCGTGCCAGTATGAAATAGACCGCCCTTAACTTTATTACAAATAAGTAAGTCTGAATTGATCCGGACATGTGATAGTTGCTCTCTTCTTTCTCAACACAGAAACTGACACACATATACACACACATACGTGCGCACATACACACACACACACATGCACACACACATACGCGCGCACACACACACACACACACACAAACACGCACACACATCTCACACATTCACATCTTGTCATACTATAAAGAGCTGAAATAAAAAGAAAAGTCTTTAATACCAGAGTCACTGTATAAATTATGAGCGGGTACATCTGTAGCGATTGCATTGTGTTTTGCAGACTGGCAGGCTGAGCACGCCCCTACACACAGACACGCCGCGCGCGGGTCAGCGTTTCGCTTCTGAACGCGGTCCCCGGGCCCCGAGCGCTCCGAGCCGCGGCGGCTCCCGCCTCTGTGCGCGGAAAGGCAAACGCGCTCATCGAACGGGGGGGCCGCGAACCCGGCGGCGGCGAGGCACGGCGGGAGCGAATCGCGGCGCGCCGCGCGGGTCCCTCCCCTCCCAGGTGCAGCGCGGTCGCGGCGATAATCATCTTGTGCGCTATCGGCGGCGATAATCCACCGGCAAAGCGGCTCAGCGCCGCCGCTTCGCGCCGCGGGGGGATTCGTGCTTCTTTGTGGGCGGGCGCGGCCGCCTGCGCACGCGTGCGTGAGCAGCTGCGATCGGCTTTTGTGTCACTTGTCACTTTGTTGTTTGTTTTTGTGCTCGCGCAGGTGGGTACCGGTCTATATCGCTTTCCAGAGTCTCTTGTCACCTGCCTCGGTGTCTATATCAATTAGTGTACGAGTCTGCATGTGTGTGTGTGTGTGTGTGTGTGTGTGTGTTTGTTCCTGTGTGTGTATTGATGTGCATGTGCGTGTATCTGAGCAGATATCAGTGTCACAGTAACTGCTTCCCCAGCTGCCCCCCATCTCTCTCTCTCCATCTCTCTCTCCCTCTGTCTCTCTCTCCCCCATCTCTCTGTCCCTCTGTCTCTCTCTCTCTCTCTCTCTCTCCATTCCTTGCTCTGTCAGTCCATTGCACTCTCAAGGAGAGCTGGGTGGGGCTGGGCGTGAGGGGAAGGGACGGAGGCAGAGCGGAGAGAAAGAGACAGAAGGATGAGAGCCTGTGGAGGGAGAGGAGAGAAGGAGGAGGGGGGGGGAAGCGAGACGCGAAGGAGAAGGAAGGAGCGGCGGGAGCAGAGGTGAAACGGAGGGAGCGGTAAAAATACCGAGAGAAGGGGAGAGTGTGATTATAGAAAGCCGGCCCGTGTTTATTTATAAATCAACTCATGAATAAATCATAGCCGCGTTTGAGCGGGCCACATGGGTTCCGTCTGAGCCGAGAGTGGAGGGGGGAGGGGGGAGGGGAGGGGCGGGGCGGGCGGCGTGCTTCCACACGGGCCAGACTCGCTGATGGACAGACCGCAACGGCTAAATCTCCTGTCTTCATTTCCCCCTTTCCCCCAGGTTGCACACTCGGAGCCGTTTTCCTTTGCTCCATTAATTCAATAAGGATGCTCGTCTGTGTCTCGGTGTTTGTTTGCGTGAGAGAGAGAGAGAGAGAGCGAGAGGGAGGGATAGAGGGAGACTGAGAGCGGGAGAGGAAAAGACAGAGACAGATAAGAGGCGAGGAGGAGTGGGGAGAATGATGTCAAAATAGGTGACGTATATTCAAATTAAATCAGTTATTCTGTACTTGTATGTAAATTTAAGTGTACGCGAATATACAATCACGTATATGATTGTGGCAGTATATGTATGGCATATTTTCACACTAATGCAAAGTTTTTTTAATATTTTAACATAAATTAGTTTGCTTCTTTTTCATAAGGGACTGAGGCAGAAAACCAAATTCCCTGGAGGACCTGGGGTCAGATAAATCAATTCAGCAGACACACTGTAGGGTATCACCAATTAGTTATACTGTATGAAGAAATTTGTCAATATCCAATGATGGGACTTGGAAGTAGAGGTCATTCAGTTTTTTTTTTTTTTAAGTAATTTGCTGTGAATGTTTTGTCGTTCAAGGTGTAAATATATTGAATATCGCACTGAATGAATCCTTTTGAGTTGAACCTACTAGACCTTTAAAACGATGAATTTTATGGAATGCCTTTTCATCAAGTATATTCCTGGCTTTTTGTCATTGTGGAGTGTGTTGTCAAGTTTGATTTACTTTTTTTTATTATAAAAGATTGTTTTCAATGAGTGAGAGGTGAGAGGGGGAAGATAGAGAGAGAGAGAGAAAGAGAGAGAGAGAGATTTTTTTTGAGATTTAAAAACCCCTTTTATTGGGACATCATTCAACCACAGAAAATTACTGTACTTCTAAATAAAAATAATAGATAAGCAACATAAAGAGAAAATCAAAAAACTAACCACAGGCAGAAAAGAGGGAATAGATAGAGAAAAGAGAGAGAGAAAGAGAGAGAGAGAGAGAGAGGGAGAGGGAGAGGGGGAGATAGAGAGATCCACTGTCTCCCAGTCGCGCTTCTCTGTGTTTTAAGCGTAGTTCACTCCCCCCGGCTTCGTGTCCCAGACTTCACTTGGGCCGTTCCTTCTCCCCCTGCCACTTCCTGTCGATTACGCGCTCTTTACGGTGGCCGCATTGTGTAATGCCCTCCGAGACAGCTTTGGCAGAGCAGCCCAGGACTATAAAGCATCAACGTCCTCCTCCTCCTCCTCCTCCTCCTCCTCCTCTGAGAGAGAGAGAATGAGAGACAGAGAGAAATGAAGAGGGAATGAGAAACAGGGAGAGAGAGAGAAAGAGGGAATGAGAAACAGAGAGAGAGAGAGAGAGAGAGGGAAAGAGAAACAGAGAGAGAGAGAGAGGTGGACATGGTGTAAGAGAGAGATGTGCAAACTGGCCAAGAAGGCCAGGGAAGGAAAGAAGACGAGGGGTCATGGGGTGAGAAACAGAGAGCCAGACAAGAGGGTCAGAGAGAGAGAGAGAGAGAGAGAGAGTAAAAAGAACGAGAGAGCGGGAGAGAGAGAGAGGGAAAAGGGCGATGGGAGAAATAGCAGTATCGAGACTGAGAGAGCGGTCAGTGACCATAAGGAGTGCGAGACAGCCTCACAGGCCGAGGCGCAGATGGACAGAATGGCGCTCTGCCACGAGCAGCGGCTGCGGTATCCTCGCGCTCGTCGGGGGCGGCGACGGGGCGGATCCCGGGCCCTCCCTCTTGGGGGGGGGGGGGGGGGGGGAACGTGCGAGTGCCGCGACTCCGGCCGGTCCCGCCCCCCACTCGCTCGCTCGGCCGAGCACACATCGCCCCGCCCCGCGGTCCCCGCCCCCAGCGCTGTGTACCCACAGCCAATCCGGAGTACCGCTCAGTTCCCCCTCCCCCTGCCCGGACCGGGGAATTAGCATTTGTACCAACGAAGTGTATTGTTTGTACTGTATATCGCTCTGTTTAGCAGGCTCTCCAGTGTAACCAAGCTACAAATTGAACATGCTCTTCTGGATCCTTCGGTGACCTGGAGGTTTACGGGGTCATTTCTCATTTAAGTCGCTACCGCTGTTCCCTGGAGCCCGGAGCTTTATTAGGATTGCTCCGGACTGAGCGTGAGCACGCCAGGATGTTTCCATTCGAGAGTGTCGTATCCTGCAAAGTGTCGGCGCGGCTATATCTTCCTGTAATTTCCTCGCGTAGTTCACGTTCTGAAAATATTTTCTTAGCTTTGTACGCTCACTTCCAAGCCACCAGCCAAGTTTTAGTCGCTAACAAAACCCGTCAACAAAACTTTCAGCAAAAAAGTGTTTGAAATCCACAGATAACATATTAGAATAAGCAAAATGCTACGCAGCTAATTTACAGTAAGTGAGTCTTAGTCAGACGCTGCAAAAACAAAAGTTTTCTTTTTTTTTTTAACTTCGTTATTTTCAAGTTGAAACCTGAAAATAACACAGTCTGCGGCACACAGTCTGTGAATGCAGACCCAAATATAGTTCAGGCTGAAGGGGAAAAAGCAGTGATCCGATTGCCGAGCTTCCGCTTCCCCCATCTCTTTGGCCGCGCCGCGTTTATACTGCCGCCCAACCCCGCGCAGCCTAGGGACACGCTCAAAGTGACCACTCTCAGCTCACTGGTCATCTGATGGCTGGGGCTGGGGGTGGAGTGGGGGTTTCCTCTTCATCTCTCTGACTTCCCTTCTTCACTCCCTCCCTCCCTCCCTCCCTCCCTCCTTCCGACATCCCCCTTTTTCCCCCTTCGGCCTCTCGGCCCCCGCAGAGTTCCTCCGCCGCGGCTGGGTGAGTCACCCCGCGTCCACTGGCTGAGTGAGCCTGCAATTATGCGCAGCCACGGGCTGTGACCCCCCCCCCCGCTCACGCGCAAACATGCGTACGCACGCACACGTGAACACGTGAACACGTGACGCATGCACACGAAGACACGCAAAGCACACGACACCATATACGCAAAGACACGCAAAACAAATGTATGCAAACAGAGTCAAACCTGTACATATACACACGCTCACACACTCACACGCATGCCCATACTTGCACACACCAACAAATAACATGCACAGAATGCAACCTCAACACAAGATATGAACGCTCCACACAAAAAAACAGCAAACACCAAAAATGCATGTTGAAACTGAATGAAAAACAGAAGTGTACAGATGCACACAGTGTCATGTCAGAGTAAAAAAGCTTTTGATCTTAGGGGACTTTTTTCTGGTAAATGGATGAAAAAATAAATACAATTCACACAAAAGCCTACACAAACTCACATGACTAACACAATATGTACAAAATTACAATACACTCACAGTTCACGCACACAAATCACATTAATGCAAACAGTAAGACAACACAATATACACACAAAATGTAGTACAAAACACAAACAACCGACACATACACACACAACATAACACAGAAAAAACATAACTCCACAGACAACATCATCATGCACGCAACGCACAGATAGCACACTAGCACATACATAAGCACACACATGAGCACGCATGCACATGCACACACATACATGCAGGCACATGTGGACACGCATGCATGCACACATTCGTGCTGGCACTTTGAGTTATTCCACAGAAATATCCGCTAACTGCTCAATGCCCTGCCCATTTGAAATCGTAGAACATTGCTGTGATTCACAAAACCGCCATCACACACGATAACATCAAGCTCAGCTGACACCATAATGGCTCCTTGGACGTTCTTGATCTAGAAGCATCTTGTGCACAGCTGTCAGATGCCCACTGAAAAGTGTGTGAATCAGTACCTTCAGTCTCAAGCATCCCCTGTGTCAGGCAGTGCAGGGGAATTGTGGCACATACCATCCACGTTGATCTGGGGATGTTAGCCACCAATAAAAGTGTCAGATAATCAATGATACAGTGAGAATGACCGCCTTCAATCTCCACTATAGTAACCCAGTGTGAGAGGAGCTATTGTGGAGGCACTTTTTAAAATATCAACCGAAAACAAACTTTAAAATATCAACCTAAAACAAATGTAAAAATATCAACTGAAAACAAAATTTATTTTATCCCATTTACGGCAGAGTTAACATGATCTTTGTGCACATATAATGTTACTCCAGAGCAGTAGTACTGCATAAGGGTATGCTCTGCCTTCACGTGTATTTTATTATAGACACAGTAATGAATGAAGTCACGAATGAGAACTGCACAAGAAAAATTGCATTCTTCGAAGCATTAAATCTTAATTCACTCACAGGAACTCATTATGGTTTGAATTATAATTTTGTTTCAGTGCGCATAATCATGTTAACATTACACAGCAGCCATGGCCTTTGGCTCTTTTGCGATCAGTGCCATGTCTCTGCGCATTATTTCATAAGACCCTGTAACCTTGAAGACATATTGAGGAAGAAAAATTACAAGCGCACAAATATGAGTTCTCCACATTTTGTTAGCTTTTATTGTGAAAAAATATTTGCCTTCTTCGTCACACTTTTTTGCCGTGAGTGTAACTGTGAAATTATTTGTGCGGAGATATATTAAGAAATAGTTGAAAGAATGAAGAGGAAACAGTTTGAGAAAGAATTGCTTTCCTTGAGGAATGTGATGGTGGAACCACCGGTAGGGGAGCGCATGCCATATCCTTTGATTTCAAATCGCAGGGCTGTTACACAAATTAAGCGAGGAGGACCGTGTGTCGAGCTCCATTTTGGATTCCGTAGGCTTCGGGTCCGATTCTGCCATTGTCACAGAGATAATGACTTTATGCGCTTTTTGTTTTTTTTGAATTCATTTGTATTCCGACCCTAGCTGCACACCTGCACATCTCCGAATTTGGGGGCGGCCTGCCGCCGTTCACGCTGAGGTAAAATTAAATTCGCTCATCTTTCAACTTGCCCGTAGCTACATGGCCAAAATTTCCGCAGTTCGACTTCACAACGGCTGTTTCACCTTTAGACATGCGAATCCTTAATAAAACAACACAGTGAGCAGATGCTACATCCAAATGCTAAAAGCAGGGCCGACCAAGAGGGTAATGAATATCATCATCCGTGTAATGGGAAATGGTCACATGAATCAGTTTTATTTTAAAACAGTCGGTTTTCCCCCCTTGTGTTATAAATGCTCAGTGCACATAGCATGAGAAGATTAATAAAATATATTTTGACCTGCTGAATTGCTGGGTTCATTTATATATTTTTCGTTTTATCCTCCAATTTTTCTCACAATTTGTAATACCCAATCACTACAGCAGTCTTGTCCTACCGAGTGCAAACCAGCATGCGCCTCACCCAGAATGCATCCTGCCAGCCGCTGGCACGCAGCTATTGTACCGGAGGACTGTGCTTCTCGCAGGCAGATTGCAGGTGCTCAATTGACCGGCGTTCCAACGTAAACCCCTCCCACCTCGCGCAGCGCCGTGGCCAATCGCCCATCAGCCCGTGGGACTCCTGGCCGCAGTCGGATCGAACGGGTTTCGATCCCGGACCGCGGGACACATCGCGACACAAAAGACTAGCATTTTAGCCAGAGGTACCACCTGGGCTGCCCAGAATTGCGCTTTTCTTCGAGCCGCATTTCCAGTAAGCTTCGGGGAGACATGGCTCTGATTGTGTGACCTTCAGAATCAGCGCTGAATAGCTCACTCAGGTGGTATGTTGCCTCTGTGTTCCAAACAAAATGGCAGCATAAACTGGGCAGCTGGTGACTCTGTGTTATGGAGATATGGAGGTTAGATTCCATTGGTTCCTGCCCTGCTTGCTTGATCCTCACTTTGTCTGCTGCCCCTCCCATTGATCCTCCCGTAGGCATTACTGTGGACATTCTCAGGAGCATCTGCATGTTGTGATACTGTCTCAGATATGGCTGTCGCATATATGTCCAGTTAGTTTTAGATCTGAACTCTCATGTACGCACAATATGCAGTAGTTCTGTGAGTATCAAAGCTTGGCCCTCATTATCCAGAGGAAAAAATCTAAAACTTTATTCAAACTCCGGGATAATGACATCAACTTCTGCATGACGACTTTACATGCTTTCTTCTACTGCCAGATACCTCCAGATTATATGAGCTGTTGGCAAATATCAGTAATGAAGGCATTAGATTTGAGCTTGGACTCTTTATTCCATGTGTATCAGGTTTTTCTTTTGAATTCATCTGCACGTAATAGGCGTAATGACGTTACAAGTCTTCAGGAAAATATGCATTTGTGGAAGTAGCATGCTGATATAATAAACAGTCCCCGAGGGGATGTTTAATTGTTTCACACATTTATCCAATATTGCGTAAAATCCAATATGGCATACAACATAATTAGCAACCAGGTACATGCATGAATTTCCATGGCTCAATAGCATCACGGTTATAGTTTTTATTTAGGTTCAATGTGAAAAAGCACAGCATGCTGTAATGCCACAATAAGCACAGACTGACATCATGTTGTTGAGCTACAATACTGTTGAGTCTTTTCACAGATCACACACTAGCCATGTTTTATGTGGTTTTGATAAACTATGGTGACTTTATTAATAAATGAATAAAAAATTGTACCATAACAATTGAGAACCATGTTGCCCTAAGGTGCTTGGCCACTGACCTAGAAGCTATAACGGGGTTATATCACCTTTCATCCATCCATCCATCCATCCATTATCTATACCCGCTTATCCTGAGCAGGGTCGCGGGGGTGCTGGAGCCTATCCCAGTGTGCATTGGGCGAGAGGCAGGAATACGCCCTGGACAAGCCGCCAATCTATCGCAGGGCATATATCACCTTGCTGACGCTTATTTGTTTTCAATAGTCACAATATTGGTGTTGGCTAAGGTCAATTTGTTATTTTTTTCCACCGGAACAGCTTCCGTCAGGGCAACTGTCGAGAACCCTGCACGCCACCCCTATGCCATTTTTCACCATGTCAAATTCCAGCTGCAGATGCGTTTAAAATGAGTGTTCTGAGTGTGCGTATGTCTCGGAGATAAAAGCGCACGAACCCCAACTGTTTATATTTGAAGAACATTATCGCCTTGTGCACCCTGAATGGTAATGTGAAGACTCGTCATCGGTTCGTGTTTTGAACTGTTTCAGTTCATAAGGCTGAATCGATGAGGCTGCGGTGCTGGTGAGCGTCGCGGAGCTGAGCTCTGTCAAATCACTGTAGTAAACGGAAAACTGCGCTGAACAACACTGGGCACGTCTCCGCCCACATTCTTTCTTCTGCTCTCAATCTCCCTTGAGGCCATTTCATTTCTCACTGTTAAAATCTAATGAATATATTTCCATTATTAGTCTACTAGTACATATGTATGTACTCCTAGAGGGCATCTATAGCCTAAGTGCTAAACACTGTAACAGCCTTCACACAGTATACGTCAATAAATATTCATAACATCTTTTGACAAATGACCTAGATTTTCATTTTAAATCTGGCTCTATGATGATTCATGTCATGTTTCATATGTGTGGTGAATGTCCCTGGGTGTTTATGAATGGTATAATGCTGTAAGAGTTTTATTGTTTAATTTTTTGCAAAACTAAAAAAATACATTTTTGCAAACCCCTGGTTTATGCAGTAGGATGAGTATTCATTTGCATGTGCTTCGAAATGTGAAGGAAAAGAATGGGAAAAGCTCCCTGTCAATCACATAATTGCCTTGACTAGACATACCACTCCTTCTGCTGTGTTTTGAAATAATAATGTGGTTTTGCGCCTTCTCCTTCTGGACATGGAACACAGGACTCTGAAGATTGTACTCTGTGTGGAATCACTGTTTGGGTCAGACCTTGGCCATTTTTTTTAGCCAAATTTAAATCACTCATGTCTCAGGGTCTAAATAAATTGCTTTGTTAAATATTCCAATAAAAGCTGTACCGCCGTGGCCTTGCTATGGAGGGTACTGAATATGGATGAACTCAGTCCCACGAGCTTCAATTATGGCACGCACTTACGTGGAAACGTTCCCCAGACGGCTTTAAATTTTTAAAAGCTCAAGGGTCAGAGTGACATACAGACCGCGCAGTGGGTGTCCGTTCGCTGGCGGCCGCTGTGATTGGGTTTCGCCACGGCTGCACATAGCTCACAAGAAAAATATAGTCCATATTGCCAGAGTCCTCTCACGCAGGACTGAGAGGCCTGTAAAACTGTTTATGCGTTTACACTTACTTTCCGTACCTATGACCAGAAAGGATGCGCCGTTCACTGTTTGCTCAGTCAGGATGATTTATACCGCCGTACCTTTTCAAGCAGATTTTATATTGGCGGGCCGTTCTGGGAGCCGTTCTCATGCTGGGGCACTGAAATAATGATCCTTCTGGTTAAATCCTAGGCAGCGTCTCTGAGTCCCGCAAGACGGCGGAAATAGTTCCGAACCTGTGCATTCGTCACATTTTCCACGTGTCGGTTTCAAAGCCCTGTGGAGAGGAGAGATAAATAGGGAAAAACGATGCAGTCATTCATTAACACGGACGACTATAAAAAGTGTGCGTGTTTACACCGTCAAGCCGGGTGATAAAAAGAATGCTGAACGAAGGGTGTGTACCTTGACGAGCACTATCACTTGCACTTGCTTCTCGAACGCCCCAGGCCTCTGTTTCTTTTTGAGAGCAGCAGCCTCGGAGGCAACGTGTTGAGGGATTTTTGGTAAAGCATCCCACACTTGCCCTCCCACTGTGCTAGGATCTGAAACAGGGCCGCCCAACCCAGTTCCTAGAAGATCTACCATCCTGCAAGTTCTCACTCCAAGCACACGTCATTCAACAGCTAGAGATCTGCTAATTGGAGGAATCGGGTGTGCCAA